>NC_045428.1:142199806-142825640 GCF_902635505.1 Sarcophilus harrisii | reverse complement strand
AGTTGTCATGCTCTTCTCTGTGAATCCATTTGCTTTAGCTATGGCGCATCACTAAAAGCAGATCGAGATAGCAGGATGCCGAGCTCGGAGCTTGCCACATGCCATTACATTAGGGCACTAGAGGCAGACAGTCTGAAGAAAGCAAGCCCACTCCTATAACCTCCCAGCGATCTGAGGTTTGGGTAGCTTTGGTTGGGTTTGTGGTGGGTGGATGTGGTTTAATGAAGCTATGTGGTGCTGATTTTTAATTTCTGGCTATTCTTGCAAATAGTCTGAAAATGGCAAACGGAGGAGAGGGAGAGAGAAAAGACCCCTAAACTCTCAAAAGCACTTATTAGAGAAAGAAAGAAAACAGCACAAACCATTGAGCCTAGCAAGTCACCGAGCAGGGCGGAAGCTTTGCATATTTTAAAGTGTAATGTGATCCTTCGCTGTTTGAGCATCTTTTTTAAAAACATGCAAATTCCTAGAAATTTGACATGTCTTAAAGAAATGCGGGAAAAACTCTTCCTTGCTGACCCCAATGGGAGCCACTCTAAGAATTAAATCAAAGCAATCAGTTACAAGTATCACTAACGGGGAATCTACGACCTGTTGTGTCTTTAATCTCCCGGTTCAAGGTAGTTGTCAGGCCTCTCTGTGACCCTTCTGTCACTGAGCTTTAAGATGGCACCTTCGAGGCTAAGGAAGTCAATTGTATTGTACCCTACTATCCAGCCCACCGATTGGAATTTGGAGACTTCACTTTGTTGAAACTCTTCATACATCCTGCCACTTCTACTTAGAGCAGCCTTTGTCAGGTAGACTTTATCAACCATATATTGGCTGCAGTATAATTCACACTTGGCTGGAGGGAATAACACTGGCTTTGGCTTTATAATTCCTTTGGAAGATCCTGCCACCTGATTTCTACCGCCTTTGAGCTGACTCCTCGCTTGCTTTTTTAAGGTTATTTGGGGACTTTTTGAAAAAAAAAAAAAAAACGCGAGGAAGCTGAAGCACTAATTGTAAACACCTCGTTGCTTTTCTTGAATGTATTTATTATCATATTAGCAGAGGACTTTGAGGCACATGGCATATTACTCATTTTGTGCCTCTAGGCAAAGAATTCTTATTGAGATCAACCAGTAAAACCAGATTTCTTAAGGGAAATTACGGAGTACATCTTCAAACTCTTTTCACAGAGATATTACTGGAATGCCAATTTTAATTCAGCATCTCACATGAACACCCCTCCCCTTCAAATAGGGCATAAAGTAATTAGCCAGTTGTAAAAAGCTTGAACTCCCCAAATTAAAGAAGTAAAAAGATTTTTTTAAAATGGGTTATACATTTTTGGTATAATCTTTTCATGAGATCAGGAATATGAGTCCCTCAACAACAAAAAAGAAAGGAAGAAAAGACAGGTTGATTTCTGTCATTAAATGACCCACATAAAGTGATGACCCTAGGTGAAAAAGAAAGCCATTCTGTCTGATAAATCTGATAAGTCTGTAATCATGGCTGAATTCATCCTCAGAGTCCAGCACTCAAGCTAATCATGTCCCCTTCTCCCATTAAAGCCCTCTGGGGGAATAGCAGAATTTAGCAAGTTTTTGTTTTTGTTTTTCCCCCAATTGCCCTCTGAATACTTAATTTCAAAGTGCAGGCATGAAATCAAGTTAAGAACATTCGGCCTCGTTTATTCATTGGACTATATGGGAAACTACAATCGTTAGAGAGACCCAAGGATTTCTGAAGGTTGCACTGTGTTTCTAATCTAGTTAAAAAAAAAGAAAAACTAGATTGATCTAGTGGGTTTATACTATAGTCAGTCTGGAAATCTACTTATCACCATCACACAGCTAATGGCAAGGCGTTGTGTTGTTCGTGGGATGGGAGTGTTTTCTCTCTCTGCTCTCATTTTGAAAAAAATTGATAAACCTCCTGTCGGAGGGACAAACTACGTGTGTGTGATGACGCTGAATAAAGAACACACATACCACCTCCATCCCCAGCAGTAAAAAGCCAACATTTAAGAAAAAAAAGCAACAATGAAACATTATTCCTATTTTAGAAGTATTCAAATGAAACGGCAGTTTAATATTTTAAAAGCCCAGGGTAGAGAGGAACTGCCCGCGTGAGACGCAGGAGTAGAAAGATCGCGCTTCGAAAGTTGGAAGAGTTGAGTGGATGTTCCCATCCACCCATTTCTCTGATGTCCCAGTGGACTCCCAGATTTGTACTGGGTCCCAAACTTTTCGAGATCTACTCCACTCTCTTTCAATTCAATTGAGCCAACGAAAGGGAGGAGGGAAGGACAAGGGGCAGAGAGATTATTGAGGCTAACTGGCTACCAAGAGAAAAGAGAAAGAAAGCGGGAAAAGGTCTTATCATCCACCCTCTCCCCCCCCCCCCCCCCCCCCCCCCCCCCCCCCCCCCCCCCACACAATTGCAACATCATCCCCTTCCTTTCCGCAGATATTTTTGCCTCATTAGAAACGCGACCTTTTCGAACCCGAAGTTGGACTCTTTCGTGAATCTAACTAATATGAGCCCTGGTCTGGCTGACCAAGTCTCAAACGGGAGAGCTGATTAATTGTGGTTGAGTTTGTTTTTGAGGCTGAATTATCTAGGTAAGTAATTACGAGAAGTTTCCACTACCACGCCCCCTCTCCCACTCCCAAACTCCAAAATGTTTCCAGTTTCTTGTTTGTCGAGAAACCTTTTTTTCCTCTATCAGAATATAGACTATGGGGATTTCTCTCAAGGATGTCTCCAAAATCGGAGGGGAAAAATTAGGTGTGAAATAGTTGTCAAAACTACTCCTGGAACTTTTATTCAATGTATATTAGGAATAGACCTTTTTAGTGCTGTGTGGCTTCATAAATGTTTTAATCTAATCTTGTCTTCCCCACAAAGGGCTGGAGATAATCCAGAGATTCCGTCTCTTCTAGTCACCAGCTTTTGCTAGGATCACCCTTGCAACTAGAGAGAAGGGGGAGGAAGTGGCGAGGAAATAAGAGAACTATTTAAATGGGCTAGGGCGGATACTTCCCCACCCTTCTCTCTTAAAGCACCTAGATGATTGTTTCATTAATGGTTTCCTGGCTTCGCTTTAAGAAGAAACAATTACTTGAAGACTGGAGATTCTTCCTAGCTCTCTGTAATTTGGAAGTAAAAATCAGAACAGACCACTATCATCCAGTAGCAAAGGAACTTAAATGTTGGGAAAGCTTTAGTGTTGCTTTCTGGCAAGGAGAGAAGGAAAACCTTTCGTGAATAGTAAAACTCAAAAGGATTGTAAGAAAAACCAAGCGTTTCTCTACAGTGGGCCCTGCAGACGTGCGCCCCCGACTCCTCCATTTACAATTATTGAAGTAAGACACTTTTCATTCTCCCCTCCCCAAGTCACCCTCATAAGTACTCTCCGGATTACTCTTTGTCATTCTCGGATAACATCTTTTTTATCCTTAGAACCACTGAGAAATGGAAGAAATAAGTCTATATTGTATTTTGTTTGTGAAGAGCTGGTCTAGACTTCTACCATATAACATTTTCAGCCTATTTGAATAGCCAAAGAGGGCACCCTCCAACTGTACTTACTCTTGCCCATTAACATACACTTTAGAGATACATTCTGATGAATTTGATCGGAACTCCTGCTCCATTCAACCAAAAGAATCATTCCTTCTTCTCTTGCATTACCTATGAAGAATTGTAAAGGAACCGGTTCGATTTTTCAGGTGGAGAAGGTTAAAAAAGGTAAATTTTATTCATTTCCCTTTAATCCCAGCCCCCAGGGGTAGCTAATAATTTCTCTGAGTTCTTTTCTTCCATAATTCTCCCCTTCCCCTGCAATTAAAAACAACAACCACAGTGTAAAGGCACACTTTCGATACCTTCCCTATACCATTTCCTCCAGACGGTACCCCATCTCCTGCACATTATGATTGGACAAGGAAATAAAAATCAATAGGAATCTCGATCTTGGTTATGTGTCTGATCATTTTTAGTTCTTGAATCAAGGCTAAATTGGGGGGTGGGGGTGGGTAGGGATGAGAGGGGGAAAAGCTCGCAAACTTCTGCTTTGGGCGTTGCCTATAAAGAGATAAAGGCCAGAGTTGATGTTTGGCTGCTGTTGTGGGGAGATGAGAACCTATTTACTGTTTCCTAGAATTAAAAAGCTTCAGGAAAGCTAAACACCCACAATTTATACCAATTTTATCCACACATAGAATTGAGGGTTCTATTTGTAGGAGGTAGAGTCAGGTAGAGTTATCAGATTCACGCCGGGAAGAGACAAAAGTTGCCGGTTCGGCATGAGAGGCGGATAATCAATTCTGAGTAAGTTCCAGAAGTGGTTCCAACTCTTTCGGCTGTTGCTTTCCTTATCTAAGCAATCCTCCCGAAAGGTTTGGTTCAGATGAAGCTTTTTATCTATCTCCATTCTAAACATCAACGTTTTTGTTCTTCTTGTTATAATTTACTACGTAATAAAACCGGAGAGCCTCATTAGAAAGGGGAGTGGAGGAGAGAGGGGATGTTTTAAGTGGGGGAAAGAAAAAAGAGAGGTTCGTGAGATTGTTTTCAGTGGATTGATGGGGGGAAAGGGAAGGGGAGGAGTCTAATCCAAATCACTTTACACCTGAGTTCTTTCTTTCAGAAAGTTCTTTCCAAACGTAAAAGTGAAAATAGCTCTCCATGTGAAAAGGAAAAAGCTTGATGCTGCTGAGTTTCTGCAAGCATCACACTTGATCTTTAGGAAAAACATGGAGAGTCTTGCCCAATGACGTTTGCCAGTTTACCCATTTAAAACTGAGCAGGCGTAGTCTTTAGTATCTCCCAGTGAGTTAGTGAGGGATTTTTCTGGAGTCTGTCTCTCTGTCTCTCTCTCTGTGTCTCTGTGTCTCTGTCTTTCTGTCTCTGTCTCTGTCTCTCTCTCCTCCCTCTCCTTCCTGCATACCTCCTTCTCTCTTTCTTTCCCTCATTCTCACCTTCCCTGCCTCCTTCCTTCCTGCCTTTCTTCCTTTTTAATCTTTCTTCTTTTCTTCCTTCTTCCCAAGATCTTTTTCTTTCTTTTTTCCTTGAAAGTATAGACAGAAGATGGGGCAGGCAGATTAAAGTGAGAATGGATGTAGGGGAATAGTGAAGGGAGATTAAAGGGATTTAGAATGCTCCTCTCAGGTCTGAAATGGAGTATTCTTGACACTACTTTATCAGGGAAAATGTTCTCATATAAATTCGCGCTGGATGACAGAGAAGGAAATGGTCTTTGTCCTAGAGTAATGAATACTGGACATTGTTCAAAAAACAAACAAACAAACAAACAAACCAAAAACCTCCCACAGAAGTATGCCTTTTAAAGAATTTAAGTCTCCAAATGTCATAGAATCAGGACATTCCTGTCTAACTAGTCTAGGAGAGCTCATCTCTAGATGTGCATACTGTGATTCTCTTATCCAAAATCAGTCGTTCCAATTTCATTTTCCATCAATGAGACTATTTCTATCAAGTCTTCAATAATCAAATACCCCTCGTTTTCCTTGGTTTTTGATTTCCTTATTTTCCAAATATCCATGTTTGCAATTCTTTCCTTTCTGACAGCCAAAAGATGGATTCCTGGACTAATCTGAAAAAGACTCCATGATTTGCTTCCTTCCCCTATGTGTGTTAAACACTGCAAATGGGCAAAAGGTCACCTTTCTAGTATACCATGGTATTTCAGAGTTGAAACCTTAACTTCAATTGGTAAATAATAACTTTTCTGAAGAATCTCCCCCCCCCCCTTTCCTTTTCTTTTAAAAAAAACTGCTTCTCTTTTTTTCTCTTATTAATATGTGGCTGAATGAAGTTTTTGACTATTTTCTGATTTGTTAAATAAAGAAAAAAGAATGTTATGATAGAGTTTCTCATTACTGAATTCCAGCCACACTCTTCTTTAAAGATAAACTAGCTCTGCCAACTTTACTAGCTCCTCCAACCATACACTATGTTTTCCCCAGTTTGAGTCTCTTGGATTCATGTTATTTATATCAAGAAGAATGGATGCATGATCTAAAATGTGAGTTAACCATTAAAAAACCCCTATTCAGTGCAAAAGAAAAACTAGATTATTCCTCTGATTGCAAGGAATAATATGTTATCTTCCTTATAAAGAACCTTTCTCCCCTGGATTCCAAGGTCATTAGTTTTTCCAATAAGAAAAGTAACTGAGTATCAAAATCTATTACTATATTCTTTATGTTAGTGACAAGAGGAGCAAAAAAAAAGTTTTTTGTGCTAAAAGTTTATGACTTACATAGTGTCTACACTTAAATTGCCTTGTCATATATCAAATTTTATCAAGAGAGATAAGGTAATAAATAATTTGCAAATCTCAAATAAACTACAGTTGTCATTTGATCGCTACTGTTCTAGTAAAAATCACAATAATTCCAGTTACCTGTCTCCCTCCATAGTTGACAACGTAGATTAAGTTACATATAATGAAAACAAACATGGTACCATAAGGTCATAATGATATGAAAAAGGAAACAGAGCTAAGCAAAAAGAAAGGCAAAGATCAAATGATTTTCCTAATAGTTCAAACAAAAAGAATTCTAATAGAAGAGAAAATGGATTTAAAATAATTTGGACCTTAATTTGATTGCAAACTTCAAATCAATTTACCATATAATTACTCAACTCTGTAGTTTGTATGTATGGGCTGATTTTAAATGGAATTAAATGGATTTAGAGCTAGAAACAACCTTAAAAATCACTTTGCAAATGAGGACATTGAGGCTCAAAGTGAATGTAGCTTACCCCAAATCATATATCCAGTTAAATGAATATTATTTTAGAAGAATTTTTAATCAACTGGAGAAGAAAAAAGTTGAGACTTAAAAAAATCAGAGCCTGGAAAAAACTTCAGAGAAATCTAATATAACCTAAACTGGAAAAAAAATCTACTACTATTTCTAAGGATGTGCTGAAGGCTAGAATTGCTTTGAGATCCAACTGTTTAATTTTCATTGTGACCATTTATAATTTAGAAATCCATAAATGCTACAAATCAGAGTTTGATTTATTATTTATTTTGTTGATTGTCTAGAATTAATAAAAATGATGGAGAAAATGCTAATAATTCAGAATAAACTTAAAAATGTGTTATATATTCAGTCTTACTCCCTCTCCCCCAAAAGAGCCAGTTATTAACATTTACCAGTATGCTCCTAGTCATAGTCCTAAAATAATGATCATTCAGACTGTGTTTGAAGAATTCTTAAGATAGACATTCCACTTCATCTGAAATAGTCTGATCCTCTTTTGGAAGACTCTAATTGTTAGAAAGTTTATTTCCTTGAAAAGCTATTTCATCTCAAGTTGATAGTTTTGGCTTATAGAAACAAACAGATTATATTTCATATGACTTACTTTGATACTTCAATTGTGGATATATTTATGATTTCTATCAAATATGTATCAGTTGGAATGATGCAGATAGGTATCCATTAGTGCTTTAATTATCAATGTGACTTGTCAACAACCTCACATAAATTTCCCAAGGCTGGGGGTGGGGGGTGAGGGGGTGGAGGTGGGGGGGGTGGGGGGGGTGGAGTAGGGTGTCTAACTCCACATCTTTTCTAGATATCTGGACATTTTCTGGATGATAAGGGAACATATGGATTGTCCATTGGTCTTCCTTTTTCTCAAAACATGACTGATATGTGTTATTTTTATCATACATTTATCAAATGGGATCCTTTATGCTGTTTCTCCTACTCAAATTCTTGCTTAAAATGTGTAGCAGGCTGACACCCCTTATGTCTCTATTACTTTCTGGTGATTGTCAATGTACCTTTTTTTTTTTTTTTGGGGGATGTTTTATTTCATGATTAGCAGCCATATACAAAAAGGCTCTTGATTTTTAAGAATAGATTAGCTTTTGTTTCAAGGAAAAGCTTGAGATAATTGAAATTGCTGAATAATATCCCAAGATAAATTCTGCTCACTTTTCTCCTGTTGAGTGGACTCCGCTCATAATCTGTTTGCAGAATTTATCAAAAACATATGTACTGATAAATTATATGTCGTGAATTGTTCCCCTATTGCATTTTGTGGTCTGGATGATTGCATTATTCATCCACTTGGTTTTTCCTGTGTGGATTGTTAGGTTGACCACTTTTGGATGATTATGATTTTCACTTAAGATACTACATTGTTTTCAGGTCTAATCCCATTAATACAATATCATTGGCAAACATGGGTATTGGGAAATCTATAAGGAATCTCTCTTAGTGTAAACACCATTGATATATATATATATATATATATATATATATATATATATGTGTATGTATGTATATATACACATATAAAATTCTGTTATATGCTTTGGTTATGTTAATATTCTAAAATTTATAAACATTTTTCCATTGTTACTTCTTTAAAAGAATCAAGTATGATTTTAACATATTCAGGGGAGAAGTATTATTGAAGGAGACTAAATAAGGTGGAATTTTGCTAATCTGAATCTTTTTTTTCCTTTCTAAAAATAATAAGCACAATGAAATCTTGTATTATCTACACCTTTTAGTCAATTTTATGCTTGTAAAATGTAGTCTGATATGAAAACCTCTTAATCCTTTTTTAAGCTTTCATCAAGGATACCCATATTAAGTATATAGATCATTCACATAAAAATTCTCATATGAATGGTACCATATGAATTATTACTGTTATCAATAGTATCAATTACATTTAAAATAATAATATCCAATGTTTTCCCCATGTCTTTGGTACCTTTGCCAATATCAGATGCCTTCAGAATAATTCCTTCAATTACCTCTTGATACAAATCTCTTCTGGTTTAGCTGTTCTCATCTTTGTCTTCTTTGTCACCATTTTTACTTGATCAGGTAGCTCCTTTGGACTATTAGAGTCTAAATATGGTGGTTCTGTTATCCTTGTTGGCTAAAAGAGTTTGTTATGGAAATCTTCCAAATGGGTTAAATCATATGAACAAGTAGTTTTAAAAGATAAATTCAGATCTAGACTAAAAATAAAAGTGACTGATTCAGAGATGTTATTAAAGAAGACAAGGTAAAAGGAAAGGCCTCATTTATATTAAAATGTTTATTGTAGCATTTTTTTCAAAATAGGTCCTATTTGGGGAGTATCTAACTGGGGGAGTTATAATTACTGAATGTAATATAATATTATTGTACCATAAGAAGTGAAAAATATGAAAAATTTAAAGAAACATGGGGAAGAATTTTCAGAGCTAATATAAAACCAAGTAAGAAGAAACAGGTAAACAATATGCAGGATTAAATGGAAAGAAGAAAAAATTGCAATCGCACATTCTATTCTTATTTGTTACTGTTATTGTTGTTCATCCTTTCTTTTCTTTTTAAAATATTATTTTAATAATATGTTTATTTTTTTCAATTACATCTAAAGATGGTTTCCAGTATTCATTTTTTTCTCTTTACCTTATCTTTCTTCTCCCCAAGAGAGCAATCAATCTGATATAGGTTATGCATGTATAATCATTTTTAATATTTCCATATGGCTTGTGTTGGGAAAGAAAAATTAGAGCAAAAGGATAAAAACCACAAGAAAGAAAACAAAAGCAAAAACAAACAAAGGTGAAAATACTATGTTTTGATCTGCTTTTTCACAAAGGTGAAAATAGTATGCTTTGATCTGTTTTGATTCAGTTTTTACAATTCTTTCTCTGGATGTGGACGGTATTTTCTTTCCAAAGTCTACTGGAATTGTCTTGAATCACTATATTGCTGGGAAGAGATAAGTCTATCATAGTTGATCATCACACAATCTTGCTGTTACCATGTACAATGTTTTCCTGGTTTTGTTCACTTTACTTAACATCAGTTCATATGTCTTTTCAGGTTTTTCTGAAACAGCCTTGAATATTATATTATATAATTACTATGTTTAACCTGGAGAGAATTGAGAACTACCTTTTTTATTCATTACAGAGGCAAGCTATGGTGCAGAAGATTTCATGTATTGCATTATATATTTCATATACTATTTCAATAGACTCCTAATAGTCCTCTCTGCTTCCACTTCTCTTCATTCCAATCCATCTCCATTCAACTGCTAAAATGATCTTCGTTAAGCATAGGTATGTCTATCTGACTACCCAATTCAGTAAACTAAATTCAATAAATAAATAAAGTAACTTCCCATTTTTATTGTTTTTAGGATCAAATCAGATGCATCTGTTTGGTTTTTCAGAGCCCTTCATAAGCTGGTCCCCATTTGACTTTCCAATCTTTTTATATATCATTTCTTTTCCTGCGCCTTCCAATTCAGCCAAACTGTTGTTTTTGCTTTTTTAACACACCATTTACCTTTTGTATACATTTCTGCTGATTGTTCCTCATTCCTGTAATGATGTACTCCCTTCTCCTTTCTGTTTTTTGGAATCCCATATTTTTTTTTAAAACTCAGCACACTTACTACTTTTTTAAATGAAATCTCTTTCTTTTCTTCTTTTTTTAATTAAAGCTTTTTTTTTTTTTAAACATATGCATGAATTTGGAACTACGCTCAAAAAGTTATCAAACTGTGTATACCCTTGGATCCAGCAGTGTTACTACTGGGCTTATATCCCAAAGAGATATTAAAGAAGGGAAAGGGTCCTGTATGTACCAAAATGTTTTTGGCAGCCCTGTTTGTAGTGGCTAGAAACTGGAAAATGAGTGGATGCCCATCAATTGGAGAATGGTTGGGTAAATTGTGGTATATGAATGTTATGGAATATTATTGTTCTGTAAGAAATGACCAGCAGAATGAATACAGAGAGGCTTGGAGAGACTTACATGAACTGATGCTGAGTGAAATGAGCAGAACCAGGAGATCATTATATATACTTCAACAACAATACTGTATGAGGATGTATTCTGATGGAAGTGGATATCTTTGAAAAAGAGAAGATCCAATTCAGTTCCAATTGATCAATGATGGACAGAATCAGCTATACCCAGAGAAGGAACACTGGGAAATAAATGTGGGCTACTTGCATTTTTGTTTTTCTTCCCAGGTTATTTTTATCTGCTGAATCCAATTTGTCTTGTGCAACAAGAGAACTGTACGGATCTGCACACATATATCTAAGGTATATTTTAACATGTTTAACATGCATGAGACTGCCTGCCATCTAGTGGAGGGGGTGGAGGAGGGAATGGAAAAGTTGGAACAGAAGAGAGGGCAAGGATCAATGTTGTAAAAATTACCCATGCATATGTTCTGTCAATAAATAGCTATAATAAAAAAAAAGAGAGAGAGAATACCCACCAAAAAAAATATGCATGGATAATTTTTCAACACTGACCCTTGCAAAACCTTGTGTCTCAAATTTGCCCCTCTCCTCCTACCCCCCAGATGGCAAATAATCCAATATATGTTAAACATGTTTTATATATGTGTGTGTGTGTGTGTGTGTTAAATCCAATATATGTACATATTTAAACGATTATCATGCTGCACAAGAAAAATCAGATCAAAAAAGGGAAAAAATGAGAACTGGTAGAACAGAGTCAAGAAAGTTGCCTATGTCTAAGACTTAATAAGAAAAAAATAGTGAGGTATTAGAAAAGAATCTCTACATCAATTTCTGATATTTTTGGAATGTAGGTTAATTTTTAACAGAGCTAAAATAAAGGCCAGGAAAGTTAAATAATCGCCAAGGATACAACATGCATTGGGAGAAGATCCAAATGAGGGACTTTTTTTTTGACATTACTGCTTATAAATGCACAAGTTTTAAATGGCATAATATTCATGTAGGCCACATACTGGGTGGGTAGGTGAATGGTTGTACCCAAAAAGGAGTCATTAATGGTTTCATGTTGATATGAAAGAAGGACTCCAGTCCTGGTTAACTATTGAGATTATTAATCTATTATGTTTATACTTCAACTATATGCCAAATTAAAAGAAAGAACAATAATTATGGACAGAATTGCTTCCAGACTCAAAGGAGATAATAGATACAAAACTATTGCCAACCTTTAATCATTATATGCATTCCAGTTATTGTTGTTGTTATCCTAGTCACCGGGCCTCCAATCTGATGATGATTTAATTCCCTGAGTCTTCTACTGTGTTTCTGTTAAATTCAACCAGCATTTATAGAGCCATTCATGAGTGTGCTGGCAAAATGTTTAACAGCTCAAGTTCTTCCCCTCTCCTCCCAAAAATGTACACATGAACCCTTTCAAGTTTAATATGCATTATTAACACTTTCTCCAATCTGGACAATTAATAACAACAAGAAAAAGAACTCAAGACCTGATTTGTAACATTTGTCAATTTCTGATATGTAAATACTCATACTGAAAATTTAACCATGGGTCTCAGTTAGAACCTGCTCAGGCACATCCCTGATTACAACTTTTATAAGTAGCTATCCAACCTATGCTTGAACAACACTAGTGAGAACAGCTAGGTGGAGAAGTAGTTAAAAGAGTTGGATTTGGAGTCACAAAGACTTGAGAGAAATCCTATATAATATTTCATAACTATGTGGCCCTGTTCAAGTCTTCCCAAGCTTCAGTTTTCTCATCTGTAATATTAGGATAACAGTACCTACCTCATAAGATTGTTATGAGAATCAGTGGCAAGATATTCTGAAGGAGAGAAATAAGGCAGCGTTTCTGCCAGGCAAGTCAAACACCACCACCACTTTCATTATTATCTCTCCTTAGAATCTCAAAGGGACAGACCCAAGACCCTCAACTCAAGAGCGTTGGGGATAGTGCCCTCCACATCACCAGACCTGCTTCTAGTCCTGCCCCATAGACAGCACTGAAAGAAGAAAATTATTTTATTATTCTGTTAGAAGAAAACATTGTGGAAATGATAATTATCTTTTTTATCACTACCAGAGAGAGAGATACAGAAACTTTAAGAACATCTCCAGGCATTGGTCCTGAGTCTTAGTCATCAGCCTCATTCTTTCCTTTAGTCATTAAAATTCAGTGGCAAGACAAGAGTCAAGACAAGGTAGCCTAGCATCCTGGGCAAAGGACTATTGTATGTCTCCCGTAGTTTTTGATTTGAAATTAGAATCTTCCAAATGTGCTATCTCTTTCATTAGTATATGAGTTCCATGAGAGTCAGAACTGTTTTACACTCTATGCCCAACGGACAGTGTTTTGCACATAATAAGCACTTAATAAATACTGTATTTATCTATCCATTCAACTGAATCTCTGTAAATCACTTTGCAAACCTTAAAAGGCACTATGTATATGTATGTTATATAGCTGTTACCTGTTATAACTACATATTATAGCAAAGAGCTTGCTATCTCATCAAGCAGCCCCCTTCTACTTTTGAATAGTTTTAATAATCAGGAAGTTCTTTCTCATATGGAACCAAAATCTATCTGCTTTTACCTTCTATGCACTGGTCCTAGTTACCTTTTTGGAGCCACACAGAAAAATTTAATCCCTCTTTTACATGATAGCTCTTCAAATATTTGAAGATAATTACCACATTCTCTTCAAGTTCTCTCTCTCTCTGCAATCAGAGTTAAGTGACTTGCCTAGGGTCATACAGGTAGAAAGTATCTGAAGTCAGTTTTGAACTCAGAAAGTTGAATGAGGTCCTCCTGATTTCAGAACCAGTGTTTTATCCACTGTACCACTTAGATGTCCCCAAGTCTTCTCTTTTTGAAAATAAACATAACAAGTCCTTTCTATGATTCCTAGTCTTCTTGCCACTTTTGTTATCGATAAATATAATTCTACTGATGCAGCCCAACATTGCATTTACAATGTTGACTCACATGCCAGTTATAGCTGACCTAATAACAATAATAAGTTATTCACATTTATGCTATTTTCAGTCATTTTTCAATTGTATCTGACTTTTTGTGACCCCACTTGGGTTTTTTATTTTTGGGATAGCTCATTTTACAGGTGAAGAAACTGAGGCAGAGTTAAGTGATTTGCCCACAGTCATACACCTAGTAAGTGTCAGAGACCAGATTTGTACTCAGGAAGATGAATCTTACTAAATTCAGCCCTCTATTCACTGTGCCACCGAAACCCATTTAATAAACCAAGAAAACCTCTAAAACCTTTAGGAATTTTTCACAAAATAAGCTACCATATATCCCCCTCATCCTATACTTTTGCCATTGACTTCTTGAATCTGTGTGTAGCACTCTTACTTGATTGATAATTATTTCTTCTTGTTTGGATCTCTTTTTTTCCCCCCAGTTCATTAAGATATTTTAGAATCCTGATTTTATCATCCAATAGTTCCATCTCTGGAACTATTCCTCCCTTTGTGTCACCCACAAGTTATATAAACATGCTGTCAAAATCTTTAAGTAAGCCTTTGATAAAAATACTAAGCAGGACATAGCCTAAGACACTACATTTATTTCATTAGTCAAGATTCTGATTATATAAACCAAAATGATAGATTAAAAAGTACTCTATTTAAAAAAAATTAAAGAAGATCTTTATTCTAACCTGAGTTCTACCACTTAGTGACTTTGTGACCTTAGAGGCAAGTGATTTAAGCTCTCTGGGATTTAGTTTCCTTTCCTCTAAGTGAAACAATTGGACTAGGGTTCCAGGGCTCCCGGGACCATTCAGAGGGACTAAAAGGTAAAACTAATTTTATATTAATAATGTAGTTTAGAAGATGGAAAATATCAGTAGACACGACCCACATAAACAAAAGTTCTTTTGGGTGTCCTCAAATTCAAGAGTGTAAAGGGCTCCTGAGCTCCAAAAGTTTGAGAATCATTGGACTAGATGGTGTCTAAAGTCCCTTCCAGTTCTAAAGTCTATGGTCTTAGGAATTCACATTGACTTTACTCACATTTAGCATATCTTTAAAAAAAAAAAAAAAAAAGGGCAACATAGTAAGGATAAGAACTGGCTTTAGCTTTGGAACATCCTTGGCTTGCTTCAAAACACAAACTCAGGGAATATAAGGCAAGTCATTTAACTTTTCAGCGCCTCCCGAAATTTTCTAGGTCTATAACTTACAGAATTGTTGTGAATCTGCTTTGTTAGAGGGAGGTCCTTCTCAGGAGCTTCTTTTGTTGTTGAATCATTTCAGCTATGTGATTCTTTGTCACCCCATTTAGGTATTTGTTGGCAAAGATAGTGGAGTAGTTTGTCATTTCTTTCTCCAGTTCATTTTACAGATAATGAAACTGAGTCAAACAAGGTTGCCACTTGCCCAAGGTCACACAGTTAGTGAATGTCTGAGATCATATTTGATTCTTCTGATTCCAAGCCCAGGGCTCTATCTATTATAACACCTAACACCAATAAAATCAAAAGCCTAAACCAAGACGGAACCATATTTTTCAATTCAATTTAAGTTCCCCCTTATCCTCTTCTTTTTATTTAAAATGTCCTTGACATCATCCTCCATTCTCTTTCCCTGTTCAGTCTCTGATATGAGATGGCTATGTTTTTTGTCAAGGCCAGTGTTAATCCCTCTATGTATGCTCTTGATCCCTTCCCATTCTTTAGGAAACAGATCTCCCACCCCAGTCTTCAATCTTTCCCTATCTGCTGATGCCTTCTCTATCACCTTTGAAGTCTTTCCCATCCTAAAAATCAGCAAACTTTTCACTAGATTCTATCATATCTTAAGCTAACATCATATATATATCTTGCCTACTTTTTTCAGACAAGTTCCTAGGAAAAAATTTTTCTACACTCATTGCCTCCATTTCTCTTATTCCCTTATTAACCTTTTGCAGTATTGCTTCTGAGCCAAACATTTGACTGAAATGGCTTTGTCTAGAGTCATCAACAATCCTTTAATTGCTACTCCTCATATTATCTATCTATCTATCTGTCTGTCTATTTGTCTATCTATCCTACACCAGACTTTCCAGGACAACAGTCACTAATTGCCCATTTTCAATTGGATGTCCTTGAGACATTTCAGACTACTATACCATCCCAAAAATTCATTTTCTTTTTCACAAAACTGACTCCTCTTCCAAACTTCCCTATTTCTGTTGACAGCATCACTAGTCTTCCAGTCTCTCAGGTTTACAACCTTGTTGCTCACCTTGGACTTCTCATTCCACATATCCAAGCAATTGCCAAATCTTGCCATTTCTACTTCTATTTCTTAATTTTTCATATTCAGCCCTCTTTCTACTCATACAGCTACCACCTTAGTTCAGAAATTCATCACTTCTTGCCTAAGTTATTGACACAGTTTTCTAATCCTCAAGCTTCTCTTATCATTCCAGTTCCTTCTACACTCTGCTGCCAAAGTCATTTTACTTAAATGCCAACTTGATCCTGACATTCTTTTATTCAGTAAACTCCAGAGGCTTTCTAAAGATTCTAAAATTGGGCTAAAATTTCTCCTTTTAGTTTTTAAAAGCCCTTCACAGCATTCTCCCAACTTCATTTTTAACCTGTATTGTACATTATTTTACCTATGCTATGTGTGTACCACCAAAATTGGCTTATTCTCTGTTACTTAGATACTCCTCTATCTCCATATCTTTGCCCTGATGTACTGTATGACTTGAATGTCCTTACTCCTTCCTTCTATCTTACAGAATTCCTTTCTATGAGGTGATGCAGTTTAAATACCACCTTCTAGGAGAAGCCTTTCCTGATTCTCAAACTACTTTGTATATATATTTTTTATTTCTTCTATATATATTTATATGTCCTTGTTGTCTCCACTCTAGATTATAAACTTGTGAGCTGGGATTATGTCTTTGTACTTTGTACGTGTATCCAAAGCAAATCTAACATAGTACCTGGCATAAGCAGGTCTTAATAAATACTTGTTGATTAATTGATCTTATTCACAAGTATAACATGAGAGACTTTGTCAGATATTTTACTGAAATGATGATAAAATATTTATATAATTCTCCTGATCCATCAATAAAGTAGGAGGCAGCTCACCCTCTTTCCTGGCAGCCACACAACTTTAGGTAAATGCTATCTAAATTTAAGTTCTGTGAGATCATGCCTCTGTAAGAATGATCTTGTGTTTTGAGCTTTTTTCTGTATTTTTTCCTTATCTTAGGTAAATGTACATCAGTCTTGGGATGGATTGTTCCGATTTTGAGATGAACTTCTGAGTTTAAGAAGTCTGGAGATCCTGGGTCCATCAGATGGGGTCTGAATGGCAACATTCAGTATCTGTTTCAGTGTTCTCGAAGCATCAGGTCATTATCAAGAAGAGGATGAGCCCAAACCTGTAATCCATCATGTCAAAAGATACCTATGAAGAGTACAGTGCAGAACCACGGTGAAATGTGAAATGTAAAATAGATGCCTGTGAATCCTTTTATATTTAGCATTTCTTTTATGTGTAGAAAATAAGTGTTTCTCCAAAATCTGATTCATATTGTACAATGAGTACTTTTTACGATTTTTTCGGATAACTTGAAATGTGAACTAAAATCTAAGTTTTACATAAATCATCCCCAGATTGCCCTAACAAACTGAAGTATGTGAAAAAGGGAACCTTGACCTCACTACAATTCAAACTCTACCCCCAAAGACTTTTGAACTCAATCTGGACCAAACATATGAATCCTGATCACAATCCTGATCTAATGGAAAGGGAGCTTGCCTCAACCCCACTGAACCCAGTAGCAATTATTAATGTTAGAAAAATAAGAAATCTAGGACCCCAAGAAATTGAATTATTGCCCAGATCACAGGATAAGTTGGGTCAGAGCTGGAAATTAGAATCTCCCTCTCTCATTTCATTATAACACACCTATTTCCATCATATGACACAATAGAATCCGATCTAGAAAGGGTTTTTTCCCATGTTAACTATGCTCTTGACCAATATTACCAGTTAATTTCACCAGGTCCATCTCCCAAATGGCAAAGAATTTTGATTTCTATCAATCCAATACAGAAAGACTTAAAAGAATGACAGTTCAAAAAAGGTTCCCCATGATCTTCGCTCACCTTGTTGTTCAATCATTTTCAGTCATGTCCGATGCTTCATGATCCCATTTGGGGTTTTCTTGAAAGATAAACAGGAGTGATTTGCCATTTCCTTCACCAATTCATTTTACAGATTAAGAAACTGTGGCAAACAGAGTTGAGTAACTTGCCTAAGGTCACACAGCTAGTAAGTGTCTGAGCCCAGATATGAACTCAGGAAGATGAGTTTTCCTGACTCCAGATATGTCATTCTATCCACTCTACTACCTAGCTGCCCTTTCTCACCTGACCTCTGATAAATTGGAAATGTGCTTCTTAGTCAAAAAAGATTTCACTTAATTTATGTCCATGACATACTGAAAATTAGAGAATGAAATGAAATTATATAGAATTTATCCTCAACCTCCCTCCCTGCATCTCCCAAAGGCCTTGGTTGGCAAGAGAACGTTTTGAGAAGAGACAAGAAACTGTTCAATAGTTTATTTTTAATTTGGTCTGCTGGTGGAATTGTTTTAGTCTCTTTCTGAAATGTTTTCTCCTTGTGTGCAGTTACCTTGAGGGATTCGTGAGAAAGTAGGGAACAATTGCTATTCAAATATGAACGCATCATTTTGAATGGGAAGACTGTATGGGGTCTACTTTATTCTCAGTGTTTGGGCAGCTCAGTCTTATTGTTCATTCCAAAGGAGATTGATGGGGGAGATGGCTGAAAGTTGTTGTTTTTACTTGTATTTAATAAAAAATTTAAAAACCTTATACAACATAAAGAAGCTGGCTTCCAAACACAAGTCCTGCTGTTCTCTATTTTTCCTTTCCCCAAAAACAACATAAAAGTATCTGGAAAACCTTGTGCTGGATGGATGGCCTAGTTTTATACTTGGGGGTGTTGAACTAGCTGTCCCTTAAAGTACTGACTGTAATATTATTTCATCTAGGAAGGTCATAGAACAGGTATATTTTGAGTTATAATCAGTATATATATCTCTCTCTCTCTCCTTTTCTCTCTCTCTCTCCTTTTCTCCCTCTCTCTCCTTCTCTTTCTCTCTCTCTCTCTCTCTCTCTCTCTCTCTCTCTCCCTTTTTCTCTCTCTCCTTTTCTCTCTCTCTCTCCTTTTCTCTCTCTCCTTCTTTCTCTCCTTTTCTCTCTCTCTCTCTTTCTCTCTCTCTTCCTTTTCTCTCTCTCTTGCTCTCCTTTTCTCTCTCTCTCCTTCTCTCTCTCTCTCTCTCCTTTTCTCTCTCTCTCTCTCTCTCTCTCTCTCTCTCTCCTTTTCTCTCTCTCTCTTTCTCTCTCTTTCCTTTTCTCTCTCTCTCTCTTTCTCTCTCAATCTCTCTCTCTTTCTCTCTCTCTCTCTCTCCTTTTCTCTCTCTCGCTCTCCTTTTCTCTCTCTCTCTCTCCTTTTCTCTCTCTCCTCTCTCTCTCTCTTTTTCTGTGTGTGTGTGTGTGTGTGTGTGTGTGTGTGTGTGTGTGTGCGCGCGCACGTGCGCAGAGTATAGAGTAAGAGGAGTTAGGGGAGGCAAAAGGGAGAGAAGATTGGAAGGATTATAAAGAGGATAGAAGAGAAATACCTGATGGCAAATGTGAAAAAGACATACATGGAGAGAAAAAGAGGAGAGGAAGAAAAAGAAAAAAGAGAAGCAGAAATACTGATATAAGGAGAAAAGGGCACAGAGAAGAGACACAGGAGGGAAATTTACCTAGAATCTATTGCCCTTTGAAATGCTGATTTTATCGAATCCCATCATTCACAGTTCTTCAGCTATTTAATCCTCAAATAGTTACCAATCTAACACCCAGTAGTAACCAATTAAATAATTACAAGCCTTTTTTCTGAATAGAATAATCGGAGTAGTTCATTAGAGGTGGAAATTACTCATAAAATCTAGCTTTGTTGACATAAATAATACCATCCCAAGGGCCAGATGAGATTAAGACATTCTCTATCTGAGATAAATATTTGTCTTAAATGTTCTTATGTTTTCCAGCGTTGTTGGGGCAGACATAATGGGAACCTTTCTGTTGTAGGCAGCCCTGCTTCCCTACTGGGTAAAAATACTGTCTTTTTTTTTTTTTTTTTTAAGTTATGATCAATGGGGTTTCCAAAAGGCTTCCTTGACATAAAAAATATATAGAAATATAAAGAGGGGGAGGGTGGGAACAAATGAGGTGTTTACCCTAGGAACACTAGGCTAAAGAACATTTGAAAAAAACAATATGTGTGTGTATTTCTTTCTTTCTTTCTATCTATCTATCTATCTGTCTGCCTGTCTATGTCTATATTTATATATGCATCTTCCATCCCAAGCACACCGGCATGAGGGTTGGATACCAATATTTTGTATTTTTATTTCAGATACAGAATTAGCTAATTATGGTACCACAAAAAAAGCACACAATTTGTCTTCGATTTTCACTTCAGGTCAGGAATAGGCCTGGACACCTTTAGGGAACCATAGAAGGAAGATGACACCAGCTTCCTACAACTAAGTTAATTTGTTTTTGCTGTATTTGATGAAATATTAAGCCCTATTTTCCTTACTGCTTAAATCACTTCCTGGAGTTAAATTTATATCCAGGCTGTCACTCTTTCATACTATTAGAGTACCAACTTACCACCAGAGAATTAACTTTTGTTAATATAAGTGTTCTCTGAAATCGCCCCCAAGCTTCCCTTTTTCTCCATTTCCCTGAAAGTGACTCAAGTAGAAGCTTTTGATGTAGGACACAGAGAACAGCTGGGTTAAATGGACAGTGCTCCTATATTTTCTATTCAGAATATGAAAATGGTAGAGGATGAATGAAAGGGCTTATAGATCTTTGGTATTTGGTATTTTCTATCTCATTGCTTGAAGCAATTCCTAATCACTTTAGCAATGCTTTATCTGGGATCAGGCAATTAAAAAAAGTGTTCATCCTTTTCAGATATAATTTTTGAGAAAGTGATAACAATTCAGCAGTTCATAGGAATGGAGGAGTAAAGTAATATATCAAGTTCACACTGCATCTCTTTTGCTTTTCTACTTTCTGGAATGAAATAAAGGGCAACATATTAATACGGGAAACGTCATATTTTCTCTTACCCAAGAACTATTGGGAAAATATAATTCCTATATTTAACATAAACTCTTCTTTTTTAAAAAATAATAACTTTTTATTTTCATATATGCAAAGATGGTTTTCAACATTCACCCTTGCAAAACATTATGTTCCAAATTTTTCTGCTTCCCATTTCCCCAATTCCTCCCCTAGAAGCAAGTGATCCAATATATGTTAAACATTCTATACATATTTCCACATTTATCATGCTGTACAAGAAAAACCAGATCAAAAAGGGAAAAAATGAGAAAGGAAACAAAAAATCAAGCAAACAACAACAACAACAAGTTGTTGTGATCTCTTTCTGTATTCAGATGGCTCTCTTTATCACATATCTATTGGAATTGGCCTGAATTACTTCATTTTTGAAAAGAGCCAAGTCCATCAGAATTGATCATCGCATAATTTTATTGTTGCAGTTTACAATGTTCTCTTGGTTCTACTTACTTCATTTAGCATCAGTTTATGTGAGTCTCTCCAGCCCTTTCTGAAATCATCCTGCTGATAGATAAACTCTTCTTTAATATAAATAATAAAGACTATGATACATCATTATTATAGTAATTACTATTTATATGGTATTTTCAGGTTTACAAAGCACTTTACAAATCTTATCTCATTTTATGCTCTCAACAATACTATTATTACTTGCATTTTGTCAGGAGTATGGGGGGTAACTGAGGCAGACAGTGGTTACATGACTTACCCAAAGTCACACAGCTAATAAATGTCTGAATTCAAATTTAAGCTCAAGTTTTCTTAACTCCACATCTATCTCTCTAGCCTATCTCCAACTAAAGTTTGGAATCATTGTTCCAGGGAGTTAGGGATTACATTTAAGATAATAAAGATGGCAACATAAAAAAAAATAAGACACAACAAAAATTGAGTCAAAACATATTCTATTTCAGTGTTCATTAGTATATAGAGGAGAAAGTAAAACTTTCCATTCCTGGCCAACATGTGGGTTGGTGATTGCTTAATTAGTCACTTGCAATGAAAATTCAGCCATTACCCGAAACAAACAAAACCCTTTCCTAAGCAAAATCTCACTTATTGTGCTTTACCAATCATGTTGAAAACTCTCTGTATTTGAGATTCAGAACATTGCACACTTATTTGCCAAATTTAGACATGTCTTAATTGTGTATTTAAAAGGTGGTAAAAAGGAGAGGATGGGAGAGAATTCTAATAAATACAGGACAAGCTATAGGAAATTGACCATTAATCAATTGGAACTTGAGGCCATCTCATTTAAGGTGTTGTAGTAGTTAAAAGCTCAATTCTCATAGGCCATGAAACTTACACTATCACTTCCATAATCCAAATAGAAATGGTTCAGGGTACTTATAAAGTCTCCTAGTGTAGCCAGCGGAGCTTGTAACTTCTATGATACAAATTACTTTGGATAAGGGCAGTTAAGAGCTCAGCTAGCAGAGAAGAAGGTTGTAACTCCTAGGATAGAAACAGCCACAGCTGAAAGGATTTCTAAAGTTCTTGTTAGCCATGTGATAACCAGACATGGTGGCTCTAACTCCTGTGATAGAAACAGGTACCGTTTATAAGAAAGACTTACACATTTACCACATCAATTTAGTATTACGAGAGCTAGGAATGTCGCGAAGCTTGTCATTTCACAGGTGATTATATGTTCTTGGAATTCCTCCATTTTATTATTATAGGAGTGCAAGGACTATTTCAATACACTTAAAAGAAAAGACACCACTTCCTTTGAAAACTGTAAACTCAGGGTCTACTGTTTTAGTCTCTAGGGAGTCAAATAGAGATTTTCTCTTGTTTTCTAGGCATCAGTTGATATGTCACAGGTTTGGTTTCTTTATTGAAATGAATTTATTTCTGTAGAAAAATCAGACTTTATCAAAAAAAAACATTCTAAATATCTGGGGGACTTTGACAGCTTATTCTAGGTATAGTGAAATGCAAGCAAAAGCTATTCTGTTTCTTCATCTTTTCATATTATGTGAGAGAAGTACTTTTTTCAAAGGAAAGTGCCTGACAGAATTTCTATTCAGGGAAGTTCTAGGTGCCCCCCATTATTTGGTGCACATTGAGTAACACATGCCATAGCTCCCAGCTGATTACCATCTGTTATAAGGATGCTCCTTTATTTAAAAACAATAACAAGCTTGAATTCTGGAAATCTTGTTTTCCTCTAATTTGCATGGAAAGAATTAAACAAGGAAACTACTAGGATTAATGGCTTTCTTACACAATCATTATAGAGAGCCAATGTGGTGTAAAGGAAAGGTTCAGAAGACCAGAATTATGTCTAGATATGATTGTATGATAATAGGTCACTTAATTTCTCTGAATTTCCACATATATGTATATATACATACATATTTTATATATATAAACATGGACAATGTATATAAACATGGATAATAAACATATGTATATATACATACGTATTATAATATATATAAACATGGACAATAATGTACTATATATATAAAAATGGATAATAAACATTATATATACATATGTATTATATATATATATATATAAAAACATGGACAATAATCTATACAATCCACCTTTCAAAGATGTTAAGAGGAAAGATTTTTTTTAACTAAAGATTAAATAACTATATAAATGTGAATTATTATTAAACTATTTATTAAGGTACCACACAGGGCAATGAGGTGGCACAATGGATAGAATGCCATGATTAGACTCAGAAAGACTCATTTTCCTGAGTTGAAATCCAGCCTCAGCCACGGTGTGACCCTGGGACTTAACTCTTTTTACCTCATCTATAAAATGAGCTGGAAAAGAAAATGCCAAACGACTCTAGTTTTTTCAGAAACCTTAGAGTTGGACACCACTGAAAAATTATTGAACAACAAAAATGTGCTAAACACTGTATGTACTAAGCACAGAGAATATCTTTTTAAAAAATAAAACATATCTACCTTTAGGCAAACATGACAAGTGGAAATAAGTATATATAATATATATATATATATATATTATATATATACACACACGTGTGTGTGTGTGTGTGTGTGTGTGTGTGTGTGTACACGTTTAATTGTAGCCTTCTTTGGGAGGGGGGAAAGGGAGGGGGAAAATAACATAAAAAGTACACAGCAGAGAAAAAAAATACAAGGAAGCAAAGAAAAACTGGACGGCTTTGAAAACAATATGTAGTATTTATTATATAGATTTTCTTGAAATGGAAATTTGTTGTTTTGTACTGAATTCTTTCTGTGTTCTGCTATGTACATGGAAATGTTTTTTCTTTTATTCTTTTCTATTTAACTTTAAAATAAAATGTAAAAACAAAATAATTTATTAAGCTATTTAAAAAAAAGCAAAACAAAAACCCACCACTTATAGTCAAATTAAGTAGACCATATAATAACAATTGTGTATAAATAAAATAAATTGAAGAGAACTTGGAGATAATCTTAAAAGGAAAGCGCTAACATTAAGAATAACTGGGGGAAAGGTTTATTAGAGCTGTTAATAATATTAAAATTCCAGTTAATGCTATGACTAATGGGAGGGGATAAGCATTTATTAAGTGCCTATCATACGCAGGAATTTTGCAAATGTTATTTCATTTGATTCTCATAACAAACCTATGATGTTGGTGCTATTATTATCCTTATTTTACAGAAGAATAGAAAAAGGTTATGTGACTTATCCAGGGTCACATAACTAGTATACGTCTGAGAGTTGAACTTAGTCCTTTCTCACTTGAAGCCCAGCACTCTATCCACTCTGCCTAGTCTTCCCACAGAACTGATGTTGAGGTCTGAGATGATGATCTAGGCAACTTTATAGCTTTCATCTGATATACCATAATGATTATGAAAAAGTCTAGTTTTATCTTGAAAAATTCTTTGCACCATTTGGTCATATAGACAAAGGCAAAAAAAAACTAAAACTATTTTATCTGCTTATCATCATTGCATTTCAATTATTTCTAGGGAAATAAAGCCCTCTCTGATATTCCTTTGTCTGTGCCTAATTCTCAATTCATTCTCATTTCACTAGAAATAAAAGAGTACTTTGGGATCCTCTTGTGGAAGCTAGAATTCTTGTGGCACAAAGCAAGGAAGCTCAGTTCACTTGGTTCCATAGATATAGAAAATTCCCTTTTATGGGAACAAAATACTTTGGAAAACTATTTGCAAGGTAATATTGCAGTGAAAAACAGGTACATTTTGGTTTGACAAACATGATATTTTGGAAATTTTTTTCTAAATCTTGGGTTCCTTTCCTAAATTCTGTTACATGACTTTTACATATGAGGCTAAGGAATTTTTCATACTCATAGCCGAATCATGGAAAATAAAAAATTTGCGGTTCTTATATCAGTAAAGTGTAAAACATCAAAGGACATATATTTACCAGGAGAGAATAAGACCTATGAAAGTATAAATGCAAAACTGCCAAATTATAGGATTTATTATGTGTCTCTAATAAGATGCAACTATATCTGTTGAGTGAGGTACAATTTCTATGAAAAGATGATGTAGACACACAGAATATACAGAAGAACGTATATTGGGATGGATGAATGAAACTAGGAACAGATAAATATGAAATGGATTAGGGAGCTATCTCAAGTAACAAATAATTATAAAGGATAAGATTTTTTTTTTATTTAATAGCCTTTTATTTACAGGATATATGCATGGGTAACTTTACAGCATTAACAATTGCCAAACCTCTTGTTCCAATTTTCCACCTCTTACCCCCCCACCCCCTCCCCTAGATGGCAGGATGACCAGTAGATGTTAAATATATTAAAATATAAATCAGATACACAATAAGTATACATGACCAAAACATTATTTTGCTGTAAAAAAAGAATCAGACTCTGAAATATTGTACAATTAGCTTGTGAAGGAAATCAAAAATGCAGGTGGGCATAAATATAGGGATTGGGAATTCAATGTAATGGTTTTTAGTCATCTCCCAGAGTTCTTTTTCTGGGCATAGCTGGTTCAGTTCATTACTGCTCCATTGGAAATGATTTGGTTGATCTCATTGCTGAGGATGGCCTGGTCCATCAGAATTGGTCATCATATAGTATTGTTGTTGAAGTATATAATGATCTCCTGGTCCTGCTCATTTCACTCAGCATCAGTTCGTGTAAGTCTCTCCAGGCCTTTCTGAAATTAGGATAAGATTTTTTTCAAAGTCATTTGAATGCTTTGATATGTATAACCAAATTTTCCTTCACTCTCAAACATAGAAAACAGAATGTAGAAAATATTCTTGTATGAGATAACTATAGTAACAGGACAATGCAGTATTTTGAATGATGTAGTGTCTTTTACAAATTATGATTGCTATCATCATATGTCATAAACCTGAATGAATGGCCACTGTAACAGTAATACTTGATATTTAGATAATGCATATCACAGATTATCTCATTCATTCCTCATTAGTCTGTGAGTAGGGATTGTTCTTTTTTTGTTTGTTTTTTAACTTGTTCTTTGTAGCTTCAGCATTTAGCACAATGCCAGGTTAGTAGTAGCTACTTTAAAAATGTTTATCATCTGACTGACTCTCATCCATTCACAACAACATTGTGAGGTAAGTAGTGGAGATATTGTTAATTCCATTTCATAAATTAAATAAAAATGAGGATTAGAAAGGTTAAATGATTTTAGGTCACAAGTCACAGAGCTAGAAAGGATTTTAGGGATCACTTAGTCCAACCTCTTCATTTTATGGTGAGACCTAGAAGGATTAAGTGGAGCCCACTCCAGATTACATGGAATTCAAATCCAGATGTTGATACTTAAATCCCTCTCCATTTCAATTCCTGCCCTCATATTAAGAGATTTTGACACATTTTCTTCACTACCTTAATTCCCAGTTTCTCAATCCATAGAGTTTCCAGTGATTTATTCCTCTGCTTTACCTCCGTTAATATGTGAATGGTCATACCTTTGATCTTGCTAATAAACAGAGGTACTCTATGCTAAAAATTCCTTTACACAATGATAATATTTTATCATTCCCTGTCTCTTGATGCCTTACAACCCCTAACAATGTTTCTTTTGCTAACCATGACCTTTATCCCTGCTATCTTTCAGGATTTTCCCAGGTAGTTCTTATACTCTCCTTCTTTCCCACTCTTGATCCAAGACTGAGCAAGTTCAACTATACAATATCTCATCTCCTTTAGTCTCTTTCAGAAAATAACCCCCACTATTATCGTCAATCCCTTTTTAATTTTCAATAATTCTCTATTGACTGGGATGTCTATAAAAACTTGATGCTTCTAAAAACACTAATATCCCTCATATCCTTAAAATGCTCATAAGGTCCTAACATCCCTATTAAGTATCATCTTGTAGATTTCCTTTCCCTAGATACACTCTATTTTTCTTATTTTCTCCTGAAATTTCTACAATTTGTAGAATTCCTCTACAAAGCTATCAATGATCTCTTAATGGCCAACTTTAATGACATTTTCTCTATCTTTACCTCTTCACTATATTTGACACTGATGGTTACCCATCTTTGTGCCTTTGCACTGGTTGTCTCCCAAGCCTAGAATGATATCTCTCTTCTCACTTCCACCTTAGAATCCCTGGCTTACTCCAAATTCTACTTTCTGGAGAATTTCTCTCAGCTACTAGAGCTTTTGTATTTAATACTATTTTCCATCCACTCTGTTTTCTTATATATATGTTGTCTTTTTCATTTGAATGCAATCTCTTTGAGGGTAGACATTATTTATATCTTTTCTTTGCTTCCCCAGGACTTATTATAGAGCCTGATACAGAGCCTTTGTGACTTCTAGAGGGATCATGTTATCTTCCTGTCCATTGTTAGAATCTTTCTTTCCTTTCATCTTGCTGAAAGTATCTAGCTACCTTCCTCCTATCCCTACAATGAAACACTAAAAGCAATATTCAGTCAATTAAAACATTTGAGCATCCATTCTCTGGGAAAATTATTATCAGTTACTATGGGAGTATTCAAATGAAAGATAAATTCTCACTCAGAATTTTGTTGAGGAGAAAAAATACAGTCACTTTCTTATCATATTTGCTGGAAATTGTCTCAAACTTATTACTTTCATAAACCTGAATAAACCTCTCTTTTTTCCATTCTCTTATTTAGCAGATGATGTTGCCTCCTACTTTATTGAGAAGATCTGATGCTCCTTCCTTCATCTCTACTTCTCCACATCTCAAAATCTCTCATCCATTCACCCAACCTCTTCTCCTTCCTTCTAGTCTCAGAAGATGAGGCAACTCTTCTTTCCAAAATTAAACCCTTTACTTGTAACCTGATCCCATGCTCTCATTTCTCTGGAAACTCCATTGTCATCTTAAGTCTCTTCTTTTTCATGGTTCTTATCCTTTTACCTACAGATAGGTCTTTCCATCATGGAAAAAATAAAAGAAACCCAATCTTCCTTTGACCTGACTAATAATTCAAATTATATACTGGAGTTCTTTTTTTTTCTTTTTTCTTTTTTTTTTTGCCAAATTTATAGAAAGAATAGCTGCATATATTCAGTATGCCAGACATGCTATATTCTTGAATTCCCCTATACCTGAGGGACAGATGGACAGATGGATCCTTTTTGAAAATGAAGGACAAACAACAACAACATGTTCTCTCTTTCGCTCTCTGTCTCTGTCTCTCTGTCTTTATCTTTATCTGTCTCTTTTTGTGTGTGTGTGTGTATGTGTGTGTGTATTTTGTGCTTTGGTTTTTGCTATGTCTTCTCAGAGGAAAGCCCATTGATGAGTTGAGGGCAGAGGGGTCTACTGCAAGCGTGTGAAGACTTTCTCTTGGCAGAATGGACAGATGAGAACATTTGTTCCAATGGCCACAAAGATGGCTGAAGCAGGCACTATGGAGAGCTTAGAGCTTGGTCAAACATCAAAGATATTAACTCAACCAATGGTTCCTAGGCAATTAACAATCACCTTGACTTTTGTCCTGTCACTGAATTTTGATGACTCTAGAAGAGAGAGTCAGGCTGATGATTTTTGTGCAACTCTACCTCACTTAAATTAAATTAAATTCATAAACAAGTGAAGACATCATTTACTCCATAATATTATTTGTCCTTTTTGAAAATGAAGGACAAACAACATGTTTTTCTCCCTTTATCTCTCTGTCTCTCTAGCTCTCTCTCTCTCTTTCTCTTTCTCTCTCTCTCTCTCTCTCTCTCTCTCTCTCTCTCTCTCTCTCTCTCTCTCTCTCTCTCTCTCTCTCTCTCTCTTTCTGTGTGTGTGTGTGTGTGTGTGTGTGTGTGTGTGTGTGTGTTTGTGTTTTGTCCTTTGGTTTTTGCTATGTCTTCTCAGAGGAAAGCTAGATAGCATAGTGAAGAGTGTAGACCCTGGAGTTCTTTTCACAGTGCTTGGCACATAATAAGCATTTAATAAACACTTTATCTAATCCATACTATTGTGTGTGTGATTTAAGCTATTTGCCTAGGTCACATGGCCAATGTCTCAGAAGTGAAACTTGTAGACCAGAAGACCAGAACTTGGGTTCAAGTCCCATTCCTAGACTTAATACCTGGGTGACCCTAAACAAATCATTTAAGTCATTTAACCTTACAATGTGCTGGGCAAATAAGGTTCAGAGACAAAATACACACAAATACTTCCTTATCACATTTCCTGGAATTTGTCTCAAACATAATCCTCAAACCTTTATTATCTGCATTGGCAGAGGAAGTTAGTCATCTAGAGTTCCCCATAAAGATGAAATAACAAGTCCAATAATAATAATAATAGTAAAAGATACCCTCATATATCTACTTATATTATATACACTAATACTTCAAGCATGTCAAGTGCTCTATAAACACTAAAGCTTTGTGTAGGTTTCACATAACTAAATGTAAGCAACCATTAGAGTGTGTGTGTGTGTGTGTGTGTGTGTCTATGTATCTCAAAAGAAAGGATCAATGCTTAAGGAGCCTGTCTTAACTATACTTTTCTCCCATCCTACATTATATATTTCATAATGTGTTTCCCAGGCATTAGAAGGTTCTCAGCCATACTGGCCCATCCACTTATCCATTGAATTACTGTGGACTTATGCCCTTGTGCTCCCATCCTAGTTTTTATTTTCTCTGACAAGCACAAGTGGTCTTTGGTGAATAGAAATAGCATATTCCAACAGATAGATTGGAAGGTTCACCTCACATCTGCCTTCCCCCCCTTCCTGTTCTCTCTTTTCAGCATAAGCAAGAATGTGTAGTTTTATTAAGGCTTTCAGAAAAATAAGCAGTTTTTCTCATTTCCTTTGACTTTTATTATTTGTCTTTTATTCAGATTTTACAAGTGAATGAGACTGTTCTATTTATTGAGTGCCTACTATGAGCTTTGCATTATTAGGATCCCTATTTTCAAGAAACTTATAATTAGGGTAGCTAGGTGATGTAATGGATAAAGCACCAGCCCTCTAGTCAGGTTCAAATGTGACCTCAGACACTACAGTAGTTCTGTAGCTCTGGGCACTTAATCCTAATTGCCACCCCCCCATTCAAATCAAATCAAATCAAATCAAGAAGCTTATTATCTTTTGAGGGGATGATAAAACATAAGTATATGAAAAATAATCAGAAAGTACATAAACCTGGTAAGATGGAAAAAGAGACTCTGACTCAGTGTTCAAATCCCTGCTATGTTAAATAATATGAAGTATCTAAGTAACACAAAGGATAGGTTTCTAATCCTGAAATCAGGAGCATTTGAGTTAAAATTTCTCCTCTGACGCTTACTACCTATATGATTCTGGGCAAGTCACTTAACTCTGTTTGCCTCAGTTTCTTCATCTGTTAAATGAGCTGAAGAAAGAAATGGCCAACTACTCTAGTATCTTTATCGATAAAACCCTAATTGGGGTCATGAAGGGTCAGACATGATTATTCAACTAAACACAACAATGACATGACATTGGTAAAAGTAAATTAACCTTTTAGCGTCTGTCATTCTCTGTAAAATGAAGTTTCTGGATTATATAATCTCTAAGATCTTTACCAAATTTAGCATAATAAAGTGTGAAAATTAATAAAAGAATATTGTAATATATAGTATAGACTTGTATGATAGGTAGTCAAAAGGAGAGAGATATCCTTCAATTTCCTTTGGACATATATTTTGGCATCTCAGAACTGAGGTACTATGAGGTTCAAAAAGTTAGTGGTTTAAAACATTCTGCAAATCTCAGAACACTATATGAATACCAATTATCATGATCAAGATGATGGTGATCCTCCTCCTCCTCCTCCTTCTATTCCTCCTCCAATCACCAGATTTCCAGTCTGATGATGGCTTCATTCCCTGAGTCTTCTACTGTACTCTTGCTAAGTTCAAGCACATTTTATAGAATAATACATGGATATGCTGAAAAATGTTTAACAAAGTGGGGATACAAAGAATGTTTGCATTCATATTTTTAAGTTTAATCTGTATTATTAATATTCTCTCAAGTCTAGATAATCAACATGTTCTATTTTATAGTGATTGCCCAATTCTAAAGTATAAATGCTCACACTGAAAATTTAACAATGTGCTCTGTAAGCTGACAAAATCTGACTAAAGCTAGCTCCATCATATTCCTGCTCATAGCTTTTTATTTATTTAGGTTTTATAGTGCCTAAGAATAACATAGATTTATATAATGTTTTAAAGTTTATAAAATATTTTATTGACATCCCATGAAGTAGCATCAATATTTTACTTCCCATTTTCCCAGTGAAGAAGGAAATACAGAGAATTTTAGAGACTTTCTCAAGATCACATGATCACATAGCTAGTAATATAAAGTCCTTTCCACGATTCCACACTGCCCCTCATGAAAGAATGTGATCAAAAGAAAAAAACAATCTTCCCAAAATGAGCTTTTAATTTGTAAATACCATAGGAATGAACAACATAATTTTTTCTTCCATATCTCAAAAGACATACAATTTTATTAGAGAAGATATGCTCTACATTGATAGGCCTTGTTTTGCATGATTGCACATATATAACCTATAACAAATTGCTTGCTATCTCAGGGAGGGAGGACAGAAAACAGGGAGAAAGAGAATTTGGAACTCAAAAATTCCTTAAAAATCAATGTAAAATTGTTTTTACATATAATTGGGAAAAATTATTTAAATACATTGACATATATCATGATCTTCCAGCTGGACATGATCTCTTTCTCCTGGAATTCTCATGTCAATCAACTTTATCTCTCATCTGTTTTCATGTTTTAATTTGCTTAATTTTTATTTGTGTGTATTTCATCCCTTTTATTAGATCTTAAGCTCCTGAGAGCAGGGATTATGACATTTAAAAAATTTGTCTCCAATATTTGGAACAAGTCAGTTGTACCTAATAGATATCACATGATAGACTTTGACACTGTCATTTTCCCTGAGTTCCCAATGTGCAAAAATGAGAAGATTGGATTAGTAGTCATCCATGATTCCTTCCATATTGAAATCTATGATCTTAGATCATTTTATATGGTTTATTTATCATTAGGGTTTTGAATGCATTATTATTTTCTTTCTCATCCTATTGGCTTTTGGTGGAAATGTGCAAAAATACTGATGATTTGTGTGAATTTATTTGATATCCTGCAACTTTGCTGAATTTTTTGTTTTTGTTAATTCTTAGTTAACTCTTTAGGGTTTTCTAAGTAAATCATATGAAATGTAAAAAGCAATTATTTTATTTCCTCTTTGTTTATGCCTATTTCCTTGATTTTTTTTTCTTGTCTTATCCCATAGAATATTGTAAAAATTAGTCTGGATGAGGTACATTGGCTATTTCATGGTAGAAAATAATATAAATACCAAATGAAATAATAAGTTTAATAATAATGCCATCACTACCATGTGTGCAAAAGGATAATCATCAAAACAAGGAGGGAGGGGAATCTCTTCCATATCCTTTATCCTCTTCCATCTGTATTTGTGGCATTAAGGGTGGGAGGGTTATATCAATTTTACTAAAATTTCAGTCTGTATTTTTGGAACCCTGTCTGTGAACTTTGGTACAGGAAAATTCAACTGATCAAATAACCTCTTCACCATCCAGTTCATGGTAACAGTTGCCATGATCATTTCTAATACCTTGCCAGGAGAAAAGCCTGAATTGAAAATCTTCCAGTTTAAAAAAGGAAACATAGCAACAATTTTATTTCAATTTGAAGGTCATATATAGTACAGTGCAGAAATGCGTAGAACAATCATTGTTTAGAGAGGTTGTTCTATCTATGTAATCTTGGCTGGTCACTATAGAAACAGAGATCTAATTGCAGAACTCTACACCTGCATAGCTCCTTCTAACAGTCTCTACAGGACCCAGACACATCAGCACCACCTAGTGATTAATTCCCAATTCCAAACGTTCCCCTGGCATCTAACTTTCCTCATTCTCCCCTTCAATCCATTTTCACCGTGTTTTTGAATACATAAAGTTATATAGATAATTTAAGAGATCAAAACAAAGAATGTAGGGAAATAATCTATTTAAAATAATATTTTAAAAAGCACTAAAAATGGAAATTAGAAAGCTTAGGTCAACAAAATTAATTTTGCTTTATATTCTGCATCAAGTACAATTGCTTTTCCCTACCTAGATCTTTGAAATTCTTAGTATGTTTTCTTTCCAAATTGAAGAAAACCATTACTTCCTTCACAATGCTTACAAAATTCTACTAACCATAAATACTTCTATTCTAAATAAAGGCTAGCACCTATAGGAACCAAATAATCTTTACAGCTTCCTCTTCTCAGAAGTCCCCACTTACTTTCTTACATCTTATCCTTCACCTCCCACAGCCAGACATCTTCAACTATTGATAAAAACCATTCAACTCAATGGCACTTAACTTCCTTAGATGGACTTTAGCAAGTAATTTACTTCATTCAGCCCTTGGACTTAGTAACTAGAAAAAAAGGAAATGGATGTAAAAAATGACAAAGCAAAGTCTAGAGCACAAATCCTTCATATTGCCACATTTACTGAAAAAATACCTGCTACACAGATGGAAAAGATAATAATAGATTCCCTAACAAAACCCCAAAAAGTGGGTTGTAACAAAAACACATCTTTAGCCACAGAGAGAGTAAAGTGGTGCATTGAAAACATTCCTATGAGGCCATCCCATTAGTCAGAGTTTTCAGGGATGGCAGAATATGGCCGTGTTCTTTTCTTCTCTTGCAATGTAAAAAAAGTATAATTATCTTACAAACTTTAGAAAACATGGGACTGCAGTCCAGAAAATTTTCCTTTAAGTTTGTCTAGTGAAAAAATATCAGATAAAAATGGAAAAGTTAAACTAATCATGCATAGATGTTTGCCTTTGTTGTTATTTAATCATTTCAATTGTGTCCAAAATCTTCATGTCCCATTTGGGGTTTTCTTGACAAAAGATACTGGAGCAGTTTGTCATTTCCTTTTCCAGCTCATTTGATAGATGAGGTAACTGAGATAAAGAAGGTTAAGTGTCAAATTCACACAGCCAGTAAGTGTCTGAGGCTAGATTTGAATTCAGGAAGATAAGTCTTCCTGAGTCCATGTCCAGCACTCTATCCACTGGACTACCTAGCTCAGTATTTTCTACATCAGTATTTTCTAATCTTTTTCAGATCCTGGACCAAAAAAAGAAAAAAAAAAGTTTGTACTCTCACTTACCATTATACAAACACCATTATAGCTACATTAAAAACAGAACAAAACACTGTTATTATGAACATTTAACTATAGACTGAAAGCCACAGCTGAAAATGTACTAAAATAAACCAAAATGCCCATCAACTTGAGACTGGTGATGGTAGTGGTAGTATTTTTTGAAGTAGTTAAAAAATAATAATGGATGAATAATCTTGTATTCTTGGAACTAATCACCATGCAGCTATGGGGTTTTTGTGGGTTTTAATTACATAAGCCACAGATTATGTCTGACTATAACTATCCTTAACCTAATACCTAACATAGGATACAAATGGCATGTAATCCATGAAGATATCTCCTATTGTATATATCTTCTAAATGCATATAATAATTTATATTATTGTTGCCCCCAGATTTTCATTATTTCCTCTACAGAATAAGGCAGGTAACATAATAGAATCCTGGGCCCAAAGTCAACGAGACCTGAATTCAAATCCAGCCTCAGACACTTACTAGTTATGGGACCCTAAGTTATTTAACTGCTGTCTGCCTCAGTTTCCTAATTTAAAAGGAATTATAATAAATTCTGGCCCCACGGAGTTTTCATGGTGAACAAGTGAAATAATATTTGTAGTGCCTGGCACATTGTTGTTGTTCTTCAGTCAAGTCTGACTCTTTGTGACCCTTTGTTTCCTACTATCCATGGGATTTTATTGGCAAGGATACTAGAATGGTTTGCTTTTTCCTTCTCCAGTGGATTAAGGCAAATAGAGGTTGACTTACCCAGAATCTCACAATTAGTAAGGGAATGAGATGAGGTTGAACTCAGATTTTTCTGATTTTAGACCCAGTACTCTATCCACTGAGTCACCTAGCTGCCTACCTGGTAGAGTAGTAGGCAAACTTAATAAATGCTCATTACCTTACTTCCTTCTCAAAAGGCTTGCTTCTCTGGTACGAATTTGAGGGTTCTGCACAGACAAACCTGTTGCCTCTTTCTCTTGTCAGTTGTTTAGAAATTTTAGAAATGATGACTTAAAAGTCATTTTCTACTCTGTTTGCATTTATTTGCATTTGTTTGCATTCTGTTTTATCTAGATGGTATAAAATAGTATAGAGAATATCACATGGGCTATATTCCTCATTTTAAAGCTAATCCAGGTACTTTTTTTTTTTTTTTTTTTTTTTGTTAAATTGGGAGAAGTAGGAATTTCCTGAATAATGACAATTGCAAAATGACATTCAGGGGATAGCTTTTGGCATATCTATACTGGTTAAGAGGGGAAAAAAATGTTGAATAACAATCTGATGTATTTAATCCATTTCAACATCCAGTCTGAAAAGTTAATTGAGTTACTTACTTCATTTCATATAGAGAAATATATCACAATTGTTATTCTGAAATTTCTCTAATTGTGAATTTCTGGTTGGCAAAATAAAACCACCAGAGTTAGTCATTATGCTTACTGGAGATTCCTGCCAGCCAATTTAAAATCCCTTCTACTATTCCAACATTTGTTGTTCTTCCAATAAGATACTCCTCTGTGCATTTTCACTGACTGTCCCGCATGCCTCTAAAGTCTTTCCTCCTCATTGTGATTTCTTGGCTTCTTTTGGCTTCCTTCCTGATAATTCTAAATGCTAGTGCCTTTCTCAGTGACCATTCCCAAGGAATCCTGTACACAATTTATTTGTACACAAACATTTGCAAGTTGTCTCCCCATTGGGATGTTGTGAAGATCACGTATTTTAAAATCAGCCAGAGTCAGGAATTCAGATTAGGGGAAATTCGTCAGTCTTTATTCTCAGTGAAGAAAGATCAGAGGTGGAAGGGAATCGGCTATAGCAATGTGTGCAGCTGAGTCAAGAAGCTAGCTAGACCAGCAGCCACACAACCAGCAACTACCAGAATAGAACCCAGCCAGCAATCTCTCCCAGCTTCTCTTCCTGTATCTCTCCAATCATGTATATTAATAGAGTATAGCCCAATTACTATTTAGCCTCACGTACTTGGGACCTCAGTGCATCAACTCAAACCTCAGCCCATTACAGGATGAGAGAGGAGAAATTGTCTTTTGTCTTTTTTTTTTGTATCCTTAGTAGTACACAGCAGTCATTTAATAGATGCTTATTGACTTATTCAAAATTAGGAACTTAAAAGACTATGCAAAGGACAAAAATGATATATTTTCTGATTAGATATTTTTTTAGTTTTTAACTTCTTTAGGCATTAAATTATATGTAATATTTAAGGTCTTAGGAAGACATGCACTATGACATACTCTTTAAACAGAATGACAATTACTTGAATCAGAAATTTCTTGTTTCTAGAGAAGCAAGATGATTGATGGAATATGTATAGATGAAAAGAAAAAAGGTTTTAGAGTGAAGTTAACCAAATAAGTTGATTCAGTGAAATAATTGATTGATTGATCCAGAGAAACCACATAGACATTTTTTGTTTAAATGTTCACATTCTGAAATTATTTTTTTCTGATAATATGGGTGCCTTGGGTTGTTGATTTCCAGTCTCACTTTGAGGTGTTTGGGATAGTAATAATTATAGGAATATAGCTTACATCTTCTTCCAGTGGATTTCATACAAAGAGATTAGGAACCAGAAATCAAGTAGTGATATTTGAATGAGGGCTTAGTACAAAATAAATAACAGGTAAACTTCCTCTTCTCTTTACTTCTTCTCAGCCCCCTAGACCAAGAGGTATAGTCTCTCATGTTTATGGTGAGATAAAGGAATACTCCCTACATATCATTGTTTTCTCAATGGAGTACTTACTTGTCAAGACTTTATCTTAAAACAAATTCAACTCATCTTTTTCTCCTAAGCTCTCTCTCCACAGAGGTGCTGCTGTTGTCAAATGTCATTTGACTTCCTCTTTTCCATTAAGTTGATCATACTACTAAAATTCATTCTTTTAAACTGATGCTTAAAAAATCATCATCAATCCCTGATATTATTCACTACTACCATGTCTACCATGAACACTAATCAGGACAAAGAAAAATAGTTAAGCAAAACACAAAATAAAACAAACACATCTGACAACTTATATAATGCTACATATCCATATTCATCTATCTCTATATTGAGGAAATGAATATGTTGTGTTTCTTTGCTCCCTCATTTCTACAAAATCTTTTTGAGAATACTTTATGCAGACATAGAGAGTATCTTTTATGAGAACACAAAGAAACAGGTTTTTATAAGTAATCTTCTACATCTTTATGTCTACACAGCTGATTGAAGGGTATAGATATCCCTCTATTTACTTGTTTAATGACCTGGCAAAGCAGAATTTAACCTTAAAGGTTTTTCTTAAACAAGTTAATACATATGTCCAAATTACACAAAATTCCACAAAACTACTTGACGATGGATATTATTGTTCAATGATCCACTGAGAGTTTACATCTAGAAATGGATTAAATAGAGAAATATATGTTTGCTAAATATGTTTGCCACTGTTTGAGGCAGTTAGGTAGTGCAGTAAGTAGAGTACTGAGCTTGGAGTCAAGAAAATCTGAGTTCAAATCCAGTCTCAGACACTTACTGGCTGTGTGATCCTGGCTAAATCACTCAGTCTCTGTCTGCTTTAATTTCTTCAACTGTAAAATAGGGATAATAACAGTGTCTACCTTGCAGTATTGTTGTAAAGATCAAATGAGATAATATCTATAAAGTACTTAGCACAGTGTCTAGAAATACTAGGTATTATATAAATGTTTATTCCTTCTCCTCTTTTCTCCCTCCCTCCCACCCTCTTCTGTTTTCCATAGAAAGTTTTCCTGCCGAGGTTTCCCAAATGCTTCTGGTTGCAAATCACGAACAAATATATTAACCCCTTGAACATTACACAAGCTCCTCAGTGAAATCCACAATGAAAATGGTATAACCACCATAACTGGGAAAGCAAAGGGAGCAAGAAATATATATATAGCCAAGATTATGCCATGCAATGACAAAGAACACATTAAAGAAATATAAGATGTACATCTTAGAAAAATTCTAAAGAAAGAAGACCTTGAATTGACTAGTCAGAAAAACAAAATGGATGATCTTGGAAAATTATGCAGTGTTTTTAATCTAGATGTCTTATTGCTGCAAATGGCCATTTCTTCAACTCAAGTATCTTTTCTAATATGTTCTATGTTTGCAAATAAAGGAACATCATGATCTTAGAGGAATTAAATTAGAAACTTCTTAAAGGACCATAGGTAGGTACATGTAAGCTACAGAATAAAACCAATAGCACTTTGTATTAAAAAAAAAAAAGATAGATTAAAATCATTAAAGAAAGAGACATATGACTGGAAAAAATGGCTATTTCTCTAATAAAAATGAAAAATAACAGATACATTAAGTGGTATACTAGTATTCTCAAAGTAGAAAAGCAAAAGAAGATCTCCAAAACTTTGAGGAGGCCCTTCTAGACTATTTATGGTAAAACACAGATTATAAGGAATAACAAAGAATGGAAGGGTTACAAATGGTTCAGTGGAGAGAATATTCATCTGAATGAAATCATAAACCTTTCAAAGTATTAAAATAATATAAAAGAACAACTAAATTGGATCAGCCATTTGGTAATCTGACATGCTACTCAGGCTCTGTTAGTCTGACAAAGAATTGATCTGACCATGAGATTATAAAATCAGTGTATCATGTAGATATGGGTACAACTAATATTACAATGCTTTTAAAATTGACTTTAAAAATGTAATTCCATGCTGTGATTGTAAGATGGAATAAATAACACCACAAAATTTGCCTGAAGTACTAGAACATTAATGACTTATAAGATTGTATGATAGCTGGACAAAGCATGACCTTAATCAGAAATCCCATTTTACATATATCTGTTCAAAAGACTAGTCATCTTGTTCAAAGACTTCACCCATAAATAAAGAAAAGAGGGAATTGTTCACAGTTCACTTCCTGTTCATAGGAAGATTACTCCCCTAATAATTTAACCTATTTAATATTACAGAATCTCAGCATTTTAAGGAACTTAAGATTTTTTTTTAAACCTCTATCAGAACAAATTTCTTTAGACCATACCTGTCAAGTTAACCAGGCTTTACTGGGCTTATCAAATGAGATAAATACAAGAGCTCTTTGAAAAATTTAAAGCATTATATAAATGCTTTTATCATTGTTGTTATTATTATTATTTACTTGAAGACCACCATGAAGAAGCTTTTTATGTCCCAAGACACTTTTGGACAACACTAAATGTTTATAAGTTTTTCCTAATACCTAGTTTAAATCTGCCCCCCTCTGTTCATTCTTCTTTCTTTCTTGCTGGGGCCAAGCAGACTGATTCTCCTACCTTTTCCATGTATCATTCCTTTATATTTTTAAAAACAGGTATCATGTCCACTCTTAGTTTTCTCTTTTCCAAGATAAAGATCTTCAATTTCTTCAAACAATTTTCACAGTGCATGAACTCAAGACCCTTCTCATCATCCTTTTTGCCCTCATTTTGGATATTTTCTAGCTCATTGATAAGCTAACATGCAGTATTCAGAACTGAACATAACATCTCAGACATGGCCTGAATAGGTCAAAGTACAGCAGGACTTTCCTTAAAAATGAAATGTTACCTCTCTTAATACAACCTAAGAGTGCATTAGCTTTTTTATTTTTTTTTTGCTTGCCATATCAAACTGTCAACTCATATTGAGTATTGCACTCCATTAGAACACCAAAATCTTTCTCACATGAATTGGTGTTTCACCTATATTACACTTCCTGACTTACTATTTTAAATTCAATTTATGACTTTATATATTTATCTTTATTAAATTTAACTTTATTTGTTGAACCTAATGTTTCATCAAGGTATTTTTTGATTCCTATACCATAATGGCTATATCTCTTGGCTTTGTCTGTATCTGCAAAATTGATAAGCATGTCATTTCTGCATTAAAAAAATTTTATTGATGCTTTTTATTTTTTTCTATCATGCAAATTTCCTACTAACTATTTCCTTCTTTCCTACTACCACTATAGACTGTTTTCTGGTCTCAAAGTCAAAGAATTAAGTAAAGCCAATTGACATAGCATACTTCCTCAACCCTCTATCAAGAGGTGTCCTCTGGAAGGAATTTGTGCCCAAAGAAGAACTAGAGATTATTATTTTTTTTTAATTTTTATTTAATAGCCTTTTATTTACAGGATATATACATGGGTAACTTTACAGCATTAACAATTGCCAAACCTCTTGTTCCAATTTTTCACCTCTTACCTCCCCACCCCCTCCCCTAAATGGCAGGATGACCAGTAGATGTTAAATATATTAAAATATAACTTAGATACACAATAAGTATACATGACCAAAGTTATTTTGCTGTACAAAAAGAATCAGACTCTGAAATATTGTACAATTAGCTTGTGAAGGAAATCAAAAATGCAGGTGTGCATAAATATAGGGATTGGGAATTTCAATGTAATGGTTTTTAGTCATCTCCCAGAGTTCTTTTTCTGGGTATAGCTAGTTCAGTTCATTACTGCTCCATTAGAAATGATTTGGTTGATCTCGTTGCTGAGGATGGCCTGATCCATCAGAACTGGTCATCATCTAGTATTGTTGTTGAAGTATATAATGATCTCCTGGTCCTGCTCATTTCACTCAGCATCAGTTCGTGTAAGTCTCTCCAGGCCTTTCTGAAATCATCCTGTTGGTCATTTCTTACAGAACAGTAATATTCCATAATTTTCATATACCACAATTTATTCAGCCATTCTCCAACTGATGGACATCCATTCAGTTTCCAGTTTCTAGCCACTACAAAAAGGGCTGCCACAAACATTCGTGCACATACAGGTCCCTTTCCCTTCTTTATAATCTCTTTGGGATATAATCCCAGTAGTAACACTGCTGGATCAAAGGGTATGCACAGTTTGATAACTTTTTGAGCATAGTTCCAAACTACTTAGAGATTATTATTGATCACAAAATAGAAAATTAAGTTAAAAAGTTTTTGTACAAACAAAACTAATATAGACAAGATTAGAAGGGAAGCAATAAACTGGGAAAACGTTTTTACAGTCAAAACTTCTGATAAAGGCTTCATTTCCAAAATACATAGAGAATTGACTCAAATATATAAGGAATCAAGCCATTCTCCAATTGATAAATGGACAAAGAATATGAATAGACAATTTTCAGATGAAGAAATTGAAACTATTTCTACTCATATGAAAAGGTGCTCTCTAAATTACTATTGATCAGAGAAATACAAATTAAGATAACTGAAATACCACTACATACCTGTCAGATTGGCTAAGATGACAGGAAAAGATAATGATGAATGTTGGAGGGGATGCAGGAAAACTGGGACACTGATACCCAACCATTCTGGAGAGCAATTGGAACTATGCTGAAAAAGTTATCAAAATGTGCATACCCTTTGACCAGATCCAAAAGGAGGGAAAGGGACCCACATGTGCAAAAATGTTTGTGGCAGCCCTTTTTGTAGTGGCTAGGAACTGGAAATTGAATGGATGCCCATCAATTGGTGAATGGTTAGGTAAATTGTGGTATATGAATTTTATGGAATATTATTATTTTGTATTAATGACCAGCAGGATGATTTCAGAGAGGCTTGGAGAGACCTACATGAATTGATGCTAAGTGAAATGAACTGAAACAGAAGATCATTATACAAGACAACAAGATTATACAATGATTAATTCTGATGGATGTGGCTCTCTTCAACAATGAAATGATTCAAACCAGTCCCAATTGTTCAGTAACAAAGAGAGTCAGGTACACCCAGAGAGAGAAATATGGAAAATGAGTGTGAACCACACATAGCATTTCCACTCTTTCTGTTATTGTTTGGTTGCATTTTTGTTTTCCTTTTCAGGTTTTTTTTTTTTTTTTTTTACTTTCTTTCTAGATCTGATTTTTCTTGTGCAGCAAGATAACTGTATAGATATGTATACATATTGCATTTAACATATACTTTAACATATTTAACATGTATTGGACTACCTGTCATCTAAGGGAGGGGTGGGGGAAAGAAAGAAAAAGTTGGAACAGAAGGTTTTGCAAGGGCCAATGTTGAAAAATTACTCATGCATATGTTTTGTAAACAAAAAGCTATAATAATAATAATAAAAAGAGGTTTCCTCTGGAAGCAACATTAATCATTACAGTTAATCTGGGTGTGGTCAATATTTATATTCATAGTGTTGGATAGGATAAATACATGAAAAAGCATCTGTTGAGTATTTACTCTGTGCTAAGCACCACAATTTAAGTCCAAGTTAATGCAATGAAAAGATTGTATGGAGGAAAATGACTGAGTTATAAATAGAAGGATAGCTGGGGCTAGTTATAGTCAGAAGGCAATGACACATTTATCAATTAGTACAGATTGGGTCAGAGGATGAGTGTTTCAGACCTGAAAGCTTATAGATTTAGAATGCAGAGGGACTTTGGGATAATTTAGTTCAACACCATTGTTCTGTAGAAAATAAGACTGAGACAGGTATATTAAATGCTTTGCTCAAAGTTGCATGTCAGTAAGCTATCATAGACATTGTAGTTACTGTTTTCTTGATTCTGTTTCTTTTTGTTGTGTTTGTTTGCTTAAGTCCTCCTATGTTTCTAAAATTACTATGATAGGTTATTTCTTATACTTCAACAATGTCCCATTACATTAATATATTATTTTTTTGTTGAGCCATTCATTCCCTAGTTGATGAGAAACCACTTTACTCCCACATGTTTTGGTAAATAGGACATGTTTTCTGACTTTACCTCTTTTGGTTATATGCTTATTAATAGGACCACTATATCAAAAAGTGTGGAAATTTAATTATTTTTCCATTTTTTTCTATTTAGTTATAATTTCCTTTAATAATTGCACATTGTTCTGTCTTAGCATGCTTGCTAGTTTGATGGATGAGATTAAATCTGCCATTTTCATTTTCTTTTCTTTTTGATGATTGGGGTATTTTCCATATGGTTGTTGATGGGACAATTCTTTAGAAAACTGTCATATTCTCAGACCACATATATTGTAGGATAATTTTTAATTTTATAAATTGATGTTTGTATATATATGCATATATATATATACTATACATATTGTATATATATTTACTCACACACGTACAGCTATATATGCATGTATTTAAAGAGGCAGTGTGGTATAGAGAGTAGAAACTTGGGTTGAAACTAAGAAAACATGGGTTCAAGTCTCACTTCTGACACATACTGGATATATGACTCTGAGCAAGTCATTTAACATCTTAATACACTAAACCTCCTAAAACTATAGATTACAAAGAAGGAGCATTGGAAGAAGGGATTTCCTCAGTCAGTTATTCCTTATATTAATAAAATCATAGATCCAGTTTCTCTCGGTTTCTCTATTTCAATCTATCTGTCTGTCTGTCTCTCCTCTCTGTCCCTGCTTTCCCCTCTTTGTCTCTGCATACACATACACATTCACACTCACAATAAGTATATATATATATATATATATATATATATATTTATAAGTTTCTTGTATATCTTGAATGTCAGACTTTTATCAAAAACATTTATTGCAAAGAGTCATTTTCTCACTTGATAGGTTTTTGCCCTATTCTGGTTGCATTGATTTTGTTTGTTCAAAAACTTATAATTTTATATAATTGAAATTATATATTTTGTCTTTTGTGATAATTGCTTGTCTCTTGTTTAGTTAATAATTCTATCCCTATCCATATAGCTGCAAGTTACTTCTTTCCATTCTCCTCTAATTATTTTTATAATGTGATCTTTTATATTCAGATTGTTTGTGCATTTGAAGCTTACTGAGGCAGATGATATAAAATATGTGATCTAAACCTATTTTCCACCAAATTGCTTTCCCATTTTTTCAGTAATCATTTTTGAGTAGACAGTCAATTCTCCTTTAGTTTGCATTCTTAAAATTATTTAATACTGGGGTACAGAATTTGCTTGCATCTAGGTCTTGGTTATTTATTCTGTTCCACTTAGACACTTTTCTATTTTAAAAATAATATTGTATAATTTTGATGACTATTACTTTGTAATATCATTTGAAATCTGGCAGTGCTGTCACCTTAATTCTTGCTTTAAAAAAATCATTATTTTCCTTTAAATTCTTGACTTTTTGTTTGTCCAAAAGGATTTTTTAAATGTTTTTGAGTGGTTCTATAAAATAACTTCTTTGCAGTTCAATTAGATGGCCTAAGTTTACAAATTAATTTAGATTTAAAACATCTAAAAACATCATCTCAAAACATCAAGAAATTAACCAAATAAGTAAAGCAAAAATAATAATAAAAAAGTCTTAAAAAAAAAAAAAAGCAGAGATGGGGCAGCTAGGTGGCACAGTGGATAAAACAACAGTCTTGAAGTCAGGAGGACTTGAGTTCAAATGTGATCTCAGACACTTAACACTTCCTAGCTGTCTGATCCTGGGCAAGTCACTTTAATGCCTCACCAAAAAGAAAAAGAGAAAAAAAGCAGAGAGAGACAAAAGAAATGAGTACATAAAAAAGAAAACCCAATGAAAACAATAAATACAATGATATAAAATAAAATAAAGAGAATTATATCAGAGGCTAGGAATAATGCTTCAATAAAAAGGCACTCAAAAATGAGATTCAATCTAACGTCATAATCTCAGAGTGCTTGAAAATCTTAAAAAAACTAAAGAAAAATATTAGGCAGGAAATTAAAGATCTAAAAGAAGAATTTTTTAAAAGCAAGCAACAAATTGATTACTTAAGAGTATGTTGAGATCATTATAAAACAATTGGCACTGGGAAAAAACACAAAAAATACAGAAATGGAACAATGAGATAACAATATGAACAACTACAAAAAAACCCAGAAAAAAATGAGAATCCTTAAGATGTCTACAAAGCAAAAGAAATAACTTTGAGGATAGAACTAATCAAAGTGAGGAACATCGACTTGCCAAGAAAACATAATGAAACCAAAGGCCCACATACTGTATTTCAAGAAGTCATATAATTCAAGAATTTAATAAACATTTATTAAGTGCCTACTCTGTTTCTGACACTATTCTAGAAAAAGAAAGCCCCTGCCTTCAAGGAGATTACAATCCAATGGGGGAAACGATACAAAAAAGGAAGCTGGTAAGGAGGAATCCCATGGAGTACCTGGAGCAGAGTCATCTTGTTCTGTGGAATTCAAACCAAGTAAAGCTGCAGATGTAAAGTGAAGGATGCCCTAGAAAGTTCAGATCCTAATTTCTATAAAGGAAGGCTTTGGGAGGAGTGTAAGTGCTTCAGCTGCCAACTCATCTGTCAGAGGAGAGGAAGTTGAGGGAATTGGGAAGAGGTTGAGTGTCCAAAGATGAGTTAAATGGTGTGATGGTGAGATTTTAGATGGTTGCCTCATCCTGGGTATCTTGTTCCTGCAGAGTTCAAACTAAGCAGAGCTGCACATTGAAAATGAAAAGAATATAAGAAAGTTGCCCCAAATTATTTTAAATACAAAGGAAAATAAAGTTCAGTAGATTTTATAGTATGTTATTAGAAAGTATAGCATACTATAAAATTAGAAAGGAATTCTAAGTCTATCTCCCTGTTTTAGAGTTTTCATGTTTAAAAAAAAATTTGCAGTCAGGAGGGAGGAGGTATGTTAACACCAAGTTTGAATCTTGCAGGACTACTTATTAATGAAAAATTAAAGCAAAATCTAGAATATGATATATCTAAAAAGCAAAGGAGAAAAGTTTTGATCTCATATCTTAAAAAGATTACCATACATGAAAAGAGGCAGTCTTTCAGTAGGCTCATAAATTTTCAATTATTCCTTCAAAGAAAACCAGAGCTGGGGCAGTGTTTTGAAATACAAACTCAGCAAACAATGAGTATATAAAAGCTGTATATGAGGAAAGTTTAGGTGATGAATCAATATAAACATACTTCAAAGAAAAGAGAATATTACTGTCCCTTCAAAATTCAACACTATCTGAGAGTCACTGAGGAAACTTAGAAAAAATAGTAATGTGTTGATCCCCTAATAAGTAGTCAGAAGTCTCCACTAGAAAGGAAAGCAAAGGGGGAAGTCATTAGAATGATCCTTGGTAATTCAATTATAATTATCCACATTTATATGATAATTTCATTTTAATAAATAACTTTCCTCATACTAACTCATTAAGCTCATTTGTATATCATTTCCCCCATTTTACCTATGAGGAAATTGAAATTCATAATGAATTACCTAGGGTCACTCAGCTAGCAAGTGTTAGAATAAAAAAACAAACAAATCCATGTCATCAAACTCAAAGGGTAGTGAATTTACTAGTATGTCACATTTCCTTTCAATTTCCATATCATTATAAAGCTTTTCTTGTCCCTTCCTAAAACATTTTTAGAGAGTAGGAAGATTAGTAGGAGGCATCACAGTATAGTGAAGGGAACACTAGGCTTGAAGTTTGAAGACCTAGCTTTTGGAGGGGTGGGAAGTTATTTATATCAATGTTTCTTAACCCTAATCTTGGATGATTGACTTATATATGTATCCAGTAATGTATATTACTAGTATATATACTAATACACTCTCTCAATTCTGGGGAAGAGAAGACCCAAACTTAAAGTGTTTGCTACTAAAATTTTACCCCACCATGTTCATTTCCAAATGTATGTCCCCTAGTTTAGTTGCTCTTTAGCTTGCAGGTCATAGCATCTCAGCTGTTTGTGGTCAATCTAATGCTTGGCTAGGTTAAGTACGTTAATACTCACAGCTGGCTTTTCCCCAGGCTTGGCCATTGACCTCTTTGAAACTTTTGAAGTTAGTCATTTTTCCACTTCTTTTGAAACTTGACATTTCTGAAACTCATTCACCTATGAGCATTAGAAAAAAAAAAAAGGGGGAACATTATGATTACAAAAGAAATATCAGTGCCATGTACTAAAGGCAATATGTTAATCTGACTGGGGAGAGTAGGTTACTGGTTCTATATCTCTGATCTACTTAAAGATTTACTGCTATTCTTGCTTTCTTTACCACCAAGGGAAAGAGAATGCATTTTTGCTTTCTTGTGACTTTCATATGTACACTCTGTTCTGAGTCAGTAGTCAATTGAAAGGCTCCTTTTCACTATGAAATGGACAGGAAACAGTTATAGAATACTTTTGCATTCTTTGAATCAGGGGAAGGCTCTGTACATTATGCATCATCATGTAGTTCTGTAAAATAGGGTTAATAAAAGATCAAACAAGATAATTCTACACAGCAGAGTGCCTGGCGCATAGTATACATTGTATAAATGTTAGTTGTTAGTGTTGTTGATATTCTAAAAAGGCTCCCATGGAATAACAGGAGGTAGAGTCCCCTATGCATACACTGAGGATTGTACCCTCACTATTTCCTCAAAATTTGTGAATTGAGACCTTAGAGTTTATCTAGTTCAATCTCCCCATTTTACAAATTAGGAAACTGAGGTCCAAAAATGTTGACTGACTTTTCTAAGGTCAACAAAAGATCCAGACCTAGTCCAATGAGTAATTGATGATGAGAGATTGGATACATAAATCTGTATATCATCTGCATAAAGATAACAGGATGAAGTTTACTGTATAATTTGCTAGAGCCTGCTCTAATCTCTGGCAATGAATGCCTTGCCCAAAACCAAATCCAGGAAACCATCCTGGATTTTCCTTGTATTTACTTTAACTATGAAATTTTTGCCTCAGAGAGTAAAGTATAAGAATATTTATTCCATGTCCATATCAATTATGTATAACATGTATCAAGGGGGAAAATTTTTTAAGGATCCTGACCTCTCACCATCCCATCTGGAAATCTGGACCAGTTGCTGAATTATACTATGATGATTCATGTATTCTTGAAGACATGGAAAGCTCAGGGTCCGATGTTTTTTTATATGGAAATAGGGACATTATAAATGCTACTTTAAGGAGCATTCCCCTATTCAGGATAGGGATAATAAGTAGACATACATTTTCTAAAATTGTGCTTTAGGATTACATGCAATAGAGTAAGAAAGAATACATTCTCTGACAGAGACAAAGGGAGTCCTCAGAACAAGTCAGTTAAGCCAGCAGACATATTTCTGGAGATGGCATTGTCCAGTCTCTATTATCTTCTCATCTGACATTGCTTCTGACTTGAAGTTTTAGATTTGCAATTGAGTCTTCAAATAGGAAAAATGAAAAATTAAGAGACTGTCAGAATCTGATGAGAGACCACTTTGATTTAGGCTGGAATATTTATTATAGGGGTCTTATTTTTAAGCATCAAAATGTTAGTTTACATGAAGTTCAAAATATGATTTGCAAAGATGACCCAAATCTCATGAGAGCAGATAGACTGTCCAACACACATATATTTCCCTAGACAGCCTTTTTTTCTCTTCCCCAGGAGGAATTAGAATAGATATGCTAAAAGGTTGTACCTCTTTCAGTGCCGATTCTCCCTGTAAGAAAGTGCTGAACTGCCGCTGGTGATAGAAATGACTGATAAGCCTGTAGAGTCTGTGCTACCGCCTGCCTCCATGTGTGGCTGCTCTTTTAATATGTCTGAATACTGGGTGAGGGGCTGTCTGTCTGTAACCAGACCTTACCCTGAAGAAGTCCCATGGCCAGAGAGGTTGGTAATATAATGAATAGCCTTATCATTGCCAAGATCTTTACAACAGCTCAGATGACTTTTTAATTGTAGCTTAATGCATTTAATTATGGCAACTCTTCCCCATTTTCCAGTATGATGTATTAATATTAGAGATCATTAACATAACTAAATTGGCATAATGATATAGTGTATTTAATGCCCCAGTTACGTTAAGACCTGCTTTATAATTTGGCTCTTTTGTTATTTAACTATAGCAGAAGCATGCATGATGCTCAACCCAAAGCAAAAACTGCATGCAACTACTTGTACTCATCTTCCTTATTAAATTATTGATACAGAAAAATACAAAATGTTAAAGCTTACACATCTTGGAATGACATGTAAGTCAACATGGCTTTTTACGTACTTGATTGGTATAAAAGTTAGAAAGCTCTGACTCTTAAAAAGGATTTTATAATTAGAGAAGACTATATTTTTTCATCTGCAAAATACTCATGCTTAGGGATAAAATGAGAAATGCGATATGTTCCATTCTGTTTGCAATGGTTATACCATTTTAATCTCTTAAGTTCAATATATATCCTCTAGCAGACTATACTTCTAGGATTTCATTTTTAGATCCTTAAGGCTGCATATATCTGTCAAGCCGACATAATGAATTTAAAGTGCTAATGCCTAGAAGACCAGAAAAACATTGAAATATATCCTTGGTTGATTAAATTACCACCTCCAGCTACTTTACATCCTTATGTCCAAACAGATTTCCTTTTTACTTACCAAGTACCGGATCTGGAAGATGTGCAAGATGTAATTTCATGGCACAAAAAAAAAAAAAAAAAAAAAAAAAAGTGTGCATGTCTTTAGAGGAGCATTTTATTTAAGCACCTTTTAAGGATGTACAGTAGCTTCTGTGATAGGACTCAATTGATTACAGACCTTTCAATTACACCCAACCTGCAGGTTCACCTTAGGACCTAACAAGTTGCTCTCTTGTGCTTTTCTTTGAATTGACTTTATGTTAAAAATCTGGAGTGTTGGATGGAACTTTTTATCATAACACCACATGGAGGGGAAAAAAATGTCTATTATGACTTGCCCAATGAGAATAAGTGAAAGAGAATAAGCAAGTATTTATATGGTGTTTAGTGTTGCTCCCCTAGTTCTGCTCCCATTGAAAGATTGCAGTGCAAGTGGCAAAAGCAACTTAGTCTCTGATCCTAAACTGGAGGCTTTAGTCATCTTACCAGGGTTAGACTCTATTTATTGTAATCTAACCCTCAAATCATTTGAAGAAGTGACCAACAAAATTATACTGGAAATAAACCATCAATATTCAATTCAAATTGTGTGGGAGTAAGTCAATGAGGTTGAAAAGCATTGTTTTCTTGTTTTCATATTCTACTTTTGCAAAAATCATAATGAGGTTTGAAAAGAAAGCTATCTATGCTTTCATCCTTACCAGTATTAAAAGAATAGCAAATTGCCTTGCTCTTCTTTCTATAGTCTTCTATACAGGACTATTAGTTTGGGTCAACACATTTTCACATCAACTAAAGCAAATTATTTTGATAAACACACATGTCAAATATTAGATGAATGAGCAAATAAGAGGAGGAGCAGAAGCTGGATTTGGAGGCCAGGTCTCTAGTAGATGTGCCTTAAGTACCACAATGTTTCCAAATCACCAAGTTTTAAATGGGTAACAATTTGAGATTCTTCATATTTCTTTTATCATTCACATGAGTACAATTCCCCTGAGGAGCTTTCCCAAAATAAAAGTATTACATTTGCAAAAGAAAGTTGCCAGAACCCCGAGTCCATGTAATAGAATAAACCCAGTAAGCTCAATGGTTAGACTTCAGGGTGCTTGGATGTTTGAGGCTAAAACTAAAGAATGCAATAAATGTGAAATGAAATGACAAGTATCCAAGGAAGCAAAAAGCAGGGACGGGAGGAAAGAGGGCAGATTTGTAGTGCTTTGAAATGAAACGTTATAATCCCTCCAACAATCCTGTTGACTATGAGCTATAGCACCAAGAGTACAACACAGAAAAAAAGATACATTGTGGGATAAACAGCTTCTTAGAGGTAAAAATGAATGGCCCAAATAGATGAATAAGTTGACACAATGGAGAGAAAAAAGAAATGAGTCAGTGGCAATATAAGAAAAAAGGTAAAAGTGAACAGAGGACAGAAAGGGAGAAAAGAAAAAAAAATGTAAATGAGTGAGACAAAAAAGCCCAAAGAAGAAAAAGAAAAAGAGAACAAGAGGGGGAAAGAAGTAATATTTTCCTTGATAAAAATGCACAAAAGGGAAGATGAACTTTGTTCTTTTTCTCTTTCTACTCTCCTCTCTCTTTCTGCTTTTCGCCTCGCAGCACGCCAGCCTAAGCTGAGAGCTGTAATGTCATTAAATTGCAAATGCTTTTTCATTTCCGACACACACTGTTTACTTATCTGGCAAAAACATATGTTGGAAGGAATCCGTTAAATTCTGCCCATTGCCTTGGGTAAAAGTGCAATGGAAACGGACCCACTGAGCTCCTTCTTTCTTCTTCTTTTAGCACTTCCCTTATCTACAAGACTGCTTCGCAGAAAACTGGCTAGTTCAATGAAAAATGAAGATACAGCAGGAGATTAGAGAAGAACACTGAGCAAAAAATTCCTGGAGAGAGGGTCACTCCATTGCAAATGATTTCACTCCTCTAGATCTGCATAAATTACTATTTTTAAGGCATCTCCAAAGTCTGTATATTTTTCTCACTCTGTCAAACATTTAATTTCACGCCCCGTGTTCTGAATATGCTAAAATGCATATCTCTGATGCACCTTTAAGCCAGAAAAACGAATGCAAAATTGAAGATAAAATGATGTGATTTGCACTACAAGCCTATTACTTGAGGTATTTACATATAGTTTACCTCTGCAGTTCTGAGAATGATTTATTAAAAAAAAAAACTGGATTAAGCTCATATAAATATGTATAAATCTTTGTTTAGAAAATAGATTTTGCAGCTGTTGTGTCAAAAAGTTCTTTAAGATTCTGTGAAGAATTTTCCTTTTAGCATGCTTTAAGAAAAAAAAGGGGGACAGAATTTGACATTCTGCTTGGCAGGGAAAAAAGCCCATTCCACCATCCAGTATTTATAAAGATTCCTTTTATTGCCCGTCTTTGCCCAAAGCAGCTTGGCCCCTCCTCACTCTTTATTATACTTATTTAATTTTCATTCATTCATTCTTTTTTTTTCTTATTTGCTTGGGCCAAATAATAGTGTCCTGGATTAGCTAAACACAAATTAAATATCATTGTGTAATGACTGAAACAATTGTGGGAATCTTGGATCTGCCCCCAGTCCAGTCATCCCCTCCTCTTTCCCAAACATATTTTATATCTGGATTCTATATTCAGGCTTCTCACTGAAATCAATGATTTGAGCTGGGGAGGAAGAAAACTTTCCCTGATTATTTTTAAAATGATCATTATATGGAAAGTCATTTTTGCAAACAGATGTTTTATTTCTCAGGAAACAAACAAACAAAACAAAACAAAACAAAAAACCCAAACCCACCATAAGTGGTTCTTTTAAAGTATATGTATATATGTTTACACACATAGGCATATGCATATATGCACATATACACATATCTATACATATACATGCAAACACACATACATATATTTCCCCTTTTCTTCCACCCTTTTTAATCATTAATTTTACTCTTTTGTCAGAAAAATGCTTCACTTAGCACTGGCCTCTTGCTTTCTTGCTGTTATACCTGTGTTTCTCTGTAATCATTTGGGGGCAGAGAGAGAGATGTGTGGGTGACTCTATGCTATTTTTTTCAAAACCTGTATCATTTTGGTTTTTGGAGAGCTTCAATAAACAAATTATAAACTGAACACATATTAGATTCTGCAGATACTTTAGATAAAGGAAGGGCCAGGTTTCTAGGATGTCCCTGCAATGATGCTAGGGGCACAGTTTTTCTCTAGAATAAGAGTGGGAAGAACTATTACTTCAAAGCTAACATTAATCCTTTTGCAATTAAAACAAGAAAGGGATGTTTACAGGCATTGGATGGCTTTGGGTAAAGATAGGAGTTTGCTTACAAAGATCGAATTATAGTTCCAGCATGCTGCACCTGCTTAAAGTTGTGTAATGACAACTTAAAATAATGAAACTTAAAGTCATTTTCAAGAGTAAAGTCATTCTTCTTGCACAAAATGGCTTAATGATCCCCCCTAGTGGTCCTTTTTTTTTAAACTGTTCCTCAGAAAGTATTCATGTGAACACTCGTTTCAAATCACTGCTGAGACTACTATGCTAGCTAGTTCACAGGTTCACATTACGAAAACTGGGCAATTAAAGATAATGCCAGATTACTAACTTTCTCCAGTTATTTTGTCTTCAGAGAGGAACCCACTAGCTTTGTGTAGCTTTAGTTTTATCTTATTTTATTAAGTCAAAATAGAACTGAATAACTTCTAGAATTGGATGTGATATAACTGGATTTTTTAGTACTTCTGATTATGTGTTCTGGGTGAGGATAAGGGGGACCTTAAAAGGAGCTGTAAATATGGGGAGTGAAGAAGAATTGAGACAGCAAAGCAGAAATGTTGGTTTGTCCTTCAAGAAGATTTGTGCCCATGTTAGTGGCTTTGAATAGACTGTCATGTTTAGGACAACTTTAGACTTGTTCAGAAGGTCAGTGAATTGGAATCAGAAGACCTGGGTTGAATTAACTAATCTCCAAGAATTTATTAAATACTCCCCATGAGTCAAGAAATGTCCCAAATTCTGGAACACACAAAATGGCAAGAACTAGGTGTAAGGACTCCAGCACCCAGTATTCTAAAAGAGGAAACAACATATAAACAATTAAGTAGTTAAAGGATTAATATGTAGGTAGGTGAAAGACAATTTGGAGGGTGAAGCAAATGAGAAGTCTGGGAAAAAGTCTTTTGGAAGAGGTGGAAGTTAGATTTTGAAGGAAGCCAAAGAAACTAAAAGGCAAAAGTGAGTGAGTAGAGCATTCCAGAAGGTAAGCGAGTACAATGTCACAGTCTCAAGATAGAATATCTTATTCAAGGAGTTACAAGTCGGCCAGTGTCACTGGTACATGGATTCATGGAGGAGAATGAAGTGTAAAAGGTAAGAAGGAGCCAGGTTATAAAAAATTTTAAATGCCAAACAAAGGAGTTTATATTTGATCCTGGAGGTAATTGAGAGTCACTGAATTCAGAGCAAGGGAATGACATAGTCAGACTATGCTTTAGGAAAAAAAAAACAAAAAAAACTTGGCAGCTGAGTGAAGGATGAATTGGACTGAGGAGTGGCTTGAAGCAGGGAGACCAGTTAACAGGCTATTGAAATAGTCCAGGTGAGAGGTAACAAAAGTCTGCCTAGGGTTGTGGATGTGTGAGTGAAGAGAAGGGAATATATACAAGAGAGGTTGTGATGGTATGCACATTAGGAAACAGTCCCACTTTCCTCCTCCCCCTTAGCCCATCAGATAGGGACATCACAGAAGCTCTTTATGCTCCCTCCTAAGAGCTTTCTTTATATGGAAAGCAAGTAGTGATAGAAATTCGCTAAGTGTTCCCATAAACACAGGACCAGCTCCTACTCTATCACTAAGTTTTGTTAACTACCTCAATCTTTATTGGATTCTTCTCCTGCTCTCTAACCCTACACCCCAACTCAGATCATCATCATGTATTTTTAGCATTAGTGTAGTGATACAAAGGGACCCAAATCCTCTCTCCTCTAAGCTGTTTTCCCCTGACACTTTCATTTGTTGCTGTTCTGTTACTTTTCAGTTATGTCCAACTCTTCTTAACCTCATTTGGGATTTTCTTGGCAAAGATACTGGAGTAGTTTGCCATTTTCTTCTCAGTTCATTTTACAGATGAGGAAACTCAAGCAAACAGGGTTAAATAAGTTTTCATATTTATATATCATATTTCATACATATATAATATATACAATAATATAATGTATTCATATAATGCATTTCATGACTATATTAATACTTATGGATGTGTCCTGTAAGTAGTATAAAGAGAAAGGAGCTGAGGCTTGAGATGCTTCTGCATAGAGGAAGAGAACTAAGAGTAAAGGTAAGGAGAAAATTAGGTTGGGATAAATGGATCTAAATTATTTGTATAATATGATAATTGAGTTCATGAGAGCAAATGAGATCACCAGGTAAAATGCATGTATATGGAAATAATGGGATGTATGTGTATGTTTATGTCCAAAATTTTTAAAAGGTAAAAAATTTTGATCACAGGTCCAATCATACTAGAGAACAATTGGAACTATGTTCAAAGGGCTATTAAAGCTTTGTATAACTATTGACTTTGTATATCCATCTAACAATACCACTACTAGGTCTGTATTCTAAAAAGATAAAAGAAAAAGTAAAAGGACCTATATATAAAAAAATATTTATAGCAGCTCTTTCTGTGGTGGCAAAGAATTAAAAATTTAAAAGAGGATGCTCATCAATCAGGGAACGACTGAACAAATTGTAGCATATGATTGTAATAGAATACTATTGTGCTATAAGAAATGACAAGTGTAGGGTGGTTTCAAAAAAAATGGCAAGAACTATAATCATGCCTGATCAAAGTGAAGTGAGAAGAACCAGGAAATCATTGTGCACAGTAACAATGTTTTAATAATGATCAATTCTGAAAGATTTAGCTACTCTGATCAATGATCCAAGATAATTCCAAAAAACTCATGATGAAAAAGCTGCTCTCCATCTCCAGAGAAAGAATTGATGAACTCTGTTTGCAATTTGAAGTTTAATTTTTTTTCTCTTTATTTTTTCTTGCTTTTTAAAAATATAGCTAATATGGAAATGTTTTACATGATCTCACATGTTTAGATGATTATCATGTTGCTTACCTTCTCAGTTAGTGTAGGAGAGGGAGAGATACAAGGAGAAAATTTGGAACTCAAAATTTGAAAAGAAAAGAATGTTAATAAACTGAAATAAAATAAAAGAATTTCAATCAAGTCCAGAGAAATGATGAGGTCAGTTTTTCATGCATCCCTGCTGTTTATACATTCTTTCTTTCTTGCCTTCCAGAAGTATACTCCATTTATCTTTCTCTCTCCCAAAGAAATTCTGGAACAAAAAGTAAATCCTTGCTTATGGATACAGTGTTAACCTCCAAATCTCTCCACCAATCATGAGTCATGCATCTCCCTTCACAAGCAGCACAGGACTGCCTTTCCTTCACCCTACTTCTGTGGGAACTGGGTTACTCATATTATACATGGTAGCAGATAATACTTACCTAAAATGTCATTTGGATTGAGTCACTCTTCAACTTAGACATATGCTTTGGTCTTTATCAAATTTAATTGGGCGATGTACCTCAAAGAGCTCTAAATGATTGGCTTCTTCCTTATAGCCATACAACAATTCTCCTCTTATTGCTCACTTCATATTTATTTAGAATTTCAGTTCATCAGTCAAACCTGTTTGTTCTTTCTTGCCTCTCAACTGGGGCTGCTCTAAGATCTCTTCTATAGCCTTCTCAACAGACCCAATCTCTCTCTACTCTAAATTCAAACTCATTTTTACCCCTAAGATGTCTTCCTTGACTAGATTCAGACACATCTAGATAGTTTACTTATTCCAGAACTGTCTTATCATGTATGTAATTGCATAGTGTTGTACAGGTGCACAGTTAATACTTCTGCATGAATTCAGAAATCTTTTTCATTGGTTCTGCTTTTTCTATTAGATAATAAGCAATTCCAGCAGATTAACAATGTCTGTAGGCCATCATTGTACTTAGTACATTTTTCTCCCTACTGGAAAATTCTGTTAATATTCTCAATTTATATACAAAGGCATATTTTATCCAAGGATCAAAATACAAAAAATTATTTTTATCCAAATACCCAATCAAAGGGAAATGTAAAGACTAACATTTTTACTCATTTTACTTTTTTAAATATGGAAGTTGATCATGAGTATTTGAAGGGAAAGGAAAATTAGATTTGTTCTGCTTGATCGTGAAGAGTAGAATTAAGAACAATAGGAAGAAGCTGAATGGGGATTTACCCTTAATATAAGGGAAAAAAGAACTTCCTAATAATTGGCTATCAATATGATTGATTCAGTTGTGTTTGACTCTTTGTGACACCACAGACTTGTCCATGGAGTTTTCTTGGCAAAAATACTGGAATAGTTTGGCATTTCCCTCTCCAATGTGTTCCCTCTCCATTTCCCTCTCCAATGGGAACTGAGGCAAATAGGGGTCAAGTTACTTAGCCAAGCTCATACAGCTAGTGTCTGAGGTCATATTTGAACTAAAGTCTTCCTGACTTCAAACCAAATGCTCTAACCATTGTATTACCTAGCCATCCATCAATACAATAGGCACCTTCGACTATTTAATGGCTGTCACATAGAAGAGGAATTTCTGACCTACATAGTAGAACTGAGTAAATGTTATAAAGAATATTTAGGCAGTGTAAAGGAAAACTTCCTATCTATTAAACCTGTACAAAAGTAAAATGTGTGTGCTTCAGGAAGTAATGGGGACCCTTGACTTAAGGTTCTTCAAACACAGACTTGGGGCAGCTATGTGGTATAGTGGGTAGAATTCTGGGCCTGGAGTCAAGAAGACTCATCTTTGAGCAGGACCAGGAGATCATTATATACTTCAACAACAATACTAGATGATGACCAGTTCTGATGGATCAGGCCATCCTCAGCAACAAGATCAACCAAATCATTTCTAATGGAGCAGTAATGAACTGAACTAGCTATACCCAGAAAAAGAACTCTGGGAGATGACTAAAAACCATTACATTGAATTCCCAATCCCTATATTTATGCACACCTGCATCTTTGATTTCCTTCACAAGCTAATTGTACAATAATTCAGAGTCTGATTCTTTTTGTACAGCAAAATAACGTTTTGGTCATGTATACTTATTGTGTATCTAAGTTATATTTTAATATATTTAACATCTACTGGTCATCCTGCCATTTAGGGGAGGGGGTGGGGGGGTAAGAGGTGAAAAATTGGAACAAGAGGTTTGGCAATTGTTAATGCTGTAAAGTTACCCATGTATATATCCTGTAAATAAAAGGCTATTAAATAAATTAAAAAAAAAAAAAAAAAAGAAGACTCATCTTTGTTCAAATCTGGCCTCAGGTACTTACTACTATATTACTCTGAGCAAGTCACTTAACTCTATTTGCCTGGCAAAATAAGCTGGAGAAGGAAATGGTAAATCACTCTAGTAGTTTTGCCAAGAAAATAATGGGGTCACAAAGAGTCTGAAAAACAGAAAAACAAAAACAAAAAAAAAATCCTGAAAAACAACTGAACAACTACCACAAAGGCAATGAGTAAATAATTATTTATAAGGTAATGTTACAGAAAGGATTACTGTTTAAGTGTGTTTTGAATTAGACCTCTGAGGTTCTTTCAACCTTGAGACTGTCTGCTCTGCTCCATTTAATATCATTAATAACTGTAAATATTAAAGAATATATGTATATTCTTTAATATTTACAGCTCTATCCACTGCACCACCTAGCTGCCCCTAATTGTAAATTTTCAACTAAGGCTGTGACTTTATTATACAAGGGGAAAAAAAAGAAACTTTAACCACAGTGGGAGAGACAGTTCCTCCCCTAGATGGCAGGTAGCCTAATAAATTAAATATGTTAAAATATATGTTAAATCCAATATATATATACATATTTGTACAGTTATCTTGCTGCCCAAGAAAACTCAGATCAAGAAGGAAGAAAAAAACTGCGAAAGAAAACAAAATGCAAGCAAACAACAACAGAGAGAGTAAGGATGCTATGTTGTGGTGCTGGAAGTATTTTCAGAACTTACATGAACTGATACTAAGTGAAGTGAGCAGAACCACACCACTGTACACAGTAACAGCAAGACTATGTGATGATCAACTGTGGTTGACTCTTCAGCAAAGGGTGATTCAAAGACAATTCCAATAGACTTGGGATGGAAAGTGCTATCTACATCCAGAGAGAGAACTATTGAAACTGAATATGGATCAAAGTGAAGTATTTTCATCTTTTTGTTGTTATTGTTGCTTGTTGCACAAGAAAGGAAAAATAATCAAACAACAAAAACAATAAAAAGGTGAAAATACTATGCTTTGATCCAAATTCAGCTTGTGAAATCAGCCTAGTCATCATTACTTATAGAATAATATTTCATTACATTTATATTCCATAACTTATTCAGCCATTACCCAACTGATAGGCAATTCCTTGCCACTACAAAAATAGCTGCTACATACATTTTTGCAGATGTGGGTCCTTTTCTCTTTTTTATGATCTCTTTGGGATACAGACTAAGTATTGACACAGCTAGATCAAAAGGTATGCCTAGTTTTATAGCTCTTTGAACATACTTCCAAATTGCCCTCCAAAATAGTTTTATCTCTTATTTAATAAGAAGTAAGGCCACTATATCACCTGAGAAAGGGGAAAGAAGGAGATAGTGGTAGAAGACCACAAGGTAATAAGAGATGAGAGGAGCTCACATTCAATGATCTCAATTTTTTTTCTATAAAACATGAGGCAAGGTTCTCAGCTGAGAAGGCAGGGGGAAATAAGTCATAGGAAGTTTAAGTATGAAAAAATTAAGAGCTGCTGTGGAGAGTGAGATAATGAGTTGACAAGGAAGATATAGAGGGATTTCTCTGTGTGAGTACTTGATTGAGGTTATGTAACATAAATCTATAGTTGACCCCATCAAAATGGTTGTATGATTTTCTCTACTTTTATTCAACAATGCAAATGCAGTGAACAATGGGAGTGATACAAGGCTAAGGCTAGACAGGGAACAATCCCTGAAATGATCATGGGACCTAGAGATTCAAAAGAAAACAAAGTGAAGTTGAATTGGTTCCACAAAGTGCCAAGATCGGGAAAAAGAAGAGAAAGTGGCTATTGCAAGGGAGATAAGGTAGGAGAGAATCAAAAGAATTAAGGCATTCAAGATAATGTAGATAAGGATAGTTTGTAAGAGAAGGCAGAGGGAAGGTGAAAAGCCAGTAGACTGTTGTCAGTTAAGGAGATGTCAGAATTCTTGGACATGGCTGTAATCTTATTTGTGGATGATAGCAAAATCAAGGGTTTTCCTGTTTTTGCATGTGGCTGAGGTGGATTGTAAAAGTAAGTCATGGGAAATAAATAAGTTAAGGAACTAAGAAGGGTATTTAAGAGAGAATCAATATGTATATTGATGTCCCTGGTATGAAGTTGAGGAGGAGAGGAAAAATTGTGATCTTGTATCAGAATCATTGAAGAAAGAAGGGTAGTGATCTTAAGGGCTATAGCCAATAATTGTTAGGATTTTGATTGGGTAGTTGGTATAAGTAGCATGAACGTCAAAGAGGGAATGGTTACTGAGTGATGGAGGAAGTGGCAGGTGGAAATTAGGAGTGTTCCAATTCCCTTTTCTTAAGAAGTGAGCTGAGGAGAATGAATGAAAGTGCGTTCAGTATTCGAAAGGGTGGCCAAGGAAGCTGTGACATGTAGCAGGATAGGAGAGTAGGTAGTAAATATAAGTGAATGGAAAGGAAACAATTTAGTATGAAGGGGGAATTTTGTAGCCTATGGAATACTCATTTTGCAGAGGGTACAGTGGAAAGATTAGGTTAAAATTTTGGCATGAGAGGGTTTTAGAGAGATGGAAATAAAGAATCAGGTGATGGGAGATGGAGAATGAAATTTGGAGATGACCTGTTAGGATATAGAATCACTGAGATGTGAAGAGTATGACCACTTATAAGAATGTTCATCACTGAGTAGAGGGCACCATTTTTCTCTCCAAAGGAAACTGGAGATCTAGTAGGCAAATACAGTAGGAGATGGAAGTCAAATCTATGCAACAGGAGAAACAATTTTCTCATGCCAAGGGACAGTCATGAGATGGAAGACCTGAGGTTAAAGATAAGATTACCCCTCTTTGCACTGGACATTCTCTACATCTCAGATGGGATATTGAACTGGAAGCAGGAGGTGGAAGTCACTCTGTGTTAGCACAGATGGAAGTTGTACTTTTGGAATGGTTGGGAGACCACCAGCTCAGCCCTTTGCTACCTTCCCTCAGGTGGACACACTGGGCCCAGCAGGATATGGAAAGCAAGGCTGGCCATCAGAGGAACATTTGGCTCCTCTTCAAATCTGCTAAACTAAAGGATTCAAACTAAAGTCCTCTGAAACTAAATCTAACATTCTTTTCATTCTACTGTATTCCCTTGTAAAGGATCCAGATACTAAATCCAAGTTATTAAGGCCAAGCATGTTAATATGTTTGTTAGGTAAGAATGGGGGTGCTACATATTAAGTTGGGGATAAAAGTAAGCATTCAGGTCAATTATTTATAACCCTACTACTCCACATTTCTAATCTTATGGTATTTTTCAATTGCTTAATAAGCACTAACCTTCAATAAAAGCTTTTCTCTAATGCATTATTTTAACTTAAAGGACTCTCAATAGATTATACCAGGAGACCATAAATTCAAGAAAAACTGCTAGTCTAATAATGGCAGTTTATTATCAGAAAGCTGGCCATGAGGATTTTTTCCTAAATTATTTTCATTAATTGAACTGCAGCAATGCAGATTTTGCAACCTGCTGTTAAAGCAAGGGGAACACAACACTGTTGAAATACTGAATTAATATAAATAGTCACCAATATGATTTGTAAATGTAAATGACCAAATCATGGTTTGGTCATAAATAATCAAATAGTGGTTATTTTTATAAATTCAATGACTCAAGACACACAATTTCCTCTAAGTCTTCTTTAGAAAGAGATGGATTTTCTTACAGTGGCAAATGACTGTTATTTGACTAACCTCTGAGTACTCTCATTTTGTCAAAGTCTGAGGTTTTAATATGAGAAGCACTATAAGCTGTTTCTTCATCATTCAATTAGTTTAAAAAGAAGCAGATCAGAGTGGAGAGAAATCTGGCCTCAGTCAGGAAGATATGGCTTCAAATCCTATTCCTGACTTATGCCTTGTGAATCTTACAGTGCCTTACTATGTAAATTGCAAAGTAAGTGAGATTCTAATGTGGGTAAAAGAATTTTCCTGAACTAGAATTCCCTATATTGATAAAAATCACACTCCACTGCCAACACCAACAAAAATGGGGATACATTTTAAAAGATCTATTCATTTTTGTTTCTTTATAATTCACCAAAACTTCTTTACCTTATTTTTTCATCAAACAAGAGCACTCCACATCATCTTAATTTTTGAAGAGGCAAACTCTATTCTTTACAAGCTCTGATCCTGCTAAGTAGTCTATATTACTTAGAGGTTATCACCATTCAAAGCTCATATTTCCAACAGCTAAATCTAAGAAAACAATATTTTAAAGAAAATTGTTCAAATTGTAGCAGTAAAGTTACTTTCCAATTCTACCAAGTTCAGAACATTGCTATTTAAATGTCAGTTTCCAGAAAGTACTCACCAATAACTATGCTCAAAAAGTTATCAAACTGTGCATACCCTTTGATCCAGCAGTGTTTCTACTGGGCTTATATCCCAAAGAGATACTAAAGAAGGGAAAGGGACCTGTATGTGCTAAAATGTTTGTGGCAGCCCTGTTTGTAGTGGCTAGAAACTGGAAAATGAATGGATGCCCATCAATTGGAGAATGGTTGGGTAAACTGTGGTATATGAATGTTATGGAATATTATTGTTCTGTAAGAAATGACCAGCAGAATGAATACAGAGAGGCTTGGAGAGACTTACATGAACTGATGCTAAGTGAAATGAGCAGAACCAGGAGATAATTATATACCTCAACAACAATACTATATGACAATATATTCTGATGGAAGTGGATTTCTTCGATAAAGAGATCTAACTCAGTTTCATTTGATCAAGGATGGACAGAAGCAGCTACACCCAAAGAAAGAACACTGGGAAATGAGTGTAAACTGTTTGCATTTTTGTTTTTCTTCCCAGGTTACTTTTTACTTTCTGAATTCAATTCTTCCTGTGCAACAAGAGAACTGTTCAGTTCTACACACATATATTGTATCTAGGCTATACGGTGACATGTTCAACATGTATAGGACTGCTTGCCATCTGGGGGAGGGGATGAGGGAAGGGAGGGGAGAAGTCAGAACAGAAGTGAGTGCAAGGGATAATGTTGCAAAAAAAATTACCCAGACATGGGTTCTGTCAATAAAAAGTTATAATAAAAAAAAGAAGTACTCACCATTAATAATAAGCTGTTAACAATTAACAGTATTAACAACCAGTATACTTTTAGGTGGTTTATTGGATAGAGCACTTGACCTAGAGTCAGAAAGATCTGAATTCAAATACAGACACTAACTAGCTATGTGATATTGGGCAAGTCACTTAATCTCTGTCTTAATTTCCTCATCTGTAAAATGTTACTAGCACCTACCTACCAGGATTGTTGTGAGATTAAAATACAATAATATATTGGTAAAATACTTTGCAAATATTAGAGTGCTTTATATTATCTAATATAATTTCAATTAGGGATCTGAAAGATCCAATAAAATGTAAATTCTGATGTTAACCAGCACTATTCTACCATTTGAATATTAATGTTTTAAATATAGGCTTGGGAATATATATTTCACAATTATAAGAAATTCTGTGTTGAGCCTTAAGGTGGCATCAATAACAGAATGATAGAATCTCAGTATCAGATTGAATCATTCAGTACATCTAGTCTCAACTCTACCTACAGTATGAATCCCCTGTACTAACCTTGATTGCTGGTTATTCAGCATCTTCTTGATCCCAATAATCAATACTCTGTGGGTCCAGTCATTCAATCAGTTCTGAATGTAGTAACTATATTTCCATCCAGCATATATCTATTTATCCTCTTCACAAGGACAGAATGAAACTATGTCAAATTCCTTGTTAAAATCTGAGTATGCTTCATCCAAGACATGTTTTACATGACAGGCTGGTAGTACGCCTCCTGATTATGTTATGGATTTATATTTCACGAATTTGCCTAATTTTATCTGGAGCCTGTTTTTATTTTAAACTTACACAATCCTCTTAGGATAATAAGTACCACACATTTATTAGAAATCTTTCTTTAAATATGTTTAATTTAGATCGTCAGTTTTGATTATGTTTAGTTCCATGTCAGCAAGTAATCCTATAGTTTAGGATTATAAAGAAATCCTAAATAACCATGTGATTTTTTTTATTGATACTTTAATGGATTTGATATTTCAATGTGATAACTTTCTTGAGTGATGTAGCTCAACCTATCTGTGTCCATTATCTTGTGAGGTCCTGTTTGTGTCCTCCCATAAATCATCCACAGGGATCCATCCAATATGCTGGTGGTATTATTCTAGCTCTCTTGATGTTTTGTGGATACCAAGGGAACATGAAAGATTCCCATCAGTTTAATTTTATGACTGACCTGAGTTATACATCACTCCAATGACATTCTTCTTTTGAAGAATTCTTTTTTCAGTATAAAAAATTAATGAATTAATACATTATAAAATGTAATGATAAAACCACTATTTATAAGAACTGCTATTTAAATTCTGCATTCCTAACAATTTAATGCAGAGTAAAATGAGAAAAACCAAGAGAATAATTTATACAATAACAACAGCATTGTAAAAATGAACAATTTTAAAAGACTCAGTTTCTCTTTTCCAAAGGATCAATAATGAAGAATGCTACCCACTTCTGACAGAGAGATGTTGGACTAAATATGCAGAGAGAAACACATTACTGAATATGGTCGATGTGATTATTTGTTTTGCTTGATTATATATGTTTGTTACAAATTTTTTTATCCTACCCCCATCTCAGTGGTCATAAAGAAGAAAAAAATCCTTAATAATTTTTAAAAATTTAATTCATTAAAAAAATCTTTGTAAAAATTCTATATAATAAAGAACCTGATTATGATATAGCACTCAAATAAAATCATATATATCAAGTGCTTTGCAACCTTAAAGCACTATATAAATGTTGTCTTATTATTATCTAGTACACATATAGATGAACTAAACCACTATACAGTATCTTTGAAAAACTCCACATGACACATCAGTCACACTTCAAAGCAAAGCATTGTTTAAATTAAAAAACAAACAAACCCAGAAGCAATAAAATCCTTTTATGGACTAATCTCTTGCCAAATTTTGTTTTTAATCAAATTTATTTTGAGCCAAACAAAGTATGAAAATGCAAATGAAGGGCCTGATGTTCTCGATCTTGTGAACATGTAAGGACTGATACACTTCAAAGATGTTACTAGTTTGTTGATTTTTTGACTCCTAAATAAAAGTACTCATACAACACACATTCATACAAATACATATTTATAATACTTTCTCTTTCATTCTGCATCATTTTAGCCTGGTAAAAATATAGAAGACACCATTTGAAAAAAGAAAAATCTTAAAAATGGAAGTTTACAATGTAAATATTGACTCACCCTAAATTCTAATACATGCTTTATACTCTTGAATTATAATGCAGAATTCAATTGTTTCATCCTAGTGATATCAAATGCACAAACCCCAATCAAACAAACCTGTGGATAGCTTCATGAAACTGTATGTTTGTATAGCATTCCCTAGTGAACCTTTTCCATTTGAAATTAAATATTCATTAGTAGACCTAAGCAAACTCTTTGGAACATTTTATCTCAAAGTGAGAAAACATTGTTCTAAGCAGGCTGCTAATGAAGCCATTCGCCATCGCTTTTGATGTGGTTTAGTGAAGAAGCTAAAGCATCCTTTAAATGGTACTTATCACCTCTGATTGTGCCTCAGGGAGATACTCTCAGTTGGCAATTGTTTTAACCTCTGTGGGGCAAGAGTTTAACTGCACTAGACTTTTCCCACTAAATGATGATGCTCTGCCCCTCTCCCCCTAGTAAAAACTGTTCATGGATGCCAGCTACACAGTATCACATAAACTCTATTTTATTGCATGAAGTCACAAACTGTGGGACTATGTAATAATGTATCATTAGAGAAAATGATGTCCCTCTTAGAATTCATGTATAAAGGAATTTTAATTACAAGATCTATCCTAAAGCAAAACTTTGAGAGAGAACTGACAAATGAATGTGTTCTATAGATGAAGTAAACACAAATAAGTAGTTTGTGTATATAGCTTTCATCTGAAGAGCTCAAAGCTCTTATAGACAACTACTATTCTATGGGAAAGCATGTGATGTTACCTAAAGGTATCGGTGTATGAGAAAATGCAGGCTAATAAAGTTTTGACATAGAAAATAGAATGTTTAGATTAATGTTATAATGATTTGAGCTTTAAGTTTCTCCTTTTTGTTTACATGACTACATTTTTGCACATCCTGGTGAAAAAGTGTTCAGAAGATTTTATCACCATCAGGATGCAATATTTGTCAGTGCATCTACTTTCCTACATTTCTCACCTGGCTAAACTCCTTTGGATTTTTCCATCATGCCCCCATGTCAGGTACCCTTTTCACCTTTCTTTTGTATATTGTCTTTCCCCCATTACAATGTAAGCTCTTTGAAGGTAGGGACTGTCTTTTTTCCTGTTTATACTCCCAGCACCTAAGTGCCAGGCATACAACAGATGCTTAATAAATATTTGTTGACTGACTACTATAGGGAAAAGCAGAAAATGTGGTATTATGTCCCTCCAAAACCAGGAGTATTCTGGAGTCAGCTTTTAGGGAATTATGACAATTATTGTTAGATTCTCAGAATGAGCATTAAAACTTCAGAAATGAGCAAATGCTAAAAAATGAGGACTTAATTTATTGTTTTATGTAGAATTAAGAAATGGGTAAAATGATTTTAAAAATTGTTTTTATTTAATTAAATATTTCACAATTTCATGTAAAAAATTCCTAACAATTTTTTTTAAAGTTTGAGTTCCTATGCTCAAAAAGTTATCAAACTGTGCATACCCTTTAATCCAGCAGTGTTACTACTGGGCTTATATCCCAAAGAGACCTTAAAGAAGGGAAAGGGACCCACATGTGCAAAAATGTTTGTGGCAGTCCTCTTTGTAGTGACTAGAAAGTGGAAATTGAATGGATGCCCATCAATTGGAGAATGGCTGAATAAATTATGGTATAAATTATAGTATATGAATGTCATGGAATATTATTGTTCTGTAAGAAATGACCAACAGGATGATTTCAGAAAGGCCTGGAGAGACTTACATGAACTGATGCTAAATGTAATGAGCAGAACCAGGAGATCATTATACATGGCAACAACAAGACTATACGATGATCAATTCTGATGGATGTGGCTCTCTTCAACAATGAGATGATTCAAGGCAGTCTCAAATGTTCAGTAATGAAGAGAGTCATCTAAATCCAGAGAGAGGATTATGGGAACTGAGTGTGGACCACAACATAGCATTTTCACTCTCTCTGATATTGTTTGCTTGCATTTTTGTTTTCCTTCTCAGATTTTTTTCCTTCTAGATCTGATTTTTCTTGTGGAGCAAGATAACTGTATAAATATGTATACATATAATGTATTTAACATATATTTTAACATATTTAACATGTATAGGACTACCTGCCATCTAGGGGAGGGAATGGGGGAAAGTTGGAACAGAAGGTTTTGCAAGGGTCAATGTTGAAAAATTATCTATACATGTGTTTTGAAAATTAAAAAAAACTATAATAATAATAAAAATAAAAGTTTGAGTTCCAAACTGGGACACTAATACATTGGTGATGAAACTATGAATGGATCCAGACATTCTGGAGAGCAATTTGAAATTATGCTCAAAAAGTTATCAAATTATGCATATCCTTTGATCCAGCAGAGGAAACTCTCTTTTTTTGGGGGGGGGGGCCTATATCCCAAAGAGATCTTAAAAAAAGGAAAGGGACCCACATGTGCAAAAATGTTTGTGGCACATTTATAGTGGCAAGAAACCGGAAACTGAGTGGATGCCCATCAATTGAAGAATGGTTGAGTAAGTTGATGGTATTATGAATGTTATGGAATATTATTGTTCTATAAGAATGATCAGGAGGATAATTTTAGAGAGGTCTGGAGAGACTTATATGAACTGAGGCTCTTACAGGAGATCACTGTATCCAGCAACATTAATATTACATGACTATCCATTCTGATGAACATAATTCTTTCCAACAATGACATGATTGATACCAGTTCCAATGATCTTGTGATGAAGAGAGCCATCTATTCCCAGAGAAAGGACTGTAGGAACTGAATATGGATCACAACATAACAATATCACTCTTTTTGTTATTTGCTTGCATTTTGTTGTCATATTCATTCACTTTCCTTTTTGATCTGATTTTTCTTGTGCAGCTAGAGAGAATTGCATAAATATGTTTACATATAATGGATTTAACATATATTTTAACATGTATAACATATATTGGATTGCTTACCATCTAGGGGAGGGAGTGGGAGAAAGGAGGGAAAAATCTGAAATGCAAAGCTATGCCAGGGTCAATGTTGAAAAATTATCCATGCATATGCTCTGAAAATAAAAAGCTTAAAATTTTTTTTGAGTTCCAAATTCTCTCCCTCTCACTTGATGTCCCTTCTTTGAGAAGGTAGCAATTTGAATTTGATTATATATGCTACATCATGTAAAACATATTCCCATATAACCCACATTGCAAAAGAAATAAACCAAATAAACCAATAAACATAAAGAAATTTTCAAAAACTATGCTTCAATCTGTGTTCACAGTTCATCAGTTATCTTTTTAAAGAAGGAGACCATTTTTCATCCTGGATTCTTTGAAATTGTCTTAGATCATTGTCTTGATCAGAGTACCTAAGTCTTTCACAGTTAATTATCTTTATAATATTGCTGTTACTGTGTACCATATATTACTGGTTCAAGTCTTCCCAGGTTTTTCTGAAACCATTTTATTTATCAATTCTTATAGCACAATAGTATTTCATCACAATCATAAACTCCAATTTGTTTGATTATTCCCTAACTGATGGGCTATCCCCTCAATTTCTAATTCTTTGACACCACAGAAAAAGCTGCTATAAATATTTTTGTACTTATGGGTCCTTTTCCCTTTTCTTTGATTTCTTTGGGATACAGATCTAGTAATGGTATTGCTGGGTCAAAGGATATGCACACTTATAACTCTTTGAGTATAGTTCCAAATTATTTTTCAGTGTGGTTTGATCAGTTTACAACTCTACCAGCAATGTATTACTGGAAGAAAATGTTAGTAATAAATAACTTTAAAGTGTATCCTGTGTTTTTGGAGGATTGTTTGTTAAACATTTTCTATCACATCCTTACTCCAAATGCATCAAATACTATTTTTGAACATTGACCTCAATAGGTAGGAATTTGGGGGGCAAATTTAACCCAATAAGATTCAATGAGGACATATGTAGAAATCCTATCCTTGATGTTTTTGTCTCAACATCTAAAACATATTGTATTATATTCCTTTCTATATATTATAACTAAAATGAAGCAGAGATAGAAAAAGAAATTCCATTAAAATAATTGTAGAATACATAAAATATAGAAAAATCTACCTAACAACACACATATAGGAACTATATGTATACATTATAAAACATCCTTCATAGAAATAAAAAGAGCTAAATGAAGGAATTTTAATTGCTTATGATTGGGACATGGTAATATTGTAAAAAAAAATAGCTAAAATGATTAATTTACTTATTTAGTGCCACACCAATCAAACTGTTAAAGATTTACTTTATAGAGTTAGGGGGGAAAAATCCAAACAACGAAGCTCATCTGGAGGAACAAAAGGTCAAAAATCTCAAGAGAAATAATATGAAAAAGTAGGAAGAAAGGGAGCCTAACAATATTAGATCTCAAACTATTCTCTCTCTCTCTCTCTCTCTCTCTCTATATATATATATATATATATATATATATATATATATATATATATAACAAAGTAGCAAACATAAAAACTATAAGGAACTCTTTAGTAAGGAAAATTCTTCTCCCAGTGCAAGTCAGCAATTTGCTGTCATAGAGAGTTGCTTAGAGGTTAAGGCACTTTCTCAGGTTTACATGGATGGTATGTGTTAGAAGTAAACTTGAACCCAAGTTGATATGGGTTAAACATTTTAAATAATTTTAAAAACTACTTATATTTTGCGTGTGCTAAGCACTGAGGATACAAAAAAAGGCAAAATCAAAGTCCCTAATCTCAAGGACCACAAATTCTATCATCTTGAAAAAAATTATACATACAAGATAGATCAGATAAAACTATGAGAATAAATATAGATGTCATGTTAATAGGAGAAAATCTTGGATACACTTCTGTTAGCAGTGAGGGAAACTGGGGAAAAGATGGGATTTGAACTGGATCAAGGAAGCCAGGAGGTAGAGGTGAGTACCAACAGTTTTCCAACAATAGGAATCCAGTGAAAAGGTATGGAGTCAAGAAATCTTAGGCAAAAGATGGGATTTGAACTGGATCAAGGAAGCCAGGAGGTAGAGGTGAGTACCAACAGTATTCCAACAATAGGAATCCAGTGAAAAGGTATGGAGTCAAGAAATCAGAAGTCATGTGGGAAGAATAATAAGAATGCCAGTGTTCCTGGAGAAGAGAAGAGTGTAGAAAGACTCAAAGGTGACCAGATTATGGAGGATTCTAAAAGTTAAACAGAGGAATATAAATTTTATCCTGGAGGTAATAAGGAACCATTGGAGTTGATTGAATAGTTTTTTAAATGAATCTAATTGTATTGCTTGTTGGATATAAAAATCTTTTCCATAGTCTTCCTGTGGTTGGTTGGAGAGAAAAGGTTATTCTTGAAGGCAAACAGAGAGTAAGATGTGTCAGGTGATTCTTAGAAGATGATAGTGTGATAAAAGAGATGTCTCTTGGATTAGGCATTTTCTAACTCAGAAAAGTTATAAGATTTAAAATCAAAGGAAACAGAGCTTGAAGAAAACTTAGAAGTAATAATTTTGCACATGTGAAAATAGACTCAGAATTATTAAATGATTGTCTAAGATCACACTGGCATTAAGTGGAAGAATAGAGATTATGTCAAGTCCAAGAATGACTGGATCAGTATCCTGGAACTCAGAAGGATCACAAGAGATCATTTCATCCAATCCCCTGAATCCAGTAAATACAATGATACTATTTTTAAAGATCCAAAAACCTTTTTTGTCAGCTTTACTACATTACTGTAATGTTCTTAGTTTAGTTTTCTCGGAGTCTCTAGGAGCAGCCTTCATTTCAGTTCAGTGATCACCACAAGAACAGTCAGGTGTTAAAATCCAAATCCTTAGTTATCTCCTTCCCTGGGGCTGGGCAGTTTTCTGGAGAGCCTTTCAGACTGGCCTTGGTCTCAGTGGAGAAATGCAGGAGAGCCTGCCACCAAGAGCCTGACTGAAGGTTGAAATGAATTTCTGTCTCCTTGGCTCCAAGAGTTTCCAGTGTGCTTGTCTTCTCTAGCTCTCCAAATCTCCGAACCTAGCTGAGGCTCCTAGCTTATATGCTCTACACTGAGTATAAACCAATCATTATATCACTAGGAAACCATTATTTGTTGTAAGATTAAATCAATCATACTGAACTTAGAGAACTATTAAACATCACGCTAAACTAATCATTGTCTCATCAATTCCACTTAGTACCTTGTATCAAGTTCAGAGTTCTGGCCCATAACATCTCCGGCTTTCTTTTGTTTTAGAACATAAGGTGGTCACTCTCCCTGACTTCTGATCACACCTTCCCTGACTCCTCAAAAAAGGGGTGAAAACAACATAAAAGGAGGTGATCATGCCTCCCAGACATCTCAGGAAGGGAGATGAAAACACCAAAGGGAAATGGGAAATCAAACCAGATTAGTGGGTTTCTGAAGGGTCTCAATTGAAACAGGTATACATAAATCTATCACTATGGGAGGTATTACACATAATTACATAAATTACATAAGCACATAGCAATATGACACAGGCTAGTGACAAATGATAATAATAAATGTGACAAATAACATGAATCAACAGGAGGAATTATACATATCCATAAGTCCTAGAAATTGTCCAAAAGGAATCTATTGTTCATTACTTCATGGGTGTAGGGGATCCAATGTTTTCTGCAAGTTTTGAAGTCCTGCAATAGTCTCATCATGTGTTAGAGAATCCAATGATTCCTGCAGATTTTGAAGTCCTATATCAGTCTTATCTTGTCTCAGGGAATCCAACGATTCCTGCTGGTTTTGAAGTTCTACAACAGTTTTATCAATAACTTTTTATCTCAGGAAATTCAATGATTCCTGCTGGTTCTGAAGTTCTGTAACAGTCTCATTGTCAGCCATGCTCTTTCAATGTCAGATGTTTCTTAGGTCTTTTCCTTTGTTTTAAGGTTTTTCTTTTTTTCAGTTTGCTTATTGTGTTGGGCTTGTATCCTGCATAGTTCACTATAGTCCAAAAGCCACAACAAGTTTTGTCCAGGTTCTAAACATATCCTTGTTATGGATTTCCAATCACCGGGGGTTAAAATTTCATAAGCCAAATTCTCTAGTAACATCTTAACATAAGATGATGTAGCCCCATAAAGAGTGCAACCCTTTTTCAAATCCTTAATTTTTTCCAGATCAAAAGGAGTGTATTTTCTCCTTTGTTGACCTGAAGAGTCAAATTCTTCAAACACAGGGTATGCATTTATCTTTAAATCATATATATATATCCTGTCCTTTTTTTTTTCTCAAGTTCCTCTTAAAGGACCAACTATCTTTACAGATGCATCCAAATATAATATTTATGCTCTATACTCTCATGACTTAACTATAAAGAGAGTAATCAGAACTCCTTTTCAGTCCACTCAGCAGAATGAATTGTATGCAATCATTCTAACTCTTACTTATTATCCAGGAGATATAACTATATCTGATTTGGCCTATTCAGTAGGTGTGGTACAAAGAATTTCCACAGCCCAAATAAAATTTGTAGCCTCTAATATATATCAACTCTTTAAGGAACTTCAAGAGCAAGTGAGAAAGCATCCAAGTAAGATTTATATCTTGCATGTCCACTCTCATAGTGGACTTCCAGGTCCTATTTTTGATGGTAATTCAAAGGCAGATAGTCTTCTAACTATGCTGGCCAATAGTACTTTATTTCAAGAAGCCCAAGAATCTCATTTTAAATATCATCAGACTGCTCGACCTTTATGTTTACAATTTGGAATAACAAGAGAAGAAGCTAGGAGCATAGTAAAAGCCTGTATGGCTCGCCTTCCTTTCCATGCTCCTACACTGCCTCCAGGGAAGAACCCTTGTGGTTTGAGACCCAATGAAATTTGGCAAATGGATGTGATCCATTATAAGTCTTTTGGTCGTCTGTCTTTTATCCATGTTGTGGTAGATGCCTTTTCAGGATTCACTTTTGCAATACCAGCAGCAAAAGAGACAACCCGAGTGGTCACTGAATTCCTTATCCAAGGTAGGTGTGCCACAAGCCATAAAAACAGATAATGGACCTGCATATACTTCTAAACATTTTGTACACTTTTGTTCACAGTATAATGTAGAGGGCTGAAACTATTGAGTCTATGCACTGAGGTCAGGACTGCTGAGTACTTGAGGCTAACTACCGATTGGACAATATTCTATAGGCATATGCTTGGAAAATGGTCCTTTCCACTATCTGTGCTGGCTCAATGATTGGTGTATACAGAGGATTGTAGGAGGGACTAGGGGGTGGAGTAAGATTAGCCAGGGTCACATTTGAGCAGTAGATGAGGGAGAAGGCAGTCGCAGAGATTCTGCTTCCATCCTGTTCAATCCTGTGTCTAAGGACCACTAATAAAGACTGAGGACTTTTGCTTATCCTGACTTGGGCTAATTCTAAGGTATCCTGGGTGCTAGCACAGTCATCACCATATAAGATTTTACACACCACTGGCATACCCTTTAATCCTCAAGGACAGGCAATAGTAGAGAGGAGAAACAGAGCCATTAAGATGCTCCTCCAAAAACAAAAGAAAGAGGGAGCCACAGGTTACCCCAGAGAACTTCTAAATCTAGCTCTTTATACTATTAACATCTTGATTTTTGACAAAGATTCACTGGCTCCAGCAGACAGGTTTTATAACCCATTGGAAGGGCAGTGTCTAGTGCGAGCAGCTCCACTATCTTTAGATAATCGCCAGGTGATGTGGAGAGACCCAGAAAGTGGTGAATAGACGGGACCAGATAGGTTAACTGCTTGGGGGAGAGGGTTTGCTTGTATCTCTACAGATGGAGAAGGAATCATATGGGTGCCAACGAGCTGTATTTGCCTTGTCCATTGGAGAGAGACTGAGCAGACCCTTGAAATGGAGAAGACTCAAGAAACATCAGGTGGTTCCATTGCTGACTGTGCCCACCACTGAAAGAGCCTGGCAGTTATGGCGTTTGACTCATGGACATCAAAAATTGTTGGACTTGAAAAGCCTCGGGAATCATTGGGATTCTCTGAGACATGATAAGATTGTTATAGGACTTGAAAACCCTCAGGAATCATTGGATTTTCTGAGAAATGATAAGACTGTTGTAGGACTTGAAAACCTTCAGGAATCATTGGATTTTTTGAGAAAAGATAAGACTGTTGCAGGACTTCAAAAACTTGCGGGGATCATTGGATTCCCTGACATGTGAAGCAATTGATTTTGGACTATCTCTTGGCTGCTGAAGAGGGCGTATGTGTGAATGTTTTTACATACCTTCCTTCTAGGACTTCTGGAAACCTTTTACAACACCATGTTGATTTTTATTGTTTGTTATACCACTACTTGCATGTACAATTCATGTTTGTTATGCCACTAAATTAGCACCTGCACTGGTTGTGGGGAGAGTCATCACTAATTGCCTGTGTGTTATTGCTATGTGCTTGTGTAATACCTCCCATGCTGATGGGTTTGTGTATACCTGTTTCTAATAAGACCTTTCAGCCCAAAAACCTGCTAGCAATCCCCACTTGCCTTTGGTGCTTTTCATCTCCCTTCCTGAGATGTTGAGGGTGGGGGTGATCACCTCCTTTTTAGTGCTTTCCCCTCCCTTCCTGAGAAGTCGGGGGGGGGGAGCTGATCATCTCCTTTTCAGTGTTTTCACCTCCTTTCCTGAGAAGTCAGGGAGGGCGTGATCACCTCCTTTTTGGGGTTCTCACATCCTTGAGAAGTCAGGGATGGAGTGATCATCTGTGTTCTAAAACAAAAGAAAGTGGGAGATGCACTTGAACAACTGAGCACTTAAGGCTAATTACATATTGGACAATACTCTATTAGCATATGCTTGGAAAATGGCTCTTTCCACTAATCTGTACTGGCTCGGATATGTTGGTGATTACAGAGACTTGGAAGAGGGATTAGAGGGTGTAGTAAGACAAGCCAGGGTGACTTCTGGCAAGCAGAAAAAGAGGAGAGGTCATGAAGATTCTTGTGTCTAATCCTTTCACTTCGACCAAGAATAAAGGACTTTTGCTTATCCTGACTGGCTGATTCTCAAGTATCCAGGGTGCTAATTCGGTCTTCACACTAGACAACAAGTAATCCAATATATGTTGAATATGTGCAATTCTTCTATACACATTTCCACATTTATCATGCTGCACAAGAAAAATCAGATCAAAAAGGAAAAAAATGAGAGAAAAAAAGCAAGCAAACAAAAAATGTTGTGATCCATATTCAGTTCCCAAAGTCCTTTTTCTGGGATATCTTTTTCTGGATACAGATAGCTCTCCCCATCACAAGTCTAGTGGAATTGACCTGAATCACCTCTTTGTTGAAAAAAGCCATATCCAGCAGTCCTTTTTGTAGTGGCTAGAAACTGGAAAATGGATGTCCATCAATTGAAGAATGGCTGAGTAAATTGTAGCATATGAATGTTATGGAATATTATTGTTCTATAAGAAATGACCAGCAGGATGAATACAGAAAGACTTGGAGAGACTTAAATGAATTGATGCTAAGTGAATGAGCAGAACCAGGAGATCATTATACACTTCAACAACAATACTATATGAGGATCAATTCTGATGGAAGTGGCTATCTTCAACAATGAGAGGATCCAAATCAGATCCTGTTGATCAGGAATGAACAGAACCAGTTACACCCAGCAAAAGAACATTGGGAAATGAGTATGGACCACAACATAGCATTTCTACTCTTTCCATTGTTTGTTTGCATTTTTGTTTTTCTTCCCAAGTTATTTTTATCTTCTTTCTAAATCTGATTTTTTTTTTGTGCAACAAGATAACTGTATAAATATGTATACATATATTGTATTTAACATATACTTTGACATATTTAACATGTATGGGACTACCTGCCATCTAGGGGAGGGAGTGGGGGGAAGGAGGGAAAAAGTTGGAACAGAAGTTTTTGCAAGGCTCAATGTTGAAAAATTACCCATGCATATGTTTTGTCAATAAAAAGGTATAATAAAAAAAAAGAAAAAAAACCACATCCATCAAAGCTAATCACATCACATAATCTTGTTATTGCTGTATATAATGTTCTTTTAATTCTAAACACTTCATTTAGCATTAGTTCATGTGAGTCTCTCCAGGCCTTTCTGAAACAATGTTTCTTATAGAACAAAATATTCCATAACATTCATATACCATAACTTAATTTAGCAATTCCCCAACATCTATTCAGTTTTCAGTTCTTTGCCACTACAAAAAGGATTGCTACAAACATTTTTGCATATGTGGGTCCTTTTCCCTTTTTTTATGATTTCTTTGGGATTTAGACCCAGTAGAGACATTCCTGGATGAAAGTTCCAAAATGCACTCCAGAATGGTTGGATCAGTTCACAACTCCACCAACAATGTATTAGTGTCCCAGTTTTCCCACATCCCCTCCAAAATTTATTATCATTTCCTGTCATCCTAGCCAATGTGAGAAGTGTGATGGTATCCCGGAGTTGTCTTAATTTGCATTTCTTTAATCAATAGTGATTTAGAATATTTTTATATGACTGGAAATGGTTTTAATTCCTCCTTCTGAAAATTGTCTGCTCATATCATTTGTCCATTGAAAAATAGCTTGTATTTTCATAAATTTGAGTCAATTCTCTATATATTTTAGAAATGAGACCTTTATCAGAATCCTTGGATGTAAAAAAAAATTCCCAATTGTTTTCTGCTTTCCTTCTAATCTTGGCTGCATTGGATTTTTGGGGGGGCTACAAAACCTTTTTAATTTAATATTAGTCAAAATTATCCACTTTGCCTTACATAATGTTCTATAGCTCCTTTTGGGGCACAAATTCCTTCCTTCTTTACAGATCTGAGAGATAGACTATCTTTTGTTTTCCTAATTTGCTTACAGTATTAACCTTTATATCTAAACCCATATCAAACCTTTATATCTAAACCCATTTCAACCTTATCTTGGTATAGATTGTTAAGTGTTGGTCAATGCCTAGTTTCTGACATTATTTTCCAATATTTCCAACAAATTTTGTCAAATAATGAGTTCTTATCCCAGAAACTGGAGACTTTGGATTTATCAAACACTAGATTATCATAATTATTGGACTACTGTGTCTTGTGAACCTAACTTGTTCCACTCACTCACTACTCTATTTCTTAGCCATTACCAAATGGTTTTGATGACCTCTGCTTTATAATATAATTTTAGGTCTGGTACAGCTAGGCCACCTTCATTTGCATTTTTTATTAAGTCCCTTGAAATTCTCGATCTTCTTCTTCCAGATGAATTTTGTTATTTTCTCTAGCTCTGTAATTTTTTGGCAGTTTGATTAGTGTGGCATTGAATAAGTAGATTAATTTAAGTAGAATTGACATTTTTATTTTATTAACTCAGTCTACCCATGAGCACTTGATATTTTTCCAATTGTTTAGATCTAACTTTATTTTGTAACCGTGCTTATATAGTTCCTGGCTTTGTCTTGTCATATAGACTCCCAGATATTTTATATTACCTACAGTTATTTCAAGTGGAATTTATCTTTGTATCTCTTGCTGTTGGACTTTGTTGATAATATATGGAAATGCTAATGATTTATGTGGATTTATTTTGTAACTTTGTACTGTAACTTTGCTAAAGTTGTTAATTGTTTCTAGTAGTTTCAGTTGATTCTCTAGAATTCTCTAAGTATACCATCATATCATCTGCAAAGAGTGATAATTTGATTTCCTCATTACCTATTCTAATTCCTTTAATTTCTTTTTCTTCTCTTATTGCTAAAGATAATATTTCTAATACTACAGTGAATAGTAATTGTGATAGTGGCCAACTTTTTTTCACCCGATTTTATTGGGAAAGCTTTTAATTTATCCTCGTTACATATACTTGCTCATTACATATGCTAGAGAGATGCTACTCAGTATGGAACTATGTTCAAAAAGTTATCAAACTGTGCATACCCTTTGATCCAGCAGTGTTTCTACTGGGTTTATATCCCAAAGAGATCTTAAGGAAGGGAAAGGGACCCACATGTGCAAAAATGTTTGTGGCAGCCCTTTTTGTAGTGGCTAGAAACTGGAAATTGAATGGCTGCCCATCAATTGGAGAATGACTGAATAAATTATGGTATATGAATATTATGGAATATTATTGTTCTGGAAGAAATGACCAGCAGGATGATTTCAGAGAGGCTTGGAGAGACTTACATGAATCAATGCTAAGTGAAATAAGCAGAACCAGGAGATCAGTATACATGACAACAAGATTATACAATGATCAACTCTGATGGATGTGGCTCTCTTCAACAATGAAATGATTCAAACCAGTTCCAATTGTTCAGTAATGAAGAGAATCAGCTACATCCAGAGAGCGAACTATGGGAAATGAGTGTGGACCACAACATAGCATTTCCACTCTTTCTGTTATTGTGTGCTTGCATTTTTATTTTCCTTCTCAGGTTTTTTTCTTTCTTTCTTTCTAAATCTGATTCTTCTTGTGTCAGTTATCTTCAAGATAACTGTATAAATATGTATACATATATAGGATTTAACATATATTTCAATTTATTTATTTAACATGTAATGGACTACCTGCCTTCTAGGAGAGGAGGTGGAAAGGAGAGGAAAAGTTGGAACAGAAGGTTTGGCAAGGGTCAATATTGAAAAATTACCCACGTATATGTTTTGTAAATAAAAAGCTATAATAAAAAAAAAAGATGCTACTGATCATTTTAAGGAAAACTCCATTTATTCCTAAACTCTCTAGTGTTTTTAATAGGAATGGGTGTTGGACTTTTTCAAATGCTTTTTCTGAATCTATTGATAAAATCATATGTTTTCTATTAGTTTAAATACTGATATAGTCAATTATGTTAATAGTTTTAATATTGAACTAGCTCTGCATTCCTAGTATAAATCTCATTTGATCATAGTGTATTATTCTCTTAATAAGTTGCTGTAATCTCTGCAAATATTTTTAGATTTTTGCATTAATATTCATTAGAGAAATTGGTCTATAATTTTCTTCTTGTTTAGACTCTGCTTTAGGTATTAGCACAATATCTGTCATAAAAGGAATTTGGTAGGACTCCTTATTTCTCTATTTTTCCAAATAGTTTGCATAGTATTGGAATTAATTGTTCTTTAAATATTTGGTAGAATTCATTTGTAAATTCATCTGACTGCAGATTTTTTCTTAAGGAGTTCACCAATAGTTTGCTCAATTTCTTTTTCTAAAATGGGACTAAGTAATTTTTTTTTTCTCCTCTGCTAATTTTGGCAATCTATATTTTTATAAGCATTTATCCATTTCACTTAGATTATCAGATTTATTGACATACAGTTGGGCAAAATACCTTCTAACTATTGCTTTAATTTCCTCTTAATTGGTGACAATTTGGTTTTCTATTTTCCTTTTTTTCTAATCAAATTAAAGGTTTATCTATTTTTTTTAATAAAACTAACTCTTAGTTTTGTTTATTCAATTAATATCACTTTTGTTAGTTTCTCCTTTTATTTTCAGAATTTCAAATTTGGTATTTAATTGGGGCTTTTCAATTTGTTCTTTTTCTAACTTTTTAAATTGCATGCTCAATTCATTGATCTTTTCTTTCTCTATTTTATTCAAGTAAGCATCCAAGCCACTAAGAAATGCCTTGTCTGAATTCCACAAATTTTGTGGGATTCTCTTGAAATTACTGATTGTTTCTGTGATTTGTTGTTTTACCCACTCAATCTTTAGGAATAGATTAGTTTCCAATTAATTTTTGGTCTATTTTCCCCTGGCTCTTTATTACATGTAATTGTTATTGCATCATAATCTGGAAAAGATGCATTTACTATTTCTGCTTTCTGCATTTCATTTTGAAGTTTTTATGCCCTATACATGGTCAATTTTTGTGTAGGTTCTGTGTACCACTGAGAAAAAAAAAGTATAATTCTTTTCTGTCCCCGTACAATTTTCCCCAAAGATCTATCACATATAACTTTTCTAAAATTCTATTTACCTCCTTAACTTCTTGTTTATTTTGTGGTTTGATTTATCTAGTTCTGATAGAATAAGGTTAAGATCTCCCACTAGTATAGTTTTACTGTCTATTTCTTCTTGCAACTCTTTTAATTTTTCCTTTAGGAATCTGGATGCTATACTACTTAGTGTATATATGAAATTAGTATTGATATTACTACATTATCTTTGGTACCCATTAGCAAAATGTAGTTTCCTTCCTTATCGCTTTTAATTTCATCTATTTTTACTTTTGCCTGATCTTGAGATCAGGATTGTTACCCCTGCTTTGTTAAAATTCATCTGAGACATAATAGATTCTGCTCCAGTCTTTTACCTTCACTCTGTATGTATCACTCTGCTTCAAATACATTTTTTGTAAACAATCTTGATGAAGATGTTAGAAAAGAAAAGGCAGAGGCTTCTGAAAGTGATATACCACAAAATACTCATATCTTTGCCATCACATCATTGCCTGAAAGATTCAGAGAATTCAAAAGCCTGCTCTGCATCTTGTTTGTTGATTATATATAAGCATTTAAATCATAAAGCATAATGCTACCTTCAAGTATAAAAGATTCAGCAGTGTCCAAGATGAGGATAAATTCTTCTTAGATGGTTATGCTTTCCAGATGCTTTTCTTTGGAGATAGTGTTGCTGTTCAATAGTTTTCAGATTTATCCAACTCTTTGTGATGCATTTTAGGATTTTTTTTTTGGCAAAGATACTGGAGTATTTTTCATCCAGCTCATTTTACAGGTGAGGGAACTGATGCAAATAGTGTTAAGCCACTTGCTCAGAGATACACAGCTAATAAGAGTCTAAGGCCAGTTTTGAACTCAGGAAGATGAGCTTTCCAGACTCCAGACCTGGAGCTCTATCCACTGTGGCACTTAATTGGTTCTTTTGCAGATGACATTGTATTAATGGCAATAATCCACAAAACTCTACAGAGCTTTCCATATAAGATGATCCATAATTGCTCAGAAGAATTTGGCCTAACCATGCATATAAAGAAAAACCAAATGAATAAATGATGTTTATTGTCCAAATTATGATATGTAAGTGGATAGGTAACTTGGAAGAATTTGTGTATGTGTGTATACACACATAAATGTTCTCCACTGGAGGGTACACTCATATTGATGAGATCGTACATCCACTGTAGTATTGATTTAATAGAGCAAGCTGTCATCTTAAAGTCTTTTCTGAAATGGAATGCCATAAATATCTTAAAATCATATAAGATCCCTTGAAAGATGTAATAAAAAATAAATCTAAATAGTATGTATAGCTGTATACACATATCTATATATGGATATATCCACAAATGTATGTATATGACAAATAATAAAAATGGATAATCAGTCAAACAGGAGAAAAACAGGCTAGACTACTTTTGGAAAATACAACAATTCTTTTAAGGACTCCAAACTCCTCCAGGAAACAAAGGCTCATCTTTTGAATACCAAAATTCTTCCACTGAAAGGTTTGGCTGCCAAGCCAAAGAATATTATATAGTTTTGAAGAATTGAAGTCAAGGTTCATCCAAAGGGCAATGGAAAATTGAATGATGGGTGTGCAGGGACTGTAACACATTGCAAATAAGGAATTATAAAGGAAAAGAAGCGTAAAGGTTGTTATCAAAGAAACTATGAATGAAAAAGATGAGTCAGTAATGCAGCAAAAGTGAGAGATAACCAGTGCAAAGCTTGTAAGCCCTCTTATAAATCATTTAATCTCTCTGGGACTCACTTCCTCATCTCTAAAATAGGTTGGACTATTTGGTTTCTGAGGTGCAGTCCAGATCTAAATCCATACTCTTAAGATTCTAGGACAAGGACCAGTCATATAAAATGGGTTATGATTTGCATCCTTGGAAGCAAGACTCATTGATGAGACCATAGATTCACTGTATGTTACAGTCTTAATATTGTCAGGTATTTACTTGATTGGGTAGAAAAAACTGTCATCTTAAATGCTCTTCTGCAACAAGAATGTGATCAAACAATAAGATCTCTTGAAAGACACAGTAAAAGAAATAACTCTATTTAGCAGCCCTTGAACAAGGCATAAAGTAATGGGACACATGCTTGCCGCTGGGGTTTTTCACTGTGGTAGAGGATATCCAGTGGAATATTAAATGGAAAAAGGGAGTACCTGAGAACAGTGAGATTCTTCAGATGATCCTGTCTGTGAATAACACAATACTGATTACATCATGCCCTGGACAGTTTAGAGCCCATGAATGAGCTCTATAATGGCTCAAATGATCATCCTTAAAGCATACATTCTATATTGTATAGGAGGCCCAGGGCACATCTTCCTCCAAAGCTTCATTTCTCTTCAAGATTTCACAAAAGCAAATGAATTACACAATTACAAAGTGAATTGGATGTTAAAGAATACATTAATAGCTCTTCCTTCATTTAATTTTAATTAGCTAATAATTATATCTCAAAACACCATTTAATATTAGGCAGAATTATCTTTTTTTAAAATGTGGAAGCCAAGCTGAGAAATTGAATAGGAATCCCAAATGGTTATTTCAAAGCAGTTTGGCATGTGGTATGACTGATTAAAAAAACCAGATAGTCATAATATAGCACTTGAAGGTTTGCAAAATTTATGTTGTATATGTTACATTATTTGCTCTTCACAGAAATTCTGTAAAGTAAGGGGTGCTATTATTATCCACATTTTACAGGTGAAAAAACAGAGTAATAGGGTTAAGTTACTTGCTCAAGAGCACACAGTTAATATCTGAGGTAGAATTTTACCTTAGTTCTTTCTAACTGCAAGTCCAGCTGAGTCCACTGTGTCATTAGGTTAGAGAATTGGCCTCAAAATGAGGAGGTAATTTATAAACTACCTTCTCACAGGAAGGTTTCCCTGATTCCCCTATTATTTTTTTGTACATTCCTTACTACCCCCATATTTGTTCCCTTTATAGTTATTCTTTTTATTCTTATATGTATACTTACTTATTTTATTACCCCCATTAGAATGCAGTCTCCTTATAAAAAGAGATTCCTTCATTCTTTTTATTTGTATATTTAGCATAAAGTATCTAGCACATAGTTGGTGTTTAACAAATGCTTGTTTTTTTTTTCCTGGCAGTATTTTCGATTTAGAAAGACAGGCCTATGAAGCTACAAGAGTACTTTTTCCTCTTCTATATCTTTCATAATCAATTAGTAAATACTGTCAATATCTTCACAATTTCATTTCTGACTTCTACCATCACCATTGTACAGGTTACCTGTCACCTAGACAATTGAAACAGTCTCCTAAAAGTTCTTCCTAGCACTATTCTTTCTCTTTACTACAATCCATTCTCCATAATAAAATTATTTTCCTCATCTAGTAATGTCACTTTTTTCCCCTCAAAATTTGTTGTTACTCAGATATCTTCTGAGTAACAAAGAACTGCATGTTTGTTGAATTCATTAAGCTTTGATAAGACAGGACATTTAATTAATAATTGTTGTTTTGTCATTTTTCAGTTGCATCCAAATTTTTATGATCCCTTCTGGAGTTTTCTTGGCAAAGATACTGGGCTGATTTGCCATTTCCTTCTCCAACAGATGAGGAACTGAGGCAAACAAGGTTAAGTGATTTGACCAGGATCACAAAGCCAGTAAGTATATGTGACTAGATTTGAACTCAGGTCTTCTTTGCTCATGGCACTGTAGCTGCTCCCAATAATTGTTAATTGATTGATAAAACTTAATTTATATTATTTTATAGACATGTATCTATAAAATATAGGCCTATATAACACTAGAGTCCAACTTTAACATCAAGTTAAGAAATATACTGGAAAATGAGCAAGAAGGAAAAAAAAGAACCTGACCATAGTAATTTACCATGGTGACATGGAAGATCAAAACACAAACTCAGAATACAACAAAGTCAAAACACCTATGTCCAAAGTTTTAAAGAAAAATGTGAATTGGTCTCAGGCCCAAAAGGAACTCCTGAAAAAACTCTAGAAGTATTTAAAAACTCAAACAAGAGAAACAGAGGAAAAGTAAGGGGCAATGAGGTGATGGAAAAAAAAGTGCTAAAGAAAGGGTCAATAACTTGGTAAAGAAAATATTAAATAAATAACTTAAAAGGTCAAATGGTTAAAAAAAAAAAGATATCAAAATCCACTGAAGAGAAGAACTTCTTAAAAAGCAGAATTGGTCAAATGTCAAAGGAGGTTTAAAAAAAAAGCTCACTGAAGAAAACAATTTTTTAGAATTTGACCATAAAAGAGATAAAACATTATGAAACACAAAATGAATAATTTTGATTATATTAAATTTAAAAGGTTTTGCACATAAATCAATGCAACCAAGATGAGAAGGAAACATGCTATCTGCTTCCAAAGAACCTCTGTTATCTAAATACAACCTTTTTTTCCACCTCCTTTTTTCCCTCCCTCACTTCATTCCTTCCCTCATTTTTTCTTTTCCTTCCTTTCTTCCTGAGTCTTTTTTTAACCACATGACTAATGTGTAAATATATTTAACCTGATTGTATATGTATAACCTACATCAGATTCTATGCTATTGGATAAGAGAAGGGAAGGAAAAGATGGAGAAAAAATGGAGCTCAAAATCTCATAAATATGAATGTTGAAAACTATCTTTACATGTAATTGAGAAAACAATAAAATATTATTAAAAAAAAAACAATTCCTTAGGAATTAGAAGCTAATAACTCCATGAAATATCAAGAAAAAGAATGAAAAATATATAAATGTGAAATATCTCATTGGAAAAAACCTGGGAAATAGATCAACAAGTTTACTTAAAAATTATTGGACTAGGGTCAGCTAGGTGGTAAAGTGAATAGAGTACTGGCTCTGGAGTCAGAGTTTAAATCTGGCCTCAGACAATTGACAGGTACCAGCTGTGTAACCCTGGGCAAGTTACTTAACCCATATAGCCTCACCAAAACAACAATAAAAATCCACAACAAGATTATTTAAGAATTATTGGACCACTTGAAAGCTATGAATTTTTTTTTAAAAAAGAGCTTAGACATCATATTTCAAGAAATTGTAAAGGAAAATTGCCCCAATACCCTAGAACTAGAGGGGAAAAAAGAAATCGGGGGTAAAAATCTACTAATCACTTCTTGAAAAGTTCCCAAAATGAAAACTCTGAGGAATATTATACCCAATATCCAGAGCTCTTAGGTTCAGGAGAAAATATTGCAAGCAGGCAGAAAGAAACAATTCAAATAGTAAGGAGCCAGGACAACAAGATATAATAGCTTTTACATTAAAGGACTGGAGGGAATCCTTTAGTCCTTTGCTGGAGAGCAAAGGACTTAGAATTAAAAACAAGTAGCACCCACTCAGAAAAACTAAGTATTATCCTTCAGTTGAAAAAGAAAAGAAAGGAACAGGAATTTTAAGCATTCCTTTTGAAAAGACCAGAAATTTGAATAGAAAATTTGACTTTCAAATTCAAGACTCAAGAGAAGTATATAAAAAGATAAATAGAAAAGAGAAATCATAAGGAATTCAATAAGATTAAATTTTTAACCTGGAAAGATGTTACTTTTACCTTCTAAGAACTTTACCACTTTTAAAATAGTTAAAAGAATTATTCATGGACAGAGGGTATAAGTGGACTATGTTGAGATGATATCTTAAAAAATTAAATTAAATTTAAAAAGATATGACTATGATTGGATGATAATCTAAAAACAAATTAGATTAAGGGGTAAAAAAGAGCTGTACAGAGAGAGGTAAAATGGGAGTGAATTATCTCACATAAAAATGGCACAAAAGAGCTTTTATAATGCAGAAGTAGTGATGGTGGCAGACAATATTTGAATCATGTTCTTAGATGGCTCAGAGGGAATAAAATGCACACTCCATGAAGTATAGAAACTATCTTACTCTACAGGGAAGTAGGAAGGGAAGGGAATAAGAGAAGGAATGGGAGGCTGATATAAGGGAGGGAAGATTCGGGGAGGCAATGGTTGGAAGCAAAACATTTTTGAGTGAAAGGAGAAAGGATAAATAGGAGAAATTAGGATGGAGGGGAAAAATACAGTAATCCCATCTGTAAAAAAAAATTTTTTTAATACCATGTACCTCTGATAAAGGCCTCATTTCTCAAATACATAGAAAATGGAGTCAAATTTATAAGAATATAAGTAATTTCCCAATTTATATATGGTCAAAGGATATGAACAGGCAGTTTTCAGAAATCAAAATTATCCTAATCGTATAAAAATGTTCTAAATCACTACTGATGAAAAAAATGCAAATTAAAAGAACTCTGAGGTATCACTGTACACTTATCAGATTGGTCAATATGAGAGAAAAGAGAAACAACAAATATCAGAAGGGATGTGGGAACATTGGGACTCTAAAGTACTATTGAAGGAATTGTGAACTGATCCAACTATTCTGGAGAGCAATTTGGAACTATGCCTAAAAGTTCCAAAATCATGTATCTCCCTTGAGTCAGAAAAAGCACTACTAGGTCTGTGTCCCATAAAGTTTTTTTTAAGGGAAAAGAACATATGTATACCAAAATATTTAGAATAACTCTTTTCTTTTGTTGTGGCAAATTGAGGGAATGCCCATCAAGTGAGGAATAACTGAACAAATCATGGTATATGATTATGATGAAACACTTTTGCGCTATAACAAATGATGAGTTAAATCTGGAAAGACTTATGTGAACTGATGCAAAGTGAATCAGAACAATGTACACAGTAAGAGCAATACTGTGCAATGATCAAGTGTGAATGACTTAATCTCTTCTCAGCAATACAGTGATCAAGATAATTCCAGAAGACTATGATGAAAAATAATATCCACTTACAGAGAAAAAACTGAAAGATTCTGAATGCAGATCAAAGCATACTTTAAAAAAACAAACAAACTTTATTTTTGCTTAGGTTTGTTCATTTGTGGTTTGTTTGTTTATCTGGTATTTTGGGGTCTGTGTTTTCTTTCACAACATGACTAATATGGAAATGTTTTACAAGACTACACATGTATAACCTGTATCAAATCATCTGCCATCTCGATGAGGGGAGAGAATTTAGGACTCAAAATTTCAAAAAAGAATGTTAAAATTATGTTTGGATGAAACTGGAAAAATATTTTTAAAAGGGTTAAATATTTTTAAAAGGGTTTGAGTAACCTTCTAAGATAATGATTTTGAAAATCAATACTGATTTTGCATGTATTAAGTCTAAAACTCTTATCAAGAAATTAATGTTTCATATTCAAAACTCATATACCATTGGCATATACATAAAATTCACATAATAGTCACAAATTATTTCATGACATACTATCGGATCTATTGTCTAGGGTTCAGATAATCAGTGTGATCCACAATAAATATATATATTCATGGCATATTCCCCCTCCAGACTACAAATTGCATATAGATAAGGACTATATGTTAGCTAAATCTTTATAGCCCCCAGCACAGTGCTTTGCATAAGGCAGCTGATGGACAACCTGTATTCAATGGATTCATGATTCTCATTGATACGAATATTTCCTTCAAAAATACAAATGGCAATTCCACTGACATCTTTTCATCTTACAGAATTCTTGTTCATGGTTTTCCCTTAAGGAAGAGTTCGTAACATTTTTTTAATGTCATGAACTCCTCAGCAGTCTAATAAAGTAGAAGGAAATGCTAAATTTTACTCAGGAGTTAGTGAAAATAAAACTATAATTTTTTTCCTTTGCAAATTCACTTATCTCCTAAAAGTCTCTGTAGATTCAGGGATCGCAGGTTCAAAACTTTTGTCTCCTAAATGTTCAGAGGATAGGCAGTTAGGTGATAGAGTGTATCCACGGGACCAAGAGACAAGAAGATTGTGCCTCAGACACTAACTAGCTATGGGAGCCTGTGCAAGTCACTTAATCTATTAGTTTTTTCACCTGCAAAATGAGTACAATAACAGCACCGACTTTTTTTTTTTTTTTTTTTTTTTTGGAGGCAGTTGGGGCTAAGGATCCCACAGCTAGAAAGTATTAAGTATCTGAGGCAACATTTGAACTCAGGTCCTCCTGACTTCAGGGTAGGTGCTTTCTCTACTGTACCACCTAGCTGCTCTTAGCACCTCCTTCTTGGGTTGTTTTGAGTATCAAAAGTAAAGCACTTTGCAAACCTTAAAACATTATTTAAATGCTGGTTATCATTATTAATCCAACACATTACAGATCTTCCTCTCAGTCTTTTCACGTTGCAGTACAATGCTTGGGCTATATATGTGTTATATTAAGCTCTCATTTCAAGACTACCTTCTTTCTATCACAATTGTATATTTCCTGGGTGATATACTATATCCTGCATACAAGTAGTTAACAATATGCTACAACTAAATTATTTACACCTATTGCTTCCAGTTCCAATTTCAATCTTTCAGAAACTGTTTTTCAATGTGAAACAATGCATATTTCTGATAGGCAATAGAAACCAAATACATTTATGAAACCCTTGGAAATGTTTGAATGAAAGGCATTACAGAAGCATTAATTACTAATTAATCATTAAAATTATTAATAAAAAAAATTTGGTTTATAGAAAATACTTAAAATTGTTTTTTATATTATGTTACATAAAAAGATTTTTTAAAAACCTCTCTTTAATTATGTGCAAACAAATCTACAACACAGTAGTTGGCTGTTTGACAAGTAAGGCCAAGATATAAATAAAGAGTATGCTTTCCTTAAAACTCCTAAGACAATATGGACAATATTTCAAGCAAAAAATTTCATAAAGAACTTTTTTAAAATGAAAAATAATTTGATCTTTATTAAAGACACACCTCTGCCTCCCTCCCAATAATTTAGGAAGCTGTTTTAGCAATATTTATATCTAAGACCTGAAGCTTTTACCTTGGATAAAAAAGCAACCTCAAAACAAAAATATCAAAACTTTAACATGGAGATATATACATAATATATGTCACTCTAACAAATAAAAGAACTCAAAAAGTTTGATGAAAAATAAAGACAGATCATTTTCTTCTATTCTGGATACAGTATGCTAGATGCTCAGCTTTAAATAATAAAAGAATGAACTTTCCCATCTGCTATTGAAATTTTATCCTTATTAGAATACATACTTATTAATTTCTGATTATCCCTTCATAAAACAAATTATTGTCCCTGAACTTCCACATCCACTGTACAATACTTTGTTTCTAATAAAAGTCATATATTAATTCAAAAGCAAAATAATCTAATTAAGGATATCTTTTATAGGCAAAAGGCACCCATTATATGACAGTTCTGATAATCAATACTTCTAAGCTTCCATGATTCTCACTCAAATGTGTGAACAAATGATGCTGCAGGTAGAGAAAGGACTGTAAGTAAAACTCAACTTAATGGTTTGAGAATATATCCTCAATTATACACATTTAAACTATATCAAATTTTTGTTGTCTTGGGGAGAAGGGGAAGTAGGGAGGAAAATTTTGAACATAAAGTTTTACAAAAACAAATGTTGAAAACTATCTTTGCATGTATTTGGAAAAATAAAATACTATTTTGGTAACAACAACAACAAAAGAGAATGTATCCTCAGAAATATTTTGATTTGTTTGGTTTTATGCATTTGGCTCTTTTAATTTTTCATTTGTGCCAACATTTTTAAGATAATGTAGTTCAAACATGTAATAGCTGCTGAAACTCATGGCAAGAACTTGAGCATGACAATAAATAATCTTGCTGTAGCATCAAGACCCAAGAACAAAGAACATTTGAGACAAGATTAAAATTATTAAGGAGAATAATGAGAAAGCAAACCGTAGGAAACATCTTACCATGAATGACTTGGGGAAAACCCATCTGATCTCAAAAAAGATGATTTGGGATTTTAAAAAGGGATTTGCCAAAAAGAATAAAAGATGATGAAAATTAAAGTACTGAGATCTGAAATTGGGTGCTGAAAATGGAAATGGGTAAACAAACTTGGCTGTCTGTAAGGGAATCCAGGTTCAGAGAAGGTGTAACCATACCATGCAAATTGAGAGATGTGATTCTGCATAATAAATCCAGTTGTTATGCTGCTTAAGTTTTCCTAGTATTTTTAAAATGCAATTTCTTTTATGGATAATGCATCCAATCATTTATCTTAGCCTCAAAAGTATACATTTTGAGGGAAGGCCAAAGAGACATTTAATGAATAATTTTAAATAAAAGAACATTAACACTATTGATCAGAGAAATGCAAATTAAGACAACTCTGAGGTATCAGTGAGTACATCTCAGATTGGCTAAGATGACAGGAAAAGATAATGATAAATGTTGGAGGGATTGTAGGAAAACTGAGACACTAATACACTGTCAGTGGAACTGTGAACTGATCCAACCATTCTGGAAAGCAATCTGTACCTATATTCAAAGGGCTGTCAAACTGTGCATACCCTTTGATCCAGGAGTATCTCTAAGGGCCTGTAAGCCAAAGAGATCACAAAAAAGGAAAAAGAACCTACATGTGCAAAAATGTTGTGGCAGCCCTTTTCATAATGGCAGAGAACTGGAAACTGAGTGCCCATTATTTGGAGAATGGCTGAATATGTTATGGTATATGAATACTATGAAATATTATTTTTCTACAAGAAATATTGAGCAGAATGATTTTAGAGACCTGGAGAGAGAAATGATGCTAAGTGAAGTGAATAGAACTAAGAGAACATTGTACACAGCAGCAAGATGATTATGCGATGATCAATTATGATGGATGGGGCTCTTTTCAACCATTGGAATGATTCAGGCCAATTTCAATAGACTTGGCATTCAGAGGACTATGGGGACTGAATGTGGAACACGAAATAGTACTTTTACCTTTATTGTTGTTTGCTTCCTTTTTGTTTTCTTTTTTTATTTTCCCCCTTTTTTGATCTTATTTTTCTTATGCAGCATGATAATTATGGAAATATATATAGAAGAACTGAATGCATATGTTTAATATATCTCTAGGGGATAGGGTGGCAGGGAGGGAGAAAAATCTGGAACACAAAGTTTTCCAAGGGTGAATGTTGAAAACTATCTTTGCATATATTTTGAAATAAAAAGTTACCTAAAAAATAAAACATTAAGTTTATTTATGCAAAATATTTGTGAAAAAATGAACAAAATATATTGAATGTTACTAATGGAGAACATATACCAATTAATGAGTAAATTTAACTTATGCTAATTAAAAACCATTGAAACTCAATTTTTATAAATATGCTACCTCCTGGGAAGAATTGTCGTGTTTTAAAAAAAAAAATTGATATTTTTAAAAGTTTGTATGAGATAGAAACAAGGCAGATTCATTAACTGTAGCTCTAAATGTTTATTTTGTGTGGGAGTAAGCTGGAATGTAATAATATGTGAATTACACTTTTGAACATCTTCCAATCACACCTACTCTGTTTTCTAATCACACATGTAAGTTATGTTTTAAATACAAACATTTTCACCTCCTTCATATTTTAATAGAAGATATTTATAAATAAGCACAAAAGGGTTACAGATCTTTTGGTCCACAAACTACTATGTGAGAGACTCTTGATTCCTTTCTATATTTATATAATCTGATACATTTGATGGTAAGGAACCTGAAATATTTAATACCAACACAGTGACTGTAATGCAAAGAGATTTAATTAATATGTCAGTATATAAATATCCAAATGAGTGCTGTCCTTAAAAGTACAACCAAGCCTCAATAATGAGGAACCATTAGTGAATAAGTTACTCTAGATAATTTCACCTCTTTTTCCTCTATCTCTCCCCTGAAATTTAGTATCAAACCATTTTAGGTGGAAATTTTTCTAAAACTGTATTATACATGGACTCCTAAAGAATATATCCTGACTCTAAAAAATACAATGTAACATTTTTTTGACAAGTTGCTACCCATTTTTACCTAAATACCAATCATTACATAGGGCTGAAATACTAACTCCCTTAACAGGTCAGAAAGCAGTACAGGATTGTTTTTCCCACTGCGAGTGGCCTTAAATTGTTATTTTTTTTAGTCCTTTTATTAATATTCATTTTTTTTCAGACTTATGCTTTGTTGCCATGTGGTCAGCTATCATTTTTTGCTGTTGGTGGACCTTCATTTGATCCACTGTGGAAATGAAAGCTTGTATAATCAAGTTTGTTCAAATTTCACATATGAAAAGTAGTAAGAAAAGTAAAGCTGAAGGGATTCTCCTATAAATAAATTTCATAGGATTTATTGTATGGATTTTGTGACATCTATTTTAGCTGGACTTTTTGTTTTTACCAAGAGCCTGGTTTTAAACTTTGTTCCAGTAACTGAGTTCCATATATATCAGTTGCTTCTTATGATATTATGATATCATTGCTCAAAAACATTTCTGAAATTCCTCCTTTGGAATTCCATTTACAAACCACAAAAGAAAACTATTCTCATTACTTTGGTTACAACTAAAGTTTTTTTAAAAACCAAAAACAGCATTAACTATATTTAATTAAATATTACATTCCTCAAACTTGGCTCTGAATGACTTTCAAAAATCAAATCTCTTCTCAAAGAATGAAGACTCATTATGCTAAGGACATGCAAAAGATTATGCTACTGGCCTTGAGGACAATTCTAAAAGGAATTATAAAAACGAACAGTGGCAGCATCACTGGACTAACTATCTAGTGTACTTTAATGAGATGACTTTAAAACCTCCACTTTGTCTCTTGGATGAGACTTCATTTAAGAATATATGGGAAGCATTTCTCAAATGAAGCCCTTCTGTTGTACTGTGGCAATAATGACTACAATACTCACTAGTCAAAAACCTCAGTTCAAACCTTATATTTTTATGAAGCCTTACACATGCTCAACTCTATTTCTGATTTCAACACAATTCTTATTTAGACCATCACAATAGAAAAACAAACCAAAAAGAGGTATTTGGTAATAAAAAGAACATTTTTTTCACATTGTATTTTATTAAGAAATTTGAGTGAGAGAAGTATTTCCCCAGATACTGACTACTCATTGGTCCCATGAATAAAACTCAAAACAGCAACAACAAAAACACAAAAAAGCAATCAGATGATCAAATGCCAGTAACAGAATCTGGAAAAACATTTTGTCAGCTTTTGATCTCCTCACTAAGGGTTTCCACAACGTATACCAACCCTGGGTTTGCTGCAAACTGAGATGATGAAGTTGCTAGGTATTAGGAAAATAAAAAGAAGTAATAATTTATTCTAGTTCAGATACTATTAATTCTGAGTTTGTGTAAACCTAGAGTAAAGGCATATCAATTTCACAATGAAAAAAAGTTTTCCTTCATGTAAACAATGATTCCTGAAATGACTGTAATAAATTAACCAAAAAAAGCACCCAAACCTACAACAAATATATACAATGAATATAAATGATAAAATAAAAAAGAATCCTTTCCTTTTAAAAGCTAAGTGCCATATGTACATTGCAGATTCATATAACTCAGGATGGACAACTGAGGATTTATTATTTTCCCTACACAAGAAAAACTCCAAATTGACAATGACTATTGTTTTATATCTTTAAAAAAAAAAACCTAATTAATTATACTTCAGTTGAATACAACAGCACTTGAGTATCAGTATTAGTAACATGGAGCAAAAGGAAAATCCTATGACCAATTTGTATAGCATGTGAAACTAGAATATATCTCATATTTTCTAGCCTCAACCTGCAGTTCTCATTTATGAAACAAATTACCCAAGAACTCCTCAAGAGATGATTTAATGAGCATATTGCACTTTGTCATGGTGCCATTTTGCCTTAGTCATAATCAAATGTACTCAGCTCTTACATGAAACAAGTCTAGAACTGAGGGCAAACACTGAAATAAATAGAAAGCCATGGACATTTTAAAATTGAGCTCCATTATTAACTTTAAATTAAAAAAAAAGATCCCCAAGTCAGTTTGATTTCTTCTTTGAAAATGTAATCTTTACAAATAAAATTTTCACCATAATGACATAGCGTGTCATTGATAATGGTGATAATGAAAGTTTTGAATGATCTGATAAATGTGAAAAGAAAAATTTCCTATCAATGACCATTAATAGTAATGCTAATTTCATATAAAAGAGATTGTCAACCTTTTAATCTCTATTTCAATAAACAGGCACTTCTATAAAGTATATTTTTTTCAGTTAGCATTCTCAATACAGGAGCATCACAAAGTATGGCTTTATTACAATGGATTCAAGATGGCAACTACTTAGAATCCAGTGCCAACCAGGATTATAACAAATCCAGTGAGTATTTTGTTTTTCAATTATTCATAGAAAATTTAATCCTGATTAAGTATCCTTGGGCAGGAATTCATGGGTAGTTGATGACTGAAACCAACATTTATGTGAAATGCTTCTGTTAATTTAATCTGTGTATATGGCTTAATTATGATTGAGGATTCAATATAAGAGAAATGAATTATATCAGGATTAAATTTTAGTACCATATCACACATTCCATTTTTCATTTTTTTAAACATGCAAGTCTGCTGTTTTTTCCATCATAATATTGTGATCTTTTAAAAGATTTTTTCTAGGCTTTCTGTCCATACCATCCATACAATTTTTAAAAGTTTTACTTTTTACATAACTGTCTATCAAAAGTCCCTTGCTACTCAAGTTTAAACCTGAACTAGAGTCAATAGTGGTAGGAAAAAAACGAGGTTTTCCCCTCTCCACAAATAAACAAAAGTTTACCAAATTTAGATGTGAATACCTTACATTCATTTCCTGAAGTAATTTCATTTTTTCAAGCCCTTTACAATTCTTAAATGTAAACTACATTTTCCTTAAAGCTTAAAAAGAGAAGCAATCTTAGTATATTACACTGATTTCATAACTGGGCTATTTGAGACATGTTTGAGCAAGTAATCACTTAACTGATTACTTTTCATAAGGCCGTCAAACCTGAGTCAGCTATATTGATACAAGATGAGGAAATATATGTATTGAAAATATCTAACCAAAATATTACACAGTTCCTTTTCTCCTTTGTTTCCATGTGGATAAAACTGCTCACCACAGAAGAATAACCTTTTTTAAAGTTCATACTTTATACATATATATTTCATAACATTTCTTTTATTGGCTTTCTTCAGTTTTGGTACTGTTCAGATGCCAGGACTTTAACATGCTCAAGTTTTTCTGTTCAATTTTGCCCACAGAACATTTGAACAAAACTATGAAATATCACTGTATTTGGATCCTTATTGCACTTTGTTAAATGAATGTACTCTCTCTTTAACCAAGTATTAAAAATGAGGCCGACTTTTGTGTCCAGATGATATTGTCAATGGTAGTGTTACTGAAGAAAGTGAAGAAACTTCCCAGTATAGACTATGAGACAGAAAAAGTCTGTAGAGGATAACCATGGAAACAGATTGGCAGATGATAACACCAATTGTAATAGCCTAAAAGAGAGAAAGTGAATGCTTTCAATATGTAAAAATCATCATTCTACATGAAGAAACAGAGATTATATTCAATTTATTATATGCCTACATATTTATTATTTTAAAAATATTACTTCTTTCCTGAATGTCAGCAGACTAAGATAGAAAAATATAAAAGGAAAATACCATTAAATGTTCACAACTGCAATTATCCGCATGTAAAAACCCTCCAGCAGTGAGTTTGTAGATGGCAAAGTGAGACACAAAAGAATAATTTTCTAGACCAACTTCCCTCCCAAGGAAGCAAGTTGTACAGAGGGAAGAAGTTTCTAAAAGTAATGAGAAAAATTGGGTTCCAGGCTAATATAGGTATAGGAATAAAACATCCCCCCACCCACCCACCCACCCCCTGCCAACCTTGAAAATGCTCTAAAAGCCCTTTCAAATCCTCAAGTCACTTCTCTATTTTTGTAGAGTACCTTTCTCCCTATTTTACCTTTTGTAAAATACCTCAGGCTCAGAAAACATTTGTGCATTCAAGCACATACTGCATTGCTTGTAAAGAGCTGCTGGCAGCACTCCACTTTGGAATGATGGAGTTATTCACCTAAGAAGGTAGGTATCGACACAAATCAAAATATGGCATACTTGAGCGTGGCAGCCTCCTCACTCCAGTTCCCAGCATGTTAAAGCAACAAGATAGATTCCTGTAAATCCACCTTGATTTCTGCTGTTGTTTACCAAATGAATAAAGCATATCATGAATTTTAAAAAATTAATCTCCGGTCAAAGACAACATTGTACTGTGGTTTTCCTAATTAATTTGATTCTGTAAAACATTATTTTGAAATTGGCTAACCAGTTAAAAAAAATCCTAACAAAAGCAACATGAAGCAATGACTACATTTTCACCAAAGGCAAATTTAAAGAAAATCTCTAAATCTCTAAAAAAGATAAGATCTGGTATTAAGGTGCAAATACTGATTCCATTTTTGTCTAGGGTAGTCTCCTTAAAAACTGTTCTGCCTAATTTTTGATTTTGTAATAAAGACTAAGGAAAAAATATTACTTTATTTTTCTTCTAGGGTACTTTATTCTAAAACTGTAATTTGCACATTGGTTTTAAACAAAAAGACTCACTGTTTCAGTTTAACTTGTATTTTACAGAGACCTTCTTTCCCCTCCATATAGATTTAACTTCTGAATAGAAACAATTTTGACCTTCTCATAATTACTTAACCAAATATATACTCTCACAATTACTTAACTAAATATATATGTACATACATATATGTATGTGTTTTTATAAATAATAGTTTTAACATTTTACAGTACCCACCTTCTGTCTTTGATAATCACTAAAAATAACAGAAATGGTTGCCAGACCTGGGTGACATAAAAACCATAAGATACAGCCCTGAAACAAAAGGATAAAATATTAAATAAGTATGGTTATGCTCATACTCTGAGATAAAGCTACAATAAGACTATAGTACCATAGTACAAAGCTGATTAAAATCACTTCCACTTGTCTTCAAAGTGGAAGCATATAAAGTACTGATTTTGCTACTGTCATATTGATATTAGCTTTTTGTCTTACCAGGTTGGTTATATTTTTACAGCAGTTAGAAACTCATGCTATGTGTACTACATGTCCTTATCCTGATGCACTAATAAAGAACTTTTTACCTATCTATCAATTTATAGACTTACACTATATTTATCATACATACCAAATTGTCTTTTTTTCCCCTGAAATTCAAAAACTGATTAGTAGATGACAGGTTTTAAAAATTAAAAAATTCAAGGTTATTGTACTTTGAATCTGAACATAGTGAAAGAAAGAGACTGAATCTTAATTTTAAAAAATCTCCAAATAGAGTTTCTTAAATGTACCCTAAACAAAAAAAATCTTTAATCTCTAAAGAATTTTCAGGATAAAAAAAAGTAGCATTTCACTCCCTGATTATGTAGACTTTAAGTGCTTAATATAAGCATAAGGGGACTGGATTGATATAATTGAGATTAGGTATGGCTGCTGGTACAGTCTAGAAGGAAGATATGACCTGGAGTAAGGCTGAATTGTTGGACTGCTGACCCTCTGTTCTACCCCTCTAAATTCTTTGCTGAATCTATATGAAAACTTCCTTTTCTTCATTCAAATGAAATCAAATTGGCTTCAGGATCACATCAGGAACAGAAGTAGAAAGGCAAAAGAGAACTGTGAGTATAATTTCACTATTCTCTTCTTTGCCTTTAAACAATAATGCAGAAAGACCCTGTCAGAGACAAGATCATGGGATTTAGAGTTAGAAAGAACTTAGAAGTAATTTCATGTGGTCTTCTCATTTCATAAATAAACAAACCCAAAATAGTTAAGTGCCTTGCCCAAGGTTGTAAGAGGTAAAGTGAGATCTCAAATTCAATACTTTTCCCCATTATGCATATCTTCTCCATCTTTCCACAATGCTCTCTGGATATGTATTTAGAGGTGAGACAGACCAAATAGGATGTAGAATGTATCTCAATCACTTGGTTGTGTCTGATTTTGTAGAAAGATGGTCCCTCCCCCAAGTTGTACCTCTGATGATATCTATATTACAAAAGTCTGCACCCTTCAGTTGTAGTATCTTGTTTTCATTTAATAAGTCTTTTAATGGAGGACTGGGGACTGGACTTGTGGTATAGGGAACATTGATAAGAAAACTCCTTCTAAATCAATACAGATCATTCTCTATACTGATAGTTATATAATTAGCTAGAGAATGGTATCAAACATAAAGCCCATCAGTTGCATGCAACCCACAACATTTTTTGAATCTAGCCTGTCAGATTAAAATATAATTTGGAAATATTTAACAAAATAAATAAAAATATAGTAAAACACAGATAATATTACATTTTAAAACTAAGTCAATAGGAGGCCCCAAAAGATCCTTATGTATGATTTAATAGTTCCTGTTTCTATTTGAATTTGATATCCCTGGCTTTGAGCACTAAGAGGTTCAGTAACTAGTATATGGTCACACAGCCAGTATATGTCAGGTTTAAGTCTAAATAAATTCAGGTCTTCCTACCTTTATTGATGATATAACATTTTGGACTAGTCAGAGACCTCTTGAGGAGTCCAAACTGCTTTATTATTTATGCTTATAATCTCTTTATTTCTTATAACAATACTACATAATAGCTGAGGGTATTTATAATGTCCATTATAAATGGAATAATCCCTCCATTTACAAATAAAACAAATTTATGGGTCATTGATACTGAATGATGATTATAAGATGAACTAATGATACTAATAGCCTCCCAAATGGATGTTTTATACATATGCAACATTTATCTTTATTGAAAAAGTCTGAAGAAAACATAATAAAAAAAGTTATTTCCCACATAGAATACTTACTTTGGCAAATGTGATATAGAACTCCCTTTTAAGTGTACTTCTTTCCACTGTGATGATCTGATAGAGACCACAGCCTATAGATAATGCTAGGCAAACTCTTAAAATAATTAGAAGTATTCCTGCTAAGTTATGCTGTGTATGATAGCTGTGGTGGTTGGTATCTTCAAATTGTTCCCAAAGGAGCAAAATACTCTGTAAAAAATAGTAATCTTAGATTTTAGGAAATATTATTTAGAAAATATTATGTTTATGTACTATATCTAAAGAATTTTCCCCAAATGCTTCTCTAAAAATCAATGAAGATGCTACATAGTCAAGCAAATCACAAAGACTGTAACTTGGTAAAGTATAAGCATAGTTGCTTATTCAATGATACATTGCTATTCTTTAAATATGACAATAAAAAACTTCATCTTTCCTCTAAAACTCATTCACTGCTCTAATATTCCTTACCAGAATCAGGTTGATTTTCCAAGTCTACTACCTTGAGGATAATCTCTTAATACTTCACTATCCTTTTAAAAAGAAATCTATTTATTAAAGGCTTGTCTCTCCTATCATAGCCTAAGATCTGTGGATGCATATCGGTATATTTACTTATATACTCTAAACTTTACTATGTACACTCTAAATCTTCAGTACTATTTTGGATTTAATATTTGTCTAGGTTTACTATCAGAATCACTAATTTCTACAAAAAGTCCATCATTCCTCTTATTGCTAAAGTTCTTCATCAAATGCTGAATGCCATGCACTTAAACTGCTATAACATATTTTATAAAAATCCTAGACATTAATCTTCCTTTCAATCAATACTATTTTTAAGTGTCGTTTTTGAGGCTTTCCCAACACACAAACTTGAGAACGTTATCTATCATCTTATTAAGGTTCCTACAATATTCTTGGGTTTCACAGAGCTTAAATGTGTACATATCACTGTTTTGGTTTCCATTCCCTATATTGGAGACTTCCTTCTCAGGTTAAAGCCTTTGTGCAAGTCATTCTCCATTGCCAGAAGAACCTGCCTCACCTCTAACCCCTCTCAGCCCAATCATATAAAAAATGCTTTTCATTTAATAGACAATTACTGTTTAAAACTCTTCATGTCACTTTTACACATTCCAGCTCACTCTCACTTTATAAACCTAAATTGATATATAATCAATGTATATATTTATGTCAATAGAGTATCTAAGTATCATGTCCACCTTATTAAATTGGGGATCTTTGACAAGCAATCTATACTCTGTAAGTTCTCAAAAAATTGAGCACAATGGCACATACCCCATGAATGCTCAATATATAATTTGTCTATGATGATGTGTTAAAATTAACTAGATCAAAGAGTTTGGGATCAAATACCTTTACATTCAATCTTTTCTTTTTTTTAAAAGATACTAAGAATTCTATGAAGAAAAAGAGCCAAAGTGAGAAATGAAAATTTGATCTAATAGTAAACCTATCTTGTACACTAGTTGTTTTCTAGGATCAAAATATTACAAGTGCTAGAAATTTTGTCCTTTTTCATTTATTTTAATGCCATTTCCTGACATAACAGAATTGTTTCCTGTCTAATAATGACTGTATATATTTACAAGGGATAAGTCTTGGAGTTTCTCTTCCCTAGATAATTAGTTTTTTATTCCAAATTTACCTTACAGAATCACAAAAAAAATTTATGTTTACTCAAAAATAATACTGGCTATTAATCAATCAGAAATCCTTTATATCCTTTATAATTTCCTTTATAACAATCCTTTATAATTTCCCTTCTTTATTCTGAATTTTATATATCATTTCATATCTTATATATATAGAACTTGGTTTCTTGAAAAAAAGTGGATACTAGCATACTACATTTAGTTTAAGAAAAAGAGGTTGAAATAAATCAGTAACAAAGATTTTCTTTAAGACAAAATAATGTCTAGTTCACTTAAATTCTGCCTCTTTCCTATTTTAGATTTGCATTTCCAGTTAAATTCAAACTCCATTTTTTCAGTTAGTGATTTGTATTCTGATATACTTAAGTAACAAAAGTGGAGCTGATTGCTTTATAATTAATCATTTTTAACACTGGGTTATTATGAAATAGCACAAATTCCTCCATAGGAGATTTTGATTCAGGTATATTAAATGCTATTAATTTAAAATGGTATAAAAGTTAAATAGTAGTAGTATCAGCCTCAAGTTGAAAAAATAACAAAAATTTCTGTATTAGATGCTTTTATTCAATTCTGACCTTGGAACAAAAAGTCCTTGTGACTGTCTACTCAGATTATATTCAGAATATATTCAAAACTGGTAAGTTTTTCAAATTTAATTCTACCCTCTAAACAAAGCAAAGCAAATCAGACTAAATAGCACAGACCTGTATTATGACAATGACTACAGCTATGCCAGTAGATGTTGGAGTAGAATCCCACTGGAGGGGTCTGCTTTGGTACTTCTTCATTCTGCCTATTGTCCAACCCATGCATAAACTCAGTAATAAGTAGAGCATCTGGATCTGGGAGGCTATGTCACAAACTGATCAAAGATGAAAACAAAAACGGATAGTCATTCTTCTTCATACAAAGTATTCCTTCCTTCTAAGAGAACAGCAAACAAAAGAGATAAGTGAATAGAAAACCAGTTTGTAAATTAAAATGACACTCTAGAATCATACCTTTCATTTAGAACTCAATACAACATTTAGACAATTTAGATAAATATGAAAATGGAGCCAGAGTTGTTTATTTAGCCTATAAACTTATTAGCTTTTATTAGTCCCTGCTTCATGAATCATCATTACTATGCAATAGCCAATTCTTACCTTTTTTAAAGATACATTTCAACCCATAAAAATATCAGAGCCCAAGAACTAATTCCTAGTGCAATGACTTGCACATATTAGGCATTAGGTAAATGGTTACCAAATTTAAGTTGAAAAGGATGTTAGACATCATCTAGTATAGTCCTGTACTTTATAAATATAGAAACTGAGGTCCAGAATTGATAAAGGTACCACATTCATCAATGGTAGAACTTGTAGTTTAATTCCCTATTAATATACTTTCCTTGGCCATGCCAAATCAGTGTTAATTTGTTTTAAATCCAAATATCTATAGTACAACTTTTATACCAAAAAAAATAACTATTTAATGAGAAATTTGATTACAGAGGTAATGCTTTTAATGAATCTATAAGATCATTTAGGTCTTTATCTTTATTCTTTGAGTAAATGTTTTGTTGAAAAGGAGTATCTGTATTATACCTCTAGAAAAACCTATCTTAAATCTAATTATGAATAGCTGTGTGGTATAGCAGAAACAACACTGGGCTAGGGAACAAGCCCTGGCTCTATTACTTACTCCCTGTCTGAGCCTGAGAAGGTTACTTCCTCCATCTGAGACTATTTCCTCATCTGTAAAATGGGGATAATAATACTTGTACTACCTCATATGTTATTGTAAAAACAATCTGTAAATTATAAAACAACTTATACAAATGTAAGCTACAATGATTTGTAAGTTTTTATACGTGTTCCTCAATTCAGTTCTTAACATAATTTGTTATTTATTTCATTGAAATTGTTGCAATGTTGCAATTATTAATCAGAGAAAGGCATAATATTTTGTTACTTTAACCTAACTACAGTATTTAGAGTATCTTCTAACACAAAGTATTAACATAAGTAATATGGTAACAGATACATGATTATTACATGACTTGCTATCTGGGGATTATAGTAGAGTCACAGTTTCAAGTTCTGAAGAAAAATGCCCATTGCCCTAGTGTGATGCGCCATCAGGTGGCCATCATTTAAAATTGCAAGTTGACATAAACAGATAAAACAGTAATAGAATCAATCAAAACCAAAAAAACCTGAAACTATTTTATGTTTATGAAATTGCTGTTTCACAAATTATTTTTCTGCAGGCCAAAAAATATAGAACTATTTTTAGGTACTAACGAAGTTTTATTTTGTCCAAACTAAAATTTATCACAATTTAACAATTTACAATCTTCTCTACATTTTTGAAAGCTACCAAAAACCACTATTCTCATCTGAAGGTATTTTTTAAAATGATATAAGGTTAACTGTGTAATAAAGTTTACTTATGTTCAAAGAACATTAGCCAAATATAACTAATAGCGACCTGGCCTATTGGATCAAATAATTTGATAATTTGCTATCAACTCAGACAGTCATAATTTTAATGGGCTATTTTGTCTTTATGCTTATATTTTCATTTTAAGATATGACAAACTCAGTTTTATTAAATGACTGATATTTTCAAGCGACATACAAATATTTTTAGATTTTGATACAATATCTATACAGGATATCTTAAGTTAGAGTTAAACGTAACTTGCTATTTGGTTATTATTTCATTATTTGGTTGTGTATTATCCTATATTAACAAGGCAAATGAATAGCACAGTACATAAAGTGCTAGGCCTAGAAACTGGAAGACCTGAGTTCAAAAGTGACCTTAGACATTCACTACCAGGGTGACCTTTAGTAAATCATTTAATCTGTTTGCCTCAGTTTTCTCAAAATGGCTCTAATAATATCAACTACCTCCAAAGCTGCTATAAGGATCAAATGAAATAATATTAAACACTTAGCACAGTATCTAGCACACAAATGCAAGCTATATAAATGCTAGTTATTATTATTACCATACTCATCATCATATTTGTTGTCATCTAACTGCAAAAAATACTGAACACATATTTATAACCAATTTCATTTTTCAAATTATTTCCTCATGTATTTGAAAATTATGTTAAAAACAAAATCAACAATGCTTGGTTCATCTTAAAGGGAGTGAATTACCACTAATTACAGGTAAAACAAACTGTATGGATGAGAGTTCAGAATATGGATATCAAAAAATTCCATTTTCTTTAGAACTTTAAATACTTCACAGATTCAACCCTAACAGATATGTAACAATAGTATTACCACTTAAATTTTTCTTTCTTTTCTTGATCACCTTGGGTAGAGATACAAATGAAGTGCTTAGCAATCATATCATGTAACAGAAAGTACACTTGCACTGTTAGTAAGTTAGCAGTTCAAATCACATATTTCTTATTAACCAGTCATATGACTTTGGGCAATTAACTTAAACTCACTATATGTAAGTTTCCTTACATATGACAGGCATGGACTAGATGACCTCTAACTGAGAAACTCATGATTCTGTAAAAGACAAAAGTTGATAACATGAAAGAGGTGGAGAACAAAGGGACCTATTAACACTCCACTAATTGGATGAGTCCATTGATAAATCAAAGTTGATACAGATGGACTATAAGAGTTCATTCATGTCTTGCTTGTGAATATAAGTAAAATTCAGGTTATTAAAAAAAAAAAAACTTAGATAACAGGATTGAATAGTAGATTTGTGGACCAGTATAAGTAACCAGTCAAATGACAAACTATTTGATAGTGAAATGTGGGGGAGACAGAAATAATGAATGTTATACCCTGATGAATAGATTCATTATTTAAAACCTGAGTTTGAAAGTAGATTCTACAAGATTTGTCCTCATATTTTTTTATTCTCAATTTTGAAATGATATGTACTTAAGCCTAGCTGAACTTTTCCAATTTAATTCTGTAATCCAAAAATAAAAAGCAGGAAAAATGAGATTAAATACAAACTCATATCATCGTGATAATTACTGTATCTATCAATCACTATCACATAGACTGATTACTCTCTGAAATTTTTCCCTTGGTCTAGACATGGCAAAAATTTAAGTGATCAATAAAGAAACTAGTTCTCAGAAGAACAAATTATTGAATTATAGGTATAGGCTTTGGCTATTGAAGAAAAAGAGTTAACTAGTCCAAATAGAGATTGAATATGCAACTTTGGATGAATTAATGCTGAAGTGTAATCAACTGAACTTACTGACCTTAGACAAATAAAACATAATCATAACCAAAAATAATACAAAAACTAATGATTACACTTAAAACATATGTATTTTTAAAAGATACTTACATTCTGCCAAACTTCCCATAAAAGGGACCCCTATTCCATCTTTGGAGTAACTAAGAAATGGAAACAAGTAGTGTTAGTATAAACTAAAAAGTTCTAAAACAAAATTCATATTCAAAATAACCATAATTTGGAAAGATTCATTAGAATAAATTAACTTTAATGAGTGAGTCTCAATGGTAGCATGGTACCTGGAGAAATGCAGGTAATTAGCTAAAGCTGAACCAACTTGCAAGAGTAATGCAGTTGTTAAGACCTTTAAAACCATGTGCATGGGCCCTCCTTTCTTAATAGCCTGCCACAGCGATTGAGCATAAATGCAGGCAGCCACAAAGTATACCAGGACTAGGAGGAAAAAGAATTCATGTAACCCTGGAAGAGAAGAAAAAATGTTTTGCATCAATTGAAAAATAAAAGGAGTATTTCTAAGTCTTATTAAAATTCCTGTGACAAAAAGTTTCTAGAAAAATTTTTAAATCTGAATCACACTTGGTATTTCAAAGCAAAGTGGACTCACATATAATTGCTTTTGGCCATGAATTGAAAAAGTTATTTAAAAAAACCCAGTGTTCTAATTTTAGGATGAAATTTCAACCATAAAAAAGCAAGTCATGCTATAATCTTCTCTCTCTTAATTTAAACAGTTATAAATACAATCCCCTCCATTACAGTTAAACTATAAAGAAAAAAGACAAATGTTACTGGTTCCAAGTGTCCTACCAACAAAACCCATGTTTTGACACTGTTCAAAAAAAATAGATTAAAAACAATGTCTTTAATTAGGCATTCCATTTGCATTATATATTTATATTCCTTTCTCTAAAACTTGTTTTTCATATTTAAGTGAAAGCTAAGAATTTTTTTTAGAAACATATCTTGTTATAGTCACCAATGATTTGGTACATTTTTAAAAATGGCCCAACAACTAATTATCTCAACTAATTAAGAAATAAGTTTGATGGTGGAAAATTTTTAAATGACAGTTTAGGTGGTAAATCTAGCTAAACTATATCTTATATTCATAGAGTCAATTCCCTAACTAAAGATTCTGGTTAATATCTTAATCTCATGAACGTATGGCTGTAGTCAACTCTTGTTTTTTTTTATATTACTAGGCTTCCTGGTAAACAGTAGCTAAGATAAGGATTATAAGGGGAAGTAAGGAGGATGAGCCTTTCATATATATAAAAATTCTCAATGGTCCCTCTCTTGTTGTTTCAAGTTTAAAAAAACAAGGATTAAGCAATTTTCACAACTTGTTGGTTTTATGTAATCAGATTTTTTTATAAATTAAAAAAAGAAATAACAGAATAATGGCTGTAAAAATGGCTACTGTTATTGCAAACCTTATTTAAATTAAATGGTGTGCTCAATTACTTTTCTATATTTATTTTACAGTATCAGGAAAATAATTTTGAGAAGTTTTAAATTTAAGATTGAAAATAATGTGATCAAATTAAAAATTTAATACTTTTTTTTTAGAAATAATTGCGTAATCAATTCTACCATAAACATTCTTATTAAAGAAAATGAAAAAAAAAACCAATAGTTTATGAAAGACATACAAAATCATCTACATAATCAGGATGGGATGTATTCAATAACTGGTCCAATCTTAATTGTTTGATGAAAGTAAGGAATAATATGAAAGAAAAAAAAAAAAAAAAAAAAAAAAAAAAAAGCAAAAACGAATAAATATTTTAGCCACTGGGTGTCCCACTTACTCCATATAAAATGAATTCTAGGCTACAGTCCATTCTGGCACCCATGTTACAAAACGTCAAGGACCTGATTTTATCAATATGATTACAACAGTCATAGCTATAACTCCCATTTTGCCTGAGCCAACATTCATGAATTCCTGTGGCTAAAGTAATTCATCACCTGGAAGGTATTCTAGTAATATATCTCTCTATGTGTGGATAGTTTGGATAGCAGATATATAGTCTATCACTGATTCCATGCTCAAAAACTTTTACAGGACCTATCACAATTTGCACTCTCTCAGGATCACTTCCAAATCTTGATGAAGATTTCAGTAAAGGATTGTTTAAAATCTAGATGAAAATCTTTTTAGACTTAGTTCAAACTTGTGATTTCATCAGTACAGGGAACTCCTGGTATGGACACCTCCCTCTTCCATCACTGCACATCAGCAACTTGTCTGTAACTTCTAATCTTAAGGAGCTGCCTGCAGCAATGAGATATTAAGTGATTTGCCCACAGTTACAAAGCTAATATATGTAAGTGGAAGGAATTAAGCCAGATCTTCCTGCTTCTACTGCCATATCACCCCACTATATTAGATTTGAATAAATAAGGAAACAACAGGTGGAAGCATATATATTCCTCTTCCCTCCCTTCCCCCATTAGAGAAATATAGCAATACTGGTATAGTGTAAACATGTTTGAAAGGAGCAAAGTCACCACCTGGTAAGTGTTATTTTTCATAAGGAAATTCAGATAGAGACCAGGAAGGCTACACATTTCACTATGACAAGTGCAGAAAACATGGGTAACATAACTAAAATCAATCCTGTCATTCAAATAGTTATTCTATGCTTGTTAAGTTTTTTCTTTCATTCTCTGGCCTATGATTTTATCTGGATAGAGGAACTCCCGTTGTGGAATTTCCTTCTACCTCTCATTCCCCTGCCATTAGCTCCAAACCATGCTTCCCATGCTGTCACATGTGTAGTTCGTCCACTCTCCCCATTCCTTATAGATCCTCTTTATTTGTTGTCACAATGTGTCACCTACTATTCATACCACTTTTCCTTTATGTGTTATCTTTCCCCATCAGAACATAATTTCTTTGAGAGCAAATATTGTCTTGCTAGCTTGTATTTATATCCCAAGTGTTTAGTTCAGTGCCTGGCATAGCAAGCTTAAAATGAATGTTTTATTTATCTATCTATGAACAGGTGTATGTGTATACAAAATAAATTCAAGATAAATGTTTTTCCCCCTGTTCATGAGAGAAAACACAAGCAGCTGGAAGATGAGGCCTAAGAAAGATTTCATAGAGAAGGAATAGATCAATAAGCATAGTCTTGTTACTACTGAAAGGTTAAATTGCTAATCTGAGGTCACAGAATGGTCTATGTTGAAGGCTAGACTTGAACCTAGGTTTTCCTGATCCCAAGGCCAATCCCATTTATCCACTATACCAAGCTGATCTAATTTCCTTTTACTCTTTAATATTAGTGAATTAAAACTATCTTTCCTTTATCTAAAATCTTTCTATAAAGGAGAAAATAGGCAAATTTTTTAAGTCACAAAAGGAAAAATCCCCCAGTATTTATCAAGTAACATGAGGAAAGGACTTTAGAAAATGAAATTCTTATACCCAGCAAGATGTTTTGGGATTCTTTGGTACAAATGGCACTTCCGGCTCCTAAGATAATAATCAGCAGAGGAAATTATTTCACTGAGACAGCAATGCATAAAATGAATTGGACTGAAGGCATTTGTGCACCCATGAGTAGCATTTTGCTCACAGAATGCAATTTCACTTAAGTTTGCATAAATCATTCTTTCCTTGATTGCCTACAAGATAGTTTAAATGTATACTCCTTGTTTTGAATTCACTGTTCTTTTAAGTAAATATAGTTCTAATGGGAAAAAAAAAAACTTTTCATTTATTTTTCAACTACCAATTTTAATTTTATTCAGCTTCTTACCTTTAATCAGAAAGAAACAATAATACATGTTTGTTAATTCTGAAAACTAAGTTTACTTTTAAGACAGCACTAAAGAATAAAACTTATGGAAACTCAAAAGAAAGAAAAAACATTTTAAAGGTAGTATGAATCAGATAAATGTTACCTATATTATGAAATATATAAATCTAAATACAAACCAAATTGAGAAAAATCCTTTGTAATTTTCAAACAGGTAACTGGCAAATGCTATCTTTTTTCTTCTGCAGATGAAGAAATCAAATCACAAGTCCTAAGATGAATATGGTGAAAGATAATAGTGAAATAATACAGCAAGGCAGGGAGTGGGGGGAATCTGGTAACCTTTTACAAGTGATATACTGAAATTCTGGTACAAGAATGAAGTATAACGAAGGCAAGGGAAGTGAGTATACACTAGCTTTCCTCTCAGGTATGGAACTATAGACTGATATTTTATTCTCATATACAGTGAGGCAGAGGTGTTAAAAAGTTAATTGGATCATATATCAATGAAAATTAGTCCAATACCATTACATCACACTGGTTCACAAGAGAATCTCTTCCTTTTTCTTCAAGATAAACTATATACTATTTGGACATATAAGTATTTAGCATAACAACATTTTTTTTAAATGAGGAAGAACCACTTTGACTTTTAAAGCATTTTACTTGGTTCTGTGATAAATGTGGTTTTCAGGGGGAGCTAGATGACACAGGGGATAGAGCACTGACCCTGAAGTCAGGAGGACCTGAGTTCAAATCTGACCTCAGACATTTAATACTTTCTAGACCTGGGCAAGTCACTTAACCCCAATTGCCTCAGCAAAAATAAATAAATGTACTGTTCATAAATTGTGTCAATCTGAAGCATAAATGACTTGAATTATTTTTTCCATTGCAGAGAGTGAATCTACAAAAAATAAAGGATTAACTCAAGTAGGGTGGGTATAAAGAATTATATTTGATTTGAAAAAAAATAATGATCACATACAGCCTTACTTGTAAATATTTGCAATAATTTTATAAATCAAAATACTTCTGATGAATATCTGGTAGGTCATCTCTCTTCTGAAAATGGCACAATTGAGACATTTCCTTCTTTAAGGGTGAAGTCTAGAAATAAGTTAAGTAAAATATAGACTAACAGACACTCCAGAAATGGACTAATTGGAAGTGATTCCTTGGAAACACAATTTTCATTCATGATGTCATGTAGGAGGAAAATCTCTCCCGGGGTTCAATTTACAAACTGAATGGTTCCTAAAACATTTGGGAACTTAAAATATTTTAAACTGTGTTGAAGAAATAATATAAGACTTGTTAGATATTTCAGTGAATGAATAATGTAGTCTTCAGGTGCCATGTGATGGCAATGCATTATAAAAAGAAATCTTCTGGTAGTTTTACTAACCCTTTCTTTTACCTAGAGTGGGTCAAAGATGATTCTAATTATTTACTCCCAATTTTATAAATAGATATAAATAGGTATACACACACATACACACATATACACAAAAGGCAGATCATAAGAGGTCACAGTAAGTCTTGGTCTGGGCTTACATGGTAAGGATGAACAGGTAGTATAGGTACAGAATGATTAAGGCACAAATACAAGTATGGTATAATTGCACATGTAAAAATTCTAAGTTAAAATTTGGTATGAAGCAAAAGGCAGAGGATAGAATTTGGATCAGTCTCTATTACTACTTAATGAGTTTCAGACTTGCCCAAATCCTTACTCTTTTTCTCTTCCTTTTCCTCTCTCTCTCTCTCTCCACTTAAATGCATATCTATATGTGCAAATAAACACTTATGTCCATGTATGTGTTTATATATATACATACATATGTTATATATATACATACATATGTTATATATATATACATACATATGTTATATATATATACATACATATGTTATATATATATATATATATATATATATATATATACACACATTATTGTTATTGACTACACCCAAAGAAAGAACACTGGGAAATGAATGCAAACTGTTTGCATTTTTGTTTTTCTTCCCAGGTTATTTTTACCTTCTGAATCCAATTCTTCCTGTGCAACAAGAGAATTGTTTGGTTCTGCACACATAAATTGTATCTAGGATATACTGTTGACATATTTAACATGTATAGGACTGCTTGCCATCTGGAGGAGGGGGTGGAGGGAGGGAGGGAAAAAGTCGGAACAGAAGTGAGTGCAAGGGATAATGTTGTAAAGAAATTTTTTTCAAAATAAAAAAATAAATTAAAAAAAAAGAAAAAAAAGAAAAATCGGATTTAGAAAGAAGGTAAAAATAACCTGAGAAGAAAAACAAAAATGCAAGCAAACAATAACAAAAAGAGTGGAAATGCTATGTTGTGGACCACACTCATTTCCCAGTATCCTTTCTCTGGGTGTAGCTGGTTCTGTTCATTACTGATCAACTGGACCTGATTTGGATCCTCTCATTGTTGAAGATAGCCACTTCCAACAGAATTGATCCTCATATAGTATTGTTGTTGAAGTGTGTAATGATCTCCTGGTTCTGCTCATTTCACTTAGCATCAGTTCATGTAAGTCTTTCCAAGGCTCTCTGTATTCATGATTCAAGGCAATTTCAATAACCTTGCTATGGAAAGAGCCATCTTCATTCAGAAAGAGGACTATGAAGACTGTAGATCAAAGCAAAGAATTTTCACCTTTTTTTCGTTGTTCTTGTTTGTTTTGTGTTTTTTTTTCTTTCTCATGTTTTTTGCCCTTTTGAGCTGATTATTCTTGCACAGCATAATAAAAATATGGAAATAATTTTAGAAGAATTGCACCACGTTAACCTATATTGGATTGTTTGCTGTCTTGGAGAGGGTAGGGAGAGAGGAAGAAAAATTTGGAACATAAGGTTTTGCAAAGATGAATGTTGAACACTATCTTTGCATGTACTTGAAAAAATAATAACTACTATTCTAAAAGAAAAAAGAACACTGAAAAGGAAAATGACAAATACTTCAGGAAATATGGGAAAATAGGTACACTGTGAACTAATCCAACCTTTCTTTAGAGCAAGCATCTTAAACTATGGATAACAACCCCATAGCAGTGGTTCTCAAACTTTTGTTCTCAGTACCTTCATATTGTTTAAAAAAAAATTATCGTGGATCTGTTCAAAGTGTTTTTGTTCACGTGGGTTATATTTATAGCTATTTACTATATTAGAAATAAAAAATAATTTTGAATTTGTAGACCCTCTTAAAGGGTTTCAGAGACCCCAACAATTCTTTAGACTACACTTTGAGGACCACTATATGGCATATAGGGTCACGTAACTGAAAATTTGGCAATAGTAAAAAGTATCAAATAATCAAAAATAAAGTATACTTACCAGATTCTCCAGCACTAAAATGATCCAATGGATTCCCTGCAGCATCTGGATTTAGTAATATCATTTCAAATGAGATGTCTTCTAATTCAGAATTTTCAAAGTCATCATCACATGTAAACTTGTCAACATAAAACACATACCACATTTGGGGATATGGAATCTGAGACACAGTTAGATTGTGTTCAGTATGATTCAGAGTCACTTGAAAGAGAAAGAAAAAAGAAGATGGTACTTGATTTTAAGTTGAAAACTAATTTTTTTATAATATAAATAAATACAATCCTACTCTCAATCAGTGATTTCATTCTATTTGAAATTATACAATCCCTTTCATTTTTTTCCCCTTATAACTCTGGAACTACTTAATGCAATGTAGATAAATTATTGTAGGTAAGAGAGCAATCAGAAATTGAACATAACTCACGATTATATATTGTTGATGAATGTTTAAAAAACTGTATTGTAAAACTATGGCTTTTAATGGAATACAGTTGACCTGGAACTTCAATTAATACGTATTTAAAATTACACTAACAAGTTTCCAGGTGCAATAAATTACTTTTTAAAAAATTATCTTAAAAAGGTAAAAATGTAATATCACAAAGATTTGAAATTAGGAATTTGTAGGCTTTCATTAGCTTTTTAGATGTGAATTTTCTTGACATAGTAGTTCTGAAAAAATATTATCTCAAGCAGAAGGAAAAAATGAGACACTTTCATTATCAAGTCTTATTTCAGTGGCTCTAGGAATTGAGAAAGTAAGTATTCTCTTCAACTGTACAGATCACAATCCATTCATACTTTTTAATCTTGTCCAACTCTTGTTCCTGTCCTCTCATAAATACTCTCCAGGAATCCCCAATGGGTTGGAGAAATTCCTCTAGATATTACTGAGTACCTATTAGTGCAGTATGCAGACTATTTAGCAATTATCTCTCACTCTAGCAGGATGACCTCTTTTTTTCTAGCTAGAATCTTCCTCTTGCTCTGGCCTAAATCTCTCTGATGACATCAGTAGCTTTAATCAGTAACTTTAACTTGTACAATTCTTTTATCAGAAATACACCACACACACCCATTATGCACACTGGTTTTTGAATGACCCCCAACTTTGTTTAGAAACCGTTGTATTCCATAACTTTCAACCATACAGCATTACCCCAAGTAAAATGATGTCAAAAACAAGGGCCTTTGTTCTATTGCACAAAGGAATCAGACAATGTACTAAGGTTCTTTTTCCTGTTCTAAAATTTTCTTCCTTCTCTAAAATATGCAACCTCATATTTGGTCTTTGAAAGTGGTAAGATATGATAGTTCTCATCATCAATTTTCAACATCTAAATTTACTTTTAATGGCCTTAATTCCATTTCATAGATCAATATGATCTATGGGCAAAACTGGTTTATGATATAGACCTATTTATGAAATATTATGAAGTATTTAAGTTTCAAATGCATAAGACTAAGATATAAAAGGTCACATAACAAAAAAAAAAAAAAAATTAGAGGATAAAAGAAACGATGCCTAGAATATGAATTCTAACCTAACCGAGAAAAAAGCACTCATAAGGAGGAAATAGTTTTGACCACATAAAATTAAATATCTTTTTACATTAGCAAAAGCAAGCCAAGTAGAATAAGAGAAATGGGTGAATATGGAAACAAATCATTGCAGCAATTATCTCTGAGATCTAACATACAATGAAGAATTATCATAAAACTGATTAAGTCATTCCCCAACAGATAAAGGGTCAAGAATATGAAATTTTCAAAAGAAATGTAACTGTAACTATAAACAACCAAATTTTCTAATAATATAAATGAAAACAACAAATCGACAAAAACAGAAAAAAGTCAAAGTTTGAGTGGCTAAGGAAAAAGGCAGAAACACTTAACACACTATTAATGAAACTGTGAATCAATCCATAAAATTCCTGAAAACAATCCTTTTGGAATCATGTGAGAAATTCACCAATTTTTCATATTCTTTAATCCAGAGATTCCCAAATCAAAGACCAGAAAGTCCTATTTTAGCACTGCTTTTTGTGGTGACAAGGAAATGGAAATAAAATATTGCCTACCAATTTGGAAATGGAACAAAGTGTGGAATATTAAAGCAGTAGATTATTGTGTAGTAAGAAATAATGAATATTAATTCAGGAAAACATAGGATACTTTGCATGAACTGATATATTGTGAATTGAGCAGAACCAGGAGAACAATAACACACAATGACATTCATATAACTGAAATAACACTAAAATAAAGCTGAACTCTAGGTAATTGTAATGAACAATCTTAATCCTTGAGCATAGATAAAACACACACCTCCTTCCTTTCAGTAGAGGAGAACAGCAGGTGCAGAATTTTACATTCAGCTGCTCTGAAGGTTGATTGATTTTGTTTCACAGGTTTTCTTTGCTACAAGGGTGGTCTTCTTGGGGAGAGAAAGGAAAGGACAGGGCTGACAGATCCAGAAGTAACTATGATTTAAAAACAAATGTCATCAATAAAACTTACACTAAAAAATGTTATGGATTATGTATTGGAGGATGACAGATGATTACAAGCAAAGCAAGTCCTCAAAAAAGCAATGTAGGAAAAAAAAGAATGAGCAGAGAGGTCGGCATGAGATCCGGTGCAGCTAAATTATCCTGAGAGCTCCAAAAGATGAAACCAAAAGGCAAATAACTAACATAAAATGGAGCAAATCCACCAATTTTTTATAAGGCAAAAAAAACCCAATCAAACAAACCAAAAACCAATGACACTTGAACTCTACTTCCATCATCTCATTAATATACTAGGACCCAAAACTTAACAAGATGAAGACAGGAAGAGTAGCTGCATCTATCTAAATGGTTTAAAAAAAAATAAACATGCTGGAAAGGGAGAAGGAGCCTATGGATACAAAAAAGATTAGAATACTCTCACCTGCTCAAAAAACTGACTAAAAACATAGTAACAATAAATAAGCTATTTTTCTTTTTTTTTTTCTCTGTAATTTTTATGAGAATAGTCTATAAAAACATCAAGCACTTCCTTGATGGAATCTGAAACTTGAACAGACAAGCTTTTATAAACACCTTTCTATAACAAATATATCTTTATAGTCACACAATTAAGAACTATAATCTGTTTCTTGATTTTAAAAAACACATTCATCTCATTAGGGAAAAAAAACAAACTTAGAAAAAATAAATATGTAGTGAAAAAAAAAAAGGCTTGAGCAAGGTGTCCTACATATATTTTAAGAATCCAAGATGTGCTAAACATGACTCTGGAGGCAAATATCTTAGACACATTATAGAAGAGTAATGAGCTAAATTTTCAGGAGGAAGAGTTAAAATTGAATCAAAATTGAGAAATTTTATAGAGTTTTCAATAAAATATAATCCCAACACTGCAAAACTAGCCTATTTTTGGAGCACGTGTACATATATAATTCTATCTTGTGTTTATAATAATGCAAAATACTTGGAAGCCATCTTTTCCAATCACTGTGCTTTTTTTTTTTTTTTAGTGCAAATACCAACTAAACTTTTCAACCTGATGTGGAATTTAATGTCCAAAAAGATAGATTTAAAACACCAGAATTTTGTTATCATGAAATAAAAGAAATGTGATAGGGATGGTAAATATAAAGTGTTTATAAAGTTTTTTGCTCTTTATGATTTAAATAATCATTCTATAAAAAAGAAATTCTTCACTGTAATCTGTATTTCTAATCTATAATTTCACCAATGTGAATACTTCTTCAGGGACTGCTTTGTTGTTTTCTCTTTGTATTCCCTGTACTATCATAATTTCTAGCAGGTATTTAATATATATCGCTACCAATTCATCTTTCCTTTTTGTGTGTATCCTTGTTCAGGCCCATAAATTCATCATAGAAGATCCATCTAACTTGAAGACAGCTTCCACTAGAGCTTTTAATATTTCACAGTATGGAAGAAAAACTCTAAATTCTGTGTCTGGGGAACAACTCAGAGAGAGCTTTTTAAATTAATTTGCTTTTAAAAAATTTTTTTATTTACTTTTATTTGTTAATTGACTTATTCTAACAACATCTACTTAGAAAATCAATTTCTGTTTATTGTTTTGGGAAGTAATTTAGAATGGCCACAAATATTACAGACTTTACTAAATGCAGTCCAACCCAACCAAGGGGTCTGGTTCAACCTCCAGCCATAGTATCTCTCCATTATGTATTTACAGAAGGACTAACTCAATATACTAATGCTCCTATTGCATTGCATAGTTTAGAGCTGTGGGTTGCAACTCCATGTGGAGTCTTATAACTAATGTAAGAGCTGCAAAATTATGACTTCTTATCAGTAAATGTATGATTTGTATACCTATTTTATATATTTATATACCCAGGGTCATATAAAAATTTCTTGGGCAAAAAGGGGTAATGAGTGGAAAAAACTTAAGAAGTTCTGACTAAGACAATAGAATTCTTTATCCACTTGATTTTTTCTGTTATGGATGACTGGACTAAATTCTTTGGAGTGGTTAGCAATCTCATTAAGAAGGCTCTATAGTATTAAGGGACTTATTTCACTCAGTAAAGTATCATCTGCAAACAAGAACAACTGCAAGACCTCAGTTTGTTAAACGTCTATTTTTTTTTCTTCAGGATATACTCAATTTTGCATTTAATTTTAAGGGTTTCTTCATACTAAATAGCACATCTCATAACATTTGTCCTGCCTTAGACTAAAAGGTTCAGAGAATTCACTATAAATGTAAATGTTGTTCATAACAAATATTCCTTCTGAGATTGCCTCCAAAATATACTGTGTGTGTGTGTATGTGTAGTATTTTCTCATTAGAATGTGAACTCCTTGAGGGCAGAGGCCATATTTGTTTTTATTACCATAACTTAATAAAGTGCATGGCACATAGTAAATGCTTAATAAATACATGTTGATATACTAACTATCCAGAAAATTGCTTAGAGGGATTATCTTTGATATATTTGTTCCATTTATCCAGAAATCTATAAATGCTGGAGGAATGATGAATGGATATATATTGAAATTCCAAAAAGAGAAGAAATGAATTTTGCTTAAACTCATATGTTCCTATCACAATAGATAGATAGTCAAGAAGCAGCTTATTTAGCACATCTGCTATTATTTCTAGCTCTTAGCAGCTATTACATTTGAAAAGACCTGCTAATAGGTATCAAAACACTAACAAGCACATAAAAAACAAGCCCAGAGATATACAAGCAAAGTTGGGGAGAGACAATAGAGATTATTTTCCTGAGGACCTAAAAGGCTTTTCAAGCCTTTTAAAGGGACACATACTTCTGGGGGACACAAATTCCAAATCTACATCTTAATTTAATGTAATCAAAACAATTTTGATGAGATAATTCCTTCTAAATTGTTAATAAAATTATTAAATAAAATAAATCATGATACATTTTGCAGCATTACATTATCAATTCTGAATGAAAGAAAATATCTTTTGGGTATATAATAATGAGTCTCTCAGCTATTTCTCTCGTGTAATTGATTGCAAACCAAACCAAACCAATTCTAACCAAAACAAAATCTACTTATATGAAACTCTAAGGGAGAAAAGAATTCATTCCTTTAGAACTCCGATACTTTAGTCAGAAGTTTTTGCTTGTATCAGTAATAGGACAGAATTTTATTTAAAATGTATTTTTAAATCCCAGTTGAAAATCAGCTTTGTATACTCAATGCTTATCACAGTGAATTGCATTGTACATCGTAGTTACTTATTGAGTGGTTATAAGGGAACTTTTTTAAAATCCTAAAGGTTCTGAAAGCCAACTTACTATCATCATCATCATCATCATTACTGTTATTATTGAGCACTTACTATGTGTCAGGCACTGTGCTAAGCACTGGGATACAAAGAAAGGCAAAAATAAAGTTTTAGGCCTTGTGGGGCTCACATATTAATGGAGAAGACAATATACAAATAACTAGGTACACACACACACACATATATATACATATATGTACATACATTGTGTATGTATATGCATATTATAGATTTGTATGCATATTATATATGTAATGAAAAGTCATTTCAGAAAGAAGGCCTTAGGTGTGGGGCGAGAGGATAGTATTCTTACAGACTGTGGGACCTGGGCTGAACCTTGAAGATGATCAGGGAAGCCAGGAGACTGCAATGAGGAAGGGGAGAATTTCCAGGCTTGGGAGAAGGCTAAGCAAAATGAGCAGAGTCAGGATAGTAGTGTCATATTCTAGGAATACTAAGTAGATCAGTGTAAATACATTATAAAATCCAAGAAGACTGGAAAGGCAGGAAGGGGTCAAATTGTGAAGGATTTTTAATATCAAACAGAAATTTTATATTTGATTTTGGAAGTAATAGAGAGCTACTAGACTTTGTTTAGGGAAGCAGCACATTGAGACTTGCCTTTTAGGAAAATCACTTTGACAACTGATTGAAGTGGACACAGATTTGAGACAAAGAGACCCACCAAGCTATTGTAATAGTCCAGATATGAGGTGCTGAGGGCTTTCTTTCCACTATATTTCAATGTCCTTTAATACAGGATGTAGTATTTATCAATATAGCAATTTTATGGCTCATTGACAGCTAAGATATGCAGCAGACCAAACACGTTAGTAATTCCAGTAACTGGTTTTACAGGGCTTCCCACAGATCACATTATAATTTCCCAGTGCAATCCATTGTCTTCTTCCTATTCAATAACTGAGTCCAACCAAGTGGAAAGGACAGTGGGCCTGGCATCAGACAAACTTGGTTTCAAATCCTGTCTCAGATGTTTACTAGCTGTGTGACCATTCTTTGCCTCAATTGCTACCTAGCCTTTAGCACTGAGACCTGTTAAAGGCCTTAACTTAAAACTCCCAATCCTCTTGGATCTATGTCTGGGCATTGGACCCAGATAACTCTGGATGGGAAAGTGAGGCAGGTGACCTTGCCCACCCCTCCCTCACTCAAATCCAATTCACTTGCAGCTCATGGCATCACCTCCTTGATGTCATGGTCCTCTTGGAAAGCAAAGGACAAACAACAACAATAATAACAATACTGACCCTAGGGGGGAAATTTTTTTTTGTAATAAGTTTTATTGATGTCTTTTTTTCTCACATTATTATCCTATCATGATAAACCCCTTCCTATTTTCAAGGTGAATCTTTCTGATTTTTTTTTAAAGGTCATATGACCTTTATATATATATATATATATAAAGGTCATATGACCTTTATATATATATATATGTATAATATTCTTCCCTCTTCTGCCCTGCCTCTCATCTGTGAGAAGAGAGGTATGCTTATTATCTACTTTCCAAGACCAATATTGGCTTTTCGCTTCTTCAGAATTTATTTCCTTTTTAGTAATCTTTAGTTATAACATGTTTACTGTTCTCCTCATTCTGTTCATTTCACTGTAGCAGTTACATAGAAATCTTTTGTTTCTCTGAATTCCTTATATGTATTATTTCTTATTCCACAATAATATTCTTGTACATTCATATACCATAATTTGTTCAGCTCTTTCTGGTAGATGAACACTTATTTTGTTTGCAGTTTTTTGTCACCACAAAGAGGGTTGCTATGAATATTATGGTATACCATACCATACCATACCATACCATACCATACCATACCATACAAAGTTTGACTGTCTTTAACTTTCTTCTTGTATAAATGTAGTAGGTGAATTGGTGGATCAAAAGATATGAATCAGTTCTACTAAATACGTACACATTGAAAAAGGCTATAAGCCCCATGAAGTTAAAGGTTGTATGTTTAAAAAAAAATCCCTGTGGATTCCTAGCTAACATCTAACTTTTTTGGATTTTTTTGATCTGGCCCTATGATGGGGAGAAGACTCCCTCTGCCAAAGCAGATCTCTTTGTTTTTTGAAACTTTTAGTCTTAGTGAGAGGTTAAGTAGCTTGACCAGGCCTGATATTCATCTTAGGTTTAGAATAAACCCAGACAAGAATAAACCTTGTCTCCAAGGAAGGTTTTCTATTCACGATGATGTACCATCTAGCTGGTAGTCCTTAAAAAGGGCTATAAACAAAAAAAACACATAACCAAAAAAGTCAGCTTGGTGATGAATCCCCTCTAAACTTAGCCAAGCTAATCCTCAGATAATTCCAGATATAACATCTAAAAAGTACTGAAGCCTTTCTCACTTGGTGAGACTTTTCTAGCATTGTACTCTACTGGCTTAACCCCCAAGAATAGTGTCACCTTCAAGACACAAATAAGCATCACAGTAATACTTTATGTGGAGTGATGCACAGAGTAAGTATTTAATAAATATTAATAAATTAAATTCAAAGTGAATTGCCTATGGTTACACATATAATAAAACTGGGATTTGAATCTAGGTCCACTGTCCTCAACTTCAATATTCTTTCCACTATATCATGATACCATCTCTAGACTCTATCTTTTAAGTAACTAAGGGTCTTCAATCAGAATTTTTAATATGATATGAATAATTATTCAGAAATTATATTTAGACAATTTTCAATTATATCTTTCAGTCATAACTATATAAAGTTTTGCCATTTTGTCATTTTTCACTTCAGACAAATACATAAGTTATCCCTTATCTTGATCAACAGTTTGAAAATCAATTTTAAAGACTACAGATTTTTTTTAATGTGAATTTACTCATCAAAGGCAAACAAATTTGGTTTTCATAAAGGTAACATTGGCCTTTTGTTTCGTCTTGCCACCTCTGAACAATGCCATTTCCAACAAGCCCAAGAAACATGCCTCTTGACAAAACTGTGTGTCATTGTTTTTGAAACAAAAGACTACAGCTCAGCATGCATATTCTATGTTAGTATAATCAGTAGCTCAAATATTAACAACATATGAATTACAGATATTGATGTACTACAGCTAATTGTTGAATCAAATTATAAAAAGAAATGAATAACTAAACTACATGGAATGACAATGCAATCGTCTTTAAATGATTAATCAAATACAAGAAATATATAAAAGGAAAATAAAATGTGTAATTTTGATATGAACAAGAACATCACAAGTGACTTTAACATATTAATTTACATGTGATTTTATAACCTCAAAATAAATGCTGATTTCTATCTTAAGATTACCTACAAAGAAACCTATACCAGGGGTCCTCAAACTACGGCCCGCAGGCCAGATGCGGCAGCTGAGGAAGTTTATCTCCCTCACCCAGAGCTGTGAAGTTTCTTTATTTAAAGGCCCACAAAACAAAGTTTTTGTTTTTACTATAGTCTGGCCCTCCAACAGTGTGAGGGACAGTGAACTGGCCCCCTATTTAAAAAGTTTGAGGACCCCTGAATAAACTATTCTCAGTACATTCAATTAATAGAACTTGTTAGCACTGGCTTACTTTAAAATCTAAAAAAAAAAAAAAAAATTACTCAGCTATTTTTTGTGAAGGCGAATAGCAATGGATTATTGAAAAGTAACTTTACTTAATTACTTAATTACTCAAACATTACTTAAATGTAGATATAATTTCACCCTCCTGGGCCTGACATTGTTATAAAAAAAAAATGAAATGATCTGATAATTTCCTTTACATAAAGTCTGAAATAACCTAAGAAGGAAACTATTTCTTCCAATTCCAAAGTTCTACAATTCTCTGATCTATAAAATATAAAAGTTGGACTAAATGATTTCTAAAGTTCCTTTCTATCACTCAATAGTGTTATAATCAACATAAAAACTCATTCTAGCTTTATGTACTATTTTTTAAACATTTATTTACATTTTTGTGGTACGTAATGGCATTAATGTATAGGACAGGCATAGTTGTAGAATGTTCCAAGTAAGAGTTCTGCTAAAGCAAATCACACAGAAAAGTCTAAGTATACAAAGAATGTTTATTGTCTAAACTATGATATACAGTTGAACGGTCATCTGTAGAACAGAGAGCTGGTACAAGACCACACCCATCTTAAACAATCACTAAAGATGGACAATAAATTAAGTCTAGAATTGAATATCAAGCAAACAGACTGAGTACATTGGGAGAATTGAGAAATGCCTTTTAATGAGTACATGCTTCTTCACAAAATAAAAATTCATCGTTTTTCATCCAGTACTCTATCAACAATGCTATATATCTATCAATCATGGATTTTGGTATTCTTCAAAGATTTAAAGTTCTAAAACACTCAAAGGATAATGAAGATTTTTGGCAAATATAAATAAGCAGCACCCGTATTACCTATAATGAACTGCATACCAGAAACAGTATAAAAAAACTACTAGAGAAGCGATATGATAAAGTAGAAAGAACATGATAAGGTGATATTATAAAGATTGGGAATCAGAGGACTCAGGTTCAAATACCACCTTTACCTTTACTATTTGTGTGACCCAAAGCAAGTCACTTAATCTCACTGTACCTCAGTTTCTTCATCTGTAAAAGGAGATTAAATTAGACAGCCTCTAAGATCTTCTGTAGTACTAAAACTGTGATCTAGTGATCACAGAGGTATGACTGAAGACAAAGAGATAAACAATCAAGTAACAAGAATGAGGAATAACAGATAGCGAGCCCATGCTCCATGTTCCCTGTTCCTGACCCATGAGTATTTCCCAATCTCACTCAGACTAAGATCACCATGCGGCTCCTTGGGCATTTTCATATTGGGCTTCCTGAATTCAATCTTTACTTCTACCTTGGCATTACAATTCCTATACTGGGATCCTGTTTGGTAAGTGTTCTCCATAGCAAGAGCAGACACAGACCCATCTTCACATCATGTCTCTGCCTCTCCTCTTACAATACTACATATCACTGAGGGCATACCCTTTCCATTTCTAGTTCTGAAAACATTAATCAAATCAACACTAGCATTTCTGGAAAAAACAAGACAAGCATTTAACCTACGGCTCCACTAAAACTCCCTATTACTTCCCTAACCAAAATAATCCTTTTTGGTCACCACTCACCTATATGTATTGTCTTTCCTTATTATAATATGAGCATCTTGAAGACAAGGATTCCCTTGTTTCTTGTATATGTGTTACCAGTGTTTATTTAGCATGGCACTTAGCACAAAGTAGGCACTTAATAATTGGTTTGACATTCATTCATCATTGATACACCATGTCAAATGATCTGAAGAAATTCCCAGTAAGCTGTATGTACTTACTGTGATATTTTTATTATATGACTTGGACAAAGAGTGCACAAGATTGGGTTATGATCATCACTACTGTAACATGTACTCAAATCAACAAGATCACAAATCTGAGCTTTTGGATCTAAACTCATTTTAAAACTGTATTGTTATTCAACTTTTCTAACTGTTTTTATTCAATAATGATTTATTTCCTCAATGTTTTGACTTCTCACAGATTGTACTTCTAAATTTTCTACACTCTTTCACTGATCTTAAACTTTTTTCATTCAATAGCAGTTTTAAAGATGATTGCTTTTTAACATACAAGCAGAAATATATATACATATGTATATATACACACACATATATAAACATATCATGTATGCTGAATCTCTAGAAATGAGATCTTAAGTACATCAACAAATATGAAAGTCATATTTTTCAAAACTAAGTTTCATGATTTTGACATGATCAAAATACACTAATTTTAATACCAAACATTTATTGCACATCTACTATGTGAAGAAAGAACTGTGCTTAATATTAGGAAAGACATAAAGATTAGATAAGACAGTACCTGGAGTAATCAGTTACTGTAGATAAGAACAAATGTTGAAATTACTTGTCCACAGTTTTTAACTAAGTGATGGAAAATTCTTTGGCTCAGAATACAAAAGAACCCAAGTTAAATAAATTTTCATAAGCACTATGTTCTGATTTGCTGCGACAAAATTGCAGTAAGACTTTGTTCCTCTATAACCTAGGGATTTAAACCCAACAATGTTTTGCATGTGTAGAATATTTAGGAAGACGGCAAAATAGCAAAAATCTCTGTCCTGCAGAATTAGACTAAGGAAAAACGAATTTCCAGTGCTAAAAGCAAGTTCATGGTGACAAGAAAAATTTATGTAACAAATTGCCCTTATGATTTCTGAATCACTCAGACCTCTCTGATCCCAACAATAGTGTCTAGTCTCTCCCACTTGGATCAGAATCATCATGATTGAGTGACAAGTGATGGACATGATTCAATTCTTGCCTTCTCCCTATTCTCTGTCTGACCTAGTAGCACACTATTTAAGAGAATCAAATAGCAGGAATTCAGGATGTATGGAAGTGGGAACTTAATAAATGCCCAGACTGAAATTGAGGAGTTAGGAACCATTAGAAATATGGAGATCATTCAACAGAGTGGTTCTAATCTGACTATTATTGTCACGTAATCATCACTTACAGAACTTGAAATATGTGATTCTTCCACTGGTTTCAATATTAAATGACCAATAGTAAGATCCCAAGGACAATGGATAGCTATACTTCTATTGTATAGGTCATGGATAAGATTCACACAAGATGAGAAAGTATGTATGATTTACGATTTACAAATATTATCAGCTGTATTGGGATTATCAACACTGATGAGATTACAGATTTGTTTTTAAAAGTGTGCTTTTAAAATAGTTAAAAAGCCAAATGAGATGTAGGTAGAATAACCAAAGACGGCAAAGATTTACAGTATACTCTGGGTAGTTAAACATTGCAAGCTCTTGGAATGGTTTTGAAAGACTTGAAAAATCTGAAGGATTTCCACAATTAGTTTGGGTTAATGAAAATGAATTTCTTCCGTGGGCATGGCCAGAATGAGGATTAGACTATTATAAATAGGTATCTGATTTTATGTCTCATATAGCAAGAACAGCTTCTAAAGTATCAACACTTAAAATGTAATTCAAACCTCTGTGGAAGCAGATTATTGCCAGGCTGCCAAAACACATTTGACAAATGATTTGTTACTACTTTGTTAATATGAATTACAGAATTTGTATAAAAACAAAAAGCAACAAAAAAAACTGAATTAGTATATAGCTTGCCAATACTAGTTCAAGTCAATTATAATATTTTGGAAATTTTTCTAAAAGTATGGCTATTTTAAAAAATTTATTCTGCTACGTGTCGCATTTTACAATAATAATACAATAAGTTTCAATAAACTTTTCATTTATAGAACATAAAAATAAAGCAAAAAATCATAAAAATGAAAATAATATCCTATCAAACTGATATGGAAAATTTATTGTGTGTGTATGTGTGTGTGTGTGTTGTAAAACTCACTTGTCAAAGGAGCTTTGGATAATTTTTCTGTGCAGCTATAGTCCTCTTGGGTACTTTCCTGAAGACTTAGCCATTCCTGTGCTTGAAACAGATAAAGTTTAGCTTCTTTTCCAACAGCAGCTGCTATGTTGTTGATTCTGACACACAGAAGAGCATGGTCACCTTGACATGATTGACATGAAAAAAAAAATGTTACTCACTAGTTTGGTCTCATAAAATCATGAAGAAAATGATGCAATAATTGTTAATGTAATAACTGTCTGATAGGAAGGTACCTTAAAGATCATCTAATTTCTCATTTTACAAATGAGGAAACTAACGACATAAAAGGGTAAGTTCAACATTCAAAGTAACAAAAGCAGTAATATAGCTATGTGCTATGTATGTAAATAATGACTATATTTCTAGAACGTTAACTTCTACTTATATAAAAGTACCATATGATTAAGTTAAATGGTTATACAATTATGTTTCTCATGTAGTCTTTTAAAAGTTTCCCTCTCTTTATGTTGCCAGTGTTTCTTTAATTTTCCAACAGATCTTTTCCTTATTTTCTCTACCCAAATAGCAGAAAGCTGCATGCTTTGTAGTATTATGTAAACACAACTGAAAACCTGGAGATCTGAGTTCTGGTCTGAGCTCATTATTAATTTGCCATGTGACTTCTGATAAGTCATTTTACTTTCCAAAGCCTGTTCTATTTTCTATAAAAGGTCAGAATCTGATGATTTACTTTCTCGCTCTAAATTCTCTTGACTCTGATTCTAGTTTTTCCTAAGAATCCTTCTAGCCCAGTTTTCTCCTAAGCATCATCCCCAGAGCACATCCTGATCATCGCAGTACCATTTTCTAACCCCAAGAATCACTACTTAACTGTGGAACAAATTCCAATTAGGTAAATGCTGTGCTTGTAAGATAATATCTGTCAAGATAAGAAGAGTACATACAGGTCATCCAGAATAAATCATATAATTAGTAATAAATGTGGGTAAAGACCTTCAGGTGATGGGCAGTTTTGATTCTGGAAGAAATAGAATGATGGCTGAGAAATAATTGACAGAAGAGAGCTTAATGACCACAGGATTCAATTGTGGATTAGAACAATAATTCATTAACTACATTAAATTAGGTATAATGCATTGTGTTATATTTTTGGGGAACTAAAGGTATAACTTTATTTTAGTTCTCAAGGACCTAACAAAAGAGGATACAAATTGTTCAAGCCGTGAACAAATGAACTTTAACTCAGATTCTAAATCTTTTTGAGGCCTAAATAAAACAGGCATAATTAAGTGTTCTACAAACTGTGGGAGCAAAAACAAAAGGTCACAAAATCTACTTTTACTATAGGTTTGGTTTTCATTTTTTTTAATCAGAGAAAACTTAATTTTTAGTGCCTTGATTTGTACAAGTGTAATCCAAAAATCATACAGCACACAGTTTACAAGATAAAAGAAAATATGATCTTACAGAGAGCAATCAAAAATATCTTAAAACATCTGCTTTTCTAGAATTTATTAATATACTTTTACTTTATATAGAATTAGAGCGTGATCTTTGGGAGGGATCCCGGACTATATGGGGGGTTAGGGTGGTATTTAACTTCCCAGTGCTCAGCACACTCTCCGACACATGTTCAGTCCTGTCTAACTCTTCCTAACAGGATATCTTAACCAAAATAAGGGAGTGGTTTGCCATTTCCTTCTGCAGTGAATTAAGGCAAAGAGGAGTTAAGGGACTTGCCTAGGATCACACGATTCTAATTCAGAGGTTCCTGACTCCATTGTACCACCTACTGCCCCATCTGTTACACAGGAGGTGTTTAAATACAGGTTTCCTAAATGATGTACTTTTTAAAGGCCAGCTTGCAGGTTGGGAAAACGCACTGAGAGATGAAGAGGAGGAGGAAGACGATCGCTGGATTTAGAACCAGAAGGCCTGGGTTGGTATCTGAGCTCTGTGTGACACTTAAATCTGTTGGCTCATCTGTAAAATGACGTCTATCCATCCACTCACTGGGGACGGATGGTGGAGGGGACCATCCACGGCTCTTGCGATGGATCCACTCACTAGGGAAGGATAACGGAAGGGGACCGTTCGTGGTTTTTGCAGGCCCAGAAGCTGGGTCCCCGAGGGAGCCCCTTTCTCTCGTGATTAACCTTTTGCCCACCCCGCCCGCTTCGGAACAAGGGGAGGGGAGAGCTGGGAGACGTTGCGCCCCCCCCGCCCCGCTGTCACTCACACGGACACGCGGGCCCAGCGGCCTGCGGGGCGTCCGTGGCTCAGGCACCGGGCAGGGGCCGGAGAGATGGCCCGGCGGCCCTCCTCAACGCCGGGTACCTACCATGGAACTGGAAGTGGCTGATACTCTGGCCCTGTAGCTCCCAGGCCGAGGCGCTGCTGAAGCTGCCCTTCAGGGTCTTGCCCCGGCTGCTCGGAAGCCGCCAGAAGCAGCAGATGGCCATCGCCAGCAGCAGCCGAAGGCCCCGCATCCCCGCCCCCCCCACACCCGCCGGGACTTGTGCAGAGACCCTGCACTCCGCCTAGGACCCCCAAACAGCTTCGGATCCCCCCACGTCGACAGCCGAGGGGAGGGGAGGGGCAAGATACCGGCTACACAACGCTGCTACGACTGACAGCCAATGAGATCCGGGCTTCTCTGCCCAGAGGGAGGATGCTTGCCAATCATGACGCGGTGGGGGCGGGATTTACATCGGCCTAGACGCTCACCCCTCCCATGCCCTGCTGGCTGGTTCCCGCCTTTTCCCTGAAAACGAGAAGGACTATGCTTCGGGCTGCAGAAATTTGTCCCGTACTCCCCCCAACTACTAAGCATGCGCAGAAAATTTCGCGCAACCTCAGAACAATTTTTAAAAGAGCTTGTGTCCTGTTTTTACCTTTACCTCAGAGAAGGAAAAATGAAAAAGGAATGGGAAAGTGAGTTCTCTTCTAAAATAAAGAAAAGTATTATAAACTCCTGAGATTCAATTCAATTGAGTAAACATTTATTAGACGCCAGTTGCCACGGGCAACTAGTTATCAAAGTGGATAGAGGGTCGGGTCTGAGCTCAGGAGGTTCAAATGCAGCGTCCAAGGTTTAGCAGCAGAAGGACCCTGGGCAAGTCACTTAATCATATTTGCCTCAGGGTCCTCCGCTGTAAAATGTGCTGGAGAAGAAAATGGCAAATCCTTGCCAAGAAAACCCCAAACGGGGTACAAAGAGTTAGTCATGACTGAACAATAGCAAAAATGCCAGACTCTGTGCTAAGTGCTTGGGATTACAAAAAGAGGCAAAAAGATAGTGTCTGTCTTGAGGGAGTTTACAGTCTAATGGGGAAACAACATACAAATATGTGTGTATTTTGTATATATATACCCATCTATATAGATATGTAGTTCACTCTTGAAAGTTGCTCATATAGAGTAAAAGAATTCTTGCAACAAGTATCTATTGAGTACATATCTATTTTCACATTAGAAACTTTTTCTAGTCATGTTTAAAACTTTCTGGACTTTTTCAATCAGTTGATCCTAGATACAGTTACTCAAAAACATAATGATATTTTAATTTAATGTAGGAGGAGTTCTTTACCTATTCCCAAAGTCTTTTTTTTTTTATTTTTTTTTTCACTTTTTTTTTTTAATTTAATAGCCTTTTATTTACAGGATATATACATGGGTAACTTTACAGCATTAACAATTGCCAAACCTCTTGTTCCAATTTTTCACCTCTTACCCCCCCCCCACCCCCTCCCCTAGATGGCAGGATGACCAGTAGATGTTAAATATATTAAAATATAACTTAGAATATTCCCAAAGTCTTAATGCAGTTTAGTATTTAAATAACTTATTTCAACACCATTGGTTTGTTTTATATCCTTATTTAAACATTATTCTGAGAAAGAGTCCATTAGTTTTCACCTGGGGTCCATGATAAAAAATTCTTCCCTGATAGTGTTTTAGTTTGCAAAGAGCTATCAGTACATTAACATTAACTTGATCCTCACTACAATTTTATCAAGTCAATATGACTAGTAACTATCTTCTACAAGTGAGGGCACAAAGGTTGTAGAAATCAATTGATTTACTCAGTTTCTCAACTGGTGGATGTCAGAGGCAGAATATAAATTTGAGTCTCTGAGAACTTTCTTGCCCTTTCCTATTGTTCTGCCTCTACAATAACAGAGATACAAGGATCCCTGGTGATTCCTCATCGTTTTAACATGTTCATACATATATAAACATAATTTAGGGTTTTAGAAGGAAAAAAGAGTAAGAAGAATGTACTAGAACAGTAACTTATAAATTTTTTGATCAAATACTCCTCCCAGAAAAAAAGCTTGAGCATGTGCCCCTATATATATAATTTACAAGTCATATAAATGTACTGCTCTACTAATGTATACAAATAAAGTATGTATAAAAATAGAAATTTAAAAAGAAAAAATTAATATTCTGAAACAATTTTTATTTAATAGCTCAAAAAACCTTTTGTTCACACTGAATACGATGAAGAACTAGAGTTTGTATATATAAAGTGCAATCAAACTGTGCATACCCTTTGATCCAGCAATATTACTAGTTGGTCTGTATCTTAAAGACATAAAAAAAAGAGAAAAGAGCCTAGCTGTACCAGACCTAAAACTATATTATAAAGCAAAGATCATCAAAACCATTTGGTATTGGCTAAGAAATAATGTAGTTGATCAGTGGAATAAATTAGTTCACAAGACACAATAGTCGATTACTATAGTAATCTAGTTTCATAAACCCAAAGACCCCAGCTTCTGGGATAAGAACTCACTATTCAACAAAAATTGCTGGGAAAATTGAAAATCAGTATGGCAGAAACTAGACACTGACCCACACCTAACATTATATACCAAAATGGTTCATTATTTAGACATAAAGAGTGATACTATAAGATGTAGAGGGCCACAGATAGTGGGGGAACTCTGAGTAAGGTATAAGACCCTTCAGCTCAGAAGAAACCTGCTGACAATGTATGCATATGTTTCAAAAATAAAAAGCTTTAAAAATGTTTAAAAAGAGAAAAAGATTTACGCGTACAAAAATATTTATAGCAGCTCTTTTTGTAATGGCAAAGAATTGGAAATTGAGGGATGCCCATCAATTGGGGAATGGCTAAATAAGTTGTGCTATATGAATGGAATGGAATGGGCTATACTAAAGGACATGCAGGCAGATGAGAAAAACCTGGAAAAACTCACACAAACTGATCCAAAGTGAAATGAGCAGAACCAAGGGAACATTGTACACAGCAACAGCAACATTGTTTGATGATCAACCACAGTTGACTTATCTCTTTTGAGCAATACAGTGATCAAACACAATTCTAAAAGACTCAGGATGAAAGATATTTTTCACATTCAGAGGAAGAATTGATGGAGTCTGAGTGAAAATCATTGAGTACTATTTTCACTTTTTGGGGGAGCTTTTTCTCTTTTGTACTGTTCCTTCTTTTACAACATGACTGTTATGGAAAAAGAGTATAATATGACTTTCCACATATAACCTATTTCATTTTTTATTATAGCTTTTTATTTACAAAACATATGTATGTATAATTTTTCAACACTGACCCTTGAAAACCTTCTGTTCCAAATTTTCCCCTCCTTTCCCCCCTTCCCTCCCCTAGAGAGCAAGTAGTCCAATACATGTTAAATATGTTAAAGTATATGGTATAACCTGTTTCAAGTTATTTATCATTTTAGAGGGAAAGAAAGCTGGGAGGGAAAAAAATTTGAAACTCAAAATTTTATTAAAAATAAATGCTAAAATTGTTTTTATATGTAATTGGGGAAATACTATTTAAAAGATTAATAATGTTAAAATACAATTTTTTAAAAAACTAGAGTTTCCAAAATATTTTACAATTGGAATACTCTTTATTAAAGAAAACCAGCTAAAGAACTCACACATTAGATTAAAATGGCAATCTTTTTTTCAGTATTTGTCTACAACCTCTGAAGAAGTCCAGAAGATTGTATGATGATTGTGAAAAATACATTTCTATAAAATAAATACTTGATACAACAACTCTAGGAGGTAGATGCCATTATTATCTTCATTTTTCCTTGTAAGGAAACTGAAGCAGATAGGTTAAATGATTTGGCCAACTTCATAGAGCTACTAAAATTCTAAAACATGTTTTGATTTTAGGCCCAATGTTCTATCTCCTGCACCACTCCCTTGCTTTTTTATTTTAATATCAATTATTATCAGTAATAAAATTTTTATGAGAATATTCATTATTCTTTTAAATTTTGGTTTAACACCTTTTTATTTGACAATGTCACAATATGCTGAAAGTGAACTGATTTAGGGTACAACTGTCAACTCTTCCAAATTTCCACTGTTGATTGAAAAGAACCTACATCTTATTACTTCTTACCACATCTTACTAGGCACAGGGTATGTGGAACAATAGAGCATTTGCTTACGGGAATCAGTTTATTAGAATTCTAGCATAGAAAGTTCAGAATAAGCCACTTTGATTTATTTTGTTAACTTTTATCTGAAATATGAAAGGATACTGCAGCAACCATGCCAGAACACTAATTTGGGTGTGGATGCAAGAGTTGGAGTCAGTTTCAATCTGGCTCTCTTTTTAACCTATAGAGGTATGAACAAGTCACTAAACTAGTTAAGCCTGGATCTTCTACTCTGTAAACTGAAAGGGTAGGAACAGATGGGTTTCTAAATTTGTAATCCTCACCATTCTTAGCTCTCACTCTCCCTGGAGTATTTATTTTGTTTTGAGGCTCCCTCTTTAACTGTTAAGTATTGAAGAATTTAAGCTTAAAAAGGCCAAGTTCTCCCATTGCATCCAGGGCTGTCTCCAATCATCCTGATCTATAACTGGTCATTGGGCTCAAATGCCTCTGACAGGGAAAGTGAGACAGGTGACTTTGCACAGCCCTTCAATGATGGGATCTGAGAATTGAGGATTGAAAAATCCCTTAACAGCACTGGGATCCCCTTGGCCCCTGGCTGACTTTGTGAAAGAATTTGCAAACCTCAATGAATATAGGCTCAAAGTTTATGGCAAGAATGAGTTCGTTGACACTAAGAAAACAGCTTTCTTGCGGCAAACTCCTGTTAGAAATTAGCAAAGATTTACACTGAGAATACCCAGTGGGCTAAGTCCAGAAGGGCATTTAGCAAATATTGGGGTTCAGAGTCATCTTTTATTTGCTGTCCGAAGAGACACCGCTAATCAGCAGGTAATATGTCATATCAAAATACCTTAAGATACACTCGAGGGAGTACCGACATATTCTCCAGTTATGGAAAGCTTCGAGCCAACTTGGTGAGTTCAAGATATCTAGTTTAAGATGTCTGAAAGGATTGGCTAAGATGACAGGAAAAAATAATGATGATTGTTGGAGGGGATGCGGGAAAACTGGGACATTGATGCATTGTTGGTGGAGTTGTGAACGAATCCAACCATTTTGGAGAGTAGTTTGGAACTATGCTCAAAAAGTTGTCAAACTGTGCATACCCTTTGATCCAGCAGTGCTACTACTGGGCTTATATCACAAAGAGATATTAAGAAAGGGAAAGGGATCTGTATGTGCACGAATGTTTGTGGCAGCCCTTTTTGTAGTGGCTAGAAACTGGAAACTGAATGGATGTCCATCAGTTGGAGAATGGCTGAATAAATTGTGGTATATGAATATTATGGAATATTACTGTTGTGTAAGAAATGACCAACAGGATGATTTCAGAAAGGCCTGGAGAGATTTACACGAACTGATGCTGAGTGAAATGAGCAGGACCAGGAGATCATTATATACTTCAACAACAATACTATATGATGACCAGTTCTGATGGATCAGGCCATCCTCAGCAACGAGATCAACCAAATCATTTCTAATGGAGCAGTAATGAACTGAACTAGCTATGCCCAGAAAAAGAACTCTGGGAGATGACTAAAAACCATTACATTGAATTCCCAATCCCTATATTTATGCACACCTGCATTTTTGATTTCCTTCACAAGCTAATTGTACAATATTTCAGAGTCTGATTCTTTTTGTACAGCAAAATAACGTTTTGGTCATGTATACTTATTGTATATCTAATTTATGTTTTAATGTATTTAACATCTACCGGTCATCCTGCCATATGGGGAAGGGGGTGGGAGGTAAGAGGTGAAAAATTGGAACAAGAGGTTTGGCAATTGTTAATACTGTAAAGTTACCCATGCATATAACCTGTAAATAAAAGGCTATTAAAAAAAATAAGATGTCTGAAAGACAGCTGGCCATCAGAGAGTTTGGGGCAGGATATGTAAATTCAAGAATCATCAGCAGAGAAATTACAAATAAAGCTATGAGAACTGAAGGGATTGTGTCCCGTGAGTAAGTAGTATAGAGGGAGGAGAGGAAAAAAAAGGTCTCAGGATAGAGCTTTGATGGACTCCTTAAGTCAGAGCAGGAACTCGATAAGAGTCAGAGCATCAAAAGAGGATTGCACATTTAATTGTTTACTATTAGTGTAGTTTTGAAAAAAAAAATAACATGATAGTAACACCGTCCTGACAGTTTGTCCTGCTGCGGAACTTCCTTTTCTTGTCCTGTTCCTTTAAAAAATGCTTCATTGGCATTTGCAGTTTTTTCTCATGCGCACTCACGCACTACCCAAGTGCCGAGCCAGGCAAAACAAATTCGCACGTAGGACTGGTCCGAGGAAACGAGGTCTCAAGCTGAGCCCCTTCCCCTGTGGCCACCAATGAGGACGAGGACTTAGCCAACCCTTCCTCAGCTCCATACCCATTCCCGGCTTACTGAGCATGTGCAGGCCTGTACGCATGCCTAGTAACCTCCAACAGCGAGGGGCCAGCCTAGGCCGTGGCGTGGCGGGCTGGGACTCCCCTGGACTAAGGCTTCGGCCGCATTGCCGTCAAGTAAGCCTGAGGGGAGGGTCAGGGTGAGTCGCAAAAGGTCGCAGCGCGCTGTTTCCGGTCCGACCCCCGAAGCCGAGCTGAGTCCGAGATGTCGGCAGTCGGCAGTGGGGAAACCCTGGGACCGCAAAGCGGCTTTGCCAAGCGAGTCCTGGTCACGGGCGGCGCTGGCTTCATGTAGGTAACGGTGATATCTGTCCTCGGGGAGTGGGAGGGACGGGATGGCCCCTCCGCGGGGAGGCCCGGGCCCAGCTGGGCGTGGTCCCCGCCTCCCGCTTGTCAGCGAGACTGATGCCTGCAGGCCCTTCTGATCGTCAGCACTCCGGGCCCTGGGAGGGTCTGGGGCGGGGCTCCTGAGGCCTCCTCAGGGAAGCGTCATTCTGCGCGAGTGACTAAGCGAGAGCTTCTCTCTCTCTGATGTGGTTAACCACGTCAGAAGTTTCAAAAACTTAGCTGAGTGTATATATCCTAGACAATTACCTATCTGCTCTGTAGAGTGTGTCAAGATAAAGGTGCGGAGTGGAAATAAGACAGCATTCTGCCTAAATGTTACAGTTGAAAATGAAGTTATGGTTTGTAATAGAGAACTCATTAGTAACTTACATTAAATAGAAACAAAAAATGCTTTGAAATGTAAGTGATTTACAGTCATGAAAAAGCTTGATTGGGAAGGGGTTAAATGAAGATGGGTGGGAATTTTACAGAAAAGAAAAAGGAGGGTGTTAAAGACAAGTTGTCTTTATTAAAAAACAGATTTTAATTAGTATCTTTTGTTCTTTTATTGCCAGATTCTTCCCTTGCATGTCTCCCCATTCCCAAAGAGCCATCCCATCTAACAATTTTTTTTAAGGGGAAGAAAAACTATTCAGGAAAATTTGCTATTATATTAAAAATTTAAATGAAAAAAATCCTGACTGTACATGCAGTGTTTAACACTCAACCATACCCCACTTCTGCAGAAGAATAGATTTGATATTTTGAGAGGATTGGGGAGGGGGGGGGGGCGGAGACACACCATGTTTTGTTTTGTTTTTGTAATTGATAATTTTTGTCTTTAAACAATTTTTCCAAGTTTGGTCTAGTCCAGGGCCATTTTTGAGAATAAAAATAGATAGCCTCATTTTGCAGATGAAGAAATTGAAATTCATAGAGGTTGTGATTTGCCCATAGCTAGTAAGTTCCCATTAGAATCTGAACTCGGGTCTTCTTTTCTCAAGATCCAGCATTTTAATCCTATTACCAGGTTACCTTATATCTTCAAGCTAGAAAGAGAGTTGGACTAAATAGAAATAAACCTGTTTTTATTCCTGATATTCAAAAAGCTTAACCTATGTGGGTAAAGTACTCATTGTGGTATGAGGGGCTTAGATAAGATGAATCTTATCTGCACATGCAGAGGTTCCTTATTTTATAATTCTTTTACTTTCAACCATTGAACCAAAGCTTCTAAGTCACTGAGTCAGTTTGGGCTTAAAACCGTTAGGTTGATTTGGTAGGCTTTGTAATTCCTAAGTGTCCCAGGAACTCAGTAAATGACAGTGATTCCTAGTGATGTGGTCTGTGATGGTGTTTGGACAGAGATAAACTGAAGAATTGATCCCTGTGGCAGGCAGAAAGAAGGTACTGATAGAGATCAGTTTAGCTCCAGAGTCCCACCCTCTGGGGAGGTCATCCAGTTTCAAATCCAAGCTATGTCAGGCTCCTGGAACTCATTCTGGGAATGTCATTTATTTCTATCAATTCAAGTTGTTTTTAGATCCTTGAGATCCACCCTCTGTAGGGGTCTGGAACAATCTTACCTTGCAAAGTCCTGTCAATAATCCTAGTCATGTCCCTGAGATTAAATTTTCCCTATAAAATCTGCTTGTGAGCCACCCCATAGCTGCTGCCATTCTTTGGGTCAGGCCACCATGGCACTCCATCATGGTGTCTTTCTCCTTACCTCTCCCCCTTTCCTAGTGGCATCTCCCCTAACTTCACTATTTCTTCTACCTCCACTTCTCCTTATAAGTAACTAACTCTTTTATGGTACTAAGTGCCTTTTAGGCTTTAGTCTAAGGACATGCCCCAACCTCACGGGATACTCCCTTTCTGCTGGGTAATTGTAAGTTCTACTGAGGAACTTATCTTTCATACTCTCCCACTCTATTTCATATTTACCCTTCCTAGTTTCTATTGTATTCCTTCATTTTGTCTGTAACTTATTCCCCTACGTTTTGCCAAAGAGAATGGCCATTGTGAATTCTTCATATGACTGAACCTCAACTTTTAGGGCCTATCATCATCTGATGTCCACATCACATCACTAGTATTTGGGTCAGTGATATTTGGCATAATTTGGTATAGCTCAGAGTCTTCCTAGTAGCCCTGTGAATTAGTTACTGCAAGTATTGCCTCCCCCAGTGAGGGCATAAATAGGAAATAAAGGTTTAACTTTTTACAATTATAAATTTAGATGAATTAGTAATCAATTCTACATAGTACTATAACAATCATCAGGCTTTAATATGTAAGTTGTGAAGGATAAAGAAAACGTATTTTCATGGTGGGTGTTACATCATCCTTAATTATTGTTATTGTTTGTTTTCTTACATTGAGAATCAGGATGATTCATTGACTTTTCTTTTTGCTATTTCTCAAGAAGTTGGCTTCTTTTGTTCATAGGCTATTACCATGTAGAATGGTCCAGTAATAGTACTTTACAAATATATTTATCACTTGGTTAATGTAAAAACACTTTTACATAAGAGACATAACTATAAAGTAATGACTGATTTTCATAAGCCCCACACAAAAAAGTTTCATTATGTCATCACACTTAGGTATTATCAAATCTCATCCTTTTACTAGTCCATGCAATAGAACAGATTTAATGAGAAGTTTAATCTGGCAATAGTGTGTAAAATGTTATGGAGGTAGGTTGGAATGTGTTAGAAGGTTTTTGCAATCGCCTCTAATGAGACAGTGGAAGTGAAAAGAAGTAACATTATTAATTAGAATCATCATGTTTTAATAATTCTCTATGTGTGAGTAGTAAAGGAGACTGATTGTGAGAGTAACTTGGAGAATGTTGCTGCAGTTTATAGACGTAGAGAAGTCAAGAGGAACTCATTCTGGGACAAGAAAAGCAGTTTGCTTTTTGACAGTCTATTTGAGATGCCTGTGGAATGTGCAGGTAGAAATGTTCCCTATCAAGTTAGAAATGCTGTATTGGAGCTTTGTAGAAAACTTGAGGAGAGATATTTGACAAAAATTCTCATGAAGAGGAAATCAAAGATATTGGATTAGCAAAGATCAAGAAATACCCAAGTCTAGTTTGATAAAAAGGGCTGAGGACAAAGTTTGTTTGGGGTGTTTGAAAACTCTGAGGAAATAGACTTCCATATAAGCCTATAGGAAAGAAGTTTCAGGAAAGGATTAGCAAGTGGTGGCACTTGATTGTAGAAAGGTTAGAGGGATGAGAGCTAAGAAAAAGCAATAGGATTTGGTTACTAGGAAATCATTGATGACCTTTGAGAGAACAGCAGTTTTGAGAAAGGTTTAAATGAAATGTTTTCAGGCTGAGGCGAGGAGCCAGTGAAAAGAAAAAAGATTGAAGATGCAAAAAGAGGTGGGGGGAGTAGGGAAGAGGAGACCTTCTCCCCATGAATTCCCAAAATTAACAAATAATTTATGATAATGAGGACTAAAATTTTAGAACATATACCAGTGGAAGTGGAATTCCATTTTGCAAAATTAATCTTAGTGCCTAATTTATCTTTAAACATTTGCAATTCAATATCTTATAAACATTTTAATAGAACAAATTAGACCTGCCTAGCCTCTGATAAAACAGAAGTTTTCAATGAGTACTAATGACTTCTTTTTAATTTTTTATTTAATACCTCAGTCAGCTCAGGCAGTCTGTTTAATTAGTAGACATAGAATTTTGGAGTCAAGTGAGAATTCTTTTCCTTGTTTAGTAGCTCAAAAGAACTGAGTACTATATAGATCAAGTGCTGGATTAAAAGGCAAAGAACTGGATCCTAGTTTTCACTTTGACACATAGATCAGCTGTGTGATGAAGCCTATTTCTTTATCTTTAAAATAAAGTAGAATCCCTCACAGAATTGTTAAAAAGATCAGATGAGATTATACATGTGAAAGTACTGTAAAGTACTATACAAATGAAAGATATTGTAATGAGGAAGCTTAGCAGAAAGAAAAATACTTATAGGACCTTTATTGTCTTTAACTAGGAGGCAAGTCAGAAGATATAAACTGCCCTAATTTTTTTCAAGGGCTGATATAGATGAAGGACACATAAAGCTAACATACTAGAATTTGGGGAAAATGTCAGCATTTTCTTTAAAAAATAAATTGCTCTATTTTATTTTTTTCTTATAGTGCATCACATGTCATAGTCTCTCTAGTAGAAGATTATCCAGATTATTTGATCATAAATCTTGACAAGGTAAGTTTTATAAAAAATATGCATGTAGTTTAACAAGTAATACAGAAATATAGTAATAAAACCATGTAGAAGGATCATAATTTGTAGTTAATCATTTTAGTAAATAGATTACTCAGTGTTCAATGTAAAATGAATATAAAGCCTTATAATCATATGTAAATATTTATAACATGCACTGAGGAGGATAACAGATGGATAGCCCAGGTACTTAGAAAATATAAGAAAACTTTGAAGAAGACTTCTATCATATTGGACCAGTCATCTGGGATATACGTGAGAGATAAATATAGGTTGTGATTTACATTCAGTAAGTCAATACCTATGTCCCTTGGATCTCAGATCCAATAAGTAAGAATTACAACACTGCTTACAAGCCTTCAATCAGTTTGACTTAAGTAGTAAGCTCTAGCCCTGGTTTTCCCTTTATGTTCAGAAGGAAAGGCTCTCATCGGAAGTAGCATGATTACAGTGGTCATATAAAACCAATGGTGTCAATTTAGATCACAAAGATTTATACTGAGGCTTGAATGAGTGGCCAACTGCAAATATAAGAGGATGTGATCATTAAAAGATGTAGGCTGTCACAGAGACCTTATTCATTATCTGGTTCAGCATCTTTATTATACAAATGAAGAAACTGAGGTCTAGAGAAGTTCAATGATTTGTCCAAGGCCATGCCCAGAATAAGTAGAAAAGCTGGGCTTTAACTGTGATTTTATCATTTTAAATCTGGTACTCTTGCCACCTTAAAAGTTTAAAAGGGCTATCACTGATCCTTCTATAATTATCTAAATTAATTGATAAAGGACAGTTCTGCGGTGAAAATCAGTAATTATTTTGCTGCTTTTCTCTTTTTAAGCTGGACTACTGTGCAAGCCTGAAGAACCTTGAAACTATTTCTAAGAAACAAAACTACAAGTTTATACAGGTACAGCGTCTTTCTTATTACTATTCTACCATTTCTATGTATTTTGTTTAATATCTGATTAGTCATAAAAGGGAAAAGAAACATGCAAACTGGCAATGAGAAAACAAAATTATTCGCATTTGTAGATGGCATGATAACTTTGAAAACTTCCAGGGATAAGCAAAGAGAAACTTTACCAAGATGATTTAATAGCTTCTGAATACTTAAAAAAAAAAAAAATCAGCATTTCTTCACAGTACTAATGAAATCCAAGTGGAAGTTATAAAGAAATTTCATTTAAAAATACCATTAACATGCATAAAACATTTTATTATTAACCTCCCTAGATATACTCAGGGCTTCTATAAATATAAATATAAAACTCTTTTTAGAAATACTGGAAAATTTTAAATATTGATGAATTATTCATTGCTCATAGTTGGACTACATGAACAAATGATAGTGCCACTTAAATTAGAGATTTAGTATTATAATAATTATCCTAATAAGATACTGCTTTATAGAAGTAGATAAAATAATTTTCAAATAATCATTTAGAGAAGCAAAAGATCTAGATACTCAGGAATGAAGGTAATATAGCATTGTCGCATTGCAAAACTATTTTAAAACAGTTATCCTCAGAATTATTTTGTGCTGATTTTGAAAAATTAAAAAGTAGATAAATGAAACAAAACAGGCAAGCAAGACCTAAAAACATCAAAAATAAAAATGAATGCAAACTACCAAGGGAAGGACTTCTGCTAGACAAAAGCTATTAGGAAAATTTGAAAGTAGTTTGGGGAAAAAAATTAAATGGATTTAGGTCAGCATCTCACTCCATGTAATACAGTAAGTTTTCAATGGGTCAACTCAAATATCACTTCTCAATATATGTTTTTTAAGCACTTTTGTATGTGTTGGGGTTACAAAACCAGAAATAAAATAGTTCTTCACACAAGGTGCTTACATTCTATTGGAGGAAACATGTACCTTTCAGAATCAATTAAGACCTTTTTCTCATTGCTTGTTGTCACTTTTTTTTTCTCAAATATACGATAATTATAATTGCTCTTACTTTGAGGTCCATAAAACCACTCTGTTAAGGTCGACATGCATTTATTAGTCTATTTTAAAATGATTTTATTCAATTGTAAATTGGCAGAGAGGACCAGTCAAGTGTAAAGAAAAGTTTCTTTTAAAGTTTAAAGAACAATTATAATTTTAAAACATTTTTGAGAATTGGGAAAAAATTATAGTTAAGTTTATAGTAACTTTTTTTTTTTTTTTTTTTTTTTTTTTTTTTTTTTTTTTTTTTTTTTTTTTTTTTTTTTTTGCTGAGGCAGTTGGAATTAAGTGACTTGCCTAGGGTCACACAGCTAGGAAGTGTTGCTCTATCCAGTGCAGCAGGTAACTGCCCTTTTTGGGTAACTCTTAAAAGAATTACCAAGGAAGTGTTTTTAATTAAAAACACTTTTTAATTAATTGCATTGTTTTCAGTACCTTGAATCTTTTTCCTTTTAACCTTAATCAGTCTTCCTTCACAGCAAACTACCAAACTGAAGTTTTTCTATGAAGACAGATGATTCATTTACCAAACCTAACAAAACAAAACAAAAACTGCTTTTGGATAAGAGGCAAAAATGTAAAGTGGAAATGTACGCACCTTTAAATTTCTTCTTGGTTCGCACAGTTACTTTATTATATATTTAACAGAATAAAAGCTCTTTTAAGAACATATACTCATAGATTCAACACTAGATTGAGATTCTTAAGGTTCAGTCTTAAAGTCCAACTCCCATTTTATAGATAAGAAAACTAAGATCAAAATTGAAGTACTTGCCCAGTCAGAAGTTTCTGAGGAAAGATTCAAACCCAGGTCTAAGTCCAAGTCTAATGCTTAATATACTACTTCAAAAGACAGGAGTTTGCTTTTTATATAATAGACCTTTAGTAAGATTTTTTAAATTGTCCATAAGATTAGGGGAAAAAAAACTTTCTTGTTTTATTATTTGACTAGGAATTGTAGAAATTGTTAAGATTTCTCTGAACCTGAACACAATTTCTTATCCCTTTAATATGCTTATAGGGATCAAATCCCCATTTCCTTCTCTTAAAATTCCTTTGCTACCTTGGATAGGTTGCCTGACACATCTAAAATTCTCTTCCCAAACATAATCGTTTGTTTCTTCAGTTTTCATATAACTGTGGTTAGCTCTTGATGATACATTTAGATTCTTTATTAAAATGTTAGGTCTCTGGAAAGAAGAATTGAAAATTTTGGTCATCTGGAACCCTAGAAGCCATATGGAACTACTTCCTTTAATGTTTATTAGAGAACATTAACATTCTGGGAGAGTCTCCTGGCCAGCATTTAAAGCTTAATGATTTAATTTACACACAATTCTAATAACTTTAATTATCTGATTCCTCTGGAGACTGAAGCTTGGAAAGCAGCAAATTAGAAGAAGAAAGGCTTCAAGGGCCCAGCTATTGCAATAGAAGCTACAACTCTAAAGGGATAAAAGAAAAAAAAATCATCGAAGCAATAATTGATGCATTTATTATGGACTTGAGTCATTAAGAAAAAGATATAATTATATTTATTGTACTTTTTAAAATAAAATAGAAAAATCATACATTTCAGAAAGATTTCTATTTTAAAAGGTTAAAATATATGACACTTAAGGAATAATCATAATGTGGAATATTTTATTTCTCAATCTTTATTGTACTTTACTTTGTTGTTTACAATATTATGTGTAAATTCAAATTTTTTCCTATAATTTTTATTTTTTACTTGTTAAAAATGATTGTGGTGATGCTTAGGGAATTCATTTATCTCTTTGTTTTCTTATTTAGGGTGATATTTGTGAGCCTCACTTCATAAAACTACTTTTTGAAACTGAGAAGATAGATATAGTACTACATTTTGCAGCCCAAACACATGTAGGTGAGCATTGTTATATATAATGATTGACACATTTAGTTTTCTCAGAACAAATGTTCTATTCACTATTTTTTTTTCTACTTTGTACTTTTTATTCCATTTCTGGCAGTCCTCAAAACCTCAAGTGAAGCTAGATTGGCAAGAGTTCAAGGTCTTTGAGCATTTTTACTATAAATTAATTTATGGCTTGATCACAAAGGGTGGCATAATTGTTGAGTGTTCCAGCCAAGGGATTGTCTCAAACTTTCTTTTAGTTAGCTGCTTTATGAATGGAAAAAAATAAACTGCTTAGATTAAGCACTATTGTTTTCTTTAAATGCTTATTAAGTCTGCTTTTTTTTTTAAGCTGTTGAAAACAAGCTATTCTTAAATGGATACTACTATATTATTTGTCATTTATATCTTGGCAGCTTCCAAAAAAAGAATGTGACATTAATCATTAAGTATGTATTAAAGACAAATTATGTAATAAAATAAACACTGCTAACACTGGAGATATAAATATAAAGAAGCAAACAGTCCTTACTGGCAAGAAGCTTACAGTAAAATGAGGGAGACAATATGTACATATATAAAAATACATACAGCATGTATATAAAAAAAAGGAATAAATACAAATATATAGATGCACATGCATGTATAGGCATGTTCTATGCAAGCATATTATATATATGTGTGTAGGAGGACACTATTCGTTGTGGGAATCTGCAGTGGTTTTATGTAGATAATAGTGCTTCAGCTGAGTCTTAAAGATTCCTATAAAATAGAGACAAGAAGGTAGTATATGTGCAGGCATATAGGACAATCATTTCAGAAGTTATTCAAGAGGGGGGATGTTAAGGAAAACAGAAGAGGGAGCTAGACTTTCACTTGGGGAAAGTGTAGTCATGTCACTTTTATAAAGTTCAGCAGATTTTCAGATAATCTTTATTTTAAATCCCTATTTAAAGAAATATCTATACTAATTTTGTCAGAGAAAAAACATTTCTTCAATATTTCCTGTAGAACATAGTAATGAAGGGCTAGAATTTTTTTTTAAACACTGAAAAGTTAATATGTATCTTTGATGTTGATAGATTTGTGTTTATGTCTTTTATGTTCTTCATTCAAGCAGTAATTCCTTCCTAAAACCATACAAAGTACTATGTGAATTATAGAATATGAAACAAGTTCTCTTTTTATTTTAGTATGATTTTTCAGTTCATCAAATTTAAAAGGCAGGGACAAAGTCCTTTAGGCCCTTATTGTTTATCTTATTATGAACAAGAGGAATAAAAACTCCACAATAATATTCTGTCTTTAAATTTTGAGATTAGGTTGTTGGTAAGTCTTCCTAAGAAATATCCAAGAAAATATCACAATTCAGGCAATTTTTGTATCATAGCTATTTTTGTTAGTATGTTTAAGAGCTTTCACATAATTTTTTTTTTTTTTTTAAGATTTTTATTTTCAAAACATGCACAGATAATTTTCAACATTCATCCTTGGAAAACCTTGTGTTCCAGATTTTTTAATCCCCTTGGATTGAAATTTCATTATAATTTAATGTCAGCCTATTATAAAAATAGTGCCATTCTTTGCTGTAAGTACTCTTCTGTGTCCTGTCCTGTCCCTTCATCCTGCCGTGGGTTACACCATTCCATACCATTCATTCTAAAGCTGCCTCAGTTGCTCTACTCCTGTATCTGAGGGGCCCTGGTCAAATAACCCTTCTTTTCCTGTGACTAGCACAGTTTGTCATATAGAAGATAACATAGGGCTCCCTTAAGTTCTTAACTTAATCATGCCCTTGAACCAGAGACCCAGAAAAATCCCAGCCCCATCTCATCCCCTGGCTCAGCTTTCTCCAACCTTTACTGGTGTTTTTATAACCTCTAACACCAAGTTTGTCTCCCCCCCATTCCCCATCTTCACAAAGTCCCAGCAATTAATCTACTACTGAATGTAGATTCAGGAAGACCCAAGTTCAAATCCTGCTGCAATCATTAACTAGCTGAGTGAATCTGGGCAAGTCATTTAACACTGTCTTCTTTAGTTTCCTCATGTGTAAAATGGGGTTAACAAAAAGCATCCTCCTCATCCCTCAGGTTATTGTGATGATCAAATGAGATATTTGTAAAGCATTTTGTTAACTTTAAAATGAAACAAATGCTATCTGTTATTGTTGTTATCATTAAAGTCATATTTTTCTAGATTCAGTAATTAATTATTTAGCATGTAAGCCCCCAGAAAGCTCCCTCAAATACTAGGCATTTGTTGAGACAGCATCTACATAAAACTAACTCATGCACTTCCACTAGTGTATTTACCTTTATTATAGCAAACAGAGGACACTATTGTGCAGCAAAAGGACATTCAGTCAAATTAGCAAGATAAATTACCAGATAAATTCTCTCATACAGATGAGAGTCTCCCATAGGTTGCTACATTACCAGTGGGATAGAGAACATACATGGAGGGATAAATACATAGGGAATGGGATCAGATCAGATGGTACATGGAAAAGGACATATAAGTGGTGATGGAGGGTACATAGTGGTTGGAAAAATTCTGGCCTCAGATACTGCCTCTAGTGATGTCATCAGATGAATTGCTGTTTCTGTTGGGGATGAATCCTCTGTTGCAGTAATCTCTGTCTGAATGCTTTCCTCTCCCTGTGTTGCCTGCTACTGCTTAACAATTTCTGATTTCTGGTGCCATTCAAGTGTAATGTCACTTCTTCTAGAAAGTGGGAACAGTTTGACAGCCCTTTGCTTATAGCCCAAAGGCCATCTTGATTGAGCTCCTTTGTGATTTTGACCCAGCCATCTGAACTCTGCTTGCTAGCTAGTAAAAGCCCTTAAGCATTTAAACAAAATCTGTTTTTAAAAAACACTTGGTCCCTTCAACAGTCCTTTGAATCTCTTAGCTAGTTTAAGGGTAGAAAATTCATTTTAAATCTTATCATTTCCTGCTTCCCTCAGATCATTTCTAGCAGTTCTTAGCAAAACTGGAGAGGAATCATTTGAAGCTGTGGGAATCATGGTCCTTGTTTTTCATACAAATCTCTGGGGTTGGAAATACCAAAAGGATGAAGTTTTTTTTTTAATTTTCGCCCAGAAACATAATTGTTATCTTTCTACAATATTAGGAATAGTTTCCCTGTAATATAGAGATGGCTGTTATAAATTGATTTTAATTTGTAAAACTTTAAAATAGTAATTGAAGAGAATTTCTCTTAATAGATTTTTTGTTTATTGTTCTTAAGTCAGAATCTACCATTTCGCTGATTATAGTATCCCATGTATGATCCTCTTCTTTTTCTTTTGATCTCTGGAAATTATGTAGTAAGTCTTGATGTTCTGGTTCATTCTGTTCTCTATTAAGTTCTGAATATCATATGATTTTACTTTCATTTTTTTTAAAGATCTTTCATTTGTCCATGCCCTGGAATTTACCTATGTCAATGTTTATGGTACCCATGTTTTGGTGAGTGCTGCTTATGAAGCCAGAGTAGAGAAATTCATATATGTGAGCACTGATGAAGTATATGGAGGTAGCCTTGATGAGGTGAGTTTGGAAGAAATCTTTACTTTTTATCTGCTTTGTTTTAAACTTTTTAAGAATAGATTTTTATTAAGTAATGAAAAGTATGGGATTTGATAAAAATTGACATTTACAGAATCCACTTTATTCTTATTAGTGAATGCCTTTTTTTGGGGCAGTTATATATCTATTAGATTAGATGAAAGAAAGGCTGGAAATAAGATCAAATGAGTAGAGATTTTCACTGGATCGTGGTTTAGAACTGGAAAAAACCTAAAAAGTCAGCTAGTCAGACATTTTACAAATGAGGAAATAGATCCAGAGATGTTAATTCACTCAAAGTCTCAAGGGGAATAATGTGGCCAAATTGAGGAATTAAACACAAGATTCTCTGCCTTCATATCTAGTACCCCTTCTCCTGTCCCATACTGTCTTTGTTTTAGCACGTAGTGGGCACTTTGTGAACCTGTCATAAATACAAAGCATAGAGGAGAATTGATGTAGATAAAAAAAACTGGGTGGGCAAGAACAGCTATGGATAATGTGTAAGATGAAATAGATCTGGCTAAATTTAAGCTAGTCTTGAAAAGTACTTGACTTTTCATTGATTCTGAGCCTAAAATGAGCCAGCAGGGTGATATGAGTGCTAGAAATGCTGTTATGACCTTAAGCTTCATCCGTTGGAATATAGGGTTTAGATCAAGAAGAATATTAAATCTATTGTATTTTGCATTGTTATGGACACATTTTAAGAGAGTCGTTTACAATTTGGAAGGTACCCAGAGGGGAACTTGAACTTGAAATCATATCAGTTGAATTAACTGGGAATATTTAGACTGAAAAAGGGAAGAGTTTGGAAGGACATGGTAAGCATCATCACATATTTAACAGGATTTTGTTTCTTTGTGGCCTCAAAGGGCAAAACTAGAACCAGTGAATTGAAGGTGCAGGAAAGCAGATTTTGACTCTTCATAGAGAACTTTCAAACATACATCTCTTCTGATGAAACGAGTGCTTCTTTAAGGTAGTGAGTTAATAGCAGCTAAATATCCATTCATTAGTAATGTCATATTAGGGATTTATGCATCAGGTCTAGACACTATTTAAATCTTCGAAGTGCTGAGAGTTTATGTCCCTGTAATCCATATGCAATATATTAAATAGTGGCTAACAATCTAAAAGTCTTATTAATAAAATATCAGCATGATTTTGTAATATCTGGATGAGTAGTCAGGTTTTATAGGCAAATAGTTATCCCTAATTTCTTTGCAAAGTATGATGATCAGAACTTGGAGACAATTCTGCTCTTGTCACTACTGACCCATCATGCTATACCTCTGTTAATGTATTTCTAAGAATTTGTTTTTAAATGTTGCAGTAGTAAACATTTGCCATTGTTTGAGAGGCAGCTTGCCCATAATGGCTGGAGAAGTTGTTCTTGGAGGTAGGAATACATGAGTTCAAATTCTGCCTCTGACTAATCTAGGCTTTATGGCTCTAGGAAAGTCACCTAACTTCCCAGTGCTTTAGAGCAGCTCTCTAAGACCCTAAGTTGCAGAGAAGGGGCCAGTCTGCATATGAAATCCCAGGTTAGTCCTTGTCTGTACCGTAACTTATATCTGAACAGAAGCTAAAAATATCTTGTTTCAGTCCAGTTAAGTTATGCATTTATTTCTTTAATGTGATGGACATGCTTCACAGTTCTCTTGCATAGACATATATGCTAAAAGCTCTTTAATATGCCTTTTTTTAAAATTAGGAGTTTGATGAGTCTTCACCCAAACAACCTACAAATCCTTATGCATCATCTAAAGCAGCTGCAGAATGTTTTGTACAGTCATACTGGGAACAATATAAGGTAAATGTTCATTTCAGAAATTTGTAAAGTTATATATAATAGCAACCGTTAATCTTTTATTTATAGATAAAGAAAAAGGCGCTGAGCAAAATTATGTGTTGTTAAAAGAAAAAAAAAAGAAACAATTCTCTTATTTGCTATTTTATGTCAACAAAATAGAGAATACATATTCTTGTACATGTCAACGTTTAAATCACTAATTGCTCAGTTTTGTAACATTAGTAATAGAATTTGATAAATTAAGTGAAGATGATGATGTTACAAGTACATTGGAATACTTGTGCTATTGGGAAAATCAAAGTTCTTTAAAAACAAATATGTAGACACATCAGTGCTTTCAAAAAGTACATTGATTTTATCCTAATTTAGGACTGATTAATTAGTAAACATGACATGACATTTATAAGATTAAAATAAAAGAACAATACTCTTCTGATTGACCATAGATCTCTCAAATTAAATGCCATATGGAAATTTGAAATCATATAGTGTCATAAAAACGATATGAGCATTCATAAAGGAGGCTTTATATTTTCCATTTCAAAACTTTGATACTTACAAGCAAAGGAGGTAGAACTAATAAATCCTGATAGGGTGAGGGGGAAAAAAAGATGTCTTGTTCTTTCTTTTCATATTGGGATTCCATGGGTTGAGGAAGTCATGAGATAGTATTAATTACTTCTTGCCCGTGTTTTTGGTTTTCCATAAATAAACAGTGGATTGCTCACAGTTGCTCTGTAATTCTTATTGGATATGAAATTTATTTCTATCCAGTTCACAGTACTATAATAATTTTCTAAATAATACTGCTATAGGGACATAAGTTTGGATTACTTATTCCAACTGCCCAAGGTCATTCTCTTGCATTTTAAGATTTTCAGTGTTTTACATGGGAGAAAGAGGGAATTAGACAGACATATAAAGTACTGCTTCATCTTCCCCTTGCCTCCCAACAGAAGGAATCACAGGCAAGCAAGACAGCTTTGAAAATTACATATTAAATATGCATAAAAAGAAAGGCAAGATTATAGAAATTTGGTATCATCTATAGTTTTGTCTTCTCTTACAACTTATATAAAAATGCTCTCTTTAAAAAATAAAAAAAGAAATGAAAACCAACAAAACGTTTTAAAAAAAGAATGAAAAAAGACAGAACCAGAAGATGAGTACATATTAATTAGTGAATGAGAACAAAGATATTTCAAAATGCTGATTGGAATTTAATCTGTTATGTATTTAAATTAATTATAGTTACTTTGCAATTTAATTTTCACTTATTTTAATGTTGATTTAATAAAAACATTTAAATGAGGTAATTTGTACATTACTTACTGTCCAATGGATGGAGAATAGGGCGAGAAAATCCTAAAGTGCTTTTACATATATTATTTCATGTAATTCTTACAAGAATCCTGTGAGATAGGTATTGGAGGTATTGTTCCCATTTTATAGATGAGGCTCAGAGAATTTAAATGAATTCAAGTGTGTAGTTTAACTACCTTTCATGTAAAAATATCACTGTATCATTTCCCATTTCTCAATAAAATCTTCAACAAATAAATATTTTTAAACATTGATCATCTCCTAAAACATATACCTCATTTTTGCATTTCTGGTTCCCTCCCTGCATTAGATATGCTTCACCATCAATATCTCAAAGTCATAATTAATTGTTCTGTGATCTTAAGTTTTTAAATGTTGTTTATACCTCTACAAAATTATGGTCATTATATAAATTGTTTTCTTGGTTTTGCTTATCTCTCTATAGATTTGTGAAAATTTTCACATATTTCTTAGAATTTTTCATCTGGTCACTTTTTAAGACAATAAAGTTCAATTAAATACATATACATCAGTGTTGATCTTTTTCCCAGTTAATGGGCAACTATTTCTCCCCTCCTCCCAGGTCTTTGTAATTTACTGCCATCATTCTTCTCTGCCTTTATTATCTAGATTATAAGATATATTTTTTATGTGGTTGAAGAATTGTCTTCAAATATTTTATAACAGTCTTTATTTCTCCTTTTTCCCTAGAAAAGGAGATTTGTGTAGCATGTGTAAAGATCTAACTTGAAGTTTAAAGGTTTAGCACAATTCTAGAGATGCAATGTTGTCAATCTCAAATAGACATAGGTCCATGTAGCTACATTGTGATTTAGAAAATCACAAATTAACATGATCTGATTTGTATTGTATTTTTGTTTATTTTGGCATTTTAATCTGGTTAGAGAGCTGAATTTGTAGTAGAAGATCATTGTTTTTTTAGAGTCAGGGACTGGGTTCAAATTTGAACTCTGCTATTTCTTGACCTAGGTGACCTCCACAAAGTCACTTAACTTCACTCTGTCTCTCTTTATTTTTTGACAGTTTGTGCATTAAATAATTTGTAATATGCAGGGAGATTAATGTAAAATCAGATACCTTTAAAAAATCATACTTAACTTTATTTAAAAAAAAAGTCTTAAGTTTACAACACCTCTTTAATAACTCTATCTTATATATTTTGAAGTTTCCAGTTGTTATCACAAGGAGCAGTAATGTTTATGGACCACATCAATATCCAGAAAAGGTAAGCTTAGGTTCCAGTTGACATTTCTAGCAATGGTTTTGTTTTGTGAAATATAAATAGTTTATAACTTTGTTCAGTCTGTGTCCACACCTCTGTCTAGATATTGTTTAGCCTACCTCTTTGCTTTCTTACCAAAATTATCATCCTTGTACCAGTCAGGAAAAAATTTAAAACTCAGATTTAAGTAAATTTAGACAATGATATCTTAAACACAAATTAATTGCATTGTATAATCTCTGCTTTCTAGTTCAAGAAACCTAAAATAGGATCTGAAGAGCCTAACCCTGTCTCCATTTCTCATATGGTTATATTGGCCACATTTCAAATAAGGTCATGCCACTTTAGAGATTAAAGGCTAGTTTTAGCATATTTCAGACAGAATTGCAGTCATTAGAAAGTAGCAGTTTTCTTTTGCCCTTCAACTTATAAAGTCAGAAATTTTTTAATATAAAAAACCACAGTTAAGGGTTACATCCTGTAAAGTATTTTATTTTTTAATTTTCCAGAAACCTTTTTTTTTCTCTTTTGCCCCACAAAATTGGTAATGTTATGATGTAGTGGCTCTCTGTTTATTTGTCCCAGATATAGTTAGTATATGATATAAAGTAGTCCCAAATATTCTTAGAGTTCTGAGAAAACTTAAGATGTACAATAGTGCCTTTTCATAGACTTCCCACATTGAGAAAAAAAACCCCACTAATGGAGATTCAACAAATACACATTTTTAGTAATGAAGCAGATTATGCGTAATCTACTTCATATGCATATGCATCATAACAATAGCTAATCTTATGGGAAAAGTCAAGTAAATATGAATGGGACTTAATTATTTCTAAACTCAGAAATAATGGTAAATATTTTCTTTAGGTTATTCCAAAATTTATATCTTTATTGCAACACAACAGAAAATGGTATGTAATCTTCCCTTTTTTAATTCTCTCTGTCTCCTCATTCTCACCTCTAGATGTTCTAACATAACCATGTTAGTGTGTAATGACTTATTAATTATTGATAATGATTGCTACTAATTCCCATTATCCTTGTTATTTTTTAATGGGAACTAATGAATCAATTAATTTGGGGGTTTAAATTTAATTCTCAGTTTTATTTCAGTCAATGATATTGGAGTTTTGATTTTTCTCTTTACATATAATTTAACTTTATGTTCACCTTGTGGTTACAAATGGATGCATTTGCAGGATACATTTCTGATAGGAAAATTAATAAAATAGGGGCATATTTTCCCTAAGAAAGCATCCTGTAATCCTGATGTTATGTCAGAAAACCTGAAAGAATTACTTAAGACCAATAAAGTCACTTTGGAAGTCCTCTTGACACTATGATGTCTGGGCCTCTGGCTTCTTTCTTAATATAGGGAATCTAAGAAAATATTTAATTCTCCTATAAATCAGCATCCAGGCACATTTTTTTGCCATTTTTATAGTAAAAATGTTCAATTGATTATGATACATGATTGAATTTTATTTAATCTTTTTAGTTGCATTCATGGTTCAGGACTCCAAAAAAGAAATTTCCTTTATGCTGCTGATGTAGTAGAAGCCTTTCTCACAGTTCTAAAGAAAGGGAAACCAGGTGAAATTTATAACATTGGAACTAATTTTGAGATGTCAGTTACACAACTTGCCAAAGAGTTGATACAATTGGTAAGTATAAAAAAACAGGATTTTTACAGTTGAGTTCTTATTTAATAGAATTAATTAGTTATAGAAAAATGAACACTTGAATAAACTATCTGAAAGTGTAGTTATAGAAAATGTAATAATTTTAGGTATTCAATTCACACTTTTGTGTTACAGATCCTCATTTGTCATTTTGGTATTAAGGATTATGGAAAGAAATTGAGTTAAAAACAAAAGCCAATCAAATTTTCCCCAACCCTGATTCCATTAAAAAGAGAGAGAGAGACAATATTTTATACTTGAATAAAAGATTTGTTAAGGGAGAAAAAAAAGTGATGTATCAGGGCCAACTAGGTAGCTCTGTGGTTAGAGCATTGACTCTGAAGTCAGCTCAGACAGCTGTGTGATCCTGAGCAAGTTACTTAAACCCTGATCACCTCTTCCCCCCCCAAAAAAAAAAAATTTAAAGCAATGTTTCTGTGTCATTTTGCTTGCATCCAATCATTTTCAGGCTACATAACAAATGATTCAGGTGTTCTAAATTATAGATACGTCTCCTTTTTTTGTCCTTCTTTGGGATATATATTCTTTTTCAAATTAATTTTAAAATTAAACATGTTTTACATCCTGTTATATTGTGACTTAAATCATTTTCCTTTTTGACAGATCAAAGAGACCAGTTCCGAGTCTGAAATGGAAAATTGGGTTGATTATGTTGATGATAGGTAAGAAATAGATTAAAATACTGGTTAGTGAGTTAAAATTTTCTGTATTTTTTTAAAAAGCTTTTTATTTTCAAATCATATGCAGGGATAATTTTTTAACATTGAACATTGCAAAACCTTGAGTTCCAATTCCCCCCTCCCTTCTCTCTACCTTCTCCCCTAGATGGCACGTAATCCAATCTGTTAAACATATTAAAAGTATATGTTATATCCAATATATGCAGATATATTTATGCAATTATCTTGCTGCAAAAGAAAGATCAAAAAGGAAAAAAAAATGAGAATAAAATGCAAGCAAACAACAAAAAAAGTGAAAATGCTATGTTGTGATCCACACTCAGTTCCCACATTCCTCTCTCTGGGTGTAAATAACTCTCTTCATCACAAGGTCTTTGGAACTAGCCTGAATCATCTCATAAGTCTTCAGTATTTGTAAAGTCCTCAAAATTTTAAGACTTAAGTCATCCAATTTCCTTTTTACACAGAACAACATTGAAATCATCCCAGACAAATGAAATTTTGTCAGATTTTATAAAGGTTGGCATTTCTAAAAGACCATCCCTGTTTTTTAACTCTTACTCCGAAGAATATTTTATATATAATAATAATTAAAGTAAGAGCATGTGAGATTTAAGCCCCTTTCTTATTATTCTTTTTTCAGAATACATGCAAATAGCTCATCCTGAACCCCTGCAACCATAAATCATAGATTTATATATTTTTTCTTATCCCACCATAGTTTAATGATAGCAAAATGATCTAGTGATAAAAGTAGGCAGCCTCAGTATGTCGCAGAGTCATAGAAACTCAAATTGGGAAGGAATATTGAAGACTGTCTAGTCAAAACGAACCTGAAAGCAAACTAGTTTTTTTTTTTTTTTTTTAAAGCACAATAATATAGAATACCTGGCTACTTGTCATTCAGTTTTACTTCATACATCTATTGAGTAGAAAATTAATAGGTGCCTTTTTTTTTTAATAATAGCTTTTTATTTTCAAAATACATGTAAAGATAGTTTTCAACATTCATCCTTTCAAAACCTTGTGTTCCAAATTTTTCTTCCTCCCTTCCCTCCATTCCTTTCCCCTAGACAGCAAATAATTCAATATGTTAAATATGTGCAGTTCTTTTAAACATATTTCCACATTGATCTTGCTGCACAAGAAAATTCAAAGGAAAAAAGGGAAAAAATGAGAAAGAAAACAAGCAAGAAAACGATAATAAAAAGTGAAAATACTATGTTTTGATCTGCATTCAGTCCCCATAGTCCTCTGAAATAAGACTATTATTCCTCTGTGAGCCTTCATAGATAAGGAGATAGGACTCAATCACAAGTCCAAGTTTGAAATTTTGTCCCATAGGAGAGGTAGCTTGGTGTAGTAGAAAGAGTACTCATTAGGCGTTGGAGTCAGATGACCAGAATTCAGGTGCTGACTTTGTGATTTATGTCTATGGGCAAAACCACTAATCAATTTCTTTGTGCCTTAGTTTTCTGCTCTCTATAAGCGGGAATTGAACTCTGTAAGTCTAAGATCCCTTCCACCTCTGTATCTATGATGATTCGATGTTCCTGCTCTTTTACTTAGGTCATTGGAGAGTATATGCAGTCTTTCGTCTGTAAATAAATGAGTGTACATAGGTAAAATTCTGGCCAAAATTTACTTTAAAAGTTATGGTTTAGGAAAAAAAAAAAAAAAGGCCAAGGGGGCAACTAGATAACTCAATGAGTGAAGCACCAGCCGTGGAATCGGGAGGACCTGAGTTCAAATCTAGCCAGATGCTTCCTAGCTGTGTGACCCTGGACAAGTCATTTAACCCCAGTTGCCTTGACCGAAAAAGAAAAAGGCCAGGATTGTTGATTAATGGTACTTAAAATTCTGAATTTGTGGTAATATTGTCATGGGCATTTTACATCCTTTAAAGTTATAATTGATAACTGTATATAAGATTTAAATTTAAATGTCATTGGTTTTTTTTTACTCTGTTATTTACTGTTGTCTATTGTTTGTTTACTCTGTTGTTTTTGTTGTTGTTTTTTTTTTTCTTAGACCTTCCAATGATATGAGATACCCCATGAAATCAGAAAAAATGCATGGTTTAGGATGGAGACCTAAAGTTCCCTGGAAAGAAGGAATAAAGAAAACAAGTATGTTTTTAAATACTTTTTTTCTGGAGTTAGGCTTAGGATTTTGTAGAAAAGGAAAATGTGATATATTTTAAGAATACTATAAAACTAGATTTGAATATTAAAGTCTTTTAATTCAGATGCTATACATCCCTGCACAAACAATAATCTTATAGCATTTGCTAATAAGTTGTCATTCAAATTCTTAAAGACATTTAAAAATGTGTTACATAGCTCCTTTCAGTGTCCATTATAGGACTCTAAATTTATCTTATTAAATTTCATCTTTTTGTTTCTTGGAAAGAATGAATAATGAGTTGAACCCTCAGGGGCTTAATATTATCATTCATCATATTTTTAAAAAATTTATTTATTTAATAGCCTTTTATTTACAGGTTATATGCATGGGTAACTTTACAGCATTAACAATTGCCAAACCTCTTGTTCCAATTTTTCACCGCTTACCCCCCCCCCCCTCCCCGAGATGACAGGATGACCAGTAGATGTTAAATATATTAAAATATAAATTAGATACACAATAAGTATACATGACCAAACTGTTATTTTGCTGTACAAAAAGAATCAGACTCTGAAATATTGTACAATTAGCTTGTGAAGGAAATCAAAAATATCATTCATCATATTAACAAGACTTCTTAACTTCATGGCAAACACAAATTTTAATAAGTTTGCTGTGTTTTCACCAGAATCACTGTTAAAAATGTTAAGAACCTGACCAAAAGTCCGAACTTGTGGCATTTCACTAAATGTTGTCCTCCAGATTAACAATGATCATTCATTAATCACTACTTTTTTGGGTCTGGACATTCAATCAGTCTCACCACCTCCTAAATTTAGAATTAAAGAGATCTTGTCAAATGTTATGCTATAACCTTTTTTTCCTTGGTGGGGAGATTGGGGTTCTGATTTCATTGGTGTGAGGGAACCCCCTTCCACCAGAGCAGATCAGTGGCTATTATGCAGTTTAGAGTAGTAGAGAGGATTTGTCTAGGTCACCACTAATTTGTATCAGAACAGGAACTTGAACCCAGTGCTTCCTGAATCTAAGGTTAGTCTTTTCCACTAGCTCTTGCTGCCTCTTGCCATAGAGAACTACTTATCTATATCATTGTTTTGATTAACTTTAGTAAAATTGTCAGAAAAGGAAAAAAGGTTGATATGGGATGATTTGTTCTTGAAGAGCTCTTTTTATTGCATGTCTTACCTCTTTCTAAGTACTGAGAAATCTTCTTTTTAATAATACATTCTAGAATTTTGCCTAATAAATGAGCTCAGAGGTGCTCTACCTGTAGTTTAAAGCTTCTACTTTTTCGTGTGACAATGTGGGTGTTAGTTCTTTTTAAAATTTTTTTTAATTAAAGCTTTTTATTTACAAAGCATATGCATGGGTGATTTTTCCAACACTGACCCTTGCATAACCTTTTGTTTCAAATTTTTCCCTCCTTCCCCCTATCCCCTCCCCTAACTGGCAGGTAGTCCAATACATGTTAAATATGGTAAAATACATGTTAGATCCAATATATGTATACATATTATACAGTTATCTTTCTGCACAAGAAAAATCAGATCAAGAAGGAAGAAAAAGAAAAACTGAGAAAGAAAACAAAATGCAAACAAACAGCAACAGAGAGAGTGAGAATTCTATGTTGTGTTCCACATTCTGTTCCCATAGTTCTTTCTCTGGGTGTAGATGGCTCTTTTCATCTGAACAAGTAGAATTGGTTTGAATCATCTCATTGTTGAAGAGGGCCACGTCCATCAGAGTTGATCATTTTATAGTCTTGATGTTGCCCTGTATAATGATCTCCTGGTTCTGCTCATTTCACTTAGCATCAATTCATGTAGGTCTCTCCAGACCTCTCTGAAATTATCCTGCTGATTGTTTCTTACAGAACAATAATATTCTATAGCATTTATATACCACAATTTATTCAGCCATTCTCCAATTGATGGGCGTCCACTCAGTTTCCTGCAATTACAAAAAGGGCTGCCAACAAACATTTTTGCACATGTGGGTCCCTTTCCCTTCTTTAAGATCTTTTTGGGATATAAGCCCAGTAGAAACATTGCTGGATCAAAGGGTATGCACAGTTTGATAACTTTTTGAGCATAGTTCAAATTGTTCTTCAAAATGGTTGGATCCGTTCACAGTTCCAACAACAATGCATCAGTGTCCCAGTTTTCTCACATTCCCTCCAACATTCCTCATTATCTTTTCCTGTCACATTAGCCCATCTGAGAGGTGTGTAGTGGTATCTCAGAGTTGTCTTAATTTGCATTTCTCTGATCAATAGTGATTTGGAGCATCTTTTCATGTGGCTACAAATAGTTTCAATTTCTTCATCTGGAAATTGTCTGTTCATATCCTTTGACCATTTATCAATTGGAGAATGGCTTGAACTATTATAAATTTGAGCCAATATATTTTAGAAATGAGGCCTTTATCAGATCCTTTGGAAGTAAAAATGTTTTCCCAATTTATTATTTCCCTTCCAATCTTGTCTGCATTAGTTTTGTTTGTACAAAAACTTTTTAACTTAATATAATCAAAATTATGTATTTTATGATCATTAATGATCTCTAGTTCTTCTTTGGTCATAAATTCCTTCTTCCATAAATCTGAGAGATAAACTATCCTATGTTCTTCTAATTTGTTTATAGTATCATTCTTTGTGTCTAGATCATGAACCCATTTTAACCTTATCTTGGTATACAGTGTTAGGTGTGGGTCTATGCCTACTTTCTGCCATGCTAGTTTCCAATTTTCCCAGCAGTTTTTTTCAAATAGTGAATTCTTATCCCAAAAGATGGGGCCCTTGGGTTTGTCAAATACTAGATTGTTATAGTCATTTGCTCTTTTGTTCTGTGATGGGTTTTAGTTCTTTCTTAGTTTTGCAATGACTTGCCCATTCATCAGGATCCCTTGAAACAGAGATTTAGCAGTCTGCATCTACAGGTTTTCAGTGCCCTGAGATATAATTTACCTGTGCTATTTTTAAATAAATATATGTAATATTGATTATCACACACACACATATATATGTATACATATATGACATACCTATATAAGTGTGTGGGTATTATATGTTGTATGTACAAGTAACTAAATAATGGTAACATATAACTAGATTTTTTTAAAAGATAATTTAGCAAGTTGGTTGGTGTGAAGAAAAAAATTTTAAAGTGTTAAAAATTATGGCAGGCAGCATAATAATCTTCAAATATTATGTGTTTAAATATACAAGAAAAGTTAAAATTCTTTCTTTCTTTTTCATATCAGTTGAATGGTACAAAGAGAATTTTCACAACTGGAAGAATGCAGAAAAAGCTTTGGAGCCCTTTCCTGTGGAATAAACATTTTTATAAAAAGAAACATTTATGGAGAGAAAAGAAGAAAATCGTTCTACCTCATAGATATTTAATTTAAAATCAAATTTACCAAACAGAATCTTCTTTCCTTTTGGAAGTAGATTCGGTTTTTTTGCACAAAATCTCAAGGACAGAATTATGTTATAAATAATAGGTATTCTCAGTTCATAGAAGAATCACATTTTGAACTGACTTGGAATTTTGTTCTATTGCCAATTGTGTTCTCCAAAGATGATGCTACTTTTCTGCACAATAGGAATAACAATGGAAAATGAGATGAATGAAGTGTAGAGATACACAATTTAACAGCTGTATCTACAAAGAGAGAGTCCATCCCTTAGTTTGAAAGAGCTATCAATCAGAAGCTTGCTTCATAAATGGTCTATTAGCCTAGAAATCAATCTTGGCAGTAGGGAAGGCATCACTTTGCCAAAAAAGGTTTGTCCTTTTCTCTTACACAGTGAATATGCTATGGACGTAGTTCCCTTTGTTGGGGATTGTTATAAATTAGAATTTTAAGGTAATACAGAGTAAGTTATTATTCCAATTAATGGTTGAAATTCCATTACATGATTTGCCATAAAATGAGAAATACCTGTCTGTACAAAGCAATAAAGTTGGAACAAGATGGAAACATTTTAAGCACTTTTAAATTTTGGTACTTGATTTTTAATAATTCATTTCAATAAAGTTACCGTGTAATTTAAAAACTTCTAAAAGAATATATTTTTAAAAATAGGAAAATAAGATTTGTATGTTTAGTTTTTTAAACTAAATTAGTTATTTTAACTCCAAAAAAAATTTTAAGTTGAAGAGGAAATGTATTGCAAGTCTCACTTTTGTTTTATATTTACAAAATCATATCAATGTTTTTTAATGATACATTCATGCTTTTTATTCTATTTAAAATACAATAAACATTTCATATGTATGTGTGTGTATATATATATATATATATATATATATATATGTATAGTATTTTATCTATATTCATGACCAAAATGTATATGATACTAGAAACTTAAAACATTCATTCAACAAATATTTTTGGAGCATACTTTGTACATATCATTGAACTTAAGAAATATTTTTTTAAAGTGTTCTTTTTTAGAAACCAAAAATTTTTGTTTTTCATTTTTAAAATTACTTTTATACCATTAAATTCAAGTCTTTTGATGTCAGTTCTTCTAACTAACTGCTTATGGTGGGAAACATTATTTAGATTTTTAACATTTCTAGTTTATGTTCACATAAACAATTTTCTAGTAAAACATTTTTGACATTTCTTCTGTCTCATTAAATTTTTTTTTTTTACACGTCATTTAGTGTTTATTGTTTGCTTAAGTGACAGTATTGTGACAGTGGGAAATATGATAAAGGGAAAGACATGTGAAAGTTGGTTTAGTGATATAAATTTAGCACATATTGTGGAGATTAATTACTGGATGCAGAAATATCCTCAAGCCATTCTTGGAACTGAATCAGTTCCAAGTATTTCTCCAGGGGTTTGATTAGAAAAGTGAGTTTTCTCAGTGGACTCATTGGTGACTCTCACATATTTGTTTTATATAAATGCCTTTTGTAAATGTCCCACAGTCTCAGAGACAATCTAAATTGATTGGTTTGTGAATGAAATTGGGCAGTATGATGTGGATGCTTTACAACATTGGCTCCCAGTGCATCTGTGTATGCAAACAATTCAGATATTGAGGAAACAGGGGAAACATAGGTGTTCCATCTTTGACACCAGCTTTATCAGAACAATAACTTGGATAGAGAATGAATAAGAACATGCAAAAGAGTTTGGATGGGTTGCCATTATATCTCCACATTATATGATAATCAAGACAGAAATATTCAGTATTTCAATGTCAGCTCCACACCCCAACCACCTGTTTCCCCTGTCTTTTGTCATAGGACCATTACCAATATCTTGCACCAGTCCCGAATCTTGGCTACTTGTCTCTAGCTTCCTGTGAGCCTTCTCCAATGTTGCAGAGACTGTCTGATGGACCAGAATCAAATCTCTCCTGCCCTCAATTTTTTTTCAGCTCTATAATATCTGCCTTCACCTGAGGTAGAAACACCACCACCTGTCTTGAGGCTGAACTTCAAAGGAAGACTGAACCATCTAATCAGGGCACCTGATGGTACAGTGGATGGAATGTTGAGCCAGGAACCAGGAACCTGTGTTCAAATCCAACCTCAGATATTTATTAGCTGTGTAACTGGACAAATCATTTAAAGTCTGCCTCAGTTTCCTCATTTGTAAAATGAGACAATAACCCATGTACATTCCTTTCAAGAGTAATGTGAGGATCAAATGAGAATTATAAAGTGCTTAGCACAGTCCCTGTCACATAGTAGATCCTATATAAGCAGTATCTATGATTGTTCATCATCTGCCTCCCTCAATAACCTCAGTGGACCTGGGCTCTTTCCTCAATAGTTAACATACTCCCACCATCTCATTCTTCCCCCATCCTAAACATTTTGAACACCAGATTTCTGATGGGCAAATCCTACTTCCCATCTCCAGCTACCCTTCCTTCCATATTCCTCAATCTTACCCTCCCTCTTCTCACATGTATTCTATTCTGGATCTACAGGCTCCTTCCATTTCACTCTTTGGAATGCTTCCTCCATTGTTAACAAAACTTTCATCTTCATCCTCTTCCTTTTTCACTCATTTCATCTTTTGGCACTCACTAAGACCCAGCTTCCACCTGATAATAAGGTGATACAGAGTAAGTTTTTATTCCAATTAATGGTTGAAATTCCATTACATGATTTGCTGTAAAATAAGAAATACTTCTTTTCCCCCAAAAAATACTTCCTGCATCCTTCCCCACCCTTTCTGATAGCGAATTATTACAAACACAAAAGTATTAGACTTTTGGTCATACCTCATTCATCATGGTGGGAGGGGTTAGAATGTTTCTTGTTCTATAGATCATATAGGGATTGGGTAATGAATTATACTATTATAATCCTCAGAGGAGAAGAAAGAATTGCTGTGTGATGGTGGTAAAGGAATACTCTAGAAATGGCAGGGACACTGCTGTCCCTTATCTAGCATTACCTGATCGCATCACCTTCCATCTCCAGGAAAACATCCCTGCTGTCTGCTCCATCCTCTTGGCAATCTCTAATTTCTCTTTTATCCATCAGCTCCTTCCCTGCTATCTACAAACAAGTCTGTGTTTTCCCCATCCCTAAACAAAAACAAAAACAAAATTCATTTGATCCTACCTACCCTACCATTTATTCTCCCTGGCTAAAGTCTTTAAGAAAGCCATTTGTACTCAGAACTTCATTCCTTTTCATTTGATTCTAAGTGTGCTTTCTCTGTATTGATTTTAATTTTTTCCCCTAAAGCAGTTTATTTTTATTAATTTTTATTTTCCTCAGTTACATGTAGAAACAACTTTTTGGGGGGTTACATATACACATTAAATTTTTTTTTTTAACATATTTCCTTATGAATCATGTTGGGAGAGAAAAATCGGAACAAAAGGGGGAAAAAAACAAGAAAAAGAAAAAAAAATGATTGAAACATGTTTATTTACATTCAGTCTCCACAGTTCTCTCTTTGTATTTGAGTAGCATTTTCCATCCAGAGTTTACTGGGATTGCCTCGGATTACTGAAGAAGCACGTCTGTCATAGCTGATCATTGCACAATTTTACTTTTGCTGTGTACAATGTTTTCCTGATTCTGTAGTTTCACAGCATCAATTCATATAAATCTTTCCAGATCTTTCTAAAATCATCCTGTTCATCATTTTTTATAGAACAATAATATTCCATTACTTTTATTTATCATAACTTATTCAGCCATTCCCCAACTGATGGGCATCAACTCAGTTTCCCGTTCCTTGTCACTGTAAAAAGGGCTGCTACAAACATTTTTATACATGTGGGTCCCTTTTCCTTTTCTATGATCTCTTTGGGATACAGACCCGGTAGAGACACTACTGGATCAAAGGATATGCACAGTTTGAAAGCCCTTTGGGCATACTTCCAAATTGCTCTCCAAAATATCTGGATCATTTTTGCATTGATTTTAAATCCTCTGCAATCTAACTTCCAGTCTCATCACTCAAATGAAACTGTCTTTGTGACCAGCCATCTTGATGAGGTTGTCTAGTTTTTCAGGGTTCTGGTCAGTCAGGGAACCAAAAATATGATGAGGTGAAGTCTAGTTTTCAGGGTTCCTGGTTAGGGAACCAAAAATATGAGGACGCCTAGTTTTGGGGGTTTCCTTTCAGGGAGCCAAAATATAATGAGGTTTAGGTTTTGGGGTTCCCTTTCATAGGGATAAGGTCTAGATTTAGGGAACCAAAATGAGATTAGGGTTTCTGGTGGTCAGGGAATTAAATGATAAAGTCTAGTGGCAGGTTCAGGGTTCAGGGAACCAAATGGAGAGGTTTGGCTCCCCTATACCGCCTTGGGATTTGGCACAAGGATAGGAAGTTTGGGGAACCCCTTCTGGCGGTACAGAGATTCTCTGTAAAGGAATTTACAAACCCGAAAACCTAGATTGATAAAAGAGGTTTATTATGGGAATTGGGAAGTAAGGTTAAAAATCCTGACAGAGAGGCATAAAGTCTTGTCAAGGAAATAGATGAGGATAAAGAGAAGGTAGCACTGGAAGAGAATATTATTCCAGTGGGCAGAGATTTCCTTGGCATAGCATGGCATGTTTAGAATATCTGCAAAGAGAGGATTTTAGATTGGTTCTTTTATAATAGGAGTTTTGGCTATAAACTGGGTTTCAGCTTGAGCTGAATTTGAATAGAATTCAGTGAGTTTCTTTAATTGAATAGGGTTGGAATTCTTTTAGCTCAAGACTGAACCAACCCCACCTAGATAACAGAATGAACCTGTTTATCTTGTTTCCTCTGGGGGTGGGGTCCCTCACTGAGGCAAGAGTTGAAGGAGTTTTGCCCACTAACTAATGTTCTCCAAGGCTCTGTCATGGGTCCTCTTTTCTATCTATATTCTCCAATCTAGTGATTTCATCAATATCCTGGATTCAATCATCATCTTTATAATGAGTCTCAGATCCATTTATCCAGCCCCAAACTCCATATCCAAAAGAGAAGTTGGGATCTTCCTCTTCTTCATCTCCATCCCATGCTTTAATAATAATACTTATCTCCCAGAGTAGTGAGGATCAAATGATGAAATATTTATAAAGAGCTTTTCAAATCTTAAAAGTGCTACCTATTATTAGTAGTATTTTTTTCCCCACAAAAATCAATAATTTGACAAGGTTTTTGATATTTTAACTAGAATTCATGGAATAGACAAAGATGTTAAACATAGAGTGCTAAAAATAGCAAGTTAAGATTTAGCTGAATTTTGGTGTTCAAACTCTGAAAACAGCTAATCCTCTGACTTGTCTGCCATAGCAACATAAAGCTGAAAAGAATAGAGATCAAGTAGTTCATCATTCTATCTTCAGACAGCTTATTAGCCTAATTATATTCAGGACAGATAAATATTTCTCTTCTCTTTTTAAATATCCGGGGGAAAATGATACTGAAACTCCCACTGGTTACCTATTCCAGTGTTTAAGTTTGGAGTCATTCTTCATGTGGAAAAATTAAGGTGTTTTCACAACTCTATTTGAAAACCTCAAATACTCTTGCTTTCTTGCCTTGTATTCTTAGTTTCTTGATTATCATCATCTTAATGTATTGATTTGGGGCTAATTTCAGAGTTGAGGGGAGAGAAATTTGAATGGCTAAACTCAGGTGATAATCCTCATCCCTTTTCTGAGTTGTATTGTTGTTCAGTCATTTTTCAACTGTGTCCAATTCTTTGTGACCCATTTGTGGTTTTCTTGGCAAAGGTACAGACCTGGTTTGCCATTTACTTCTCTACCTCATTTTAGAAATGAGGAAATGGAGGCAAGCAGGGTTAATTGATTTACCTAGAATGACAGTGTTTGAGGTCACATTTGAACTATAAGAATGATTAATTTTCCTGCCTTCAGGCTTGGCACTCTTATACAATGCCATATTTTATTTTGTCTTAAAATTTTTATATGCTTATGCCTTTATATTCCTAGTGAAGGAATGAAAATGCTTCTGAAAAATATTTATGAGAATTAGTAAATAGAGGGAAAAAAAAACCTATAGAAACACAACCAAAAAGCCCATCAGAAAAATGTTTTATATTTTCAGCAAGTTTTATTTATAATCTTGGAGTCACGCAGATCTCTTTATTTCAGATAACAAACTAAAAATGGAAACATAACAAGGGTTTGCTCAGAGAAATTACAAGTAGCAGCCTAACATGGTGGTCTCATACAATTTTTTGCATAATACATAAGTGAACATTCCTCATCATTATTTTTTAGAAAATACAAATTTTCCTTAAAAACAAACTTGATTCTTTTAAAAGTCTTTTTTCATCTTGGAAAAAAAAAAAACACTTTAAATGAATTTAAATGAATTATATTATATTGCAAATATTTCTGTTATCTTTAGGGGGCAAAAAAAGAATAACATCATATAACTAAAATGAAATCAGTTTTAAATTCTTAGTAGCTGAAATTATGGTTTGCTAAGCTAATGAACTAATCAAGCCACAGTTTTAAATGGTGTTACTACAGTATTCTAATTACTGCAATCTGATTTTCCTCAATGCCTGTGAAGGTCAAAATTGAAGGTCTAAATCAACAAGAAATGTAAATGCTGAATGCAAGAACCAAGAGAGACACTTTGTCCTCTGAATAGCAGAATAATAGAATTGTGGAGTTGGGAAGGAATTTGAGGTCATCTACTGATCTCTTCTTATTCTGTGTAAGAATTGCCTTTAAAACTGGAATTCTTAACCTTTTTTGGTGTCATGGACCCCTTCTCAGTAGGTTTTGAAATACATAAAATAAAATATATGAGATTATGAAGGAAACTAATTACATTGAAATAAAGATGTTCTTTTCCCTATTCAAGTTCATCGATTCCATTATCTTTCCATATTTCTTTCATGTTTGTCATTCAGATAAATTAACTAATGAGTGAGAATCTTTGCAATTCTAACTTTTGCAAACCTTTAACACATTTCTTTCTCTAAACTCTCTCCTTAGAGGTTTTCTATATTAACCATCAGATACAATAATAATAACAATAACTAGCATTTTATATAGCATTCTAAGATGGGCAAAGGACTTTATAATTGTCTTATTTTATTCTCACAGCACCCCTGGGAGATAGGTGCTATTATTATCTCTTTTATAGATGGAGAAAACGAGGCAGTCAGAAGTTAATTGACTTACCTAGAATCACAAGTGTCTGAGGCAGGATTTGAACTCAGATCTTCCTGACTCCACATCTGGCACACTATCCACTATGCCATTTAGCTGACAAAACAGTGGTTTTCATTTCTTTCTTTTATTTTTTCCTTCTTTCTAAACTATTTTTTTCTACAAAATCTGTTCTCCCAGTCTGAAAATCTATTCTAAGCCATCTATTGTGTACACTCTCACATACATTTTGCCAAACCATTATAGTATTAGCAATATACAATGTAAATGGAAAGAAATCACAGAAAGTATTCACCTGCATAGGGGCAGTTAGGTGGTGCAATGGACTGAGCATTGTGCAGGGAGCCAGGAAGATTCCTCTTCATGAATTAAAATCTGGCCATAATTTAGCTCTTTTCAACAATGAGGTGATTCAAGGCAATTCCGATAGGCTTGGACTGGAAAAAGCCATTCACATAGAGAGAGAACCTTGGAGACTGAATGTGGTTCAAAGGTTCAAAATATTTTCATCTTTTTTGTTCTTGTTTGTTTGTTTGCTTGCTTATTTTTTTTCTTTTTCCTTTTGATCTGATTTTCTTTGTGCAGAATGATAAATATAGAATTGCACACATTTAACCTATATCAGATTACTTGCTGAGTAGAGGAAGGGAGAGGAGAAGGAGGGAGAAAAATATGGAATACAAGATTTTGCAAAGGTGAAGGTTGAAAACTGTCTTTGCATGAATTTGGACAAATAAAAAGCTATTATATGTAAACAACAACAACAACAAACAGACCAAAGCAGAACTAGAGATCATTACTGATCACAAAATAGAAAATTTCGATTATACCAAACTGAAAAGTTTTTGTACAAACAAAACTAATGCAGACAAGATTAGAAGGGAAGCAATAAACTGGGAAAATATTTTTACAAAGGTTCTGATAAAGGCCTCATTTCCAAAATATATAGAGAATTAACTCTAATTTATAAAAAATCAAGCCATTCTCCAATTGAAAAATGGTCAAAGGATATGAACAGACAATTCTCAGATGAAGAAATTGAAACTATTTCTAGTCATATGAAAAGATGCTCCAAGTCATTATTAATCAGAGAAATGCAAATTAAGACAACTCTAAGATACCACTACACACCTGTCAGATTGGCTAAGATGACAGGAAAAAATAATGATGATTGTTGGAGGGGATGCGGGAAAACTGGGACATTGATGCATTGTTGGTGGAGTTGTGAACGAATCCAACCATTTTGGAGAGTAGTTTGGAACTATGCTCAAAAAGTTATCAAACTGTGCATACCCTTTGATCCAGCAGTGTTACTACTGGGATTATATCCCAAAGAGATTATAAAGAAGGGAAAGGGACCTGTATGTGCACGAATGTTTGTGGCAGCCCTTTTTGTAGTGGCTAGAAACTGGAAACTGAATGGATGTCCATCAGTTGGAGAATGGCTGAATAAATTGTGGTATATGAATATTATGGAATATTATTGTTCTGTAAGAAATGACCAACAGGATGATTTCAGAAAGGCCTGGAGAGACTTACACGAACTGATGCTGAGTGAAATGAGCAGGACCAGGAGATCATTATATACTTCAACAACAATACTAGATGATGACCAGTTCTGATGGATCAGGCCATCCTCAGCAACGAGATCAACCAAATCATTTCTAATGGAGCAGTAATGAACTGAACTAGCTATGCCCAGAAAAAGAACTCTGGGAGATGACTAAAAACCATTACATTGAATTCCCAATCCCTATATTTATGCACACCTGCATTTTTGATTTCCTTCACCAGCTAATTGTACAATAATTCAGAGTCTGATTCTTTTTGTACAGCAAAATAATGTTTTGGTCATGTATACTTATTGTGTATCTAAGTTATATTTTAATATATTTAACATCTACTGGTCATCCTGCCATCTAGGGGAGGGGGTGGGGGGGGGTAAGAGGTGAAAAATTGGAACAAGAGGTTTGGCAATTGTTAATGCTGTAAAGTTACCCATGTATATATCCTGTAAATAAAAGGCTATTAAAAAAAAAACAACAACAAACAAACAAAAACATTGTTTGGCAGAAAAAAATCTGATCATAGATAATTACTAGTTGTATGACCCTGGGCAAATCATTTAATCTTGTTTGCTTTAGTTTCCCCATTTAAAAAATGAGCTGAAGAAAGAAATGACAAACCACTCTAGTATCTTTAACAAGAAGACCCCCAATGGGGTCACAAAGAATTGGATATCACTGAAAATGGCTGAACAACATTAACTGGGGAGTGGATGTATGGGGTGGGGGGAAAGACTAGAAAAGACCTCTTGCAGAAGGTAGAGTTGAGGTAGGTCAAGGAAACCAGAAGGTGAAGATGAAGAAGGAAAACATTCCTGATGGTGAAAAGGCACATAACTAAGACATAGAGTCTTACGTCTAAAGAATAAGAAAGACAGTGTCACTGGATATTAGAATTTGTTGAAGAGATATAAGATGTGAGAAGAATGGAAAGATAGGAAGTGGCAAAGTCATGAAGGGTATTATGAATTAAATGAAAATTTATATTTGATTTTGGAGGTGAATAGGTTATTGAGATGCTGTCATTTTTTGAGTGAGTGTTAATATAACCATACTTATGCTATTGGAAGATCACTTGAGAAGCTAAGACTGCAGTGGGGAAGAGATCTGAATCTAGGTGACCAAATAAAAGACTGTTTCAAAAATCTGAGTCTGAAGTGAAGAAGGTTTATATTAGAGTGAAATCTGTGGGAATGGAGAGGAGAAAGTATAGATGAGAGATATGAAGAGGGAAGCAATATATACTTGACAACAAATTGGATATGCAGAGTGAGTACAAATGAGAAATTTAGGTTGACCCAGAGGTTTAGGAATTGGTGATTGGGTAGATGGCAGTGCCCTTGATAGTAATAGGAAAGTTTACTAAAGGAAGGATTTGGGGTTAAGGAGAGTCAGGGGGAAATAAATTCTGTTTGAACATGTTGAGTTTGAATTGTCCAATATAGAGTAAAACTGACTTGCTTTACTAAAGGATTGGGATGAGAAAGGTAGAAAAGTGAAGTCAGAGCAAAGGTCAAAGCCTGGGAAAGAACTGAGGAGCGGAGAGAGTAAAAGTCATAGTGAAAAAGAAGAATATGTTGAAGAAGATTAAATCTTAGGGAAAGATAGAATAATAAGGAGTTTCAGAGTTCTTGATCATGTGAATAGCTAATAGCAACACCATGAGTGTGACCATCTCATGTAGCTGAGGTAGATTGAAGGAATAGGATGGAGTTGAGTAAGTTGATAAAGTAGAAGGGTAAAATAATTTTAAATTTTTTTTTAATTTTGTTTTTCTAGTGATTTGAAATTTAACCCCAATTTGTGATGTTAGAAGAGGTTAAGGTTAGATAGAGATAGGAGAATCATATTTAGAGAAAAAATTGAATCCTTGGGAGCTGTTTTGATTAGTAAGGAAGATAGTTTAGAAAGAAGAGGATCAGAAATAAATCTTTGGAGGATACCTAGTGGGCTTGAGCTAGATGAAAATTCAGCAAAGACAAAGAAATAGAGAACAATTTAATAATTTATTAAATGGAGAGATATACTGGGACCAAATGGATCCATGGTTGGTCCCAGGGCTGAATAAGACTATCGTCTCAAAGAATCCAGCCCTGAGTATTGGGACAGCTAGATTTTTATAGCATAACAAGAACAATGACATAATGGGGGAGGTACCTGGATGGGGATAACCTAATGGGGGAAGGCACCTAGGATGACACAATGGAGGGAGGTACTGGAGAGGTGACTGATATTCTAATGATATCTAAAATGGATAGACCTTTATCCTGTCCAACATTAAGAAGTAATGATTATAGTCTAAAGATATAAAACCTTTATCTCATCAACATTAAGAGGGAAAGGTCATAACCTGAGGCAGAATAACTAAATAGGACAATTAGGGAAACTAGGTCAGGACATCAAAAGGGAATGGTGGCACATTAAGAAGACAAACAGAAGAGAATAAAATGAAAAAGAGAGAAGAGATTATCAAGAAGAAGGTGATCAACTATGTCAAACTGAAGAAGTCAAGACTTATGAAGATTGAGAAAAGACCATTTGACTTTTTTTAATAATATATTTTTATTTTCAAAATATATATATAGTTTTCAACATTCACTCTTAAATAATACATATTTCCACATTCGCACAAGAAAAATCAGGTTTAAAAAAAAGCAAGCAAACAACAATAAAAAAAAGTAAAGATACTATGTTGTGATCCATATTTAGTCTCCACAGTGCTCTTTCTGCATGCATATGGCTCGCTCCATCATGAGTCAATTGGAATTGGCTTGAATCAACTCTTTGTTGAAAAGAGACACAAGACTATTAAGACTTTTAATTAAGATATCTTTGATTTTACTCCTCCTTCTTTGACCACACCCCTCATAATCTCTCCCCCAGGTAGTCTTAAGTGACCTGTAGTAATCAATGAGACTCCTTTTCTCTGATCAATACCTTAATGAGGCACAGTCAGAACTAAAGTTAAGAAAATCCTCATTCAAATATGGCTTCAGATTCTTATTGACTAGGGGACCCCTGTGTGAGCCATTCAACTTCTATCTGTCTCAGTTTCTTCATATGTAAAATGGGGATAATAGCACCTACCTCCTAAGAGAGTTGTGAGGACCAAAGGAGATAATATTTGTAAAGCATTTAGCATAGAGCCTGGAGTGTGATGTAATTAGCTCTTGTTATTATTATTGATGCGGGAAAGATTCCAATCTTTGATTCCCAACCCCCCTAGCTAATGTAAATTACCCTTTGACTCACAAATCCTGGTCCCTTTGAATTCCAATAGAAGGTCCTCCGGACTTATCCCAGCCCCACCCGGATCTGAGCCAACTTTGGGGCTACACCCCAAAGCCCCTCGAGCTAAGTCTCCGACTTAAAAGGACCACACTGGGAACCCCTCTTTGCAGAGATTCCAAACATGGTCGCCATGTGAGGATCCTCTGTCCACTGGACCCTCTGTCCAGTGCCCTCTTTATCTCTACCTCCACCTATCTCCTACTTCTAAACTCAATAATAAACCTCTTTTATTAATCTAGCTCTCTGGGCTAATAAATGCTTTTATTGGGAATCCGCACCGCTTCTAGACCTCATGTACCGCCGTATCCTTACGCCAAATCTAAGGGGGTTGCAGGGGAATTCTGTTTGACTCCCTGTACCCCAAACCTGCCACTAGCCCTAACTAAACCCTAATTTCATTTAGGTATCCCAAATGTAGACCTCAACACATGTGGTCTATACCTCAACATTCGGTTCCTGACCTCAACATTATTATTATTAATCTGTTCAGGAAATTTGGAAAAGGGTTACTGACATTTAGGGGGATCATAATTCTAATCTCTTTAGGGAATCAGGTGATTAGAGAAGAAGTACTTCTCTTTCTAAATTTGGTTATCACTCTCAGTCTATTTTCTAGGTTCTTAACTTTGTTCTTGACCTTTTAAAAACAATTTCCTGAAAGAAAAGCATTATACCTAAAAAAGGAGAAAAGAACTTCAGACTAGAGAAATATTTATTTATGAACATTTTTAATTGAATTCAAAAGATTTTTAATATGCTTCCATATTAATGGGGAGTTCACTCAGGCTTAGCAGGTTGGGGTGGTTATGTAATGTTAAAAGAAACTGAGCAAGACAGAGATTAGAGACTAATTCAATAGTTTATTAAATGGAGAGAAATACTGGGACCAATGGATCCCAGGGCTAGACGAGACTATCATCTCAAAGGGTCTAGTTCCTTATTTCAATTATTTCTGACAATCAATTGTCAGATCCTCTGCAGTTGGGGAGCATATTGTATGGTACAGCATTTTAATAAAAAAGCTGGAGAGATATCTAGAAGCAAAATTTATTATACCGATCTTGCGAGAATAGGGTATCACACCCATCAAGCAAACAATCAAAGGGAGGAAGCACCGTAAGGGGCAGGGTCAACACTTTTTATCCCTAACGCAAATACCCCCTCCCACCACTGACCCTCATTCTTATTGGCTGAGGATTTTACATTCTAAACGCGAGAACTACCCAAGAAATTGAACTTGACCAATAAGTATATAGTTGCCCATATTTGACCTAAACAGAAAGACACTGATGTCATAGAGGATAAAAAGGGGACTTAAGTATGCCTTTAGGGGATAGCAGGGAAGGGACTTAAGTATGCCGTTGACTTGATGCTTAAAGTCCTTCAGGCCTACTCCAACTCTGAAATAGATGAAGCCTTACTCAGTTTTCACCAACTGTCTTGAAAGATCTCACCTCATCTCGTTCAATATGGACAGCTGTGGTCATTTGTGCATGACTCGGCCTCTACTTACGGAGAGCAGCAGGCTCAAGGCAGTTGTGTTGCCCATTCAGAGGGGCAGCCGGAGCGGCTCCACCTGTGCGGCCCACAGGAACAAACAGGGCTGCTACTAGAATGCAGATTTCTGAGCAGATTATGCACAGTTAGACCAAGGCAGGCAAACCCCAAACTTTTTAGAGGCCTCGATATCAACAAGGTCCTTTTAAGTACGCTGAAATACTAATTAAGGACCTGGGGTAACAGGAGTGGAGAAACAGCTCAGAGAGACTGCCAGTTCCAAGACAGGTATCCAATTTCTGGTTGTTTCTAAGAAATAATCCCCAAAACTGAGTCTGCCAGGGCAATGTCAACAGAATAAGGGATTTCCAGGTTAAAGCACAACCAGCAAATCATAGTCTAGTAAATTTAAGCAAGGAGTAAAGGACTTCCAATTAAATCTGAACTAGCAAGATACCAGTTTCCCAACTTCCAATTAAATCTGAACAAGCAAGGTACCAGTTTTCCCAATTTCCTATTTCTTCTCCTCCCTTTCTTTTTTTCTTTTGGAAAGGAATTATCAAATGACCATCCCACATACAAATCATACCCATATGCATATACATAATAGACTACTGAAACATAACAGCAATAGTTACACAAGTTTAACAATTTCCATTCCAAGTCTTAAACACAGCCCAGTAATACAGTGAAAATTTTAACAAGTCAACCACTTTCCCACTCCCCCCCATCAGTCCAAATTACATCAGAAAAAGTGGGCGCAGGCAATGGCTGTCATTTGCTTCTTCAAGCTGGACAGGGACGATGCTAGGGATGATGTTCAGTCCACGAGGGGGATGGGTCTGTAGTGTGGCGAGCCGACAAACAAAGGTTTGATCTAGGTCCCAGAGGCAAGTCAATATATCTGCAATTTGACCAAATCTAGAAATAAAAACAAATCTAACAAAGAAAAGTTAGAACAGTCTGAGATAGAAAGACTGGTCCACAAGACTGCTACAAGATGTGGCCTCTCATTAGTTAAAAATCTTAAAAAAAACTTGAATATCCAGACACAATATCTGGTAACCAATAGATGACCAGACTAAATACTTATTTGCTCAAGTATTTAGGATATAGTGATTACACATAACCAGATTGGAAACAACAAGGTATGACATAATTGAATTAACAATTTCTTATTGACCATTATAGAAATCAGTTACAGGAGGGAAAAAATGCAGTGCATATTAACTACAAACCCAAGATATTTTACCTCTAGTAACAGATATTTACCATAACCTTATCAGTTTGCTGCTTTTAAAATGTCTGGAACAGTTTAGAAGAAGGGGGGGAGAATAGAATTCCATGTGACTACCCTTCCCCCAACTCCACAAGGGTGGGGAGCGAAATCACTCCAGGCTAACTAAATGGCTCCTATAGCTGAAGTAGCAGCAGTGAGGAGGGGGGCGAGTTTAAAATCTTTACAAAAGATCTCTACCCCACCCAACATTTAAAGTAGCAGAAATCAGTGGGTGGGTGGGGGAATCCCATAAAACTAAATGTCCAGCAGAGCTGAATTTAAAGCATATAATCCATTTCGATCTCATTTCAAATAATAAAACAACATAGTTTCTTTCTCTCCTTCTGGCCCCATGTGGCCATTATTCCCAATGGACTTCTCCTAAGCCCAGCCTGGCCAGGGATGAAGCTTTCAGAAAAGTCCTTGTTACATACTTTTAGGTAAAATTAGAGGCACATGACCTCTTTCAGGCAAGTTAACAGACATTCTTTAACAAGCTATTGTTCCTTTAAGACCTTATACTTAAGGATAACCAATTCATTTCCCAAATTTAGAATAATCTTTAAATTCCTAATCAAATGTTTTCACCAGCTGGAGTTCAGTATTGAAATAACAATCCCCAAATTTGATCATTGTTCTTAAATTTAACAGAGCTCTTAAGTTACCGAAACAGACAAATAAATTACAAACAATTTCACAAAAATCACATAGAACACAGAGCACAACTAGACTGTCCAATAACATACAAGCCATACAGAACACTGATCACACTTAGACTGCACAATTATAACATTCCGTAGGACACTAACATTAAAGCTAAACCAAATGGCATTTTTAAAACCCCCAGTCTTTGTAGATAGCCCCCTGAGCATGCAAAAGCGGGAGGGGCCGGCATTACTCTAACTAACACAGGATGACCCAAACAGGGAAACTGAGTCCCATTTTCAAATGCATATACTTCCCACTCGATGGAAGAAGTGGGAGGACCTCTCTTAGAAATGCAAAGGACGGGCCTTTGTCTCTGGAAAAGAGTTGGACAGAAAGAGTTTCCTCAAGCAAAGCATCTGCTCCAGGAAAAGAGTTTTGAGGCGGCGGAGTGTCTAGATTGCAGACAAGTAAAAACTTAGTTTTCCCAACCTTTGCAGCCTCCCTCGTATCTCTTTTTAGAGATAGAGCCGCAGCAATTCCTAAAGAATTGTGCCAGAGCTCCCAAGAGCAACAAACAACGACTGCAGTCTTGATGACTGCAGTGTCCACCACAAGATAAGGAAAGAAAAAGTCTTTTACCTTGTCCAAAATTCCATCACACTCCAGTAGGCCACTCATCAACCAAGCAAATGGCACCCCCAAAGAGGGCACCCCAAGTGACATCCGCGTCCGGTAATTCACTAATCAACCAAACCAACCGGTACCCCAAGAAAAAGGCACCCCAAAAGTGACATCCACATCCAGTAATTCACTAATCAACCAAACCAACCGGTACCCCAAGAAAAGGGCACCTCAAAAGTGACATCCGCGTCCGGTAATTACAAACTTACTCTCCTGTGGCTGAAATGGGGTTGTCTACCATCAGGCTATTGTGGCTGGGAAACTGCTCTCTTTCCCAGAGGCTCTGGAAAGAAATCCAGGAGGGCCCTACCTCTCCAAGCCAAGAGTTCAGATTCGCAGTCACCCCAGCCCAAGGCAGAGGCCCCAAAGTCTCATCTCTTATACTGCTCATTTTCTAATTATCTCGCTGGGGAGCTCCAAATGTAATGTTAAAAGAAACTGAGCAAGACAGAGATTAGAGACCAATTCAATAATTTATTAAATGGAGAGAAATACTGGGACCAATGGATCCCAGGGCTAGACGAGACTATCATCTCAAAGGGCCTAGCCCCTAGTATCGGGACAGTAAGCCTTTTATGGAATAACATTAACAATGACATAATGCAGATACCTAGGTGGGGAAAGCCTCATAGATGGAGGTTACTGATATTTTAATGACATTAAGGAATGTCTATAACACCTTTATCTCCACCATTAAGAAGGGATGGTCATAACCTTAAGTCAGAACATGAAATAGGACAAATGGAGGAACTGATCACCCCATTAAAAGTGACCTTTAACATTACAGTTATATTACTGATCAGGAGGATCAGGGATGTTTTGTAGAGAAAGTGTCATTTAAAATGGATTGAAAGGGTAGATAAAACTTAAATAGATGAAGGTGAGAGGGTGGAAGATTTACCAGTTATTGGGGAAAGCAGGAAACACTCTGAGGTGATACTCATGAAAAAAGTAGTTCGATTTTCCTAGTGCATAAAGGACAGTGCTTAAAATAACATTAAACAAAGCAGGAAATGTAGTATAGTATGAAATTATGATGAATCTTGAAGGATAGGAAAAAAATCTGAACATTCCTCAGATAATAGGAAGCCATTAAAGATATTTGAATAGACAAGGATATAACCATTTATATGTTTAAGGAAGATTATTTCTACAATTCCCCAAAAGAACATTTTGGAGGAAGGATAATAGAGGAGGGAAGACCTATTCCCTATCACAATAGTACAGATTAATGTTCAAGGTCTTTAAGAGCAAGGTAGAAGTAAGGATAGAAGGGAGGAGATGGATATTAGAAATATTGTGAAGTTGATCGAGAGGTGAAAGAAAAAGTGCTGAGTTTGGAATATAGCCTCAAAGTTTTGAACATAGAAATTACATGAAAGGTTATGCTCTTAACAAAAATTGAAGTCAGAGTGTGTTAAAGAGAAAGTAATGTACGATAAACAGAACCAAGATAATATTGCATACAGTAATAGCAATTTTGTTTTAAGAATGATTTTGAATGACTAAATATCCAATTTAAATATAAAGGACATAAAAAGGAAGATGCCATCTGTATCCAGAGACAGACCTGATGAATAGAAACAAGTACAGAATGATTTTACATACATATTTGTGTTTAATAGAAGCCATCTGTAGGTCAGGGGTGAGGGGAGAAAAAGGAAAAGGAAATAAAAAGAAATTTACACATTAAGTATTATATATTTAAAAGGAATAGCAAGTTGTACATAATTGATTTGCAGTTTCATGTGCCAAAAAAAAGGAAATGGACATATTGTGCATATTAAGTTTGAGATACCAGTGAGACATCCAGATAAAAATGTCTCATAGGTAACTGGAGAAATGGGTCTAGGGCACAGAAAAGAATTCAGGACAGATTTGGAAATCATGTACACAGAAGTAACAGTTAAAACCATGGTAGTGAATGAGATTACAAAGTAAGAGAGAATTGGGAGAAGTAGACCAAGGACAGAACCTTGTAGACCAAAGCTAGTCTGAAAGGCTCTCAAGAAAGCTAGCTGGATTCCAGGCAAGGAAACTAGACTGTGAAGGAGATAATAAAGAATTTGAACTTTAACACCTGGCTATTCTCATGGTGATTACTCTGCTGAAAGGAAGACTGTCCGAAAGACCTCCAACAAATCTGGAAAGGTAAGGACTTTCAATGCTAGATCTAGGAATTTATATTTTATGTTAGAAGTAATAAGAAGCCATTTCTGCCTTTTGTGAAGGAGAGTAACACACACCTTGGGTGTGGTGTAGAAGATACATTTGGGCAATTCAGTCTTAGAAATCAAAGATTATAAATTTGAAAAAAACTTTAGAGATATTTCCCCTCAGACAGTGGAAATTAAAGACCAGAGAAATTAGTAATTTATATAAGGTTACATAATTTGTAATTGGGGGTAGGAGATTATCTAGCCAGTTCTCTTTAGTTCCTTTTTGATGGGCAGAGCTGCTCCTTCTTAATGTTCCTTCAGGTATCTCTCTGGGTTGAAACTTCCCTGTATCATATTATTTCTGGGATGGGGGTTGGGCTTAGGAGCATGGGGCTCTCAAATTAACTCTAATAGAGGTGGGAGATGGGGGAAAGGGCAAATTAAAGTTACTTGAGACCACTGCTAAAAAAGCTTTCTTTTATTTTTATTTTTATTTACCAAACTTATTCCTACCAGAAAGCCACAGCTGGCTCATTCTCTACCACAGCAGAATTTATTTAATCTTCTCACTGCTTTTGGGGAGCTATATAAAATCTTTCTTATCCTACTTCAGCTCTCATTTGAAAAAGAATCACAGCACATAAAATCTCCTTCATTCTATATACCCTTGGGTATCCATAATCTCACTCTGCTACTTTTAATCCCCTCATGGATACATACACTATGAATTATATCTTGGAAAACCGGTTTCTTTTAAGAATGCTCATCAAATAAAGAAAAGACGCAGATTCTCAAAGAAATGAGTAATGGGATATAGATACAAGGTGAGAGAGCCAGATAGAGGTCTGAGACAGAGAAGTTGAAGTTTCATCAGCTTTGTTTCCTGAATCAGAGATAATTATAGCCATTCTTCCTTGGTTCTGGGTAGCTTCACTTTGTAAAACTCAAATTCCTTTCCCTCATATACCTCTGAGAGGAGTATTGTATTTGTACCTGTTTGGTTCTTAGAAAATTTCAGTTCTTCCCTTTTTCTACAAACTAAGAGACAGCTATTTCTTTATCTCATTCACATCAATGCCATAGAATAAGAAGATTCTAGCTATGAGTTTATAGATAGGACATGGGAAACTATAAATATTATCTTCATCTGCTATGAACTGAATGGCATTTTGACAGAGAGAAATTGAAGAACAAATCCCTGAGGCAAGCTGGGATAGAGATAGGTTTAACTCCAGAGTCCCACCCTCTGGGGAGATCAACCAATCTGAAATCCAAATTATCTCAGGCTCACTTCTTTTTTTTTTTATTTTTTTTATTTTTTATTTAATAGCCTTTTATTTACAGGTTATATGCATGGGTAACTTTACAGCATTAACAACTGCCAAACCTCTTGTTCCAATTCTTCCCCTCCCTCCCCCCACCCCCTCCCCCTCCCCCAGATGGCAGGATGACCAGTAGATGTTAAATATATTAAAATATAAATTAGATACACAATAAGTATACATGACCAAACTGTTATTTTGCTGTACAAAAAGTCAGACTCTGAAATATTGTACAATTAGCTTGTGAAGGAAATCAAAAATGCAGGTGGGCATAAATATAGGGATTGGGAATTCAGTGTAATGGTTTTTAGTCATCTCCCAGAGTTCTTTCTCTGGGCGTAGCTGGTTCAGTTCATTACTGCTCCATTGGAAATGATTTGGTTGATCTCGTTGCTGAGGATGGCCTGATCCATCAGAACTGGTCATCATATAGTATTGTTGTTGAAGTTTATAATGATCTCCTGGTCCTGCTCATTTCACTCAGCATCAGTTCGTGTAAGTCTCTCCAGGCCTTTCTGAAATCATCCTGTTGGTCATTTCTTACAGAACAATAATATTCCATAATATTCATATACCACAATTTATTCAGCCATTCTCCAACTGATGGACATCCATTCAGTTTCCAGTTTCTAGCCACTACAAAAAGGGCTGCCACAAACATTCGTGCACATACAGGTCCCTTTCCCTTCTTTATAATCTCTTTGGGATATAATCCCAGTAGTAACACTGCTGGATCAAAGGGTATGCACAGTTTGATAACTTTTTGAGCATAGTTCCAAACTACTCTCCAAAATGGTTGGATTCGTTCACAACTCCACCAACAATGAATCAATGTCCCAGTTTTCCCACATCCCCTCCAACAATCATCATTATTTTTTCCTGTCATCTTAGCCAATCTGACAGGTGTGTAGTGGTATCTTAGAGTTGTCTTAATTTGCATTTCTCTGATTAATAATGACTTGGAGCATCTTTTCATATGACTAGAAATAGTTTCAATTTCTTCATCTGAGAATTGTCTGTTCATATCCTTTGACCATTTTTCAATTGGAGAATGGCTTGATTTTTTATAAATTAGAGTTAATTCTCTATATATTTTGGAAATGAGGCCTTTATCAGAACCTTTGACTGTAAAAATATTTTCCCAGTTTATTGCTTCCCTTCTAATCTTGTCTGCATTAGTTTTGTTTGTACAAAAACTTTTCAGTTTGGTATAATCGAAATTTTCTATTTTGTGATCAGTAATGATCTCTAGTTCTTCTTTGGTCATAAAGTCATTCCCCTTCCACAGGTCTGAGAGGTAAACTATCCTGTGTTCCTCTAATTTATTAATAATTTCATTCTTTATGCCTAGGTCATGAACCCATTTTGACCTTATCTCTGTGTACGGTGTTAAGTGTGGATCAATGCCTAGTTTCTGCCATATTAGTTTCCAATTTTCCCAGCAATTTTTATCAAACAGTAAGTTCTTATCCCAAAAGCTGGGGTCTTTGGGTTTGTCAAAGACTAGGTTGCTATATTTGTTGACTGTTTTATCCCTTGAACCTAACCTATTCCACTGATCAACTAATCTATTCCTTAGCCAATACCAAATGGGTTTGGTAACTGCTGCTCTATAATATAATTTTAGATCTGGTCAGGCTCACTTCTGTGGAGGTCTCCCACTGTTTTACCTTGCCATGACCTATCAGAAATCCCAGTTATGTCCCTGAGGTTAAATTTTCCCTATAAAATCTACTTATGGACCATCCCATGGCTGCTACACTTCTTTGGGCCATTCTGCCAAGGCATTCTGCCTTGTGGTGTCTTTCTTCTTAACTCCTTCTCCCTCAAGCCACGTGGTATCTCCCCTAACTCCACTATGCTTCTCAACCCCACTTCTTCTCCTTATAGCTAACTAACCCTTTCAGGAAAACCCCTTTCTATGCTTTCCCATTCTATTTCATATTTACCATTCCTGATATCTATTTGTATCCTTTCATTTTATTTGTAACCTTTTTCCTAAATAAATCCACCTATTGCCTAAGAGAATGACCATTGTGAATTCTTAAACAACTTTTGGTGCTTACCATCATCTGGCGTCTATAACTACATCACCTACATCATTTTGATCCCTAAATCGCACCATTTTGGCACATAGTAGGCACTTAAAATATTTATTGATTGATTAGAAACAGCCAAATCCATGTTTAAGTCCTAGAAATTTCTCTGCTTTGAACAAAGCAGAGGAGGAAAGAAGCTTCATTTTTGGAGTGATGGAGGCTGAGAGTTGAAGGCTTGTCGGTCTCTCTGAAGTGGAGAAATAGACCCTCTGTTATAAATATGTGTGGGTGGTTTGAGGGTGCAAGTAGAACTCAGAGGATTGGGGAAAATATGGAAAAAGAAATAAGTTCATAAGTATAGACTTAATTTTTTAAAATTTAATTTTTTAGTTTCTAACATTTATTTTTATAAGATTTTGATTTCTAGTTTTGTGGATTTCCAGTTTTGCCCAAGATGGTAAGTGATGTTAGATATAAAGTGTAGACTATTAAGATTGTTAAGCAACAAACATGAAGTTTGAAAGAATATGAAGCAATATAAAGAATTTTGGCTTTAAAGTTAACTTCCTACTAGTATGTCTTTGCATAAGTCATTTAACTTTCCTAAACCTTCATTTGCTTCTTTGTAAAAGAAGGTAGTTGGATAAATGGCCAACTACCTTCCAGCTCTAAATTTATATGACATTGTATGAACTTGTAGTTGGGCAGGCTTTATGATTTTATCCTCTAACTTTCAGCAATCCTAGTGGAAGAGAAAAGTCAAGTCAACAATCATTTATTAAACTCTCACTATGTGTCAGGCAATGTGCTAAAAAAGGAAACACATATACAAGCAGCAAAAAATATAGTCCCTAATCTTAAGGAATTTATATTCTAATTGGATAGAGATAACATATAAAAGGAAGTTGAAAATCAGAGTGGAGTATACCCAAGTAAGGGCATAGTAGGCAAAGTCCAGAGAATCAGAAGTGCATTGGGAGAGGAATGAAGACATGGCTGACCTCACTGTTGTGGACTTAGTCTCCTCCCCTGTCAGGAAAGAGTCCATCTGGCTATTATCAGATATAACCAATTCCCAGACTATCCTGTATGTCTAGAGTGATTATGAGGATAAAATTCTTTTGAATATCTCTCAAAATTCTGTGTATCTTTAAACAACCTTTGAGATATTGATTAGCGTATCTTTAGACAGGTCTGGGACTTGGTCTGCCAAGTGTATTCCATCTGGTTCCTTGATTCCTTCCTCTGAGTTTCTGGCCTAACTTCCCTGATTTTTCTAAGAAATCCCAAGGACTGTATTTCCTCTGTAAAAGATCTTTTAATTATGAAGATCTTTGCTAAATTCTTTTCAGGACTAAACCCACTATGAGGTTACTCTTTCTTCCCCTCATAGTGCTTACCCTTAATAGTGTCTTTCTCCTTGCTTTAGCTAACTCTGGTTAATCTGCTAACTCTCTTTATGGATCTAGCCTGTCAGTCAGTGGCAGAAACAGACCTCATGGCATTTTCCTTTAATAGATTCTTCCAAATTCCTTTTTTTTTTTTTTTGTAACCCTATTGCTTTCCTAACTCTTTCATATTTGCCACGCATAGTGTTTATTTTACCTCTTATTTTGTCTGTAACTTTTTCTAAATAAATCTGTCTTTTGAAATTACCATTTTGATTTTGTAACATGTTTATTTCAAACTAAGAATTGCTACTCCAACCTCTTCACTGGGTATCATATTAAAATGGAGGTTCTGGGACTAAGCCAATCATAGCAAGAGACATGGCTGAAGGAAGGGACAGAGCTAGGTGGTTGGGTTGTGCAGTGGATAGTGGATAGAGGATTAATAATGTTATAAAGATCTGGATCCACTCAAAAATACCTGAATTGATATCCAGCTTCAGATAATTATCAAATAATTGGGCAAATTACTTAACTTCTGTTTGCCTCAGTTTCCTCAACTGGAAAATGGGGATAATAATCACACATTTTGAAGAGTAGTTGTAGGAATCAAATGAGATAGTTGTAAAGCACTTAGCATGACAAGGGGAGCCCCAAAACTCTCTCTCTCTCTCTCTCTCTCTCTCTCTCTCTCAGACTTTGGGGGGAAAGCTTGGGAAACTCCCTCAGGGAAGTTCTCCCCTGAGACACTCACCCCAGGGAATCAAGATAAAGTGGTTTCATTCTGTTATCTGGGTGGGACTAGTTGAGTCCAGGACCACTTCTACTTAGCCTGAACTGGAGATTGAGATTTCTATCCAACTTTATTGAGTTGGAGATTAGTCCAGGGACACTCATTCAATTCCAAGATTCTCTACTCTGATTCCATCCCAAATTGCTCCCAACCCCTAGCCCATAAAACAAGCTTCTTTCAGCTCAATCCCATGCAGAGGACCCAAAAGCAGGAATCATGCCAAGGAACCCTTTCTCCTTGGCATAACTGGGACCCTCTGCCTGCGGAAAAGGCATTCTCTTTTCGGTGTTACTCCCTCTTTATCTCTCTCATCTATTTCCCTAACAGGACCTATCCCTCTTTACCTCTCTGTTGGGATTTCTCTGCTAGAAACTTTCTCTTTTTCTGCTAGAGGATTTCTCTACTAGATCCTTACTTCTCTATCATGACCCTGCCACTAAGGAAGTCAGCCTGCAAAAACTGACTTCTCAGTTCTAATAATAAACTTCCTTTACCAGTTTAACTTTTTGGGCTCGTAAATTCATTTACAAAGTACCTGCTCTGATCAGAAGGGGGTTCCCACAACTCCCTGCCCTGCGCTGAACCTCATCAAGCATAGTACCTGGCATTTTGTAAATTCTATATTAATACTAATTATTATTATTATTTCCAGTGAGAAGTTCAGGGTTGAAATAAACTCCTAAGAGCGAAAAGGTTTTTGAGACTTGGCAGAGAAATTCCAGAGAATCAGGAGTACATAGTAGAGAGAAGTGAAGAAACAGGAATAAGTTTGGGGGAACAAGGCCTTGTAGTATCCTGATGTTTTGGTATATGGAGTCACAAAAAATTTGCTTGCTTCTCTCTTTAAGTCTTAAATTGGAAGAAAAGAGAAAAGAACCTATATCAATGTTTCTGGTGTACTCTGAATATACACAGGTTTTGGGGGAAATGCTCTTAAACTGATTTGAGAAAGGAAACACTTGAACAGAGCTTTCTTTCTTTTTTTCCTTTCTTTCTTTTTGTGGGAAGTGGAGGGTTTATTTTTTAATGTATGATTAAGGCTGTTAATCCTTTGTGAACAAGGACTCTTGCTTTTAGGGTCTGACACACTTCATTAAAGTAAAGACTGGGATTTGAGCCAAGATATTTTTAAGAAGAGTCTTTGCCTCTGGGACTCATCCTCCAGAATCCAAGTTTTCTGCCCTTTAGGGCATTGAGCCAAATTCACTTGGTTATTCAGGCATTTGTTTGATGGATGTGGGAGTAGTGCATATGGAAAAGTTAGTTGGATATTTTGGAGGATAATTGAGTTAATTGTTTTTGGCTTGGCAAACACACAGAAGCTTTATGTTGATGTCTACAAAGACAATAAAAACAATAAGATCTTCATCAACATGCGATTTAAAGGCTTTAAATAAGTACATTTCCTTGGATTAACCATTTACACTGATTTTGTTCCTTTATATTCTTAAAAATCACAATTTTAATTTATAGTTAGGAGAAATCACTTTATTCACTCTAGCCAAAAACAGTTCATCAAACAAGTGTGAAGCTACTATGTGCCAAGCAATGTGCTACCTAGTACAAAGAGAATTTCTAACTTCAAGAAATTTACATTTAAACAAAGTGAAGACTATGTATATAGAGAGATTATACAAAATACATACAAAGCAGATACACAGTAACCTTTGTAGAGGGAGGCACTTTCACCTGGGAGGGTCTCAGGCAGAAAGTTGCTGAGCTGATGCAAGGGCACAGAGGCAGTCTGCCTGACTTGTTAGAGATGACTAGAAACCCTGTAAGAGCCAGATGTGGTAATACACATCCATAGTCCTTGCTGCTAGGAAGCAGATCTTGTGAGCTCTGGATTTCTGAATCTCAGAATCCTAAAAGTCGATCAAGTATCTGCATGAATAGTCTAGCACCAAGATAGGGAGCTTCCAATCCCCAAGTTGGGTTAGGGACCAGGCTGCCTAAGGAGAGGCAAACCAGCCAAGGTTAGAAAAACTGAGCTGGGTGAACTGCCTCGGTATAAAATGGTGATGATCAGCAGTGAGGTTGAGCCTATGAATTTGGGAGAGATAAGGAGACTCAGTATTCTAATAAACAAGTGAACAAAGAAACATGAATAAAAAAGTAATTAAACAAATAAATACATAGATAAATAAGATCCATGTAGCTGTACAGTAGAGTGCATATCTTCTCTTCAACAATTCAACAAATATTTATTACTGAGAACTTTTTTAAAAATCAGATATATAATTTCATTAGGGTTAGGAGCTGTGAATGAGAGGTTTGCTTTACCAATGCAAATCAGTATGGCTTCTGCAATTTATGGTTGTGGAAAGTTACATGGGACACTGAACTGTTAAAAGTTTTCCACTGAAGATCCCACAGGTCTTAACCCACTCCAAGACCGTCTGTAACCATTAGACTATACTGCCTATTAGAAACAGAGAGCTTTGAAACAGAGAAATACAATTTTATTTTACATCCATTTTTATACAACAAAGAACAACAACAAAAAAGCTTTCAAAGTCAATTTGGGTCTGGCAATATCAAGAAAAGTATAAGGTAAAAAATATATTTTTCCAAACTTTAATACTAAGAAATAATAAATTTATTATTAGCTTAGCTGAAAATGTCTTGACTTCATTAGTAAAGATGACTTCATTAAGATTTCATTTACTCCAAAAAGTACCATCAGAGGTAATACAAAGGAAAGTTATAAAGCTAGAGATTTTTATGCTCTTCTCTGTCCTCCAAGTTGTTTAGCTGATTTCCATCTAACTTACTGCAAAAGTCTCTTTGCTGGTCTCAGTCTCAGTCTTTATCTCAGTCTTATCCTTTTCTTTAGGGCTAGCTTTCTCTTCTCCCAGTAAGCCCCTAGATTAATCCATATAAATTAGAAGGTAGGTCTATTTGTTTATTTGACCTATTTGCATTTCATTACAATCTGTAAATAGTTATTGAACATATTATGCATGACTGAAATCTATCTTTGGTAACTTATTGTTTGAAGAGGGAGAGTTGGAATATTCCTTGCTTGTCTTTTTCACTTTTAGGCTTTCTTTCTGCTTCCATCACTCAGTAATCTCTCTTCTTTTGAGATTCACTCAAATCCAAATATCTTTTCAAAAAAGTTTTTTTAATTGATGTCAGTCACAAAATTCCCTCCCCCCCCCTCCACCAATATTCCTCCCCTCTCCCAGGGAATCATCCCATATGCCAAATAATATTTTTTAGAGTAAAAAAAGAACAAAAAAGGAAAGATAATTGATGAAATCATCAAAAAAAGTTTAAAAATATATGTAATTTATCATACTCATGGACCTCCCATCACTGCAAGGGGTGACCTGAGAAGGTCTTCTCAAGCTCTTCTCTGGTGTCATGTTTGTTCTTTGTAATTTACAACATTCATCTTAGATTTTTTTGGGGGGGCAGTTCTATCCATTTACATTGTTGCATCACCATTTAAATTGTTTCTTGGTTCTGTTTCCTTTCTTCTGCATTAGTTCATTTAGATATTTCTATGTTCCTCTGTATTCATCACATTTGTCATTTCTTATAGCATTGTAATATGCCATTACGTTCATATTTGCCTTCCTATCAGGATTCTGGTAACTTAATGAGTTCAGTGTCTATCCATCTCCTCATTAATGCTTGACCATGTAGTAGGAGACATCATCATATATACTGATTTACTCTCAAACACCATATCCTCCAGGTTCCTTCACTTCTTTCTCATTGCCTATTCTGGCATCTCCTCTTGGCAACACATATATTATATACTGTCATTTAATATACATACACACACATATATAATATCGATATCTATATCTATATCTGTAGTCATTATATATTGATTTTATCATTAACCACAAGTTTTATACTTCTACATTCATAAATCCTGAGATTCTTTTCTGATTAAAATCTATCATTTTATATCTCCCTTTACCTTGCCACTCCAAACTCTGTGGCCACCAATTCTTCTGCTCCACAGTTCTTCCTTGGCTATAATTCTTGGCTTCCACTTTTTAACTGCTTATTGGAGTAATTTAACTCTCCAGTTTGATAATGACACCTCCCTATTCAATACTGGCTCTCTATTGTCTCTAAGATCAAATGTGCTTTCAAAGCCCTTCATAATCTGGCCCCTCTTACCCTTTTTTATTCTCACCTCTTTTAATCTGAGATCCAGTGACATTGTTGTACTTGCTATGCCTGAAACAAAACACTCCCTTTTTAGGGTGCTGTTTACTTATTCCAAGCCTAGAATTCCTGGCCTTCCTGGCTATTTTCAAAGCCACAACTAAAACAGTGCTTTGTTCAAGAAAACTTTTCCAAGTATCCTTAATACTATTGCCTTCTCTATTCATTATTTTCAGTTAATATTACTTTTACACTTTTTGCCCATATTTCTTTGCATGTTGTCTCCTCCATAGAGAAGCTCCTTTTATCTTAGTATTCTACCTCTAAACACATCTGGCACAACAGCATGACGAACACTTAATAGATTCTTTCTTTGGGGCAGCTAGTTGGTGCAGTGGATTGAAGTCAGGAGGACCTGAGTTCAAATTTGACCTCAAGACACTTAATACTTCTGTGAGACCCTGGGCCTGTCACTTAACCCCAATTGCCTCAGCAAAATAAATAAGAGCTTTGTGTGGAACCTCAGTTAGACAAGATGGTGTATAGAAAGTCAATCTTTAATCTAGGCAGATCTAGATAAAAGCTGCTTTTGGGACCACAGACAACTTTCTCAGACTTTTAGTGGCAAACATGCTGATTTCTACCTTATTCTTTTCATTTACAAGAAAAAAGGTCCATTCAGGAATGTTTTTGTTCTATAAATGATAGAAATGATCAGCAGGATGATTTTAGAGAGGTCTGGAGAGACTTTCATGAACTAATGCTAAGTGAAATGAGCAGAACCAGAAGATCATTATACACAGCAATAGCAAGATTATATAGAATGATCAATTCTAAAAGATGTGTGTGACTCTCATCTACAATGAGATTCCAATGGTCTTGTGATGAAGAGAACTATCTGCACTCAGCAAGAGGACTGTGGGAACTGAGTGTGTACCACAGCATAGTATTTTCACTCTTTTTGCTGTTATTTACTTGTATTTTGTTTTCTTTCTCATTTTGTTTCTTTTTTGATCTAAATTTTCTTGTGCAGCATATTTGTGGAAATATGTATACAAGAATTGCACATATTTAACATATAGTATCACTTGCATCTAGGGGAAGGGGTGAAGGGAAGGGAGGGAAACAATTAGAATACAAGGTTTTGTAAGGATGAATGTTGAAAATTATTCATTTATATAATTTGAAAATAGAAAGGTTAAATTAAAGGTCTATTTATCAAGGAAATGACAGTCCCAGGCCAATCCAACTACAACAGTATCTTAAAATGGCTAAAATTGTGCATGGTTAGAAAAAAAAATTCTCACTTATTCTATCAATGATTTTTCTTGTATTCATTGACAAATGGCTCCTGGTTCTCAGTCACCAATGTAATTATGGTAGCATCTATAATGATAGTGACTCATTTTAATGTTTTATTCAAATTTGCATGATTTTTTACCTTGCTTTTTTCAAGCTTTGGGCTGTAAATTAATCTGAATAGCAGAGTTTGGGGCAGTTAGGAAATTGTGTTTTTTTTTTTTTTTTTTTAATAAGGAATTTTAGAAATGTAAGTTATTTAAGTAATGCTTATTAAATTAATAAAGGTTGTTTATAATAATAAATAGTAACAGTAATGACATCCTCAAGCTTTATAAAATTGTGGATAGCACATGCATATATATATATAAAAGCACCACCTTTTGGGATCGTGGAGAATAAACACGGAAGTGTTATGCTAAATTAGAAACTAGAAAAACCGATTACAAAAAGAAAGGTGGTTAAAAGATAATAGATTGAGTAACTCAGGAGGCACTTCCGTAGGAGCCGAAATAGCTCAGTTGGGAGAGCGTTAGACTGAAGATCTAAAGGTCCCTGGTTCAATCCCGGGTTTCGGCAGAAGGTTTTGAATTTCTCAAAATAAAGAAACCCGATTGGGGATACCCAAAAGTAATAAGCATTTAATACCTGTCAGAATTGAGTTACCTCCCAATTTCCTATCTGATCTCTTTCAGCGCATTTAGTTCCTTAGCTATTTGTCTCTCTCCATCCCTGCATGTTTTTGGTCGGATGGAATAGGTCTTCTCTCCCTCTCCCTCTCCTTGTTTCTTTCCCTTGCTTTATTCGTGGGACATATATGCAAAATCATTCTGTGCTCTTTCTTTTTGCAGTGTAAGTCCTGAACTTCCTTTTATAGCGAGTCCCTATAGGAGCTGAACTCAAAAACGTTTTTTACAAAGGCTGACACTGGAGAACCTAAATCCATACTCAAACACTTTGTTAACTTGGGAGAAGTCATCCAATAACGTCTCTCTGAATTGGTTTCCTCGTCTGTTAAATGGGGATAATTGTAGCATCTCCCTCCCAGGATTGTTGTGAGGATAAAACGAGATAATATTTGTAAAAGAGAATTGCTAATCTTAAAGCATTACATAAATATAACTATATTCTAATTATTAGCGGCAATAGTGCTGAGGGACGGGGTGGTACAAAAGGGAGGGATAGATAGTATGTGTCAGAGCGAAGATAGAAAAAGGAAGAAATTGGAAGTCAGGAAAAACTCTGGATTTGTTCAACGCTGTGCTTCTCTTCTCGCTGGCTCATGATTACAGGAGTTGGGAGTATGGCTACTATTTTTGTTGCTGTTTGTTGTTGTTGTCAATAGCCTGAAGCGGAGCGCTGTCCCATTGTTCCTGAGACTGAATCGTGGTCTTTCGTAGCTGCGTGTGCTGAGCTCGCTTGATGAAAAGAACACAGATGTAGGTATAGCAGAAACAGACAATGAGCTCTACTCTCCTAACTGTAAATGAGAGAGACAGGAGGAAACTTTAAGAAATACCAGCTAGATGGCGCAGTGGATAGGACTGCGGACCTGAAGAAAGAGTAAACTAATCTTTCTGAATTCAAATCTGGTGGTTATCTTTGTGGCAAGTCATTTCACCCTCTGCCTCAGTTTTCTCGTCTGTAAATAGAGCTGGAGAAAAAAATGACAAACCACTCCAGTATCTTTGTCAAGAAAATCCCAAATAGGGTCAAGGAGAGTCGGATAAAATCGAAATAACACAAGTTCAAGGGCAAATTGGTACTGTGTACCAGGAAGGATATAAGTATAAATAGCAGCCAGACAGTAAGCTTGCTCAGGGACGGCTACTTTGAATGAGATGATGTCCAGTTTGATTAATTGAAGAAGTATCAGGGAAAGGAAGTGGATCTGCCTTCAATTTTTTTAGTGGGGAGGAGAGGAGACCCTGGTCGGTAGAAAGAAATGAAAAGGGGACTTGAGGGAGGGGAATAAGAGTAGTAACCTTTCACAGAGTTACATTTTACTTATCCTTAAAGGGAACTGAAGATATACCAATATGCACTCCTTCAAATGCAGGCAATTTACTTCTGCTCCTACGATGCCTATCTTTTCTGTGGCCTCCCACTTGCCATATGGGACTTCCCTACTTTCCTTTGATATCCAGACAAGATTAAAGGAACTCTTGGGCTGTTTTCAACCATCGGTCAGTTTTGCTGTATGTCCATCCTATCCTTTTTTTATACGCATCCTAGATTACATTCTTTAAAATTTTTTTTTAATTTTAAAATTTTATTAAAGCTTTTTATTTACAAACATATGCATGGGTAATTTTTTCAAGATTGACCCTTGCAAAATCTTCTATTCCAAATTTTCTCCTCCTTCCCCCCATCCCCTCCTCTAGATGGCAGGTAGTCCAATACATGTTAAAGGTGTTAAAATACATGTTAAATCCAATATATGTATACATATTTATATAGTTATTTTGCTGCACAAGAAAAATCGGATCAAGATGGAAAAAAAAACACAAAAAAGAAAACAAAATGCAAGCAAACAACAACTCTCTCTGGGTATAGATGGCTCTCTTCCATCACTGAACAATTGAAACTGGTTTGAATCAGTAGATTACATTCTTTATACAACTTTTTCTTTGTAATTATTTGTTTGTAATATGTTTCATACTTGCTCATGTCCACCATGTATATGTCCCTTAAAATTCAATTCTTCCCAGATTGTTATGTTCAATGACTCACTATAATATAACACCATCAGATATTAGTATTAAAAAGTAATTAGGTGGCTCAGGGAGTAGCTTGGGACTGTTGAAAGACTTTGTGATTTTCCAAAGGCAACCCAGTTTTCTCTCTTCCTTTTTTAAAACCAATTCTAGCTTCCAGTTCATTATTCATATGTAGTGACTGTTCCTCAAAACTGGTACTAAAGAATGATTTTGAGTTTTGAGTTGAAGTAATGGGGAAATGAAGCTTGTGATAGATGGTTATGAAGTAAAGTTCTCTTTTAAGAGGGAATAGGAAGTAAGAGGTTTTTTAAAAATATTTTATTTTTCCCCAATTACATGTTAATTTTTTTAAACCTAAAAAAAGTTTCGAGTTCTAAATTCTCTCCCTCCCTCTTCCTCCCAATTCCTGAGACAGTGAGCAATCTGATACAGGTTATACATATACAATTATGTACAACATTTTCACATTAATAATTTTATACAAGAAGACTCAAATAAAAAAAGAAAAATAGCATGCTTCAGTCTGTCTTCAGAAGTACAAGTTCTTTCTTTGCTTCATAGTTGGACTCAACTCTGGAGGGGAGATGGCTGGTTAGAGATTCTGTAACTTGATCTAGGGGCCTGTAAGTTTTTGGTGTTTCAAGGTATTGTGATCTTGGGAAGGCTCTTGTCACTGGCCTCTTGGTTTGCACTCTAGTCCTTATTTCAGTAGGATCTCTCTCCCTTGTGACTGTGGTACTTCTTTCTGTTCTGGAATTGTGAACTGAAAGTGGGTAATAGGAATCAAAATTGCCAAATGGTACCCACTCATGCTCCCAATGGTAGGCCAGGGATCCCCTGAAATCTCTGACTAGGTGTTCAGTCCCCTTACTGTCCCTGTGCGTTGGACATGTCCAGTGCTCCCACTGCTGCTCCTATTGCCCTGGCTCACAACTGGTGCTGCTTTAGTGGCACTTCAGGCCAACCTCCCATCCCAAATTCACAGATTTTCTTTTGTCTTCCTAAGCTGCCCTGGTTTCTAAAGATGACTCACTATGACTTTTTGTTGGTTTTTCTTTCAGAACTAAAATATGCAATTTGACATTTTTGGTGTTCATTTTGTAAGAAAGACTTTTGGGTAAGTTTGGCAGTTTTGACCCTTTACTCTACCATCTTTCAGTCCACCCTGATAATGATATTTGTGAAAGATATTACAGACCTGACATGGAGTAGGGATTTGAGGATTATCCTGAGGATCCCCTCTTACCAATCTGCTGTACTTCTCTAATTTTCCTGAAGGGCTTGCCCACATCTTTTGAAAATCTGCACTGTTATGAACAGGGCCACAAATGCTCCTTTCCCTTTCCTAGGCCTGGGCTTAATAGTTAATTAGCATAGGTATGATTTAAAGGACAGGCTCCTGTCTCTCCAAATATAACCCACAACTGCCCTAAATTCTTCTGATTAGGGACTCATTTGCTTCAGCAAACAATGATCTTTGGGAAGCAAGAGGCCCACAGGAACTAATAGTTCTATCTGCATGTGATTAATTTTATCAGATGCTTTCTCTCCTTCTCCCACTTCAAGCTGAAATTTGCTGGAGTAATGCACTGGAGGAATGTTTTGATAATGGAAATAAGAAAATGAATAAGGGTGATAAATTATTAGAATGAGTTTTTGAGAAGGTAATAGATAAATTTCCATCCTGAGTGGTTTCATTCATTCAACTTGCATGAAAACTGAAGACTGAACCAGATGATAAAGTTAGTCTAGCATAGAATGTAAAGAATACTGGAACAGAAGTGAGGAAACACTAGTTTAAGCCTTGGCTCTGATATTTAGTAGCCATGTAACATGTAACATTGGACTTACTGGCTCTCAGTTCCCTCATCTGTAAAATGAGAGATTTGAATCAACAATTCTAAGCTCCTTCTCAGCACTAAGATTCTATGATTCTCTTGATGTTCCTCTATAATTCTATGCACAATGAATGAAGTGCTTACTATGTACAAAGTGCTATTCTAAGTAATTGGGGGTATGCTCTCAAAAAGAAAATAGCCTTTTCTCTAAGTTAGTCATATGAAAGAGGCCCAATCAGAGATTGTTTTTAGTATCTGAATCCTGTGACAAGTTGTTTCTTGCTATCTACAAAGTTTTTAGGATTCTTGTCTGTCTCTGTCTTTGTCTCCATCCTATGTCTGCTTTCCATTTTAGGGAATGCTACTTAGTTTCAGGAAGAATACTATATTCTTCTTTCCTCAACACTTAGTTCTTAGGGCAGCAAGAGAACAACTGTTCTTTAACCATTTCATTCACAGCCCCATTTATGGTTTTCTTGGCAAAGATAATGGAGTGGTTTGTTATTTCCTTCTCCAGTTCATTTTACAGATGAGAAAACTAAAGCAAACAGCATTAAGTGACTAGAACAGAACAATTTTTTCATACCAAGAAAAAAAAATCCTAGTTAAAGATCCACATTACTTCTCATGTTCGTGGGACAGCTAAGTGGTACAGTGGATAGAGCATTGACCCTGGAGATAAGAGGACCTGAATTCAAATTCAGCCTTACACAATTAATACTTTCTAGCTTATGATCCTGGGCAAGTCACTCAACCCAAATTGTCTTGCATAATTACATAAAATCTCCTGTTTGTGAATTACAAAAAAACCAACCCAGATATAAATTCATGCTGTAATGTTTAAATCATACTTGATTGTTCACATAGTATGATGCATAAATAATCACTATAGCAATACTAGTTTCTTATTTTAATTGAGAAAAAAAATCCATAAAATATTGTTGTGAAATTGATGTTCTATTATTTCCATAACTTATCTGAGCCTGAAGTACCTTATACCTTTTTCCAGAAGCAGTTATAAATTAATTAATTGATTTATGTTTTATAGCATTTAAGGCTGGTTGGTTCTGTCCTGTAGTTATTAAGGAGGCTTCATTGTTGAATAGGAAAGAATGATAGTGTTATATAGTAGGGCAGAAATAATTCCTTTCTAAACTCAGTGATAAAAATAGCCTTATAAATATAGAGTAGCTTATAGAGAATATTACATAGCTGTACATTTCCCATTTTATTCATTTTTAATGTCAAATCCTGCATTTCCTTCAATGCCCATACTTCTGCTTTCTACATCAGGCCTTTGTTTTCTCAATTTCTGACCTTTTCAAAAACTTTGTTATCTCTAGTATACATTTTGGAAAACTCTTATTGTTTATCTTGATTTATTCTCTCTCCTGGTCTAATGTTTGCCCTTTTGTCAAAACACTTTCTTCCTCACAAATGACATGGATTTTGGAGGAGGCATTTCAGAGATAGAAATGAAGGTATTTGTGTTCCAAAGCAAGTTGACATTAAGGTTTTTCAAAAGGTTTTGAGAATTTTTAGGAATTTTAAAAAAATGTACCATAGATACATATGAGAAGAAACTTTTGTAGAAGCATTATGTGACAGTGTTCCAGTTGGGCTTGAGGTAGACTAGTGATGTCAATGGTTTGGCCTTATTCGAGATCTTCACTTTGACACTTTGATGTCACTGGCATGAATAATCTTCATTGATATAGATTATCGCTCCCTAATTCTTCTAGTTTTGTCTAATTCTTATCTGTGCCTTTCCATAAATTCTCCAAAAAGAATCTACTCAAAGACCTAGAAAACTGCCACTCATTCTTTTAATATTTCAAGATTGCCAATGCAACACTGAGTCTTTCCTATCACTTGCTTCTCAATATAACTATAAAGAAAAAAATCTCCTTTCTTCCCATGAATGTCTCAGGGATAGCTTTTAACTATAATTTTCAGTTGTAAGTCATTGTTGGCGATATGGTCGAGTCCCCTTATAGTTACCATGAGTATTTACTTTCCCTTTTGTATTGCTTAAAATTTTAATCTTTTTAAGATTGTGGTACCCCAGGATTTATACTTATATAATGTCATTGGCAATGTTTGTTATTAAAGTGATGGAATTTTGAAGCAATAAGCAGTTTGGGCTAAATTAAATCTAAATAAAACCTACCCTATTAGGGGTCAGTTTATTGAAGTTAGCTTATTGTCCGTCTGTATTACCTAGCCAAAATATTTGTTTATATCAATGGATTAAATTCATGGTCGGCCTATTATAACTTTATATCATAAACTGACTATATATGTTTTTACATACTTTATTTTTCACTGTATTTCATTAGACTATTCTCTTAAAAATTTGTTTGATTGATATCTTTTGCTATTGAATTGCATATATTTGCCAGAGTATACTCCCTTCTATTTCTGAGGAATCATCTCTCATTAAAACAAAACATAATAAAAGACAGTGGTGGGGAGATAGTTCAACAAAACTAAGAAAGATATTAAAAGTTTGACTTTGTATTGAGTGTTTGACATGCATGGTCCCATATTTTTGTAAAGAAGCTTGGAGAAAAGCTTTTCATATCTTTTCTTCTGGGCCAAGTTTGATTAAAATAATGGCATGCCATTTAGTTTCTACTGTTTTTTAAAATTATTATTGTTCTTTCCTATTTATACCATGACAATAATGTCATTGTTTTCCTATTTCTCCTTACTTTACTTTTTATCAGTTTATATGATTTTCCATTTTTCTTTGTATTTATCTGTTCTTGCAATGTAATAGCATGATATTACAATGATGTGTCACAACTTGTTTATCCATTCCCTATTGCATGAGCACCTAATTTTTTCCAGGTCTTTGCTAATACAAAAAAAATGCTGCTATAAATGTTTTGTTGCATTTGGAGCTATCCTTGGGGTATATGACCAGCTCTGTAATCTCTGACTCATTGGTTATATACGTTTTATTGTAATAATTCCAAATATCTTTATAGAATGATTGGACCAATTCACAGTTCTACCATTACTCCATTAGTGTGCTCATACTTCTACAAGCCTTCAAACAATGTCTGTTCACCCCTTTTGGTGTCTTTGCCAATTTGCTTGGCTTGAGGTAAAACCTCAGAGTTTTGTTTTGCATTGTTCTTATTAGTGATTCAGAGCAATCTTTAAATGAAAGGAAAAGGAGTAGAATTTTTGATGAAGTCTAAAGGTATAGATCAAGATGAAAATGTCTTTCATCTATTGAAGGAGAAGGAGAGCCTGACTTCAAAACAGAATAGGTTAGAGAATGTCCAAAGCATCCCATATTGAACCCATTATTCTATTCCCCCCCCTTCCCTAGCTCTTCTCTCCTCCTAATTTTCTTAACCTCCTCAACTTACTGTTGGGCTCCACAATCTTCCCAGTTACCTAGCTGGTAATCTACATGTTATCTACAGCTCCTCACTTTCTTTCATACCCTATATCCAATATGTTGCCAAGTCCTGTCCATTTAACATCTCTAACATCTCTCCTATATACCTTCTCTCCTGTGACAATGCAACCACTCTGGTGCATGCCTCATCACCTAATGCTTGAACTATTGCAGTACCCTCTGGATTGGTTTTTGTGCCTTAAATCTCTCTTCACTAGAGTTTATTCACCACTTAGCTGCCACATTGATTTTCCTAAAGCTTAGATCTGATCATATTACTCCTGTATTCAATAAATGGCAGTGACTCCTCGACCTCCAGGATGAAACATAAATTTTCTAGTTTTTAAAGCCCTTTATAATCTGACTCCTTTTTCCTTTTCCAATCTTCTCATACTTTATTCCCCCACTTAGTCTGCATTGCAGTGCCACGGGCCATCTTGTTCTTCACATACAACTTAATTCTGTTTATTTTTCACTGGCTATAATCTTGCATGGACTTATTTCTCTCCTCATCTCCATCTCTTGGTTTCTCTGTCTCCATTTAATTCCTAAGTAAAATACCACCTTTTGTAAAAAAAAAAAATCTTATCTGATTTCCCTTAAGGCCAAAGCCATCTTTCTCTTGATTACCTCCAATTTATTCTATATTTATCTTGTTTATATATAGTTATTTACATGTTGTCTCATGTATTAGACTGTGAATTCCTTTAGGTCAGAATCTTGTTTTATTGTTTGTTTTGGCCATTATTTCTTATTTCTAGCTTTTAACACAATTCCTGGAGCATAGGGGTCACTTAATAAATACTTGTTGACTTGGAGAGGAGAACTAGAAATCCAAAAGGAAGGTTATCTGTAGCCCTTTGTCCAGAAAATTCTTCATGAAGTAAAGAGAAAGGCAAGCTGAATTACTTTAGGGGGCAGGATCTGCCTGAGCACTAACAAAGGTTAATTCAGGTGAGAAACCTGAAGATCAAGGGGTCCAGTCTATGCATTCCATTGAGCATCTATTATATTGTTGACATCTTTGAAAAACTCTCTAACAACAACCAAAGCCACAGCACAACAGCCTTCGCTCATTTTCAAATTGCTCAAGGTGTTTCTATTGCTGTTATTTAAAATTTTAAGGCTCAAGTAACTTGCCAGATATACAGATTTAGCAAAGCTTCCAGATGTAACTGAGAGATTAAGAACTGAGTTAAGCATCTAAGTTTGGAGAGCTAATAAGGTAAAACTGATGGCCTAACACAAATAGAAACATGTTGGAATAATGGAAACATTTCCCTTAATCCACCAATTATCAGTTCAGTCATCCTTGCTGTATTAATAGGTTGTGCAGGTGGAGTCTAGTATTATTTGGTCTTCTGTATATATATGCTTGGGAGGTCTTCTCTGAAAAGTAATTGTTGGACCTTCAGGTGGCCCCCAGGGATTCCAGAGCTTTTCCAGTGAACAGTTTCATGCAATGTTGAATCATCTATCTGGTCCAGACAACAGAGTGACTCATCAGTTCATGACAGGACATTATATGTGTGGTCAGGATGATCATTCAATTTAATTTAGTTCTTTTAAAATCATTGTTTATCAAGTATGTACTATGTGCAAGGCACTCTGCTGTGTGCTAAGAATGCAAAAAGACAAAAAGAAAAATAGTCACTATCCTTAGAGAGTTACATTTTATTTAGAGAGATAAAATGGTTACCCATATAATTTGAGGAGGGAGAAAGCATGGATTATTGGAGTGATAAGGAAAAGCTTCATGCCTAAGGAGAGCAGGAAGGATTTCTTTTGGGAAATGGCAAGTGAGATATGAACCTTGTAGATTATAACAGACTCCAGACTCAGCATTCAACTAAAATCCTCACCTAGGGGCATAATTATCATCTCTCTGCCAATGACTTGGTCAGCTAGATCTGGCTTAGTGGGTAGAACACTAAGCCTGAAGTCAGGAAGATCTAAATTCAAATCTGATCTCAGACATTTACTAACTTTACCATAGGCAAATTAGTAAATCTCTGTTTGCCTTGATCCACTGGAGAAGGAAATGGCAAATTATTCCAGTATCTTTACCAATAAAACCCCAAGGATGAAATGGTCCATGGAGTTGCAAACAACTCAGAAATGACTGAACAGCAAATACCAATGGCTCACAAATCTCATAATCCAGTCCTAGTCTCTCTCCTAAGCTTCAATTATATATTACCAAATTGCTGACAACTTTTGTCTTATTTTTGATTCTTCAGTCTCCTCCATCCCACATCAGTTTGGCAATTCTTGTTGTCTCTACCTAAACAATATTTTTTTGTATCCAAAAAAATTCCAATACAAAATCAGTATCTTCTCTTCTCATATAGCAACCACTTCATTCCTGTCTCTTTCATTTCTTATCTAGAGTATTGTTATGGACTTCAAAATAATTCTCTATTTCAGGTTTCTCCCTACTCCAGTTATCCTCCACAATTCTGCCCAAGTAATTTTTCTTAAATGCAATTCCTCTACTCAATAAATTCCAAAAGCTTCCTTCTTTTTGTTTTAAGCATAAATTATTCATCTTACCCTCTCCTCATTTAACTTTTAAAGTCCTTTAAAACTTCTTTTCAGCCTCATTGGGCATTTGTAATTATTTAGTCATTTTTCAGTTATGTCTGATTCTTTCTACTCTATTTGGAGTTTTTTTTTGGCAAAGATACTGAATTAGTTTGATATTTTCTTCTTCAGCTCTTGTTACAGAAGAGAAAACTGAACCAAATAGGGGTAAGTAACTTAACCAGACTAGAAAGCATCAGAACTCGGATTTGAACTCACAAAGATGGCTTTTCCTGACTCCAGGCCCAGCACTCTAACCACTGTAATATCTAGTTGCCCATTTTAGTGACTATTACTCTCCCTTCCTCCAGAACTCTATAGAATTGCCAAACTAGACTAGTCCTCTTCCTCCTCCTGCTCCTGGCTTTTGCCTTTAGGCAAAACAGTTGGGAAGAACTGTTCATCCTTCCAATGCCAGGAATACACTTTCTCCTCACTTCTTCCTCAAAGACTCCTTCTCTTTCTTAGATGTACTGCTCAAATACTACTTGGCAAGAAGATTTCATGATCACTCCAATTTTGATAAAAATCTTCCTTCTTAGCTAGCATGTATTTAAATAGCTTGTCTTTTTATTTTAATTCCATTTATATTTATTTGATATATACTTATATAAGTAATTATTATCTTTCCTATTAGAATGCAATTTCCCTGAGTGTAGCTGTTTTTTTCATTTTTTGTATCTGCAATGTCTAATACAATGTTAGCCATAAAAAGGAAATGTTAAAATAGAGATCTAGAATTGTACACAGCATTATTAGGCAGGTACTGGAAGCATTTTATGATGTTTGGCCATTAAACATGCATATTTGCAGATTAATGTGAACTCCAGTGAATATCAAATCATATTGGAAAGAGGATTGGATTTAGAGTCAGAGGCCCTAAATGTTAATCTTGATTCTGCCTTGGATAAGTGAATTAATCCTCCATCAAGGAGCTAGGAATGCCTTGGAGAATTAAAAAGAAATTTTTTTTTTTTTGGGTACTAATCCTATACCTTCACTATCCACTTATTTTTCCTCATGTTTGTTATTCTCCTGAAGCAAAATGATGTTAATCTTATTAAAATAAATATGTATACTTTGATTACCAAAAGGAAGAATCTTTGAGCCACTGTTTTAGAAAGATATAAATTCAATGACTCCATGTAAGTCTTAGGGCTAAAGAAAGATTTTGCTTCTCTTCAGATCTTGCCAGGATGGATTTCTTCTTTCTTGTCTGCCTTATCTTATGTTCTGTGCCTATGACCTGATTTAAACCTTATGTACATCTCAGTTTTCTGAGAGGGGAAGAAAGGAACATAGGTAGATTAGTTCCCATGAATCATTTGACATTTTTATATCTGGTGTCCAATATAGTTTTGTGATATAACTTGCCATGAATAAAAAAAGCCTACACAAAACAGATCCATAATTTCTGGACACTTTTAGGACTGCTCCTTCCCTTTGACGCCAGGTCTTATGCTTTTTCCCAGTTCCATTGTAGTCCTTGCCATGAGAATGGATTAACTTTGTCATTACCCTTTCTCAATTTCAGTCTTTGACCAGAAAAAAGAGGTTAATTGTGTGCCATTTCTCAGGAGAATGAGGTATCAGCATTTTAATTCCTGATATTCTATGAATTGTGGGTAGCTAATTAAAACTTAAAGATTAGAGAAGCTATTTTGGCCAAGAGGCCATTTGTAGGATTGTGAAATGAAGAGAACAAAGGTCTGTCTTTTCTTTTTATTCCTACAGTTTAAATGAAACTTCATGCTAAAAAAAAGCTGAAATTGTTTTACATATTGAGTACTCATTGTATTGATTCTAATTTTAATTTTACAGGGAGCATTTATGGTATCAGAAAGAGATAGCTACCTGGAGTTAACTGTGAAGATTATTGGGAATGTTAAGTAGGAAGATTTAGATTTTTGAAACTCCATTTGCCTTCTGTTGACCTCAGAAAGACATCATAAAGTCATAAAGGAATCTTTATAGATTCTGATAGATGCTCCTAATTTCTACTTCAGAACTTAACATATAGATAATTCTTTTCCTCCTTCTTAACTAACTCAGTTTCTCAATAGTTAGATTAATGAATTGGCTGCTTTCCTCATTTCTTCACTAATTGGATAATGGTCTTTCAAGTTGGGTCATTTTTTGGTATAGTAGCAGACACATGGAGACGGCTTCTCTGTACATTGAAATCACCCATCAGTGCTACATTACAATACTACATCAATCTGCATTCACTCAGATTAGAATAATTCTTTCTCTCACATTAATTTTGAATTTATCCTCTTTCCTTAGCAACAAACATTTATTAAGAACCTATGTGCCAGGCACTATAATAAGTACTGGGGAGCCAGAATGGCCAATCCAGTGCTCACTTTCTCTATTTTTGTTAAGCTTTTTATTAAGCTTTTTATTTTATTTAGGATTTTTATTAAATGCTTATTATGTGCATGTCAAGTACTATGATAAATGCTGATAATGCAAAGAAAAGTGAAAATCGGGTCAGCAATTTGTGCTGAATCAGTGTGAGTAACTCCATTTCAAAACCTAGCTTAAAAATTTAAGTGTGTGGCAGTTAGCCTGCATAAAATAGTGGGGTGTACATGCTCCATAATCCCATTTCCTTGGGATTACATGGTCCAATCATTGAAATGGGTCCACCCAATGCTTACTGTCTTGGCAGGCTGAATAAACTCCTTTTTGCCTTTCTCTTTCTGAGTTTGCTTATTAATCATAGCGTGAACAAAGATTTTTTTTGTTTGTTTCCTAACAGTCCTAACCCTCAAGGAGACCACATCTTAATGAATGAGAAGACATGCAAAAAAAATTTTAAGCATGAAATAAATAGTTTAAATGGAAGGTAATCTCATAGTTAAAAATTGAACCACTGGCACATGTCAAGTAATTTTTTTACTTTTGACTGGCTGCTTATTATCCCACAGGATTCATTCTGTTAACTGGATGTCCATATGCTGTTAAGAATCCTTGCTACATGACCTTGACAGTTTTTTTTTTTAAATGACAAAAGCCTCTTTTGACTTTCTAAAGAGTTCTGAATTTGTCATGAGGTCCCACAAAGGGTTCTAGACATCATATTTGTATATTGGATGATTGAAAGTTTCTGCACATTATATTTTATGAGTGGTCTGAGTACATAGGACACTTTTTCTGGCAATTTTGCATAACTTGGTTTTTAATCAAAAATTTTTTTAATTCTCATTTTAGATAATCTTTTTTTTTTTTTTTTGGGTAGTGGGAAATGGAATGAAGATGTCTTAAGACATCTTGTAAGAAGATACTTACAAAAATGATGTAGTCATTCATCAGAGAATGTGTATTCAAATCCTATGTTTCTACTTGTCTTATGCAGCCTTTGGCAAATTTTACCTCTCAAAGCATCAATTTTCTTAATTTTAAAAATGAGGGGAAAGGGCCCAGACTAAATGAAGATTTCTTGTAGCTCTAAATCTAGGGTCCAAAAAATCAAATATGTGAGAAATTTTCTATATCCATCTTCTCTGGAATGGTGGCTCTGTGGAATTGAGCCCTTTTATAAAAAGATGATTGAGTTGAATAGATTGATCAATAAATCCATCAACCAGAAAGTATTTAGAAGGTACACTACTCATCATATGCTAAATGCAGTGGCAAGTGCTGTAAAGGAGATTAAAAAAACAGACAGGACAGGATCCTCTCCAAAAGTGTTTGAGGTTTAATTGGGAAGAACAGATCAATATAGAAAAACACTTAAAAAAAATTGTGCTACTGGCATGGTACTAATTGGGAAGATTTGTTTCTTGTAGGAGACTGAACTTACGCAGAGCCTTGAAACATGAGTATAATTTGGATTGAAGGAGAATAGGGGTTGTATTTCAAGCAAAGAGAATCATTAGAAAAGATGATTTTGCTCTTTATGATTGATGCCTTGAGGGCAGAGACAATATAATTAACTTTTCATTTTGTTCATTTTATTTTATTTTTTAGGTTATATGTGTACCTTCCTTTTAAAAACATTTTCATATGAGTCATGTTGGGAGAGAAAAATCAGAACAAAAGGGAAAAAGCATGAGAAAGGAAAAAAACAAGAAAAAAAGGCAAGAACAGTATGTTTCAAGCTACATTCAGTCTTCACAGTTTTCTCTCTTTGAATGCAGATGACATTTTCTATCCCAAGTCTATTGGAATTGTCATGGATCACTGAGAAGATCAAAGTTGATCATCATACAATTTTGCTACTATTGTGTACAATGTTTTCCTGGTTCTGTTCACTTCACTCATTGTCCTTTACATTAGTTCATGTATTTCCAGGCTTTTCTGAAATCAAGTTGTTCATCATTTCTTATAGAACAATAATACTCCATTATTTTCACAATACTCCATTACTTTCTTTTTTTTATTATAGCTTTTTATTTACAAGTTATATGCATATATATGGTAATTTTATAGCATTAACACTTGCCAAACCTTTTGTTCCAATTTTTCCCTTCCTTCCCCCCATTCCCTCATGTTAAGTATGTTAAAGGCACATGTTAAGTATGTTAAAGTATAAAGTAAATACAATCTAAGTATACATGTCCAAACAGTTATTTTGCTGTACAAAAAGAATCGGACTTTGAAATAGTATACTATTTGCCTGTGAAAGAAATAAAAAATGCAGGCAGACAAAGGTAGAGGGATTGGGAATTCTATGTAATGGTTCTTAATCATTTCCCAGAGTTCTTTCACTGGGTGTAGCTGGTTCCATTCATTACTGCTCTATTACTGCATTACTTTCAAATACCACAGCTTATTCAACCATTCCCCAGTCAATGAACATCCAGTCATTTCCCCTTTCCTTGCCACTATAAAAAGAGCTGCTACAAACATTTTTGCACATATGAGTCTTTTCCCCTTTTTATCATCTCTTTGAGATATATATTGTAGTGGTACTGCTAGATCAAAGGGTATGCACAGTTTTCTAGCCCTTTGGGCATGGTGCAACTAACCTTTTATCTCCTCTACTACAAAAGATTGCTTGACATATAGTAGGCACTTAATAAATGCTTATTTACTGGCTTGCACATAGTAGATACTTCATAAATGTTTGCTGAATGTTGAAGGAGTGGAGATGAGAATCTATTAATAAATGCCCAGGATCCTGAATTAAGAGCATTTGTTGCTTCTCTTCTTCTGAAATTCATTTTCTGCTCTTGTATTACTCATGGAGGATAAAAGTAGATGCCTTTGGGAAGAAGTTCTAGCTGCTCCCTGTGATTCAGTTGTAGGGAGATGAAAACAGTGATTTTCAATTGTTTGTCTTCTCTATGAAGCTAATACAGTGTTGCCTGAGGCTGTGTCTGATGCATCTTCCCATGATCTCCATGACTATTTTTTATAGTTTAACAAGCAGAACAGGAGTCTAGCCACTGTGGCATCTATCTTAATAAGAAAGAAAAAAAAATAAGAAGAAGGGAAAGGAAAACAGGGAGAGAAAAGAAGAGAGTAGGAAGGAAAAAAGGAAGGAAAGAATGAAAAACTATTTTTATTAGTTATGTTCTATATGGCAAGTCCTATGCTAATTGCTAGGGATAGAGATAGAAAAAGTGAAACAATTCTTGCTTTCAAGGAATTCACACTCAAATTGGGAGATACAATATGTTAAAGAATTTAACTGCAAAACCAATGGGAAAGCTCAGAAGTTCTAAAAGTACATTAATAGGCAAGATGACAATGCCCAAAGGAGGTAGAGGCAGTGCTGATAATAAGTTTCATTGAAACTTAGGATGAAATGGCAGGACATGGTGTATTGTTTGGTATTCTTCTGCATGAATGGAAGGATTGCTTTCTTAGAAGTAACAGCTGGTTCCACGAAGAGTTGGGAGAAGTAGACAGGGTGAATAACCCAACAGAATGAGAGGAAAGCTTCTTAGAAATATTAGAATTACTGGCTCTATAATATCCTATGATTCTTATTTCTTTCTATGGTGCATGTTGGAGCCAGCTAGAACCAGCTTGGGAGAACAGATTATTAAATTTTTGGCATGAGTAATTTACACTTTGGAAATAGTCCAAATTAGTATTTGATTTCTTATCATGTTGATTTTCCAGATTTAAGAAAGTGAAAGAATAAATATTAATAATATAGATTTAGTTTTTAAAATTATTTTCATATAATTTTTGCAGATTTTTTTGAATTTAAAAAATTTTAAAAACATATGCAAGGATAATTTTTCAACATTGACTCTTGAAAAACCTTGTGTTCCAATTTTTCCCCTTTTCCCTCCCCTATTAAACATGGTAAAAAATATTTGTTAAATCAAATATAGGCATGTATATTCATACAATTATCTTGCTGCACAAGAAAAAGCAGATCAAAAAATTTTTAAAATGAGAAAGAAAATAAAATTCAAGAAAATCACAACAAAAAGAGTGAAAATGCTATGTTGTGATCCACCCTCAGTTCCCACAGTCCTCTCTCTGGGTGTAGATGGCTCTCATTATCACAAGATCATTGGAACTGGCCTGAATCATCTCATTGTTGGAAAGAGTTTCATCCATCAGAATTGATCATTGTATAATCTTATTGTTGCCATGTTCAATGATCTCCTGGTTCTACTCATTTCACTTAGTAACAGATTTAGTTTAAAAGGGTGTTATGTGAATACTTTTTTCCTTTCTTGGAGAGAGGAAAAATACTTACCAGCAGCCCCTTGGTTATGGTTTTTTCCCTACTGACTGTTTTGATGGGATCTAGGTAATCTGAGAGCACTGGATTTTTAAAAAAATTGCATATTTGTTTCTTTTTTTTAAATTACAGTTTAGTTTTTTCTATTTAAAGCATTTTTCTACTTCCTAGCTCTCTTCTCCTCCTCCCCCCGGGGAAAAAAAACCTTTTAACATATGCACAATCATGAAAAAAGCAAACATCCATATAGACCATGTCCCCAAAATATGTGTCATTCTGCATATTAACCCATCACCTATTTGTCAAGAAGTAGGTGATATTTTTCAATATAGATCCCAATATCATGAATCATAATTGATCCCTGAGTTCATCAGAATTCTTAAATCTTTTAAAGTTATTAGTTTTTAAATCTTGATTAAATAGTTCTCTTGATTTCTAGTGTTTTTTTCCCAAGTCTCAAAAATCCTGAAGACCCACTCCACCAAATGATCAGCTTCTACTCCACCAATTGATTAGCTTCTCCTTCCAATACATATATCTCATTTGGTACCCTACATTGAACATTTAAATTATTTAAATCTGCTGTCTATCTGGGTATTCTGTATTCTGAGTACTGCTCTCTAATCACGCAAAATCTGTCTTCTCAATGACAAAGTGAACTTGAAACTATAACATTTTGTTGAAAGTTTCATTTCGCAACAATTCTTTTTTTTTCTACAAATTTGAAGCATATTGGTTTATTTAAACATGATTTACTTAATCATGAAAATACACAGTGATGGATTTCTCAAAGTAGATATTATAGAGCCAGTAATTCCAAGTATTGACAGTATTGCCAGTATTTCCTTTCATTTTGTTAGGTTATTCACCCTGTCTACCTAAATCAGCTCTTCCTGGAGCCAGCTGTTATTGCTAAGAAAGCAAACAGACATTAGTACATCTGGGCTTTGGAAGATTAGAGCAATAAGATATGCCTCTTACAGCAGGGATTCTTAATGTGAGAATTTTGAATGTTATCATTCATTTTGATAATAGACTTTCAATATAATCATTTTCCTTTGTAATCCTACATATTTGATTTTATGAATTTAAAAACATTACTTTGAGAAAGGGTTCATAGATTTCACCAGACTGATAAAGACATCCATGATAAAAAAAAAAAAAATCCTACTATAGATAACAGTGCATCTACTATGCCATTGGTAGGAAAGCATTTTGTATTCAAATAATTATGAAAAGAACTGAAGTATCATCTGGATACCCTAGACATATGTTTAATCAACTGAAGTTAGACTATGTTAGTCATGTAGAAAACGTGCAAAAACAGGTCTACAGATGGGTCCTTGATCTGTACATATTTTCCATTACTAATGATTCTGATGAGCAAACCCTTCTTTCATTAATAATGTGAGGACCAGAAGGAAAAACCTGCAGGCTCTTGACTCTATAAACTTAGAGAAGATTAATTAAAACTAAGCTAATATGTCCTGAGTTTGAAGAGAGAATGGTCACCAATAGAGAATGGGAAACTTTACTTGTTGTTCAAAAGCAGGGAGTCCTTTGAAATGGTTTGATAAGGATCTACCCAAGAAGAAGCTCTTTTGTAGACTGGATCAAAGGCCCTTCATCCTTTAGGGTGTGGTATAAGGAGAATGAACCATCTGGATCCCAATTTCAGTAAACCAGTGGTGGTTTTAATCAACAAAACAAGCACGTGGGAGAAGAAAGTGTGTGGCATTTATAGCTTGAGGTGCTATACCACAGTCAGTTTGGGGCTTTGAGAGAAGGGTAGGAGGTACAATGTAATAGTCAGCATTAATTTTTAAGAGAGTTCTTAGTGTCCTCTTTAGTTTTATAGATGCATAGTAATAATTTCTCTTAAAATCTGCTTAGGCAGAATAACTCTGGTTGCTCCTCAAAAGCTCTCTGCATTTTCCCCTCTCCTTCCCTATGTATGGTTGATAATAATTTACCTTGAAATGAATTTAAGTTCTTTAAATTTCACTAGAGGTTTATGCTATTTTAGAGTAAGTTTTTGTCATTAATTCTACTTAATTACCGTTGGATCTCTGTGCTACCCATGATTGTTTAGTTTTCTTCCGTTCTATTACCAATGTCACCTTATGATATGCTCTCCACAAACAATTAACAAAGCAATCATACTTCCTGGGAAGCTGAGAAGGCACATGTACCTATCATAGAGATGACATTTTTTTTTTTCCTTGTTCTTTTCTTTTCTTTTTTCCTTTTTTTTTTTTTTTTGGAAATGTAGCTAAAACAAATACATGCTAAGCAAATTTGGAATATAAAGTTGTAATGACTAGCTTCAGGGGGTAGCAGGATTACATATTCATTTAGCTGATGGCTAAGTAATGGAGAGCATGTAATTTGTCATGTTGCTATTCCTTGTACAGGATTCTTCACTCTAGGTATTTTCCTGTCTCTCTGCCTGGAATTCTCTCCCTCCTTATCTTTGCCTCCTATATTCCTTGGCTTACTTTAAGCCTCAGCTAAAATCCTATCATTTATATGAAGCCTTTTCCAATTCCCTTAAATCTTACCAACATCTTTCTGAAATTAATCTCAGTTTATCCATATGACAAAGTTGTTTTCATGTTATCTCCGACATTAGACTGCGAACTCCTATTTTGCTTTTCTTTGTATTGCCTTTCTTTGCACATAGTAGACACTTAATGGCAATTAACTGACTGACTGTGATTTGAATCAGCAGTATTTTGTGTGGGATTGATATGTACTCCTAGGGGAACTATATTTCCAAAGCTTATGTGCAGTCATCATTTCTTCCCTCTCTACCACACACAACCTGCTAAGATAGTACCAGGTACAGAGACTAGTGAGAAGCAGAGATTTTGAAAGAAATGTTGGGCAAGGTGTGTAATCCCTACTACTGTAGAGGTTAAGGTTTGCAGATGGCTTGTACTTCAGGGTTCTTGCTGCTGTGGGCTAAGCTGCTGAGGGCTCTGCTCTATGTTGAGAATCAATGCTGTGAGTCCCTGTGAATGGGAAGACCAGATTGCCTAAGGAGGGAAAAGGAGATCATGATCATCATTGTAATGTTGATGTCCAGGTCAAGCATTGGCATTGGTCTTTTCTTTATGAGTAATAGATGTCATAAATCTAAGGGAAAGAGGAAGAGCCAATGATAATATTCAACTCAGGATGTACCAGTACATTTAATCCCATGCTCTATGCATGCCTATGAACAAGAAGAACTACAGAAGTGACAATGGTGCCAAAGTGGCAACATGTAGGGTTAGGCTTTTCATCTAGAAAGCTTTCCCCTCAGCTGTGTCTCAATTTTGCCATGTGGTACATCTATGGTAAAAACAGAAGTAAGAGATGTTCTCTTCCAGTTGCAGTTCCCATCTAGAGACATCACACCAAGCTTCAGTGCTTTAAAAATTCTGGAGCTGAGAGTATCAGTGGAATCTAAGAGCTACAGCAAGATCTCCTTCTTGGGGTACCTGAGTTGTTCCTAGATAAGAGAACTATCTGCAAAAGGTCTGGATTTCCCACTTATTGGGAATGGGGAAAATAATTGTACCTATGTCTCAGGGTTGTGAGAATAAAAAGATATTTGTAAATTTATGGTAAACTTTAAGGGAAGGGAACGAGCATTTATTAGGCACTTAATATGTTCCAGACACTGTTCTAATGTTTTGCAAATATTATCTCATTTGATCCTCACCATAATAGTGAAAGGTAGATGCTCTTCCATTTTACAATTAAGAAAACTGAGGCAGACAGAGGTTAAGTAAATTTGCTCAAGATCACACCAGTAGTGAATATCTAAGGCTGAATTTGGTTGTAGGTCTTTCTGCCTCCAGATCCAACATTCTATCCATTGTACCACCTAGTTGTCTTTATAAAGATGTTAGCTCTTGTTATTATAATTATTGTAATCATGAGCCTGTGATTAATTAATGCCTGATTATAGGAAATAAATTTAGTGGGAATGGAGCTTATAGCACTTATTTCAATAGATATAATTAAAAATCTGTTTTTGATAACCGAAACTTGCTACTAAAGAACAGCAAGCTGAGATTCTTCTTGGAAAATAGCTAATTCTGTTTCTCCACATTTAAACCTATTCTAAATATTTTAAAACAATGAAAATGATATTCAAATCTGAATAGTATTCAGATTTGGACAAAGAGATTTGGGTTGTAGATATATAATGTTAAGTAAGCACGATTGTGATAGCCTATAAGTTTCTGTGGATAGAACTAATTTATTTAAAAAAAAACCCCTTATTCATTTTGAGTTTGCTAATTGGGCTTTTCATTATTTCTATTAGAGTTGTGTTGAAGGCCCCTTTTGTCCCTTTTGTAAAGAAACAAGTTTCCTAAGTAAAGAAGAATGAAAGAAAAGCTTTTATACATTCAAAGAATAACTTCCTTTTCTTTTTAAGTTTTATTGATGCCTTTAATTCTTAAGTCATTTATGATCTCTCCCTTAGAATGCAAAATCCATCCAACACAGTAGCATATCTGACAGCATATGCAACATTGTATTCCCATAGCTTCCCACTTTTTCACTGAGAGAAGGGGCAATTTGGTTCCTTGTCAGTTTTTGGAAGTCAAGAATTGTCTTTATAATTAATACCACGTTATAATTTTTCCAATGTTGTTTGCATTTACATAATTATAATCAGGTACAAACATATATATATGAATATATATATATATATACATACACACATATTCACATACTTATATACATAAAAACATATATACATATGTTTTGTCTCTGCTTACTTCACTCTATAACAGTATATACTTTTTTTACACAAGTATCATCATGCTTCTCTGAATTCCTCATTGTCATTTCTTAGAGTGCAATGATATCCCATTCCATTCTAGATAGAACAGCTAGAGATCTAGCAGAAACTATTGGGCTTTGACACATCAGGAGTGAATATCACAGAGATTGAAATCCATCTTCCCTTTTCCTCTGGACTTCTTACTTGTGATACAGGGAGCATATGAAAGCATCATTAGTAGAAGAAAGATGAAAGCAAGATGATTAACTGAGTCACAAGAACTGCTCAGTTGGAAAACAACATAATCATGTGCTTCCCCATCTCCTTTTAATTATGCTACAGTAACAAAGGCCTCTTCTCTCCATTTCCACAGCTGAGCCAATTTCCATTTTGTCCTCATGACCATCATTACTGCCCTGACCTTTTGGGTGAAATGTTCTGGGTTTTCTAATATTACATCTCCCAACTATCTTTTCTTCTTTTTTGTCCCTGAAAAGTGGGGTTGTTATAACAATTCTCCATGATGCCATTTGGGATTTGCTTAACAAAGATATTGTTGTTTGATATTTCCTTCTCCAACTCATTTTACAGAATAGGAATTAAGGCAAACAGGGTTAAGTGATTTATCTAGAATCACACAACTAGTGTCTGAGGCCAGATCTGAACTCAGGAAATCATATCAGAATTCCTGGCTTCCAGCCCAGTGCTTTATCAGCTGTGTCACTTAGCTGTCCTAACCCTCAAATCTCTGACTTTTGAACATGAGCCACAGACATTGTTACTGGGCTAGAGTCCCTTGGATTGACTCTCTAGGGTTGCATTTAGCTTTTTAATTTGCCTATGTGACATCTGTTACTTCTCTTTCTCTCTCTTACATCAGACAATACCAATGTGATCTTGGGTCAGTCACTTAATCTCTCTGGGCCAAAGTTTCTTCAGCTATAAAACAAGGGGTTGGAATTCATGAAGTCTCTGAGATTACCACAACTCTTCTCTTTATGATTCCATGACTTCTAAAGGCTCTAGCTTCTTTACTTTGGGGAAGAATACTATATTAATGCCTACTTCTAGCCCTAGTGAGATTAACTTGACCTTCAGGCATAGTACTCAAGGGACATAGGACAAGGGCATATTGGGAAAGAGAAATAAATTCCATTCAGTTCAGTGTTTACTACAGCTCTTGTGGTAAGAGGAGCTAACACCTCCAATTTCTGCATAATTGTAAGCAGATTTCTTAACCTAAGGAAATTTATCCATCTGTAAAATGAGGATCAGAAGTAGTTCCATGTGGTTTAATTTAACCAAAACACCTTATCCAGCAAATTTTGCTTCCCACTTGCCCAAGAGAATGCTATTATTCTCTGTTATATTGCCATCAACAGCCGATACCTTATGTTTCAGGGATGATTTCCTCCTGTAGTTTTTGTAGCTTATAGAACAAGAGGAGAGCTATGCTAAAAGTTTTCATTTCTTTATGCTAAGCAGAATTGCTACTAGAAAAGGATTTTGGAAATCTTAAAGTGCTATGGGGATATGAGCTATTATTTAGGATACTCATAATACAGTGAGGTTCAGAGCATGGAAAACCCTCTGGGGAATTTTTTTTTCTTTTCCCTGGAATCATTTTCTTAGTTAATGCCAACTCTTCAATGGATGGGTCAGTTCAACAATCTATTTCTCCACTTGTGCTGTTCACAACTCATCTGGATTTTCTCATTCTGTCCAAATTTGTTCACGCCTTTCCAAAACTACTCTAAGGAGAATTTATTCAATGTGCTGGATATCTGCTCCTGGGTCTTAAAACATCCTTCTTCCCCATTGGGGAAGCACTTCAGTTGCCTCTCTGTTATTCCTTGCCTCTAGCTACAACTTTCTTTGTGATCATACATTTCTTTTTTTTTATTTATAATTTTTTTCCCTCAAAACCTATGCACAGATGATTTGACAACACTGATCCTTTCATAGCCTTGTGTTTCAGATTTTCTCTTCCTTCCTCCCTCCCCCCCGCCCATGGCAAGTAATTCAGTATATATTAAACATGTTAAAATATATGTTAAATCCAATATGTGTGAACATATTTACACAATTCTTTTGCTGCACAAGAGAAATTAGATAAAAAAAGAAAGTAAACGAGTAAGAAAACAAAATGCAAGTGAACAACAAAAAAGAGTAAGAACGTTAGGTTGAGATACACATTCAGTTCCTAAAGTCCTCTCTCGGGGTGTAGATGGCTCTCATCATCACAAGATCATTGAAACTGGCATCAATCATCTCATTGTTGGAAAGAGTCACATTCATCAGAATTGATCGCTGTATAGTATTGATGTTGCTGTATACCATGATCTCCTGGTTCTGCTCATTTCACTTAGCATCAGTTCATGTAAATCTCTCCAGGCCTTTCTAAAATCATTCTCCTGATCATTTCTTATAAAACAATAATATTCCATAACATTCATATAACATTCAGCCATTCTCCAACTGATGGGTATCCACTCAGTTTCCAGTTTCTTGCCATTGCTAAAAGGGCTGCCACAAACATTTTTGCATATCTGGGTCCCTTTCCTTCCTTTAAAATCTCTTTGGGATACTGGGTCAAAGGGTATGTACAATTTGATAACTTTTTGAATATAATTCCAAATTGCTCTCAAAAATGGCTGGATCTGTTTTCCAACAACAATGTATCAGTGTCCTAGTTTTCCCATATCCCTTCCAATATTCATTCTTGTCTTTTCCTGTCATCTTAGCCAATCTGAGAGGTGTGTAGTGGTATCTCAGAGTTGTCTTCATTTGCATTTCTCTGATCAATAATAATTTAGAGCACCTTCTCATATGATTAGAAATAATTTTAATTTTTTCATCTGGAAATTATCTGTTCATATCCTTTTGTGGTCATACATTTCTTGGATGATCTCTTTTGAGTCATTTTTTTTTCTTTCAAATATGTGACTACAATCTGGGGCAGCTAGGTGGTGCAGTGGATAGTGCCAGGTTTAGGGTTAGAAAGACTCATCTTCTTGAGTTCAAATGTGACTTCAGACAGTAGCTGTATGATTCTAGGCAAGTCACTTAATATCATTTGCCTCAGTTTTCTCATCTGTAAGATGAACTGGAAAAGGAAATGGCCAACCACATCAGTATCTTTCTCAAGAAAACATCAAGTAGGTATTTTCTATGACCCAACTAGGGTCATAGAGAATTGGAAATGACTGAAAAATGACTAACAAAATTACAGTTTGAGCAAACTGAAGGAGTTGAGATTTATAAGTGAATGGTACACCTGCACTGAAGAACTCACAGCTTTTGAAATGTAGGTATAAACTATATATAGCTGAGCTAGGAGCACACACATTTGTTACTCAACCAGTTTGGCATAGGTTTAAAGTCTCTAAAAATCTCTCCAGGTACTTCTTGTTTTCACTATCCTTTCTTGTTAATTCACCCTGCAGCATCTTCAGGCTCAGGCTAAACTCCCAGGTCCCTTGTAAGGTTGGCTCCTTTTCTGTCTCTGTCTCAAACCCACCTCTTTGGCTTCTAGCCCAAACTGGGATCTTCACCTTAACTATTAACTTGGCTAATATTCCCTGGGCTTTGCTCACAAATATCTGATTATGTATTTCTTTAGTTCTGAGACATCTGCTTTCTTTTCTGCTTCAGTGAGTTGAGCCCCCAATCTTCATTTGCACAGCCCAGTGCCTTCCTTCCACCATCCCCAACCATTTTTCTCTTTTCCTCAACTTTCTCTAGTCCTTATAGTCAATGCTCCTCTAGTGGATGAATTATCCCTAACTCCTCCACTTGCAATCTACTTCTTCCTGGGTTTGGCCAGTTGTCCAAATTTCTCCTTTCACAGAATATTTAAAAGCAATCTCACCAACCCACCCACCAGGTTCCTTTATTACTCTATCCCATTCTGTGGCCTGCAGTATCTTTTTCCTAATTGGTGATCATCAAGAAACCTTATAGTCTTGAAAGGAACTTAGCATCCTGTCATCCAGGTACTTAATTAACATCTTTAAAAAATCTTTATGTAAACCATTAATCTTGCCCTGGGCTATCTTAGCATAGTGTTTTCCCTTACACCATTCTAATAGAACAATAGCACATCTGTATTTAATTACAGTTCAACAGAGAAAACCTTGTGATTATTGATATCAAGGGAGGTATATAAAATTATAAACAGGGATATGTATATTTGCCAAAAGTATTTATAACCATGTGGAGAATGGCCAGCATGAAGTCTACTTGAGAGATTCCCTATGGATGGTGGATCCTGCTTGCAGATGTCTTTATATCAATTGCATGAAGTCTCAGAAAAATGCAAATCCTTCTGACGAGGTTCGGGACAAGGCAGGGAGTTCTGAGAACCCCCTTCTGGTCAGCGCAGGTCCTTTGTAAATGAATTCATGAACCCTAAAAATTAAACTGGCAAAAGAAGCTTATTATTAGAACTAAGAAGTCAGCTTTTGCAGGCTGACTTTCTTAGTGGTAGGTCCTGACAGAGAAGTAAAGATCTAGCAGAGAAATCTCGACAGAGAGGTAAATAGGGTCCTGTTAGGGAAATAGGTGAGAGAGATAAAGAGGGAGTAACACGGAAAAGAGAATGTCTTTTCAGCGGGCAGAGGGTTGCAGTTATGCCAAGGTGAGAGAGAGGTTCCTTGGCATGGCATGTTAGGTCCTCTGCATGGGATTGAGCTCAAAGAAGCTTGTTTTATGGGGTAGGAGCTGGGAGCAATTTGGGCTGGAATCAGAATAGAGAGTCTTGGAATTGAATGAGTGTCCCTGGACTAATCTCCAACTCAATAGAGTTGGATAGAAATCTTAATCTCCAGTTCCGGCTAAGTAGAAGTGGTCCTGGACTCAACTAATCCCACCCAGATAACAGAATGAAACCACTTTATCTTGATTCCTGGGGCGGGTCTCTCAGGGGAGAGCTTCTTTGAGGGAGCTTCCCACGCTTTCCCCCCAAAGTCTGAGAGAGAGAATGAGAGAGTTTTGGGGTTCCCCTTGTCACTTCTATGTGACATATACAATACTATATGCTTGGTGCTGTGAAAAATACTGGGAATACAAAGAAAAGAGGTAGGAAATAGTCCCTGCCCTCAAGGAGCTTGTGATCTAATGGCAAAAAGAAAACAGGCAAACAACTATGTACAAACAAGACATATGCAGGATAAATTGAAGAAAACCTTAAAGGGAAATATTAAGGGAATTACAGTTCACACTATGGGGAATCAGGAAAAGCTTCTTGAAGAAAGTAAAATCTTTGTTGAGATCTGAAGAAATCTTGGAAGTTAGGCAAGAGATGAAGGAGAGACATCCAGGCTTCGGGGAATAATCAGTGATAATACAGAGTTGGGAGATGGAGTGTCTTGTTCAAGGATCAGTAAGGAGGTCAGTGTCACAGAGTTTTAGAATATGTGGAGAGAAGTAAGAATAAGAAGACTGGAAACATAGGAGAGTTCTGGGTTATGAAGAACTTTAAAAGCCAAACCAGAGAACTTTTTATTTTATTTTGGAGGCAATAGGGAGACATCGACCTTTATTGAATAAAGAAATGACAGAGGTCAGACCTATGCTTTGTTAAGATCATTTGATAGCTGAGTGGAGGATGGATTTGAAGGGGGAAAACTTGAGACAGGGAGACCAGTCAGAAGGCTGTTGCAATAGCCTAGGCATGAGATGATGAAAACCCACACCAGAATGTGGCAGTATTATAGGAGAACAGTGAACATAGAAGAAAGATGTTATAAAAGGTAGCATAGACAGAACTTGGTAACAGATTGTCTATAAAGTATGAGGGAGAGTGAGGAGCTGAGCATGACAGCTTGGGTATATGCTTGGATGACTAGAAGAATGGTGATATTCTTGACAATAATTGGGAAATTAGAAAAAGGGAACGTTTTGGAGAATTGATAATGAGTTTACTTTTGCATAAGTTGAGTTTAAAATATCTATGCAATATCCATTTCTAGATGATCAACAAGTAGTTGGAAATATGAGCCTGGAGACCTAGACCAAGGTAAGAGCTGGATAAGTAGATATAAGAATCATCAATATACAAATGTTAATTGAACCAATAAGAGTTTATGAGATCACCAAGTAAAATAGTATATGAGAGAAGAGGGCTTAGGACAAAGCCTTGGGGGACACTTAGGGTTAGAAAGGATTACCTTGATGAAAATTCAGCAAGGGAGATTGAGAAGGAATGATCAGAGTGAGGAGAAACAGAAGAGTGTAACATCATGAAAATCTAGAGAGAAAAATCAAGAAGTATGAGAATTAAGAAAAGTGTTTCAGATTTGGCATTTAAAAAACTATTGATAACTTTGCAGAGAGTAATTTCAATTGAATAATTGTTTGAAAGCTTGATTTCAGAGGAGCTCCCTTAAATAATAAAAGGAAGGCTGGAAGGAAGTTTTACTACATGCTTGTTATTAATTTTTTAAAAAAGGAGATCCAGCCACTATTCTCTTCCTCATATGTGATTCTGGGCTCAATTCTTCATCCATTTTCAAGATAGTTATACAATTGACCAACTCTGTGGGGTGTCCATTCAAATGAATATTATAAACTCTACAACTAACTTTATTCATTTTTTTCTTTCTTCCTTTTTGTTACTAAATTCCATAAGACCATTTATATTCAGTACTTCCAATTCTTTCCCTTGCACTCTCTTCCTAACTAGACAAGTCTCTTAATCTCTCTCAGCCTTAGTTTCCTCTTCTGTAAAATTGGGATAAATGAGGATCAAATGAGACAGCATAAAGCTTATTGCATGCTTTCAAATGTTACATAAATGCTATCTCCTCTTATTACCATGAGATCAAAACGTCATTGATAGTATTTGATTATTCATTCCCCCTTGCTCTGGTTTAGCCCTAAATTCACCATATTACTCTGGGATAGGAAGTTCATTACTTACCAATGGGAGATCTAATGAGGACCTACATTGTTTAATCAGGATGCCTTTCAAGCTTAGCCCTTACACAGCCAGACTGTTTTGGTTTGACATGTCCAGAAACTTTAGTGATCACCTTTCTCTAAGAAATAACCCTTAAAGAATAAGCAAAGCATCTCAGAGAAGCAATCTAGCATTGTACTTTTAGTATATGCTTTCAAATCTATTTTCCTTTTCTATTTTACCCAAGCACTTTTGTGCAAAGAACAATTCATAACAGTAAAATTTACATTTGCCAGACAGCTGTCTGCTACAATTTGTAAGATCATACTTCTTTTCTACAGCTTATAAAATGAATTGGAAGTTTAGTGTGTCACTTAAAGCTTTTGTTTGTGCATTTGGTCCATTAACAGTCACTGAATTACAGTGGATGGGACTAAATGAAGAGGAGCAATTTACAAAGTATGTGTCATACCATATGAGATTCTTTTTGACAGTAAATATGAAAAAATTAACTTTGTGTCAAAAGCTTCTGATGGAAGTAGAAAAATTTTTGCAACCTTGTCCTTCCTTCCTTCCTTCCTTCCTTCCTTCCTTCCTTCCTTCCTTCCTTCCTTCCTTCCTTCCTTCCTTCTTTTCTTTCTTCTTTTTTCTTCTTTCCTTACCTTCCTTCTCCTCTCCTTCTCTCCCCCTTTTCTCCTGAGCATTGTCCAGGATTGTTTCTGTGTCTGTCACATGGGAATTTACCTGGCTAAATACAGAGAAGCCACACATCAGAAAGTTAGCCACAGCAATTTATTAAACAGCCAATTACTAATAGGTGGGAATAATTCTATTAAAGAAATAAAAGATCTTTCAATAATTTAAATATTTTAAAGGACCAACAAATTTCCAGGAGGAATGAAGATTGGAAAAGAAGCCATAGCATATTTGAGGCCAATTATCAATTAATCATAAAGCTAAGAAATCTCCTATATGTCATGATATATCATGAGAACTCAGAGAGTGTCAACATTTCACACCAAACCTGGGTTTCATAAGAATAAATAAATAAATAATAATTGAAAAGCATTTACTAAGTGCTTTTACTAAGTGCTTACTGCATGCCAAGAATCTTGTTATAGGAGTAAAACTAGAAAAGTGAAAACAGTTCCTGTTTTCAAGGACCTTACTTTCTAATAAGGGGAGACTCACATGTAAGCAAGTATTGGCCAGGTGTAAATAGTAAAGAAACCCACTTATTCAAATCATAGCAAAATAAAAATAAGAGTACGTGTACACATCGAAGAATATGTACTGGACAATGTAAAATGAAGGTCTGAGAGTGACGTGACTCAGTTCAACCAAGAAAGAGAGAAGGGGAGGAAGAGAGAGAAAGAGCTATAAAAAGACAGAGAGAGATAAAGAGAAAGACAGAAATACACACAGGGTGGCACACAGATAGACAGAAACAAAGATACAGAGAGACAGAGACAAAGACAGACAGGCAGATAAAGAGACAGATAGAAACAAAAATAGACAAAGACAGAGATAGATAGATAGGTAGAGAGAGAGAGAGAGACAGACAGAGAGAGAGAGGCAGAGACAGAGACAGAAACAGAGAGACAGAGAGTGAGAGAGAGAGTCAAAGACAGAGACAAGGACAGAGAGAAAGAAACAGTGAGAGAGACAGAGACCAAGACAGAGAGAAAAAGACAGATAGATAGATAGAGACAAAGGCAGAGACAGATAGAGACAGACAAACAGAGACAGAAACAGAGAGAGACAGATAGACAGACAGGCATATAGAGAGATAGAGACAAAAATAGAGATAGAGACGGAGTAAGAGAGATAGAAACAGAAAGAGAAAGAGACACAGAGAGACAGACAGAAACAGTGAGAGAGATAGAGACAGAAACAGAAACACAGAGAGACAGAGAGAGATAGAAACAAAGACAGGGACAAGGACAGACAGAAAAAACAGTGTCAGAGAGAGAGAGAGAGAGAGAGAGAGAGAGTCATAGAGAGAGACACACAGAGAGAGACAGAGACAAAGACAGACACAGAGAGAGACAGATAGAGACAAAGACAGATACAGAGAGAGAGACAGATAGAGATAAAGACAGAGACAGAAAGAAAGTCCTGGATCACATCCAAAGAGAAACTCCCTACAATTTTTTGTGTAAGCAAATTAGGAATAGGGACATGATAGGGGCTGCCAGCCCACTTATGTCTTCCCAGAGATTTCTCTTTAAGCAAGTTAAAGTGAAGATTAGTCTCTTCTACTTTCTTTCTTAAAGCTGGAATCCAGAAGCATCCAAAGATACTCCACTTGAAGCCTGATAAATCACAAAGGGGACTGGTGTTTATGAGGATAATTCCCCAAAGGATTGGCTTTTAAAGATGCCCAAAGTGCATTGGTTGACAACTGGAGCTCTCTTACCTCTCACCAGTTCTATCCCTTCACTAAAGACACTCTTAACTAATAAGGAGAGAATCCCATACCAACAGGCTTTTGGGATAGGAGTTACATTCATTTGGAAAGTTATAGAGATAGTGAGTAGAACCACAGAGGTGTAACTTGACATATTCTGTCTAGGAGCAATGGCAGAATTGATTTGATTATGGTTTCAATATTGAAAAAAAAAGGGGGGGGGGAAGTATGCATTTGGTAAGGCTGATGGAACCCAACTGAAATAATGGGCCAGGTGAAGCCCTTACTAATCACTGTGAGAATTTCAAATCTAAAAAAAACATGACCTCTCATCCTGTTGAAAAGATGGGCCTAAGGAATAGGAAATAGGAAGCGAAATTTTACTAAGCTCCATCTTGAAGAAAGTAAAGATCTAGTTTATAGCAAGTATGACTAGGAAATTGAAGTTATGGTCAGACACAGAGATCAACCTTGCAAAAACTGTGCATGAAGCTGCCATGAGGAATCAGTTTAATTTGCATGATCAAGGTTTTAAGGCCCACAGGCTGTTCTTATGCATCAGTACTCTTCCTACCCATCTGTGACTATTGGAATGCTATACATCTGTACTGATGGTTATAGGGCATAGAAAAGAATAATGATCCATATAATGATCCACATGAGTGAGCACAAATGGACTTACTCTTAAAATATGAAAAAGCAGAATACAGAAGGAAGAATTATCTACAATGAGCCTGAGAAAGATAGGTTGAGGCCAAGTTCTAAAGGGATTTATTTATAAGCTTCACAGAGAAGTTTACCTTTGAATCTAGAGGCAATAGAAAACCATATGAGTTTACAGAATAGGGAAGTGTTATTATCAGATCTATACCTGATGAAAATAATTTTGGAAATTGTGGAGAGAATGAAGTGCAGAGAGGATTAAGGAAGGGAGAACAATTAAAAATAGTCCAGAAACTGGTAATTAGTGCACAAACATGACCTTATAAGAAGAGAACATGTGGAAGATATGGTAGTAGAAGGCATAAGGTTTGACATCTAAATGAATATGTGGCATGGAGAATGGGAGGCAGAGAATAATACTCAGGTTAGGAACCTGAGAGACCGAGAGAAGACCTATGTCCTTGACAAAAATGGAAGAAATGTGGGTAAAGCTTAAATCATATGGAATATTAACTGGATTAGGAACTAGGATTAGAATATAGGTCCCCTAATTCAAAACTTTACTAATAGCATGAACATGATTCCCTATTACCTTCAGGAGCAAATGTACAACCCTTTATTTGGCATTTAAAACCTGTTGGAGGCTAGTTTCTTTCTGCCTCTTTAATCTTCTTATTATTCTTGATTCCCTTCTATGCCTTGTACTATCCTATCAGCTTGTGTAGAAATATATTAAAAATTCTTTTTTAGTAAAACTAAAAATATTAAGAAATAATATTTTTTTCTAAAGTCATTTCTAGACTCTAGGATAAAGCCTCTTAGAAAGATGGGTGATAAGTTAAAGGGGAAAAATGACTTTTCTTTGGGAAATGGTACCCAATATTTTAAGGTGAGTAACTATTATTTTACACTGTTGCCTTCCTTATTCCATTATTAATTTACTCTTAGAGTCATTTCCTCTTTGCTCAACTCCTACATTTTAGGACCTACCTTTATCCATTGAGAAAGGATTGATGAAAATGAGGAAGTCTTTATGTTTACTCCAGGAGTGAAGGGAGAGATCCAGGTGACTAGGTTGTTCCACAATATTAGAATGTAAACTAACTATACTTTTAGATATGTGATCTCCATCTTGTTCAAGATTCCTACAAAAGTTACCAGTACTTCTTTTCATCTCATTTCATCTCATCTCACCTCAATTCTCAAACTCATTCTTTTTCTTTCCTATCTGCTAGAAATGACTTGAATATAGATGAATGTTATATTAAATCAAATTATTTCTGGCAGATGAGTCAAAAATTACAGAGTACAGCATTTGTATTAATATATTTTCTTTGATGATTGATCTACTTATAATTATGTAAATAGAACACTCCTTCCCTAGCTCTGTCTGGCCTTTGTATTAACTGTTTCCCATATCCATAATGCTGTGCCTTCTCACTTGGTTTCTATTAGAACTCACCTTAAATCGTATCTTCTTCAGGAGATCTTTCCAAGTCTCCCTACCTGCTAGTTAGTGTCTACCCTTTATTCAGTAATTTCTTGTATCCATTTACACATTGTCTCTCCCATTAGAATATAAACTATATATATATATATATATATATATATATATATATATATAAAACAAGGTCTGTTAAATGGCAATAAAAATCTATTTAAAACATTTGTTGTATGATGTTATGTTATTTTGCTTAGTGCCTGAAAATTCAAAATTTCATTCAAACTCAGAAAAAGTCTTATAAGTCTATAAGAAATAAAAACACCCATAGTTGTGATATTGAGACGATAATTCAAAACTGTCATTAGAAAGAAGTAGTTTTCATATAAAGGAATAAAGCACATCATTAAAAAGAAGACAAAATAAAATAATTTAGCAAGAATTGTTAAAGTAATTCATAAGGAGGGAAAATAAATAAATATCTTTTAGAAAATATATTTTACTTTACTAGAATATAATTTTCCAGGAGGATAATGACTGTTCCATTCTATGTTTAAGTATTCCCACCATCTACAACAATGCCTGGAACTTAATAGGGGCTTAGAAAGTGCTTTTTGATGATTATTGTATTATAATTTCCACTTCTATATATTAAAAAACAAACAAAGGATTAAAAGGCAAACCAGAAAATAACAGACAAAAAGTAAAATATATGCACAACTGAAAAAACATCCTTAGTTTACACCCCTGAAGATAACTGTTGTGGTTCAGTCAAACTCTGACTCTCCCTAATCTATACGGACCATTCTGTCCATGGGATTTTCTTGGCAAACCTGAAAATGATAGAGTTAAATAAATAGGGTCATTAAAATATAAGCCTCGCTGAGGCAGAGTTGAAGGAGATTTTCTCCTTCAAGAATTTTTAGAGTTTCGGGGCCTCTTATTCAACACCAGTTGCTTAATCAGGAAAGGATAATTTTCTGAATCTGATACTGACAACAAGGTTATGTTTGTTTTAAATGAAAAGAGTATCGTTGCTTTATAGAGAATTTTGAACTTGGAACCTTTGGTCTCAAATTAAGAGACCATTAAGGTATCATTTACCTCTAATATTCAGTTATCCTACTCAGATCATGTCTTTTTCTTTCAAGGGAAGAGGGAAGGGGAGAATGTAGTTACCCTGCATGTGTCATTCAATTATTGTAAAATTTTTGAAAAGTCTACAAGACTCAACTGAATTTGCCAGCATGAAGAAAACAAGAGATTGAAAATTAGAACCAGAAGGCTCTCCCTTTCATTAGATGGCTCCTCCAAGAACTTAAGAAAGATGAGAAGCTAGTCAGGTATCATTCCTTTCAGATAACTTCCATGTATTGTTCTCCCTCACTAGAATGTAAGCTCCTTAAGAGTAGAGACTATCTTTCTTTATGCCAGTATTTGTATTTCTTGCATATAGTACTTAATAAATGCTTGTTGCTCGACGACTCCATTCCCCTGCAATTGCTCTGCTGCAATTTAAATAAAACATATCAGCTTGCCTTACTGTCACTCAATCAGAAGGTGTTACTGGGTAGGACTTCAAACCCACCTCTTCCTAGATCCCAGGCCAACTGTCTTTCCACTGTCACATTATCATATTTTTCTTGAAAATATCAAAATATGCAGCTTCTTTTAGTTGTTCAGGTTGTATTTGTTTGTTGATTCAGAGAGGAGCAGAAAAAGAATTGATTCCCCTCTTCCCATATAAAGCTATGCTGCTACTATGTGTATGGGAGAGGAAATACAATGTATTAGAAAAAAACAATGCATGTAGATTTAGAGGGCCTGGATTCAAATCCCTGCTCTCTGATTTATTACCTATGTGACCTTCAGCCACTGATTTGACCTAATTGTATTTTAATTTTCTTAACTATAAAGTAAGGTAGGTGAATTAAGAGACCATTAAGGTCTCATTTACCTCTAATATTCAGTTATCCTACTCAGATCATGTCTTTTTCTTTCAAGGGAAGGGGGAAGGGGAGAATGTATTTACCCTGCATGTGTCATTCAATTATTGTAAAATTTTTGAAAAGTCTACAAGACTCAACTGAATTTGCCAGCATGAAGAAAACAAGAGATTAAAAATTAGAACCAGAAGGCATAGTAGCAGTATAGCTGGCCTAAAATGCTCACCCACAAAACAGAGATAATGAGGATAAAAGTGACATGAATCTGAAATTTTGAAAAATGTGTTTGATGTTTATCTGGTTGTATAAGAAGGCTTAAGGATGGACTGTCAAAAATTCATGCCAAAGGAAAGTAAAAATGACACTATTGAAATAATTGAAGCCACACAGCACATTATAAACACTAGATTCCTCTGAAGAACAATTCATACCACCAAGGAAATAAATACTCTTAAATGTTGAAAGCAAAATTCTTATCAGGATAGATGCCGAGCATTTGGGAAACAATTTGTGGATGTGGAAAAAAATAATCTCCTTTTCCCATGATGTGGTAGCAGGGAATAGATCAAAGAACATCAGTCAGAGAAGTCCAGCAGGGGGCAAAACAAAGAGGAGGATTTTCATATTAAGAGATGGTGAAAAAGGAATAAGGTAACTTGCTGAATAGCAAAATAAAGGTATATATATGTTCTCTGAATTGACAATCAGGGATAGCACTAAGTGATTTATCACATTATTCAAACACTTAATCTGGTTCCCTGTTTTCCTCTTCCTCCTAAATACTAGCCATATTTCTATTCTCTAAGAAGGTAAAGATGGATGAAGGTGAATGCTCCATTTTAAAAAAAAATTTTGGTCCTAATCTATAATTTCACTGGTGAACAGAATTTAATGTGTGTAGACACTTCTTGAGTTGATTTATAGCAATTTGTGTTAGTCAGGAACAAGGTAGCTAAGCCAAGGCATCCAGTCACTTGAAAGGAGTGACAAGAGGCAGCTTGTGCAAGGGAAATCAAATCATCACCACCACCCTGACTATCATATCCCCTCAGACATCTTGGAGACAACTCAGGGTCCTAAATCCAAGAAGTATGGCAATAGCATTGTTCCCCAAATCACCACACATGCATCCAACCTGGACCCACAATCATCATCAAGGAGAGAGGAATCATGGTAGACAAGAGGTTCACTATCCTCATCACCACCAGTAACAATTGCTAACCAGTTACTATCAACATATAAGCCCCAGGAATGGTAGCACTCAACAAATCATTCATCCTGCTTGCAGCTCATCCATTATCTCAGGGAAAGACAGGAGCAAGGACTAACTTTTCTATTTGCTTCCTCACTGCTTAGCGCTTAGTAAGCACTTAAGAAGTAAATAAGTTTCATTCGTTCATTTCTTTATGGTCTTGGAGTAGCCTGAGGATTGGGGGGGATAAAAGCTATTGCCTGGATATTATGTATTAGAGAGAGAACTGGGACCTGAATTTTCCTAACTCCAAACACATCCAGCACTTGATAAAGTACTACTTATTGTTTCTCTCTTTTTAATGAAGTTGACACATAGTTACAGTCATATATTCTGATTTAGATGTCTTTGGCTTAATGTAAACATTCCAGATTTCTTCTAATTTTCCTGCTTTTCTTCTGTGATTTCCCTTTAAGTCTTGACTTATCTGAAAATGATTCCTTGGAATGATTTTGACAACCTACTTGCAGCTTCCACTCATATCTTCTCTTTTATGAAAGAGATTCATAGGATTTTAGAATCCCATTAGATGGAAGGTACTTAAAAAATCATCCTCTAGAAGAATACAAGCTTCTTGGGTTTTTTGTAGCTCCAGTACCTAACTCATTGTCCAACACATAGTACATACCACAATGTTTGTTAAATTGAATTGTTTGAATTGATCCCCAAATTTTTTTCTGAACCACCAATTTCTCCTAGATTATAATGGACAAATGGCCATTAAAATTTTGCAAAAAAAAAAAAAAAACTATTTAGTTGGGATTTTTTTTCTTATACTAAGTTGGAATTCTTCCCTGTCCATTCATTGTAGTACTACCATTTGTCTATAACAACAAGATTTTATATTTCCTCCTGAGAATATTTTTCATAAAATTCAGATTAGGCCAGGCAAAATACCCAACAAGTGGTCCTAAAGCCTTTGTTTGAAAACTTTCAGGGGAGGGTGATCTCACCAAATCTTAGGCTAACCCATTTCAGGTTTGGCCAGCTTTAACTGTTAGGAAGATTTTTCTGACATCAGGCCTCAACATGGTAATCTTCTAATCAGTGGATCACAATGACCCAGGAAAGAGAAATGCCCCCCAAATCTCCCTTCACAGACACACCACTCTGCATCATAGCAGAGACTTGCCTGGCTCTGTCCCTTTCTTTCCTGGTCTCTTACTCTACATCTTCAATGGCATAAAGCACTAATTTCGTATCTGTTGGAAAGCCTCAAATTGTCTTTTTGACTTAAATGTACAGGCAGGACTCAGAAGGTGGTCTTTCTGGAGAATAGAAGAATTAGAGTCAAAATATTAATGCTTTGAAGGAATCTCAAAGATCATCTAACCAATTCTCATTTTCCATATAACATGTATAATATAATGATGAATGATAGCATTTTTATATGGGTCTTACCAATGGTCAGGACCATGGACAGAGATGGCCATCAATCAAACTTACCCTTCCTTGACAGTTAGATGGCCAAACTCCTTCCATTTCCAGGCTTTTCAGATATTTAATAGTTACAGTTTATAGTTATGGTTAAGCAATAGTTTAATTAGGTTGGATAAAAGCACAGTGAATACAAAGCAAAAATGGGGACCAACATTCTAGTCATATCCCTGGTTCAAATTCTTCAAAAGCAGGAAAACAGGGTTTGGGTTGGCATCCATGTCTCCTTAAGTCACAATTTCTTCTTGATCAAAGGAATATGAGAAATCAATATCTGATCACAAATGTCCTGTTGCCCAATTGCAGCCAAGGTGATCACAAATGTCCTGTTGCCCAATTGCAGCCAAGGTGAAATGATCCATACTCGCAACTGTAATTCTACCTACATGGAGATGTGAAGTATTTTGGTCTTGTTGGGGTCCTCTGCTGTTTCCTTCCCTGTCCAAGAAAAAGGTTATCTTCATTCTCACTGAAGTCTCATGTGGTCTAGTCTTTGAGTCAGGAGCACTTTAATGTCCTTAAATACTCATCTTTATTGGGAAAAGTCAGTGCTTTAAGGTACCTAATGCATGTACAGATTAGAATCAAGTAATAGGAAAACCAATTACATCTATATCATTCCCATCTGCTATGTCCCTTATTTCTTTATTTTGAAAAATCCATAAGTCTGTTTCTGATGACTGCTCTTTTTCTGCCTTGCCTTCCTCCTTTGCTCCTATTCATTTCTCCATTTCAGAGCTTTTTGTACATTATTACTCCTTTAAGGACCTTTTCATATGGAACACTTTAGGATCAGAAAAATGAAGCAGAAAAGTACTCTTGTGTTAAAAAAATATTTAATCTAACTGTTAAAACACTTGACACTACTATAAATAAACATGTTGATACCTGAAAGAAGTGGGGAAAAAACCCCAAATTTTGGTTCAATAACAATGGATAAATTTCATATATTAAGAGCCATTGCTTTCAGATGAGATTTGATCAGTTTCAGATGGAATAAATATAAAGATTTAAATCATCTCATGAATGATGTAACATGATGCTTAGTTGTATGTAAATAGTTTGAAGTGTTAAAAGAACAGAGAAAGAAGTTTTTTTTTAAAATAAAAACCCAGAAATAAGTAATAACAAAGAAACAGTGTCAAGAATACAAATTGAGATGGAGAGGCATGTTGATGACTTAAGAGCTATAGGATATTTTCAGCTCAGTTGCACATAAATATTTTATTATTAAAATGATAAAACTAAAAAAGTTCAATTATATAACTTTTTGAAGACTGAGGTGCAATTAAATAAAGTCTATTGATTTTGTATGGAAGATTGGGTAGGGAGAATTGTTGCCTTTAGAGTAAAAGGCAAGCTACAGAGACTGAGTAATCTTTGATTTTAAGGTATATAAAAGATAGGAAAGGAGACTGGGCTGGACCACATGACAAAAGAGAAAAGAAGTACTTTTGTGAATATACCAATATAATCAAAGCCTACAGTAGCCCAGTGTTATGGGTTATGGCTTTTCCTCATTTACATGTTTTTCTGCTAGGCTCCTTTAGGTGTATGCCCACTCTTTCTCCAAAGATACTAAGTGCATTGGTGGGAAAGTACGACCTAGCTTATGTGGATACTTGCTTTAATATGAGTACTTGTGATTTTGTGATTTCTTTTGCTTTATTAAGGAAATGGTTATTTATAAGATTTAAAAGTATCATTATTGTGAGTGGCTACTTGTATAAATAGAAACATATCTGTAGAGGCTAAGGAGCTAGACTGATAAGTAGAGAGTATGCAGTATTACCATCAACAGGGTTACTCATAAGACTCAAAAAGTTTAAGCTATAAGCATGTGATAGTAGTCCTTTTCTGGGAAATTGGTTCGGTTAATGTGAGAATATGATGTTGTTTAAAGGTAACAGGTGTGAAATGTTATAAGTGAGGGTGGCCACTTCATATACTCCAACAGAATTATATGTGCATTTCTGTAAATAAACCAAATAGATGAAGCTATGTCAAAATATTAGAGTTCTGTGTTTCAGTTGCCTATGGAAGAGGAAACTGAGTCTCAGAGAGATGAAGTGATTTTGCTTAAAGATGCAAAAGGAGTTAAGTATAGAATCAGAACTCCAATTCAACATATACATTTAGTTTTCCATGCCTTATCCAGCACCATTATCAAACTGTGAGGAAGTGTCTACATCTGTTTTCTTTCATGATTTTAATTGCCTCTATTTTTGAGCCAACAGATCCTTTCTACATAGCAGGCACACCTTTTTTACCTAACTTGTGTTACTTTCTTGCTATGTTACCATGATATGTGCATGAAAAGTTAAAAGACAATACTAGACAAAGTCCAGGGAAGAGTCATTTCTAGTTTGGTGTGTTTGTATGTGTGTATGTGTGTGTGTGTGTGTGTGTGTGTGTGTGTGTAGGGGGGAAAGGTGAATAAGAATCAGAGAAAGCTTTATAAAAGACAACTTTTGAGTTGCTATTTAATGCATGGGTAAATGTCAGGTGAAGATGGAGGGAGAGCATGTTTGGCAAAGGGAATGGTTGAGGAAAAGTGGGTGGAAAGTCACTGATTCCAGAAAATTCTGAACACATACAAAAGACTACATATCAGCTGTTACAGAGAGATATATGAAGAGTTATGATGAACTGTTCCTAATTCTCTGGCAGGTGGAACATTCTAGTTGCTGATTATCAGCTCTCTCAATATCCTGAAGATGTCCCAGAAGCAGAGAGAGGCCATTACGAGTCTAGACAGATGCTTTGATAATATTTGATTGCTTATTTAAATGAAAGTATCAAAAAATATGTTTCAGTATCTGTCACTCTCAATCACTCACTGACTTCATTATAACTTTGAAAAGGACAATTTCGAGTTTCCAGTGATAGATTAAGATATTCTATTTTCCATAAAAGAAAAAAATCATTTGCTGAGAAGGTGTGCCAATCAGGAGAATAGTATGCTATTATTCTGCAGGGAAAAGTATCCCTAATCATTGAACAAAGCAGAGCCTTGTACTGCAGTCCTAAATAAATGTTGTTTTATTTCTGAAGCTGCCTGACCCCCTGTAATGGTCTTTGGAACCTGTCAGTAAGCAGTCATAAGGACAAATTTTAGTTAACTTGCATGCTTGCCCTTAAGCATTCTTTGACATGGGGTTTACTGCATCTATTGACTCCCCAGGAAGTTGGAGGTCATAGCTTGGCTGAGGCACATGAGTTGCAGATAAAGAAGATGTTTTTACCCCCTTGAACCAGGGCCAGAGACTTTACTAACTTGACTATGCTCTCCGTGTCATGTGCTCACTATGAGGATTTCTATAACGTTAATCCCACTAATGAGGGCTTCTCCCAGCCACTACATAATCCCCACAAGTCCTGGTGACTTGGCAAAGCACCCCAGTGAAGAGACCGCGCTTTTTGCTTTTTGAACTGAGTTCAAGATAATTAAAGTCAAGGAGTAGAAAAAGGGAGGGGGGCAGATGGTAGAAATACCAGTATAATAAGTAGTATGACTGTAGCGCTTTGTAAATTAGCTCAATTAAACAAAGTCTGATTTTTAACGGGGTTAACATGGTAAGAAGTGTAGACCTCATTAAACTGAACTGCTAGAGGAGTTTCTAATTAAGTCAAAATTATTTCGGTTGTTTCACACTTAAAGCCACATAAAACAGTGTGTGTGCATATGCATGTGAACATGTGCACATGTGCGTGTCTTGTGGTTTTGCATGTGCTCTTGTAAAGGAAGGGAGGCAAAAAATAAAAAAGACAAGGGGAGTGTGAGAACTGGAAAGAATCTAGGAAGAGAGAAAGTGATAGAAGGAGGTCAAGCTAAAGGGAAAGAGAGGAATTGAGGTTTTCAGATTCTGTGAGAAATAGAGATTTTCCCGTTTTGGAACAATGATCAAGCAGCAGCAGGCTGGCTTGCCACGGTCAGTTATTCTCATTTGTCTGGGATCCTGTCTCCTCTCTGTGAGCTGGAGTCAGTTTCCTCGGATCTGTATGACTGTGGAAAATCTAGTATCCAAAGAGTGCTGTCCACCTTTGGGTGTGGAACCTGCCAATACATGTGGTATACTAGAGGGCCGAGGACAATGTGCAGAGGTGCTGACAGATGCCAGGCCCTGGAGTGGCCCCTACATGCTGCGGAATCAGGATGATCGTGAGCAGTGGCCTAGGAAATTCTTCAACCGGACATGCAAGTGTACAGGTGAGAGGCCCAAATGGGTCAGATCTTCCATCGTCAGCGCTGTCCGCTGTACTCCTCCACTTCCCCCAGATTGGATATACTCAGGGAGGAGGGGAGAATTTTTATCTAGGAAAAATAATTTATTAGGGAGAAGATGATATTATCAGAGAATATGGGGCTCAGTTTTGAAGAACTAAGCGTATTTGATTTTTAGTAGTGAAACCACTGGACAGGCTGATTCTGATCTATAACAAATAGACTTTAGGAAGGCAACCCAGTGCAATGGACAAAAAGTCACTTGCTAGCACTGCTAACGATTTTACCTTAGGCAAGTCACTTAAATTATCTGATCCTCAGTTTCTTCCTCTGCAAAATGGGGATAATAATTACTATAGGACATGCCTCACAGGATTGTTGTGGAGCTCAAAGGAGATACATGTCAAGCTCTTTGCATACTTTAAAAAGATGTAAACTTCAGCTATTACCAAATAAATGTCAAATAGGGCAAATGGGCACTCTGACCTCTTGCCAAATGATTATGGTTTGTTTGTAAGAAGGTGCTAAAAACAAAGCATTAGCAAGTCAGGTACAAGTCTCTTCAAGATTTCTAAGGTTCTCTTCTTAGGAAATGTGTTTGTACTTGTTGAGGAGGGAGTGGAGATTAATTATTAACAGAAGTGACGAATCTAAATATTCTAAATTCTGTCTTCAGTTTTTCTATATGCTTCTAAAATATTTTAAAATTATGTAAAAATACTAAGCAAAAGCTTTACTATGATTTTAGTTTACCTTTATTTAATTTATATGTTGCCTGTACTCTATAGAAAAAAGGGTTAAGTAATGAAGACTGTGGAGCTTTTCCCTAAAATTTTTAGAAACATCTTACCAAAATGTCCATTTCTCCATTGATTAACAAAAGTTATTTTCAGGTGATTTCCTTGCTTATAGAATTGCATCCCTATTAATATCCCTTGATACCTGCTTAATATGGTCAACAAGGTAGTAGTTGTTATGGCACTGATCTCATCCCATTAATGTTGATGATTATGATACTATGATGATGATGATGAGATAATTAACACAGTACTTTATGGTTTTTAAGGTGCTTTACATATATTGTCTCACATATGTGTCCTCACAATAATACTTCCAGGTAAGCATTGCTATTATCTATATTTAACAGAAGAGGAAACTGAGAAACTGAGGAAACAGACATTTAAAGATATACCCAGAGTCACACAGTTAGTAAAATGTCTATTTGACTCCAAGTCCCATACTCTATTCACAATAGCACCTGGCTGTGAGTAGAACTCTGTTTAATGGCTACAAGGTTAATTTTTTCCAGAAGAGTAGTGGTCCCATAAGCATTATTAATGATGTTTGGAATAGAGGACCATTTAAGGTATGAGTTCTTCAACTCTAGATTTGAAATTGACATTTTTTTCCATTGTTCTTGCTTTCCCTCTGCCTTATCTTTCAGTTTATGCTTCAATATGACATACAGTTTTGCTCTAGAATTAAAAAAATCCTTATGGCTTTTTCAAGTCTTCTCAAGTTCTCTTCAATAGAGCTCCCCTCCAGTTTTCATCCCCTATGTACAACAGTGATAAACACACAAAAGCCAGAGCAACGTTTGAAATACATAAAACACAAGAGCCAATTTCAGAAAAGCACTTGGATGGTGTTATTAGGGCAATTGGTTTTTTTGAGTATAGAAAAATTACTGGAAAATTGTCATAAGTACTGTGCAGTTGGCTCAAGAATGTGATTAATTTTATGTTTTCATCAAGTGAATGTTTACTTTTTCCTTTGTAATCTGTCTATATAATAGTCATTTCTCTCATGTCTCTAATTGCTGATACCCATTCTCAAGTTACCTTCTATTCAATTACCTGTGTATGTGGAACTCTCAGTGGAATGTGAGCTCTTTGAGGGCAGGGACTATTTAGTATTTATTCTCAGTGCCTAGCATAGTGTCTTACACATGGAAGATGCTTATTAAATTTTTGTTTATGTGAATTGAATCTCATATTGTTGATTTTCTAATAAAACAAAAAATATCAATCCTTAATATACTTTTAAATGTTCAACTGTATTGTTTACATTAATAAAGTATTTTAAATGTTTATTTTTATTTTTCCATAGGTTTTACTTTTCTCACATCATTTCATCACATTAATTAATAATTAATTAAAACTTACAGTTCCTATGATACAGATGAAGCATACTGACACAAATAATGGTATTATTTAGCTAAATGTTAAGTACTTGCAACTTATAAACTTTTAAAATAATGATTTCTAACTCTCAAAAAGATAGGGAGGAACAACATTGCAAAGGCTAAGAATTTTTGTAATAAACAACATGACAATGTGAAGGTTTGCCAAAGTTGGAGGTGAGAGGTAGGCATGAGCATCTCTGTGGGAGAAAGAGACAATGACAGGGAAATTTCTAATTAGCAATTATCTTATCTTTCTGCTGTGGCTAATGAGTAAACATGTTTCTCCTATGATCAAGGCTCAGTAGGATGGAAAGATGGAGAATGAACAAATAATTTTAATTTCTAGGTGATACTATTGACCACCAGCCTAATCTTATTTACTAGTCAAGATCTTGGGAAGTGCCATGCTCATCCTGACAGGTGAACTCCTGATGAAACATTGAAGGGGCACCAAGCTCAGTTTGATTCTCAGTAGGTGACTTTTTATTACCCAAAGCCACCTCTTTCAAGTGGCTATACTTGCCTTGTTAGTTTAAAGAAGTGTGGTCAGAGGTGAAAAGTATTTCTCATCATGGTTCCTTTACTTTATCAGACCAGCCTTGGGGTACCACCAATTGGAAACTCCACCTTTGCATTCTCATCTTTGATTCAAATTTTCAGTGGTCAAAAGTTTTGCCACTTTCTCAGTCTTTTCCAATCAGTTTCTGAGCTTGGCTACTTTCTATAGAAAAGGAATTGAAAAGAGAGGAGGTACTCTTAGCTGCTACTTTTCTTTTTATAAATATATTTTTATTTATTTTATTAAATATTTTCCAGTTACATTAAAAGCTTTTAAACATTCACTTAAAAAAACTTTAGTTACAAATTATTTTTCTCCCTCTCACTCCTTTCCCATTTCTTGAGAAGGCAAGCACTATGATTTAGATTATACATGTGAAGCCATGTCAAATATTTTCCCATATTATCCACGTTGCAAAAAAACGCACACATACAAAAGCCAAGAAAAACAAAGAAAGTGAAAAAAGATCTGCTTCCATCTCACTGAGTTTATTGATTCTTTCTTTAGAGGTGAAAAGCATTTTTCATCATGGATCTATTAAAATTATCTTAAATCATTTTCTTGATCGGAGTTTAGATGCTACTTTTCAAAAGTGTTGTCACCCAATCTGAAGCACTGAGGGCATTATTGAAAGTTTACATTGTATCTAAGTACTTTCCCAAGAGATAATGTATGATGGAATAAATAAGAGGGGGAATTGACCCAGGACTATAAAACTACAAAGTCTGTAAGTTGGAAGACATAGAGAATACCAGAGATCATTGGTCCAATGCCTTATTTTATAGACTGGGAATTTGGGACTTAAATGATTTACCCAAGATCACAGTATATTTAGTGATATACCTGGTACTAGAATAGAAGACTCTTATTCCAGGCAGCGAGGTAGTACAATGGATAGACCATGGGGCAAAGAATTAGGAAAATCTGATTTCAAATTTGGCCTCATTAACTTACTAGTTGTGTGATCCTGTGTGACCTATTTGCCTCAATGTCCTTATCTGTAAAATGAGCTGGAGAAGGAAGTGGAAAACGACTCCAAATGCCAAAAAAAACCCAAATGCGGTCATGAAAAGTTAGACATAACTGAACAACAAAATTCCAGGCTTTATTAGGGCAAATAGTGAACTGGAAGAGTTTTATGTTTCAGTGGCAGAAGGAGAAGCAAGATAGAAAAGCATATCTTCTGATTCTTTTACATATGCTTCTCACTATTTACCATTTCAGAGATGGTAGGACTTAGAGCTAGAAGCCATCTTAGACATAGAGTCCAGTGCCCTCATTTTACAGATGAGTAATAGAGAGAGGAAATGATTATTTAGAGATGTAATGACAACTTTCTTTTAGGAAAACGAATTACTATGATGGTGCAGATCATCAGTAGTAGATCACTCAGATAATAAACAGAAGTAATTACTTAAATGATGCTAAGACTGGACTTGAAACTGATCATAGGAGTTCTTCATTACACTTGCCTCAGCTATGGATGTTTCACAATTTTGTAAATGGATGTTCTAGAGAATTAAATAAAAATTCTTGGATTAGTTAATTTCAGAAAAGTTTGTTAGAATGCAGAATGTTAAACCATGATAATGTGTCCAGTGGCTTTCTCTATTAGTCAAGAATTTATTTAGGAAGAACAAGAACTCTCATGTTACCTAATTAATTCCCATGGTCTTCAAATGTGACTTACTTTCTTCATTTTAAAAATGAGGACTTTGGGATAGATAGTCTATAAAAGAGATGCCAGAGCCAGTTCTTACCAACTTTCAAGTACATTGTTATATTTTTCAGTTTGAGAATTTATACCTCCAATTCAGGATTTAATCTAGTGTTTTATTGAGTGTCTAGACTTGAGAAAATGATGGAGAAAATGTTATTAATACAGATAAAATTTAAAAGTGTGTTTTATGTACATTTTCCCTGAAAAAGTGGTTGCTAAACATTTTCTAGCACACTCCTCTCTCCAAACTAGGTTTTCATATATCTAGGAGGCATCCTGAGCCCTGAAATCAGGAAAACCTGAAAGATCAATCTTCAGATATCTCCTGGTTGTGTAATTTTCGGCAAGTCACTTAATCTTTCTTCATTTCAGTTTCCTCAACAGTAAATAAAGATAATTAAAACACCTATTTCCCAAGGTTTTTGTGACATGGGCAAATTACTTAATCTCTATTTACTTCAATTTCCTCACCTGAAAATGGGTATGGTAATAACACTTATGTAGCAGAGTTATTGTAAGTATCAAATGAGATAATATTTATAAAATGGTTTGCTGGTAATGTATTATGTAAATGCTTATTATTATTATTATTATTATTATTATTATTATAGTTCTAAAATTCAACAACCTAATGCTTCAGGCAGAGAAATAGGTAGAATATACTACTAGCAATTTAAAGTCCTAGATTTTGTGATTCTGTTTGTTTACCAGCTTCTTTAGAGATAAACTTAAGAAATGCTATCATATTATGGCTTTCATTGCCAGTCAGGGCTGAATTTTAGGACAATCAGGCATTCATATTTAAAAACTTCACCAGCAGCCTGGAAATCATGGGAACATTTCAACTGCACCTTTATCTTTGGATTTTAAAAAAAGGTGGCTGCCACAGAGATTTTGAATGTTTGGTGTTGAATTTCTTGTTTGTGCAAGTGTTTAAGTGCCTCAGCTTTCCAATCTCTAAAATGGGGATAATGATGAAAAATGTCCTTGTAAAATCCTTTTGAGCTATGTAGATGAAAGGTTCTATATAAGTGTAAAGTATTGTTATTATAATAATAGAATCTTTAATTAAAAGGAATAGACCATTTAGAGCTACTTGTAAAAGCACTAATCGGCTGGTCTTTAAAACCACTTAGTCTAATAGTCTTCTGAGTTTGAACTGTACTTGGCATGTAGGAACACATGCTCTGTTAGGTAGTTCTCACTCTCTTTCTATTTTTAAACCAGCTCCAAAAGGTAACAAATTGTAAATCCTCTATGTTGAAGAACATCATAGATGGTGGAGAAATCCATGATCTAACAGCTTCCCTCACCTGCCCCTTTACTGCTACTACCACAAAAACCTTTTTTTAAAAAATCTGTTTCTCTTCCTGGAAACATTTTCAAAAGTTTGTGATGCTAATAGGTGTAGAAAATTTATCTCTTCATAAATGGAAATAAAATATTCATGTTAGAGTAAGTCTAAATTAAAGAAATGACAATTGTTAAGCTTTTGTTTTGTAGGTCTCATGGATAGGTTCACTCTTTTATAAGTTCTCTTGTGTGTTTAGTTTTGCAATATCTAAAATGAAAAGGACTAATTTCAACATGTAATATATTTTCTTTGCATTGTATTAAGGAAAAAGTGTGTGTGTGTGTGTGTGTGTGTGTGTGTGTGTTGAACATGACTTACAAAGCTCCCAAATATATCAAAAGTTCTAGAGTAGAGCAGATAAATGCAAGCCCTCTTTAATAATTACCATTATGTGGTCTTCATTGTTGTTCAGTCATATTTGACTCCTGGGTTTTCCTGGCAAAGATACTCAAGTGATTTATCTTTTCCTTTTCAGCTCATTTTGCAGATAAGGAAACTGAGGCAGACAGAGCTAAGTGATCTGACCAGATTCATATAGCTAGTAAGCATCCAAGGTTAGATTCGAACTCAGAAGATAAGTGCTCTATCCACTGCACCAACTAATTGTGGTATTCATTCACTGGGAACTTAAGTACTGATGGTACCATGGAATGAATGGGAGCTCTAATACTTAATCTATGACATGTATGACTTGAGGAAAATCACGTAATCTCTATGAATCTCAGTTTTCTCAATTGTACAATGATGCCCCATGATCTCTTCCAGATCTCTATCTATGATCCTATAATCTACAGGCAATCCCATTTCAAGGAGGTATTCAAAAGAGTGGGCTGAGACAGAATCTGGGTCAATTACCACTAGTGTCAATCACAAGGAATGCTAGTTAAGGAACCATTTCATTATTATTAAACTCCAGGCATAGCTTAAAAAATGGCAGAGATTAACAAAAACTTTGTATTCAGAGAAAAAAATTAATATATTAATGCTTGATATTTCCTGAGTTTCTTGTTGCAATATTTGGAGAGGAAAATTTCTTTGTGTATTTAAAAAGGAAGAGTTTCTCTTCAATCACAGAGACTCTATTGACATATTTGTAAACATCTGCATTAGGAAAAACATTGCATTGTGGACTTAGCCAAATGACAACAAATTTAATCATATCACACACAAAAAGCATAAAAGAGACAGAGACAGAGAGAAAGAGGTGAAGGGAGGAGAAGAGAGAGATGGGAGACAGACACACAAAGGAGAGAAGACAGAAAGACAGAGACAGAAAGAAAGCAATGAAGGAGGGGGAGAAGAGAGAGATAGGGGAGAGACAGACACACACAGAAAGGGGAAAGAGAGGGAATGGGGGAGAGAGAGTGAGGAGAGACTGAGATAAAGAGAGAGAGGTAGAGAGAGAAGCAGGGAGGGAGAAAGGAAGGAAGGAGAGGGAGAGGGAGAGAAAGAGAGAGAGAAAGAAGGAGAAAAGAGGAGAGAATCATTTCGTTAGCCTTAATGAAGGCAGATTGGTTTTAATGAGAGATACTACTTCAGTAGCTAATTATACAAATGTAATAAGAACAATTTAAAAAAGAAGAAATATAATAAGAGGGAACTTGGTACTCTTGAGAGACCTTGACCTTGGAAACAGAAAACCCTGTGTCTGAATTGCTGCTCTACTACTTATTAGCTTTATGATGCTAAAATTCTCTAACCACCATTTTTCTTAACTGTAATACTCAAATAGGGAAAAAGGAAGGAAGGAAAGAAGGTCTGAAGGAATGGAGCATTTATGCTATGTGTCAGATATTATGAAAAGCATTTTACAAATATCATTTCATTTGATATGGACTTCTGATTTCATTAATGTAAATGTTCCCTTTGATGGAGAAGACCCTATCCTTCCCATCTTGTGGCACTTTTGTTCGTATCCATACTGAAAGCCTTCCTCCTTTTCTTTTGTACTAGTGAGCTGTTCAGGAATTCTCTTTTGCTTTATCTACAAGACCAGTCCATCTTTTTCCATCATGCATTTCTTTGATGACAGCCTTTACTTTGGTTTTTCTTTGTAGTTCCTCATTTGTTGTAATACGGATAGGTCACACTCATCATATACTTTTCCCCTACTCTCTGGGTGATAGCTAGTTTAAATTTTTTGGACACTGTAATACTCCCTGGTAGGGGGTAATAATACTCTACTGACTTATTTCAGGACCAAATTAGTAATGTGTATAAAGAGCTATAGAAATGCTAATTATTGTTGTTATGTTGGCAGAAGAAAAGAGATGACATGAATTTGAACAGCTTTGCTCCTATAATGGAGGTGGTGATGGTCATTTGGACAAGATTAGTCAGTGACATGGTTGTCAGTCTTGGAACTTATTAAAGAATGATTCCTTTTCTTATTAGTCATTTATCATGCCCTGGAAATATTAAAGATTATGACAAAGTAAGGTTATTGAGCTACATAAAAGATGGCTCCCACTACATGGCAAGAATGTGATCCTGAAATGCTTAGCTCCATGGATCTTTTTATCAACTTGTCCTTTTTTCAAGTCTCCCCACTGAGCTCCTTGGTCCTGAACCTCTTTCTTTCACTTTAAACACAAAAGAATGCACAGAGAATAAAGGGTTAATGCCAAGTGAAATCTATGCTTCTCTCTCTGCCTCCCCCTATGGTTTTTGGCCTTCTGAAGCTATAATCCCCTTTCTTTGGCTACACAGAGAGCAGTTTTGCATCTTTCGCTCCCTTATGCTCTGTATTATGTAAAACATCATTCTATTTTCACTTGACAATAACTGAGTTCTAAGACACCTCCTGATACCACCTTAATTTCAGATTAGATTAGTGTGCATTTGATTTCCCTCTACCCTGGCCTTTCTAGTTACTGCTTGCATTATTGTTATTAGTACCTCATTGCCCAGAGTGCAGATAAGCAGAGATCTTTCAGTAGCTAACAGGAAAACCTAAGGTGAACTGTACCTCCTGACAATATAACAGCTAATTCACCTTTACAACCTGCCAATTTTCATTGATTTTTTATCTTAAGTCTTTTGTGAAATAAAGTGGACTTTCTTGACTTCCTGTGTTTCATTCAAATTAGGGAAAACCATCTTTCCCTCCTTTTTTCTTTTTTGTCTCATCTTTGGGTAGCTGTATATAGTCCTGCTCCCAAGAGAGGAGCAGAAAGGATGAATTTCACTGAAGAGGCTTTTTGTTTGTTTCATCCTAACTTGACAGAAAAGTTCAGGGTTCTTAGAGATAGTTATTGCTTTGTTGCCAAGTAGGATATATATATATATATATATATATATATATATATATATATATATATATACATGCATACACACACAGAGAGATACATATATGTACATACAGTTTTTGTTTTACATAAATCTGCATTATACAAATAAGACTTTATGTAAAGAATTCTGAAAGAAATATACATTAAAAAACCCCACCTATGTTCCTGTATTATAATGTACTGCTCTCTCTCTCTCTCTCTCTCTCTCTCTTCTCTTCTCTCTCCTCTCTCTTCTCTTCTCTCTCCTCTCTTCTCTCTCCTCTCTCTCTCCACTCCTGTCCTTCATTTGGGCCCATCCTTTCCTTCCAAAAGCCCCCCAAAATAAACAATTAAAGAAATTTCCAAAGGAAACAGACTTTGACTGCCACTGTTGTTGGATTCAGGATTGGTTTAAGCTTCAGGTGTCTAGAGATTCCTTTGCCCTCATCTTTCATCTGTCTATGCTGGGATAATGCATGTCTGTCTCTAGCTACTTTGTGTTCCTCCCCCAGCTTTTGCTTCTCTCTACCCGCTTGCTTCTCAGCATCTCTGAACCAAGTCCTGGCCCTGGGTTCCCTTCCTTCCTCTTCTTTTTCCCCCTTCCCCAAGTATGAAGGCTAAGATATATTACATAAAAATCTACATAGAAGTCTGTGGAATAGTTCACTTACTTAAAGTGATAATTGGCCACATATACATATATGCATATGCATGTATGTAGATATATCGCACTATCTAACAGGTTCCCCTCCCCTGATCTTCCAATCCAATTTAGGTTAACTTTCCCCTTAAAAGTCAACAAATTTGACCCCATGAATTGATTGGTCCAGAGGATTAATCTTGTTGATGATTCTAGTTATATCAATGTGACTAAGTACAAAAAAGGAGATCATCAATGGCAGAATTCAAAGACATTTCATGTCTTGTTTGCTGACTGAGATTTCTTCCAAGGTTTTCTTCTGTAATTAGATAGTGGAGAGTGACTGGATGTCTCTCTAAATCTATGCATTTAAATGCAATTTTTATTTGGCTCCAAGCTAGAAAGTCTTTAAGGATGTTCAATGATGGAGTTTAAGTTCTTACTAAGTTATACTCTCTTTGACTCTTCATTCTGCCCTAGGAACCTCTTCATTTTACAAGATATCATCAGCCCTGGCAGTCACATTTCATCAGTATATACTAGTCCTGTAGTTCCTTTACTTGGAGCTCTGATTGATGAGCTCCTTCAGGAAACTCCATTTAAGGAGCCCCCATCCTCAAAAACTTCTCACTCCCTTTCTCTATCCCTTTTTAATTCTGGTGTCTTAACTCTGCTGATTGTTTTCTATATATCCTGTATATACCTTATTTGCAACCTATTAGAATTACAGAGGGTAAGGACTATCTTTTGCCTTTCTTTTCTTTGCATCTCTAGTACTTAGCACAGTACCTGGCACAGAATAGGTTTATGATGCTTATCTACTGACTGACTGACTACATTAGACAAAAGACAATGAATACTGTGGCTATAGCAACTAGCAAAGACCTCTTCTAGGTCCTAAATAGGTTGCAATCTGTTGGGCACAATAACCATGGCTCCCTCCCCAAATCCATGATTTTTGCAAGACTGAATGAAAAAGAAGCCATTAAGTGACAAGTACTTTATTGTTGGAGATACAAAGATTAAAAACTGTACTTCCCTTTAAGAGTGTATATTTGACTAGGGTTGGACAACACATTAAGAGGCCAGTGTGGAATATCACTAGAGTAGCAAGTGTAGCTAGCCATAAGGCCTCTGACTGACGTGTTTTTTGCAGGAATGAGTGTAGATTTGATTGCTAGTAGAAAGAGAGTGCAGTGGGAGTGGCTTGAAGATTGTTAAGAGAGCAGTGAGTGAGTTGGGGTCTGGCGCTTCGGATGGAAAACTCACTAATCACATATTTAGGATCCCAGAGCAGCAGTAAGAGCTGGTCTGGTCTGAGGCAGAATATTGAAAAATAATTTTAAGAGCTATACATCAATTCATTTGACTTCTAGAAATAGAGATGTTGAAATCTCAAAGGAGGGTAAGTAAAGAGGGTTAGATTCCTTTTCTCTGTGTGGCAAATATCTTTCCATTTGAGGGAAGAGAAACTGTAGTAACATGGACCACTTCTGAGAATAGAAAATTTGATCTCAAATTCTAATAATTTGGACAAATTGCTTAACAACCTCACTGGGTCTAGTTTCTAAAATTATGACTATATTTATCTGTATAGATGAATGTATAAATAAAGCATACTGGGCATTATATTATAATAAAACACAAATATATATAAGCATAGTTTGCATTACATTTCAATATATGACAAATTTATATTATACACATATATGTATATATTATATATAATTTCTCTTTCATTTTAGGACTATATTGAAAAATTGGTCAATAACTAGATTAGGGGAACTATCTGGAAGTCTAACTATTTTTTTGGCTAAATTATTTTTTCTTTTCTAAATCTAGACAACTTTTCTGGCTACAACTGTGGAGAATGCAAATTTGGCTGGACAGGTCCCAAATGCAATCAAAAGAAGCCGCCAGTTGTTCGGAAGAATATCCATTCTTTGACTCCTCTAGAGAGAGAGCAATTCTTGGATGCCTTGGACCTTGCAAAGAACACCTTCCACTCAGACTACGTCATTACTACTCAGCATTGGCTGGGCCTGTTGGGGCCTAATAGAACCCAGCCACAAATTGCCAACTGTAGTATTTATAACTTCTTTGTGTGGTTACATTATTACTCTGTCAGAGATACACTATTAGGTTGGTTTTCGCCCCCTTTTGTTCAAAGCATATCATTAGGAGTAGAGCAAAAAAGGAATGATTTATTTTAGTAAGTGGGTTTATAAAAGAGGAGAGCAAATTGTTTATGAATGTGTCTATCTATATGATGTCTATAGTAGGTTGTGCTTATTATACAACTAATAATAGTAGCTAGCTTTTAAAGTTTTCAAAGTACTTTATATACATATTTCATTTGAGCTTCACAATAATCATCAAAATAAAGAATTAAAGGGTCATAGAAGTATATTTAAAGATTTTATGACACCTTAGGGATCATATAGTTCACTCTATTTTACAGAAGAAAAAAAATGAGGCTGAGAGATCATATAATTTGGCTATGGTCACACTGACACAGGAGTGTTTTGTTATATATTTAACAAATAGTTCTTCAGGAAAAAAAGAGTTCTCACAACATATTTTTAAGTTTAATCCAAATCATTTCACATTTTCTCCATAGTTTTCTTAACCCTAGAGTAGAATGAACCAACTGTGAACCAGAGAACAAATCTAGCTTGCCACCTCCCATAAATGGTTTTTATATTTTAAAATGTAATAAAACTTTATTTAACATTTTAAAAACCATTCTAAGTTGAGAGTTCCACTGAAGTCTATGATTTACTGACCTGCAGTCTAGAGAATCAATAAAACAATAAATAAAGCCCTGCTTTGTAGCAAGTCAGTAAGAGTTGACTCTAGAGTAGCAGAGTTGAGATTTGAACCTGAATTTAAATCCTAACTCTGAGTCCCATTACCCGTGCAACTTCTTTTTTTCAGGTAAGGAAACTAAGATTCAAAAAGGATGAGCTACTTATGGTCTCAAAGCCTCTATGATTTGGGGTTTTGAACTCAGGTCATTCTGACCCTGAATCTAGGTTAGTACATCAGGCTGGAAAACTGTGCTAGCAATTGGTTTAATTTAGTTTTGCTTTTCTCCTTGGTTATATTGGTTCATTTTCTCAACTTTCCAGCATGGTGCCATTAATCCTCAAAGCCAAGAACTAATGTAGTGGAGACTAATTTAGTTTGGCTCAAGAAAAAGAAAAAAGGAAAAAAAAAACACACATTCTTAAATATGTGCACAGAAAAGCTCTGTGAACTTTTCTTCAAATTAGGGGACTTAATTAAAAATATGCCTATACAAGTAAAAATCCTTTGTGCAAAGTTAGGACTTTCATGTTTAAAACTATGTTTGAGTTCACTTCTTTGTGAAGACTTTTCCTATAATCACCAGGCCCACCAGATATCCATAGGGTATTTTTCTTATATTACTAAAATCGTGGATGATGGTTTTGGCAAAAAAATAGTGGATGTTGGCATCACAGTAACTTTGGTCCTTCCTATCCCTGTGAACTCCTTTAGGGGAGAATTCTGAGAAAAATGCCCAAGAACTGGGCCATGCCTGGCCTTCCTTCCAGCTTCATTATTTTTTTTTTTAATTTAATAGCCTTTTATTTACAGGATATATACATGGGTAACTTTACAGCATTAACAATTGCCAAACCTCTTGTTCCAATTTTTAACCTCTTACCCCCCCACCCCCTCCCCTAAATGGCAGGATGACCAGTAGATGTTAAATATATTAAAATATAACTTAGATACCAGCTTCATTATTTAGCTTCACCTGAGACCAAACCTTGAAGTCAGGGTCTGAGTGGAATTTGAAGGCTGGAAGGATGTGTTCTTTGTTCTATTGTATCGAGACAGGTTAGTTTTGTTTGAACTTCATCTCTATGGAATGTCATAAAGGCTATTCATAGCTTGCATAGGGTTTGAATATATTCCTGAACCTATATCAATGTAAATAGAATACTTTGTTTCTGAAATGATCCTTTTTAGGATGACATAATGACATAATGGAGAGAGCACTGAACTCAGAGGTTCTAAATTCAAATTTCAGCTTTGCCATTAACTTTCTCCCTTATGGCAGGTAGGTGACACAGCAGATAGATAACCAGACTTGGAGTCAAGAAGAGCTGAATTCAAATCCAGCCACAGACACTAACTATGTCATCTTTGGCAAGTCATTTAACCCTGTTTGCCTCAGCTTCCTCATCTGTAAAAAGAGCAGGAGAAGGAAATGACAAACTATTCCAGCATATTTGCCAAGAAAACTTCTATTGGAGTCATGAAGAACCAAACAATTGAAACGATTGAACAACTACTACTGCTATTTGTTTGATCTTGGCCAATTCTTTAGAATTCAGTTTTCTGAATTCAGTTTAAATAGTGGGAGGCTTCTAAGATCCCTTCTAACTCTAAATGTGTGATAGTGAGATCCTCTAAATTATTACAAGCCTTTAAAAAGCCGAGAACAATAGATCTAGAGTTGGATGACAGGTCTCAATAAATATTTAGCTCAGCCACCAGTTTCAGCCCTTCCTTTTATAGTTGAAGAAAGTCATGCAGTCAATAAGTATCACTAAAGACTTGAACCCAGATTCTTGACATCATATGCTCTATCTACTGTATTTAGGATGAAACAGAATTTGATGATGATTTTTAGAAGTGAGGAATATTTTTCCTTCTATTTGTCTTATCCCCAAAATAATAGTATTTTCTCTCCTCAAATTATCATATATCTATTTTTCTGTTTGCATATTGTATCTTATCCAGTAGGATATAAGCTCCTTGAGGGCAAAGACTGTTTCATTTGCTCCTTATACATAGGGGGTGCTCTTAAATGCTTGTTGAATTTGGATTGCATTATGTGCTTTTGTGCACATAGGCACTCTAGATAATATCTGATCTCATTAATATGGCTTTATATTAGGGGATGACAAACTATCTTGCATGGACCAAATCCAGTCTTCTGCCCATTTTGTACTGCCCATGAACATTTAATAATTTTAATAGAGGTTAACAAACAAACCAAATTCATAAAAAAATTATTAAATAAATTATCTTTGTTTGTTAACCTCTGCCGAAGAGAAATGCCAGATAAATACAAACCACAATGTCAGAGAGTCAGTGTCTTCTTCATGTTCCATCTATGAATATCTTTCTTACTGAATTTGTAATTGTTTCAGGACCAGGGAGACCATTTAAAGCCATAGATTTCTCTCACCAAGGACCTGCATTCCTTACCTGGCATAGATATCATTTATTGTTACTGGAAAGAGATCTCCAGGTCAGTCAAAATTTTTATACTTCCTTGATTTCAAAGTTGCTTGCTTGTTAATTCTGGTCCTTTGAACTTTGTGTACATATTAGTATCAACTTATTTCTGAGGACAACTAAATTGGCAGTGTGAAATTGTAATCAAATACTTTTCTTCTTGATTTTAGAGACTCATTGGCAATGAGTCCTTTGCATTACCTTACTGGGACTTTGCCACAGGAAAGAATGAATGTGATGTATGTACGGATGAATTGTTTGGTGCACCAAGACCGGAAGATTCAACCTTGATTAGTCAAAATTCAAGATTCTCCCGCTGGGAAACTGTGTGTGGAAGGTAATGAAGCATGTAGTTGGGATGAAAATATAGGGTTATTTTCTCCTCATATGCCTTGATGAGTCATATGTTAAAAGTAATTTTCAATGCCTATTTTTTAATGCCTTTTAATGTAAATTTAAAGGGTAACATAGAAGAATTACTGTGGGGCACAAGAGTACTGGAGTTCCGTTTCCCCTTTAGGTATAGGCAAGAGGTTTGACATGGTACAATCCTGGGGGAGTCTGGCCTCTCTAATGAGAGGGGCTGGGCTCTCTTTTCTCACAGTCTTTATTTACTTAAATTCTACTCTATTACTATGAAGAATGATTTATTATACTTAGGATTAGGCTTGCATGTACCATACAAATTAAGCAGGAAAAAAATTATGCTAAAAAGAAAAAGAAATGCTAAAATGCAAAAGACTATCAGAAGCTATGCATTGACTGTAAGACTTAAACTAAACAATCAGTAGTGCTGGTTGTTGTTATATCTTGAATTCATTTAAACATGAAGCAATTTGATGATAAGGTATTTTCCATTTTCCATTTTACCTCTTTACTGGCTAAATAACTTTGGGTATATAATTTTTTAGTAAAATGGCCAGGCTTGGGCCAAATCTATTGTTAGTGACCATCTTCTCCAAAAGCATTGGAATAACTGGGAAATCCCTGTTCTAGTATATAATGTTATGGTTGAGACAGTCCACCTTTTTCCTATCCCTCACTGGAAGTCTTAGTGTTTTATGATACCAACTAATTAACTAAAGAGAGACATAGCTGAAAGCTTTCTCCTTTTTTAATTGATACAGTCCTCATATACTATCTTCCTAGTCTGCCAAGGAGAAGGGGGAAAGACCAAGAGGTGTACAATTCCAAAAGACCAAGTCTTTTCAGAACTTGACCATCACATGTCTAGGAAATTTACCATCTCTAAAACACTGTAATGTATCAACTTATTCTGGGAGTTCCCAGAAGTTTTTTTGGGGGGAGGTCTACCTTGGATAGATGCATGATAGGCCAATTCAACTTCCTTGACAAAAGTATCTTTAAAAATTACATTCTGGTGTGGACTAAAATTTATGTAGCACAACCAACTTTAGCAAAGATGTACCTGAACAAAATATAAATTGAACTTGTTAGGTTGTTAGGAGACCTTCAATACTTCAAAATATTGGTGATAGCCCTTTAAGCTTTAAATATGCAATCATATAACACCATGGAATGATATTCTCTTCACCAATTCTGATTGCAACCCCTGAATGCTTTAGTCACATCTCTGTGATTTGTGAGGTTCAAAAATGTTAATTATCTGGCAGCCAAATAGGTGATGAACCTCTTTGATCTTAGTAAATCTGGTTCTTGAAGGACATATAAACCCATCACTGAGCTTGGATCAATAGACTTGTCAAGACTATCATAGTCCTTAGAAAACTAGAGTCATCCGCATATCATAAGATCCAAGAAGAGAACTTTTCAATGAGATAGTTCAATTCAGCAAATTTATTAAGCACTTACAAAGTCTAAAGCAAAATTCTGAGCCCTGAAAGAGGTGCAAAATGAGATGAGCTATAATCCCTGTATCCATGGGGTATTATAGTTTAGAGAGGGGATGACACATATACACAGATAAGGATAATACATTAGAATACATTAAGAATGGGACAAAAAAATTCTGTGCAAGGGATTTTTTGGAATTATTATATTGTTGAGAAACTCCCTCCAAACCCAGTATCCTGCTTCTCTTTTTATCTTGGCTGCATTGATTTTGTTTATGCAAAACCTTTTAGTAGTTAAAACTACCCATTTTATGTTCTATAATTTTATCTCTTGTTCATAAATTATTCCCTTATACATATATCTGACAGGTAAAATATTTCATGTTCTCTTAATTTGTTTATAATGTCACCCTAAATTATGTACTTGTTTTGACCTTATCCTGGTATATAGTGTGAGATGTTGGTCTATACCTAGTTTCTGCCAAAGACGACCAAAAAAAGAAAATGGCAAATGTTGTTGGGGACTGAGGAAGAATGGACACATTAATGCAATGTTGATAATAACTGTGAATAAGTAGAGCATTCTGAAAAGCAATTTAGAACTCTTTCTAAATATATTTATGTAAGTAAGCTGTATATACAACCTGACCTAGTAATACCACTACTAGGCTTATACCTCAAAGAGATCAAAGAACGAGAAAAAAGACCTATATATTAAAAAAAATTCATTTATACACTTTTTTATTAAAGTGGCAAAAAAGTGGAAAACTGATAGGGATGCCTATCAAATTGGGGAATTGCTGAACAAATTGTTATATGAATATAATGGTGTATTATTAAACTGTAAGAAATGATAAAAGATATGGTTTCAGAGAAACCTTTTGGTATTTGTATGAATGCAGAAGTAAAATGAGTAGAACAAGGACAGCAATATATATAACATATGAAAGACAACCTCTCCAAACATCTCTATCAGATGGATAAATGCAATGATTATTTATGATCCCAGAGCAACAACAGTAGCAACAATTATTATGTAACTCTGCCTCAAAGGTCATTTCTGGATCCTCAAATGCTTTTTGCGGGGAGAAGGGGCTGATTTTACCATGGAAGAGGATTTTTTTTCTCTTTAGGTATCAAGATCACAGATAATAAACTTTTATTGTGAGAAAAGCTCACAAATGATTTTTCTTTCTACCAGCCCAGCCCCAGTTTAAGGTCATTCCTCTAACTTAACATTTCTATAACTTCTAACCTATGTTTAAATTATCATAGCTTGGATGACTACAATCTCCATGTCACTCTGTGTAATGGGACAAATGAAGGTCTGCTGAGAAGGAATGAAGTAGGAAGAACTAAGAAGCAGTTGCCCACCATAGAAGATGTACAAGCCTGCCTTTCTCTTGAGACGTTCGACAATGCTCCTTTTTTCCGGAATTCTAGCTTCAGTTTTAGGTTTGTACTCTGACCTTTGCTAAAATGGTATTTTATACTATCTGGATATTTTCATTCCTGTGGTTGTTAGAAATAGCATTTAAGGGATTAAAACTAAACAAAGGTTAGAAAAAAAATTAATGTTGGATTGCAAGGTGTTTACAATGGTAAGTGGCAGGGCTAATTGAGAAGAGGAAATAATAGAGCACTTTAATCAGTGATATGAAAGCCATCATTTAGAAATACATTGATCTTCTATCTTTGGAATTAGAGTTTTAGCTACTTTCTTGATAGACTGTCTCAAATAATTTTATCATGTCCTTCTACTCATTTATAGGTAAGGTATTAAGGATAGGGTACCCCCATCTAGGACAAGTATTTATAAACTTTGGGCATTTGTCCAGAGATCATTCTATTTTAAGTATAAATGAGCAAAATGTTTTAATTGTTCTAGGTCTATGTTGCTGGAATTTGATTAATCAAATGAGTCTTTTAGAATAAATTTCATGCAAACTACAATATATCTGTCCCTAGTCATGTAATATTCAGAGATGAATTCATTTTTTCCCACAATGACAGAAAGGCTGATGAATCACTAGAATGATGAATGTGGATATTAAAAGTAAGACAAAAAAAGAAAATAGCTAGAAATGTGGATTGTGGATGGGGTTTGAGGGTATCCATTTTCAACATTCATTTATCCAGTAAACATTTATTAAGCATCACTAGCTATGTGACCTGGGAAAAGTCACTTAATTGTTTGCCTCAATTTTCTCATAAGTAAAATGATCTAAAGAAGGCAATGGCAAACCACTACGATATCTTTGCTACAAAAACCTTAAATAAGGTCATGAAGAGTGGGACACAATTGAAACAACTGAATAGCAGCAACATAGACATCATATTTCATATTTGTTTTGTGCAGGAATGCCCTGGAAGGATTTGATAAACCAGATGGAACTTTTGATTCAACAGCAACAAACTTTCATAACCTGGTTCATGCTTTCCTGAATGGCACGAGTGCTTTGCCCCATTCTGCTGCAAATGACCCCATTTTTGTGGTATGTCCTTTTTTTTGTTTGTTTGTTTGTTTTTGTTTTTTAGATTTACAGGAAATAAAAATTCTGCAAAGGTAAAATTTTCTTTTCCTTGAGAATTAAAAAAAAATTAAATCAAAATTTGGCAGCTAAGTACTGTTTAATCTAAGAACTACTTTTTCGTTCATGTCAACCTGTACAAGCATTAGTGTTGTTTCAAAGCAGAGGCTGCTCTAATTAAACATCTCAGTTTCTTTGCCTCAGTAGAGAGCATTTTGATAGTTATACTGTAAATTTTAGGTTACAAAAATTTTATCCTTATTTTGGGATTTATTTGATTTTGAAAAAGTGTTCAGTAGGAGAATGTCCTGAGATAAAGGAATAAGTTGACATAAAGTCCCATAAATATGTAATTCCAATGATCCTCAGTCCAATACAACTAATCAATACAAAGCACAGTGAGAAGCATTAGATGACGTAAAAATTAGTAGTTTCAACAGTGAGTCTTGATTATATCTCTGCCTTGTAGATATTTATTTAATTCTCCATAAATTATTTTCAGACTATCTATCTTCATGGCCACATATCTTTGGTAGATAGTTTCAAACCAATAAAGAAAAGAAATCCACCTCTGATCTTTTCTTAGGCTATTGTTATATGATTATTTATTTATTTTTTTGTCTAGATATGTCCAGACTACATTTTAGCAACAATTGTCCCATTCCCTCTTCAGTATTTCACCAATCAGTGTTTGTATTGAAAAATAGCATACTGGTATAATAGAGTCAGACTCAAAAGTCAAAAAAGCTCTAGGTTTAAGTCTTTGACACATTATACTCTCTGTGACTCTAGCAAATCAATTAATCTCTTAATGTCCCAGGAGATTCCCCATGATTATAATGGAAGAACTATTGCTAACCAACTTTGTAAGAGGAATTCATGATAAAATTAAAATTAAAGATTTGTGTGGGGGATAGGTGGGTGTGTATGTGTGTACATGTGCGCATGCATACATGTGTGTACTGCATATATGTGTGTGTGTGTGTGTGTGTGTGTGTGAAATGTCCTCTCAGGAACCTATATTGTCTTCAGGACTTTTAGTGCTACTATGGAGGTGGGGAGCACTACCATGATGGAAAAACATCCAGGGACACTAGGAAGTAAACACTTCCTCTCCCCAGTATATACAATTCATGTAGTTCACAGTAGCACTGAAGGGCAAAGTCCATTTCCCAGATGGTTCCTTTTACTTGGTTTAGGTACTTGGGTTAATCTAGGAATTCCTCCACTTGGTCAAGGACATCTTTAAGTCTCTATGGTTGCTGAAACATATGGTTGTCTGGAGTTAGAAAGACTTTGACCCAGATAAATGAAAATAGAAGGCATTGATAGTACTATCCCACAACTTAGATACTCCATGGCATTTAGCCCCTAGTTAACAAGAATAATTAGTTAAAATAGGATGCTACCAGATTACATGATCCTCTTGGGAATCACATCCCAGAAGAGTTTTCTTCTAAGTCAGTTCTGGTCTCCCATCTCCAGAGTGACCTCCTCATTTGTGAATTCTTGGTGTCTCAGGGATTGTAGAACTTCTAGTTCTGCATTTTACATGTTTCCCTAGAGGGACTATATGTATACTCAGTCTAACTTCTAAGTCCAGAATCCTAGTATATCCAATTGATTTCTTTTTGTCTGATCTTCCAGCTCTTGTTCTCTCATCTAGCTGTACTGGACATTTTAAAAAAAGTAATGTCCAAATGTATGCAAAGTTAAGTGAAGTGATCATGAAAAAGGGCAAACTAGATATTGGAGTTGATATCAGATAGATCTGGATCCCTAGAGAATCAACTAAAAAACTATTAGAAGCAATCCACAACTTCAGCAAAGTTACAGGATATAAAATAAATCCACATAAATCATCAGCATTCTTATACATAACTAACAAAATCCAATGGCAAGAGATACAAAGAGAAATTCCATTTAAAATAACTGCAGATAGCATAAAATATTTGGGAATCTATCTGCCAAGGGAAAGTCAGGAACTATGTAAGCAAAACTACAAAACATCTCCCCCACAAATAGTCAGATCTAAGCATTTGGAAAAATATCAAGTGCTCATGAATAGATATAGCAAATATAAAGATGATAATACTCCCTAGATTAATCTATTTATTTAGTGCTATACCAATCAAACTCCCAAGAAACTATTTTACTGACCTAGAAAAAATAACAAAATTCATCTGGAAGAACAAAAGGTCAAGAATTTAAAAGGAATTAATAAAGAGCAAATGAAGGTGGCCTAACTGTGCTAGATCTAAAACTATATTATAAAGCAGCAATCATCAAAACCATTTGGTACTGGCTAAGAAACAGAGAGGTTGATCAGTGAAATGGATTAGGTTCACAGAACAAAATAGTGATTGACTATAGCAATCTAGTATTTGACAAACCTAAAGGCCCCACCTTTTCGGATAAGAATTCATTATTTGAAAAAAAAAAAAACTGCCGGGAAAATTGGAAAGTAGTATGCAGAAAGTTGGCATAGATCTACACCTAACACCATATACCAAGATAAGGTTGAAATGGATTCATGATCTAGACATAAAGAATAATATTATAAACAAATTAGAAGAACATAGGATAATTTACCTCACAGATTTGTGGAGGAGGAAGGAATTTGTGATCAAAGAATAACTAGAGATCATTATTGATCATAAAATAGATAATTTTGATTCTATTGAGTTTAAAAGTTTTTGTACAAACAAAACTAATGCAGACAAGATTAGAAGGGAAGCAATAAAATGGGAAAACATTTTTACAGTCAAAGGTTCTGATAAAGGCCTAATTTCCAAATAAATAGAGAATTGACTTAAATTTATAAGAAATTAAGTCATTCCATTCTCCAATTGATAAATGGTCAAAGGATATGAATAAACAATTTTCAGATGAAGAAATTGAAACTTTCTAGTCATATGAAAAAGTGCTCCAAATCACTATTAACCAGAGAAATACAAATTCAAACAACTCTGAGATACCACTACACGCCTCTCAGATGGGCTAATATGACAGGAAAAGATAATGAGGAATGTTGGAGGGGATGTGAGAAAACTGGGACACTGATACATTGTTGGTGGAACTGTGAATGGATCCAACCATTCTGGAGAGCAGTTTGGAACTATGCTCAAAAAGTTATCAAACTGTGCATACCCTTTGACCCAGCAGTGCTTCTACTGGGATTATATCTCAAAGAGATCTTAAAGAATGGAAAGGGACCTGTATGTGCAAAAATATTTGTGATAGCCCTCTTTTTAGTGACAAGAAACTGGAAATTGAAGGGATACCCATCAATTGGAGAATGGATGAATAAATTATGGTATATGAATGCTATGGAATACTATTGTTCTGTAAGAAACGACCAGCAGGATGATTTCAGGGAGGCTTGGAGAGACCTACATGAACTGATGCTAAGTGAAATGAGCAGAACCAGGAGATCATTATATATGGCAACAACAAGACTCTATGATGATCAATTCTGATGGACATGGCTCTCTTCAACATTGAGATGATTCAAACCAGTTCCACTTCTTCAGTGATGAAAAGAGCCATCTATACCCAGAGAGAGAACCATGGGAACAGAATGTGGAACACAACATAGCATTCTCACTCTGTTATTGTTTGCATTTTGTTTTCTTTCTCAGTTTTTCTTTTTCTTCCTTCTTGATCTGATTTTTCTTGTGCTGCAAGATAACTGTATAAATATGTATACATATATTGGATTTAACATATATTTCAGCATATTTAACATGTATTGGACTACCTGCCCTCTGGGGGAGGGAGTGAGGGGAAGGAGGAGAAAACTTGGAACAAAAAGGTTTTGCAAGATTGGTGTTGGAAAAATTACCCATGAATATGCTTTGTAAATAAAAAGCTTTAATAATAATAATAAAAAAGATTGATGTGGGTTTCAGAACTCCCCTCATCCACTTACTAGCTATTTGAGTTCCCTAACAACTCTCAGTCTCATTTTTCTCATCTGTCAAATGAAGGAGCTGGACTTAGCAATCTCTAAGCTAACTTTTAGCTCTAATTCTATGATTTCATGAATCAATTAACCTCAACATCCTATTTGATAGACAAGCAAGGATTCAGGACCAGTCCAATTTAACTCTTATCAGAGAAGTAAATTGTAAAAGGGTTTTAATAATTGTTTAAAGAGACTCTATGAAGTCTCAACAAAGTCCTCCTCAGTGGAAGCTATGAGGATTCTGTACAATGCAAGGAAAATTTCACCATACTTATAAATTCTCCCTTTTTGGAGGAGAGAGATTGAGCTACAAGTCATTATGTTTATCTAAACTTTAATATGTAGTGGCTGCGACAATTTATCTCCTATTTATCTGCTTTGTTAGAAGAACCAATTGCTAGCAAATATAAATCACACTCTTGCTTTTAATTTCTTTCAGTTTGCCCCCAGCTATAGCTTTCTTTTCAGCAATTAGTGAGCTTGTGTAAAGGACTGGAGATTGTGTAGACTAGAGGACTGACAGTTTACTCAGATATTTACCTCAGTTAACAGTTATTACAATTAACCTCAGTGTAGCTACTTGTCAATTTATAATTCTTTGTAAACTTATTCCCCCAATTAAAAAAAAACAATTGGGGCTCACCATATGGGGAAATAGAAACGAAAATATTAAGGAAGACCCTATAGGCTGCCCTAAATTCTGCCATTTGCTTAGCAACCAAACATGATGCATTGGGGAAGAATCAACTAGAAAAACCAGAGTTGGGCTACATAAACAGCTTTAACCCATAAAATCTCTCCCTTATAAGATAATTTTAGAGACCAGTTTGAGACAGTGTCATTTTGCAGGGGAGACATATGAAAGACATCTGAATAATAAATAGTTGATTAGGTAATCAATTTGTAATAGGATGAATGTGCCTAATATAAATAACTTACCTAATGATTATATTGAAAAATTCTCACGCAGTGTTCCTTCTAGAAGTTGGGGTTATCTAGGTAGAAAATTCACTTCTACAATTTTAAAATATGGAATGATCAGAGTTGCTACATTTGAAGACAGAAGTTTTGGGTTCAATTTTATACGCTGAAACTGACTAGCAAATAGAAAGGACATTAAAATGTAGCTGTCCTTGACTTTTTGTCTCAGAATCATCATTGTTGAGTTTTGGGTGTTCTCGGGTCTAAGTTTTCAAGTATTTGGCAGCACAGTTCAGCATAAAAGACTCCCTCAGGAATGATATAATCAATATGGGGAAGCATACATAAAAATACAAAGGGAAAAATAGCAGATCATACTGTATGTACTCTAATCAGCTTTCTAATTGAGCTGCTCAGGGACTCCTCCTCATTCAATAAACTCCAGAAGTTACCTATTACCTCCAGAATCAAATGTATTCCATCTCTCAACTTTGGGTATTTTAGGATTAAAGTCTCCCCTCAGCAATACCTTTGGCTTCCCTGACTTCCTTCAAGTCTCAAATAAAATCCCATCTTCTGCAAGAAGATCCCAGTCCTCCCTAATCTCAGTGTCTTCTTTCTGAGATAATTTCCAATTTATCCTTTATACATCTTGTTTATACATAGTTGTTTGCATGTCATCTTTTTTATTAGATTATGTATCCCTTGAGAGCAGGGACTGATTTTTGCCTTTCTTTATATTTCCACTGCTTAGCACAGAACCTGAAACATGGTAGCAACCTAATAAATGCCTAATTATTAAGAAGTCTCTCAACTTTCTTACTCTGTCTCCTAACACCAATAATAATGTCTGGCATTTATATAGCACTTTAAAAATCTGAAAAAATGTTCTTTATAAATATTATCTCATTTTATCCCAACAACAATTCTGGGAAAGAGGTGTTATATTATTTGCATTTTGCATATGAGAAAATTGAAGCAGTCAGAGGTGAATTGACTTGCCCAGGGTTACGCAGCTATTAAATGTCTGGGATTGGATTTGAAATTCACGTTTCCTAGATTTTAGGTCCTATATTAAATCCATTGAGCCATCCAGCTGTCTGATATTACAAAATGGATCATTCTGTAGCTTCTGCATAATGGTTCAGCCAGGACACCAGCTTCAATAGCACATCTCTACCATCTTTGTTAGCCCACAGATGGCCTCAGAACAGGGGAGAAATAGGTATCCTCATCAGAGTAATTGGCCATAGTTGCTAGTTAATGCTCTCCTGCTATCACAGATTGAAAAGTCATGTGATAAAGTGAAAAGAGTATAGTGAAGTCAGAACGCCTGGATTTGAACCCCATAATCAATGGGGTTTGGACTTTTTTACTCTACTTTATCCTCCCAGCTCCTCATCTGCAAACTAAGGGATTGGATCAGAGGACCTATAGCTCTAAATCTTTAATTCTATGAACAACAGTTCTGCCTCCCTGTATGTGTTGACAACAAAGTATAACCTTTTTAGGTTTTCCTTGGCCAAAGATTACAAAAGATTTTATATTTATATCATAAAAATGAACTGTTTAAGCAAGTTTCAGGTAAGAAAACATAGAAAAGTCATGGGAAAAATATTTTGCATATACTTAAATGTTAGCACTCTTTTATGAGTTTATGAGAATTTTTAAAAATGCCATTCCAACTTTCCATCTACTCTGAATTTTTCTTATGTGTGTATATGTATGTATATACATATATTTTCTTGCTCACGAGAAGGCACACATTTTGAGGAAAGTGACTTTTTTTTTCATTTTCTTTGCATTCTCAATACTTAGCACAATGCCTAGAATGTAGTAAGTACTTAATAAATGCTTATTGATTGCTTGATTGGTTAATTTCATTTTAAAAAGCTTAAAATAGGTTGGAAAAATCTCTGAATGTTTGTGTTGAATTTCATTGCAGGTTCTTCATTCCTTTACTGATGCCATTTTTGATGAGTGGATGAAACGCTTCAATCCAACTATCAACTCTTGGCCTCCAGAGCTGGCACCCATTGGTCACAATCGGATGTACAATATGGTCCCTTTCTTTCCTCCTGTGACAAATGAGGAGTTGTTCTTAACTGCAGACCAACTTGGCTATGATTATGCTATTAGCTTGCCAGGTAACCACTATAACTGGTTCATTGTCTGAAGCAACTTACTTTCTTTCTTCTCAAATAAATGAAGAATTATAATAAGATATTCAGTCTTGGCTATTCTCTTGATTTTATTTTCAAGTATTTTGAAATGAAATTTTAAAATCCTGAATGAGGTAGGTTGAATGACTGATCTTACTGTGTGATTTACATTATGACTATGCTTAAGTAAAGCTATACAACTGTTCACTTTTGTGACTAAATTAACTATATAGCTTTTCAGTTTCAAAGGGGAAAAAAAGTCAAACTGGCTGATTCTATTGACCAATCAATTAAATGAAAATGCTTAATGGACTGGCATAAGGTAGACATGGCCCTAGAGTGTCTTAAAGATAAAATTCACAGAGCATCTAACCAAGCTATCACTTACTGAAGGAAAGGGAAAGCAAAACACTATAAATAGTCAAGAATAATAAAGTAGATGTTTATAGACAATATACTTATTTGTAGGTGACTTTTCCTAAATCTAAGTCCAGGGGTCCTCAAACTTAGGCCCGCAGGCCAGATGCGGCAGCTGAGGACGATTACCCCCCTCACCCAGGGCTATGAAGTTTCTTTATTTAAAGGCCCACAAAACAAAGTTTTTGTTTTTACTATAATCCGGCTCTCCAACAGTATGAGGGACAGTGAACTGGCCTCCTCTTTAAAAAGTTTGAGGACCCCTGGTCTAACCTTTATTCTTTCTTTATTTTTGACCTAATATAAAGTCAGAGAATCAATTTCTTCTCTTACTTCTGCTACTCTGGCTCAGTGTCAATACAAGTCATCAGTCCCTGCTTCTGGCTCTAGCCTTTGCTGTAGCTTACTACAAGGTATAAATTCCATTTTAAACCCTCACCACGTTCTCATGGTATATATCTCCTGAAATAGTAAGTGAACTCTATTTTATATTTTATTTTGTCTATCTTCTTTCCTGTATTAAAACTAAGAGGAGCTTTTTTGAGCAGTGAGGTGAAGCAGTGGATACAGCACTAAGTTTATAGCCAGGAAGATCCAAGTTCAAATCATGTTTCAGACACTTATTAGTTGTTATCCTAGACAAGTCACTTAACCCTATTCGCCTCAGTTTCCTCATTTGTAAAATGAACTGGAGAAGGTAATGGCAAACCACTCCAGTATCTTTGCCAAGAAAAATCAAAAGGGGGTAATAAAGATTCATATATGCCTGAAAGGACTGAACAACAATATGATCAGGGAGATGTTCTCAGTCTGCCTTAGTCTTCATTCTAATATAAGCCAATCTGTTGATTATCTAAAGTGAGGCACAGAATTGAGCTTTGAAGGATCCAATATGCCCTTAAGAAATTTATAGTCTGAGCTGAGGAGATAAGACTTAAATGCATAAACTATGAAATAACAGCATTAAGTAATATGTAATTATGTATCACATAATATAATGCTACATGAATTCGGAGAAGGGAGTCATCAATTAATTTAGGAAAGTTTCACAGAAGAAGTGGGCTTGGGGATTAGGTAGAATTTAGAAAAGTTGAGCAGGGAAGAAAAAGAACCTTTTAATCTGGAGAAATAACATAAATAAAAGAATCAATAGAAGAAAGGTTAATTTTAAAGATTCATCATGAGGACTAATGGCAATTAAGGTTGGATAATGAATAAGGGTTCAATTATTGAGGGCATAAAGAATTAGGGAGAAAAATCTAGGGTTTATGTGGTAGGCAATGGAAAGTCACAGTAGGTTCTTGAGGAGGAGGATGAGATTAAACTACTATTTTGGGAAGATTAATTTATCAGCAGGATGGAGCTTGCTCTAGGGAGTACTGGTCTTAGAGTCAGAGAACTGGGTTCAAGTTTCAGTTCTGACATTAAATTTGCTGTTCTGAACAAAACACTGATCCTCCATGAATCTCAGTTTTCTTATTCATAAAATGAGTATGATACACTATCTCATAGAATTGTTGTGAGGATTCTATAATCATCAAATGAAATGATGATGATGATGTGTGTGTATAATCTATAAAAGTACTTTGTAAATCTTAAAACACTATACATATATATGGATATGTACATATATGTCAATATTTATAGAAATAATAACATTGGTATTATAGTAGGGAGAGATACTAACTCAGAGTTGAAAAGCTAAGTTGAGGTAGTGGGAAAAAGGTTTCATCTGGGGTTAGAACACCTGGATTCAAATCTCAGTTCAGCCTCTTACTACCTGCGTAACTTTAGAGCAAGTACCTTAACTTTTTTGGATATCAATTTCCTGTTCCATAAGATGGAGTTCAACTATATAGTCTCTAAAATCTTTCTCATTTCTAAATCTAGGTTATTGTGCAGTAGTCTTATCCAAGAAGATATTGAATTAAGTTGTTGTTGGGAGTGAAAAAGAACTACCCAATCTTGGTGGTCATCTAGCTCAACACTCTTATTTGAGGAAATTAAGGTTCAGAGAGTTTGCATTTTCATATGAAATCATTTTTAAAAAAATGTTATATTATGGATATGCTTGGAATTATATTATGGAAATTCCACAAATTTAAAAAAAAAAAACAAAAGCAGAAATGAAATGTAAAAAAAAAAAACAGGTTCAAAACTTTTGGTCTTCTAGTAGGTCTTCATAGTAGATCTCTGACCTACTATGTAATATATTAAATTCATTAAAGATGACTTTTGCTCTTCCAAAAAAAAAAAAAACAAAGAAAAAAGAAATATAATATTTTGGTACTACCATGTCACAGAGTTACCAAAGATATATATCAAAAGTGGCTTATTTCTTTTCTTTCTTGAGATATTTAACTGCTCCAAGTCTTTGACCTAATCCAGACCTTTGTTCTTTGTTTCAGCTTCATCAGCAGTAAAAACCACCCAAGGCGGGACTTTAATCCTGTTAGTTATTGGAACAGGTCTGGTGGCTTTAGTGGCCTTTTCTGTGCTATTAGTTCTCTTTCAGTATCGAAGACAGCAGAAAGGTTTTTCACCCCTGATGGAGACCAGATACAGCAGGAAATACACAGAAGAAGCCTAGCACTAAAGAAGACTTGCTTTTCTACTAAGCCTCAGAAGAAAGAACCTGGTCAAATTGTGAGGAATTAGCTTGGTTATTGCTTCTGTTCTGACTTTGATATTTAAAAGATTGTTTCCCAGGGAGCTAATTGAATTGTTCTTTTTATCACTGAACATGTTCTTGGCATAGGTCTTCTTAATGTGGCAATGCTCCAAAACATAGGAGATACTTAGCTTTTCTTTGAATAAACTCAGCTAGAATACTTGTGTCGCTAAATTAAGATAGAGTTCATGATTTTTATCTCAAGACAATAATTCCCCATACATCTTAATCTTCACCATCACCTGATAGCAGTAAGATACAACCAAAGAAGAATAAGTCATTTAGAATTTGAAAACCATAGAATTTTAGAGATAGAAGTTATATTAATAAATTAATTCTTATTTGATCTAATTCCTCTATAATCCTCATATTGTGTCCACTTATATAAATGGACTTCTGTTCAGCACAAATGATTTGGAAGACCTTTCTTCAAGTTCATTCTTCTCAAGAGGACTTGCATTTGATTTTACATGAAAATTAAAATAAAATTTCAACTCAGATCTTCAAATTGCTATTACCCATTTTATTTTTTCAGTGTGCAAATAAAGAAGGAAAAGAAAGAGAAGTTATAATCTCAAGCATACAAAGATAGACACAAACATATTTAACCTGGCAGCTGGGTTTTCATTAATTAATGTTTTTATCTTTGATTTATTTATATCAGAAAAATTTCTTGATATCTTTCCTACAATTTTGAGTTCTTCAATGTAAGAAAGAAAAATATAAGCAAATGTAATCAACAAAAGCAAAATTATTTACAATATAACTCTACTCACAATAATCCCCCATCTTTCTAATTCCATTTTTTAAAAACTGGGACCAAGATTGGTTATTGAAATTAAGCTGAATCCAACAGAATTTTTATTTTTTGGTTTATATTAACATAGCCATTGTGTTTTTGTTTTCCTAATTTATCTTTCTTTGCTCTGTATTATTTCATATATCTTCTACAGCTTCTCATATTGCAAAATAATTTTTTGTTTTGTTTGGGAAAGGAATATATTTAACAAGGATTCCATTTTTTCTCCAATGTGCTTTCTCTGTTCCTCTTACCTGCCTCTCTTTTCTCTGTCTCTCCTAAATGACCTTCACCCATAGGATATATAGTTGAATGACTGACAAATTCAGTGCTTTATTGTAAATAAAATTTTACATAATTCATATGAGTAGGACACATGTATGTACTTGTGTGCATTATGTATTTGTACAATGTGATTTCTAAATAGGTCATTCTTTTAAAAAATTCAACAGTATTTTATTTTCCAAAGATAATTTTCAACATTTGTTTTGGTAAGACTTTGTCTTCCAATTTCTCCTTCCCTCCCTAAGACAACAAGTAATCTGATATAGGTTAAATATGTGCTGTTCTTTTAAACATATTTCCATTAAATAGTCTACTTTCTTGACTTCATAGAAGATAGCAATATTCAATATTTGGATTTTATGGTAATAAATGCTGCATAAATAAATACATAATGAAAATCTTGATGTTTTTCCAGTCAATCAATGGGAATAGCTTTGAATATAGACCATTTGAATCCCAAGGTTCTGATAACTGGGAAAACTCTGACCATTTCTCTTTTCTTTTGGCCTTGGATTTAAAAATCATCATAGATAATGCAAAAAGATAATTGCTTAAACTTACAAGTTAACAGCTATTTTCTTACAGTTGGAAAGTAATATGAAAGGTGATAATAATGAGATAGATCTTTGGCTTCCTTCAAGACTTAGTTCAAGAGCTAGTTCCTATGAGGGTGATGTAATATAGCTTCTAGGGGAGACAGCAATGATTTTGAAGTCCCCTGACCTTAGGGGGCTTCTGTTCGAACAATAAGTCAGTGATTCTAAATCTTCTGACTTTGGAGTCTGCCTCAGGGAATTCCCCCACCCAATCTAAGAATAACAATCTCTGAGATTCTGAATAGACCACTCCTCAGTTCTTTGCCGACTGTCAGATAGCTTCTGGCCTCAGGACAGTCCCATGGACCAAACTCCTGAGACAAGTGATAATCTATTGGTCAGTGAGAATCAAATTGTAGAGACCACTCTTTGGTTCCAACTCTGGTCCATAAAATTAGCATATCTATAACATGAAAAGCTAGATAAATGGGTCTCCTTGCTCCTGTTTCTTTGCTAAATTCTTTTGAAACTTAGCCACTTCAATTGGCATAACAATTACAATAAACTTTGCTTCTTGATCAGGAAATAGGTTCAAGCCTGCAAATTCTTTTGAGACATCTCACAACACTGGTCTGTGTGGGGTCCCTTTTTCAACCTCAACAAGGGAAGATGTCTCTCCCTTCTCAAATTATTTTATATTTACTTATCTGTTTACATATAGTATCTCTCAGTGGATATAAACTTCTTAAAGATAGAACTCCTCTTTTTCTTCATCCCTTTCTTTGTTCCTTTACTCCTTTCTTCTTTCTTTCCTTTTGTTTCTTTATCCCTAGTGTCAAGAATAGTGCCTTGCATTTAGTAGACATTTAATAAATTTTTGTTGAATCAAACTAAATAAATAAATCACAATTCTTAGTCAATCTAGTTTAAATCATTTCATATGGCATGAGATCCCAATCATAAAGTAATTAACTTGCATGGTCAGGTTACTTAGAAATTAATATGTCAAGAAGACTAAAGGTAAAAGGAGGAAAAGACTATTAAATTTATCACATTTGTCTTTATCATTCACATGCTATTTAATGAAAAAGTCAGTCACAGGTTCATGGTCATATATCAAGCAGGAACTTCAAAGATCATGTAGTCCATTGCCCAGTTGTTATAGTCCATTGCCCAGTTGTTGTTGCTATTGTTGTTGATCCTTCATTCTCAACGAGGACCAATGACATCAGGAGGATGATGTCTTGACTTACAAGTGAATTGGATTTCAGTGATACAGAGCTGTGCAGTCATCACCCTCACTTTCTCCTCTTGAGTCATTAGAATCCAGTGGAAAAACATAGGCCAAGATGACTGGCAATGACCCTAGATACAATGAGAGACCTTGACTTTTTAAAGCTGAGGTCTTCCCAGATTTGTTTGTCTGAGGCAATGCCCATCCAGTAAGTAAAGACCAGATAACAACTGAGGCAAAAGATGGCCTAGTTTGCCTTCATAAAAAAAAAAAAAAAAAATTCAATCTTGGAGGAGCTCAGAGTTTCTAGCCAGAACAGAAATAATTACTATTTACATTTTGAATCATCAAAACCCAAACAATGAGCAAACAAAGCTTGGGCTTGAACCTATTATTGGCCAATCTGTAAAAGCCAGAGTGACTTGGGTTTAAAAACAATCAAGTATCTCCATTTGAATCACAGTGTACTTTATCAAAGCCTAATTTTTCAGAGCTGTATTTCAAGAAATCATAAATAAAAACTACATGAGACGAAAAAAGTGAATCGTCCCACTTCTTTGGGAAAAAATAATAAAATAAATTATAAGGGAAGAAAAGAAGTTAGTTCCCCTCCCCCCAATTTCAAGGTATAAATGATCAAAATTTATATTCCTTTGGACAGAGTACTCACATATAAGTGTATGACTCTCCAAATGGACAGAAAAATAAAAGGAACAAGAGAAAGAGGAAAAAGAGGAAAAGAGGAGGAGGAGGAAGAGAAAGAGGAAGAGAAGGAAGAAGAAAAAGCATCCAATCTTCTCAGTGACTTCTGTAAGTGATATATAGAAAACTATATGTCACTTAGAGAAGTCACTGAAAAGTGAGAATTGAACATAGGTATTTTGACTCCCTAGTTAGTATTTGTTGCAATGGTTGAGAAAGATAACCTGATGCTAGGAGATGTGTACTATTAAGAACAATGAGCTATATCTGCTCCCTGAGGGTAAAGTGTCAACATGCAATCACTAAATCTTTTTACCCTCCTAGCTAGAGAAAGGGACAAAACCCTAAGGCTTGTCTATAAGAATCGATTCTGTATTTATTATGACTTCCCTCCACAAGGGTAAAAAATATTTGGTCTCATGATACCTGAGCAGCTATTGTTAGATATAGGGGAGAAGGGAAAAAATGCCTTAAAGAAAGTGTTCTTAACTTTTATTGTATCATGGACTCCTTTGGCAAACTGGTGAAAGACTATGGACACTTCCTCAGAGTAATTATTAAAAATAATTGAAGGAAATGCTAAATTTTAGAGTTTAGTGAACTTAAGTATATGATACTTTTTTATCCCATCCAAGTTCACTGATGTCCTAAACTCCCTCCTAAGTGAAAATTATGAGCCCTGGTTAACAATGCACTGAAATTTTACCTCATCTGGCCTAAAAGGAAGCCCCAAAAGTTGGCAAGGTCCATTTATATGCAGATCTAAATAATGGAATTTTTTTGAATGAAGAATTTGAAACCTCAATTAAGAGTAAAAATAGCAACAGTTCTTTCAGATACTAATCAAAGAACAGTGTTTAATAGGAAGGCCTTGAATTGGCCTTTTCAGCCTTACTGCAACACACATACTTCATAATCTCAGTGATGGAATCTTTGATGCAAGCCAGCATTGCATACTAGACATGTTTTGTACTTTGATTACAGTGTGGTTCAGATACATTGCTCTCCAGTATTTTAAAATGAGAGAAATACATTAAACTGAATGTTTATAATAGATGTTTTCTAAAAAGAAAATTAGTGTTTAAACTGTCACATCTGAAATGTATTAGAAGAGTTTGCTTTTAAAAAATCCATTGCATGTTATTTTGAAAAGCAGATTTATCTTTTGTTTAAGCCTCATATTTTCATATATAGGTCATTCATGAATATATATTATATATTATAAAAAGTGATGTCTAAAAGGGCATCACTTTGAAAGAAAATAAAATTGTCAAGTATAGACTGAAAAGTCATAGTAAAAATTATTCTATGTAAAAAACTAACCTTTTGGGGACAAATTATCTTTTTTTTTCTTAAAAACCAGCGAATAAATGTCTGCTGCACAAAAATCTAAAGGCCTCACAACAAGTTTACACATAAGAAATTGTTGCTGGAGGTGACAATATTTTGAAGATGTTGAGATTGATTGCAAAGATATTTGGAAGAGGGGAAGATAGCAAATACTTAGAAAAAACTATAGACTTCATTAAATCTGACTGAAAAAGGGAACCCAAAAAGATATCATTAACTATTGATCTATCTGCTTAGTTTCCCATTTCTTCAAAATCTGTGAAAATCCTCTACAAATGCATTCAGATATAGGAAAGCAAGTTGTTATGTACCATGGTGGTTTTAGTGTTGTACCTAGAGTCAGAAAGGCTTGACTTTAAAGCCTGCCTCATATCAGAGAAGTGCTAGTTGTGTGACACTGGGAAATCACTTAACTTCTTTCAGCTGTTTCCTTGTTTAAAAAACAAGTAATACTTGGTCTGTAGCCCAAGGACATCATAAAAGAGGGGAAAAGACCCATTTGTACAAAAATATTTGTAGCAGCTCTTTTTGTAATGGCAAGGAACCGGAAATGCAGTAGATGCCCATCAGTTGGGGAATGGATGAATAATTTATGGTATAGGAAAGTAATAGAATATCATTATTCTATAAAAAATGATAAGCTGATTTTAGAAAGGCCTGGAAAGATTTACATGAACTGATGCTGACTGAAGCAAAAAGGATCAGGAATACATTGTACACTATCACAGCAAGATTGTGCATTGATTAACTATGAAAGACTTGGGTCTTCTCAGTGGTTCAGCTCATCTAAGGGCAATGTCAATAAACTTTAGATGGAAAACTCACTCAGTGAGTGAGAAATATGGAGACTGAATGTAAATCAACACATGACATGATCACTTTTTTTTCTTTTTCTCCTATTTTTTTTTTCTTCTCATGGCTTTTCCCTTTTTTCCCCCCTGATTTTTCTCTCCCAATATGTTTTATAAGGAAATGTGTTTTTAAAAAATGAATGTACAGGTATAACCAGAAAAACAAAGAAAAAAAGTGATAGTTTTGCAAGACTGTTGTGAGGACCAAAGTAGGTAATATATAAAGACTTTTGTAGACTTTAAAGTAAAATATGATTGTTGACTATTTTTATGGTTATAGTCAACCACATTTTTAGTCATATAATTGATCGAAAGATATAGAGAATACGACACCTCACTTCAAAATCAAATGTCTTTTTATAAAAAATAATAGTTGATGTTAAGTTGACTGTACTCAGTGGCACAGTCGATAAAATACCGGATCTGAAGTCAGAAAGATTCATCTTCCTGAATTCAAATCTAGCCTTAGATGCTTACTAGTTGGTGACCCTGGTCAAGTCACTTTACCCTTTTTTCATCAATTTCCTCAAAATGAGCTCAAGAAGAAAATGTCAAACTACTTCAGTATCTTTGCTAAGAAAACCCTGAACAGGGTCATAAAGAGTTGGACCCAACTGAAAATGACTGAACAACAATCACAATATTGTTAACTATTCAAAGAATATTTGTTTGGGTAATTTTAATGGCTGTCATCCAGTAAAATAACTTCCATACATTTGTTAAATTCATACAGTATTTCTTACAAGATCAAACAATAGAAATAACGGTATTTGATTACCCTCTGCTTATCACACCAAGTTTACCATAAAACAGGAATACAAAGATATCCCTGTCTGTCATGGAGGATGTCCACTGCAGAATGGGATTCCCTGCAGATAGTGAAGTGTTCCTGTTTGTAGCTGACATTGTGCTGGGTGCAACAAGTTCTAGAACATCACAGAGCTTTCTTAGTACGAGTTATAATCTTTCAAAAGAGTCCAGTTAAACTATCTACAGAGAAAAAACCCCTGAAGACATCAGAACTATACTACAGATGATGTTTGTGATAAAGCTGATCCATCAGCATTTAAGTTTTGAACAGAATCTGTGAATGGATAAAGAACTGGATACAAGAAAAGAGAAGGCTGTACTGCTTTTAGAAAATTATGTTTATAATTATCTCAGGTTTTGAATAGCACTATGAGTAACTAAAGTTGTAGGTAAACTAAGTTTATGTTAGGTATGAATAAATTACATTAAATTGACATAGCTTGTATAAATAGCTAGCATCTATACAAGTGTTACCTCCTTTGATCCTTATAACATCCTCTGGGAAGTGTTTCATCATTTCAGTCATGTCCAACTTTTTGTGATCCCATTTGGGGTTTTCTTGCAAAGGGGCTGAAGTGGTTTTCCATTTTTAACTCCAGCACATTTTGCAGATGAGGAATTGAGGCAAACAGGGTTAAGTAACTCGTCCAGGACTGCACTAATGGTAAATATCTGAGACTGAATTTGAACTCAGGTCTTTCTGACTAGTCTAACACTATCTACTGCATCCTAGCTGCCTCAAGAAATATCTCTCCATTTTACAAAAGAATAAATGGAGGCAATTAAAATGACTTCCCTTATATTACACAGGTTTCAAGCGTCAAAGGCAGGGTTAGAATTCATTCACATTATCTCTCAAAATCTCAGTTTCTTCATCTGTAAAATGAGACAATTGAATGAGATGGTCTCAGATCTTCAGATCTAAATTTGGGATCTGTTCAAGATATGATTTGCCTCTCTTTTCTTGTACTCATATTTAAAATTATTATTGAGTAGTTTTAAAGACTGTCATCCAACAAAGTAACTCCCACAAACCATCTGTGTGCATACCTCCAGTGTGCACTGGCATCAAATGAGTGAAATAATTGACTGTAGTCATTCTCTATGAAGTCTGGGTTGTGCATGGGTCAGGAAGTAATTTTATCTATAGATCACGCTTTTTAGTCATATTTCTTCTTTTCTAGTCCCTTAATTTTCCCAACCTCTACATATATTGTGGATAAAGGCACAGGTACATATATTGTGTATATAGGAAAATTCAGTTATAGAGACCAGGATAAAGTTAAGGACTTGGTCCCACTGGATTCCTCCAAATCATCACATGCATCTCTAGTGTCCCCTAGTGTCCAAAGTGTGGAAAAATTACGTACAAAACAATCCTTTCATCTATGGACCTCTTTCTTTCTCTTAGAAAGAGAGTCCGTGCATTCTGGACCCCTAACCCAGCCCCCCCTTTGCCCCAAAACAACAAAGATAGGACTAAATGAGTTAATGATAGCTAGAATTAACATAGTGTTTTAAGGTTTACAAAACACTTTACAGTTATATCATTTTTATCCTTATAACTGCACTCAGAGATAGGAATTTTATAGCTGTGGAAACTGAGGTAAACATTAAATGACTTGTACACAGATAGTAAACACCTGAAACTGTATTTGAACTCAAATCATCTTGAGTTCTCAATCTGCTTTCTATTCCCTTCATTACTTGCTTTATTCTTAGATATTCCAGCTGCTTTTAAAAAGAGAAATTCATAGAATTGATTATTTTTTTCTGTGAAAAGTAGATAAATGTGGAAATCAGTAACAACAAAAAGCAAAATTCTTGAAAAAGATCCTAAAGATAGATATATTTATTATAGTAGGAATTAGGGTTGCGAAACAGCTTGGTTAGTACAGAAGCTGGAGGGCATTCAGTTGAGAGTGAGTAGGATTATAAAGGACCTGGAAATCCCAGAAGAAAATCAATTAAAGGAAATGGGAGCTATTCGGTCTGGAGAAGAAAAGGCTAAGGAAAGGAATATGATACCTGTCTTCAAGTATATGAGTGACTTTTGAATAGGAGAGTTACCAAAATTATTCAGTTTGGCCCCTGAAGACAGAACTAGGGATAATGCGGTGGAAGTTGTAGAGAGGGAGATTTTGGCTCAATGCAAGAAGAAACTTTCTAACAGTGGGTGCTGTCTAAAAGTGGGATGGACTGCTTCCAGAAATCAGGGGTTCACTCTTTCTAAAGAAGACTTGATGTCCATCCATGGCGATATTATCGAGTGGATTCTTGTTCAGATACAGGTTAGAAAAGATGGCTGCTGAAATCTCATCAAACTATGAAATTAGTCCTTTGGCTACATACAGACACTTATAAGAACTACTACAAAGTTTTCTAAGTGTTTTATTGCATATCAATATGAACCAAATAGAAACACTATCTTCCTTTACATGTTTTTATTTATTAATACAATGTAGACTTCATCTTCAGAGTGTAATGCTTCTGGCAAAATTACTCTACATTAAGGCAAAACCTGCCCTCTTGTGGCTCGTGAAAAAATTTCAGAAACTGTCCACCAAACTGGTTTGCCTTTGTGGCTGTAATTTGTCTGGGTCAGAGACCAAGTAAGTAACACTTCCAGAGAGATGTTTTTGTAGAACTCAGAAATTAGTACAGATAAAATATCCACATAGCAAAATATATCTCCAAATTTCCATTTAAAACCGTATTTGAAAAATTTCACCAGAAAACTATAAAAACTTTTGGAACATTTTAAGCTGCAGGGCAAAAATCTTTTACATTTTCTTGGCAAATGCATACAGGGTATAATTTAGTTAACTATTATGCATATAATTACACTGCAGGTGGAGATTGGTGAAACTTCCTTTCAATAAAATTTTTATAGTGGAATTGGCAGTTCTTGGAAAAGTTTGTGAAAAAAAAATTAATCATTGAGTCAAAAAGTTGCATCTACAACTATCTTCAGCCCAGATGCAGAATTGAATTTGAATCTAAATAGTCTCATAAAAAGTCACTTTCAGGATTGGACAGTTGAATTATGTTATTATGAGCAAATATTTATTGAATGCTCATTTCAAACTTAATGCCAGAACCCACTAGAGAAAGAAACAGATATTAATCAACAGAGGATCACAGATTTAGAGGTGCAAAGGACCTTACTGGCCTTTGAGCCAACTTTCCAGTTTTACTTGGGGGCATCTAACTTTATATGTGATATATCTGTAAAATCTACTTCATCTTCAAGGTACTTTTTTGATATAAATCCACTAAAAACTATTACTACTAGGTCCCCACAAATATGTTTTCTTTGTTATTGCCAGGGTATACACAATTCAAAGCTAAGCCATTTAATTAAATAATACAGAAGGAAAAGTACCAATAAAAACATTTCCCCTATAAACTTTGGGCATACTCATCCACAAAGAATGTATACACCTGGGGAACATATATGGAAAGATGCACATGGAAAGAGCACACATGACCAGGGGAATATATGGGGGAATATGTGACCAGGACAAATATGTGGAAAGATACATATATACATATATAGAAGTGAATAAATAAAGAGTATACATATGGCCAGACCATATATAGGGAGGACATCTCATGGTTCTGATGTTATAGAGTCACCAGTATTTTCTGGTAATATTCCTGAACTGTTTCTACTTGACATGCTCCATATTAGACATTTCTTTCTATTAAGTCTACTTCTTGCTGGCTGTCTTATCTCATTTAAATTGACTTGCTCTCTGGCTTTCTCTATTGGGATGATTTTGCTGCTGCCATTACAGGAGTCTTCAGTTGAGGCATTGTCTCTTCCCTTAAGTGGAATAGGTTCTGCCATCTTTCTTTTTGCTCAGCATCTATAAGCTAAAGTTCTGAGCTTTTAATAAAAAAGGCAGACCTTTAATAGTCTAATCATCAAAAACCTTTGATTCCTTTTCTTTCCATAAGTAAAGGGAGGTCAATTGGCTCCCAAAGTCTTCTTCCTCTTTCCTTCAAGTTCTTTTAGGGTATAGATTAGTCAACCAGCTTATTAGAATTAAATATATCTGAATATTTTCTCTTGCAAGCAGGATTAATGCCCCTTTCCTAAACTTCTTTCTTAGGGTTATAAGATTCTTTTTAAACTCCCATCAATTTTTGATTGCCAATCTCCATTCTCCTTGGTTCTCTTCAGGATCTGCTTTCCAAAAACCTCTGTCACTTGAGGCACCACTATTTTCTTCAGGTGTCTCAATTTATTTGGATTTTACCTTACAAATGAATCTGGAAAAGCATAGAAATAGCTAAGATGACAGGTCATTATCTGGCCCACATCCTGCCTTTTTCATATGTATGTGTACAACCATAAAACTCCTAAGACTTTGAATTATCCTTCTTACAGATGAGGTACTGAGACTCAGAGAGTTAAATGACTTGTCCAATGTCACACTGATTATAAACAGGAGGGCCAGAATTTGAACCCGGCTTGACTGACTTCAGCCATCACTCTTTCCTCTGTATCATTTTCTTAATTTCTTATGGAATTCCCATAACATGAAGGGCCAGCCAACTTAAGAGATGAGGCAAAGGAAAAAGTAGAAGAGAAATATAGGAAATTAATGGTTTGAATTTTCTCTATTGGTGTGTACACTAGGTACACATGTATACATGAAGTAGTTCTTTTATAGGTATACCACATATAAATGTAAATGTTTCCAAGTAAAACTGGAACGGATATAACCCTGTACCTTTGTTACGTAACTTTGTCATGCTACAGCAGAGTAATATGCATTTTGTTAATTGTTCAATGTCATAAGTGTTTCATTTCATCTTAAAATGGGATCTGAATTAACAAGATACTGGTGTTAGGATTTCCTTGACAGTTAGATTTATGTGTAAAAGAATAAGATTGTAAGGGTAGCTAGATGGTGCAGTGGATAGAGTGCCTGCCATGAAGTCAGGAGGACCTCAGTTCAAATTCAGCCTCAGACACTCAATACTTCCTAGCTGTGTGACTCTGGGCAAGTCATTTAACCTCAATTGCCTCAGCAAAGAAAAAGAATGAGATTGTACCAACATTTTCTAACTGGTTATTCTTGTTCATTAGTGTCTTTTCAGAAGTACAATTGGTGCCCACCAGTGTGCTGGTAATTAGTTTTTGGTGAGGAAAATGAGCACCTAGAAGAAAGAAAAGGAAATAAGAAAGCAGACATTCTCAATTAATGGGACTATTGCTCTGGGAGAGAAATTAGCAGTCTACTTTTGAGTAGCACATATTTCAACATAGTTAAAGACCTAATGCCAAGAGAAGGAAAGAACAATTAGTGATTTCATTGTGTTCTTGTTTAAATGGCTATTTCCAAAGGTAATTGCTTGCTTGTTTAAATGGCAAATCCTTTCTTAATTATGACCTTTAGTAAATAATCTTTCTTTTCTATTTCCAAAGAATGTTCATATTTCACAAGCTTTAATATTCATATGTAGAAGCCACGTTCTGCCAACACTTTAATATACTGACACCTCAAAGGCCTTAGGCCTACTTCTGTTAGCAAATGATCAGCCTTGACATGAAAAAGTAATTATGAATAATCATAATTCACAAGTTTATTTATTCTTTACTTCTATCTTCATAAGCCACCCTCTAATCTTTAATGACATGACATACCTATAATTTTTGTCCTTTCTTTGGATTTAAACTTTTGTTCTTACTCCCTGCTTACATTTGCTTTTAGCTTCATTATTAAGAGGCTTGTAACATTTTAGCACTCACAGACCTTTTCTTTCCCCCAGCCCTCTTTTTGTGTAGCTCCCTTTCTTTTACTGATGCTCTTTTACTTCATTGATTTCCTCTTATCTCGATATATCCATCTCTGTGTTTTCAACATTTTTCCTTGGGATATTCCCAACTGTTTGATCCTGTCATTTGATGCTGAGTTGTTTGCTGTCAGCTCTACAAAACAAACTGTCTGGAGATTCTCTGGTGCCGTACTGTCTGCCAGTCATTTGACAGCAATATCAGCTCTTTTAGATAATCAAAGGACCATACTGGCAACACAGTAGCAAGCAAATTTGTTCTTTTTTTTTTTTTTTTTCTTCTGAAGTCTGTCCTATCCCCTATTTCCTAGCTTACCACTTTACAAGGTCTTTGTGAAGGTGCCTTTTACTGTAATGGATGCAAATATATTACTCTTAAACAATAGCTATTCTAGAATCTCGCTTATTGAATTACTGTAATTCACCTTGCAGCTAGATGGCTGCCTCAGACTTGGATTTTCCCATCTGCGAAGAGGCTGCAGTAGAGAAGTCTTTATCATTTGACATATCTGTCTGGCTTTTGCTGTTGTTGTCAGATAGTCAGGACCCTGGCCAGCTCCAAAGGAGTTTCACAGATAAATTAGGGGGGTGGGGAGAGGAAACTATTATTTTTGCAGTCCCTGAATCTCATTTCAGTCTGTTTTTTTTTTCCCCCCTTGGAAATTAATTCCTTCCTCTGAAGGTTAAAAATGGGACTAGGAAGTCCTAGATAAAACCCCACTCTTTCCTCTTTCTGGAATCAGTAAGGGAGCTGATTTATACCGTCTCTTTTGTGAAATGCCTAGTTGTGTAAGGAAATGAGGACTACATCACATGAAGTGAATCCAGTTATGAGTCAGGGTTTGATAATAATTTTGGAATACTTCTCTTTTGACACTTGTCAGATTCCCTTTTATTCTCCTTAGTCCTGGGATAATTTCAGAAGTGAAGGATAGGTCCTAAGATTTACTTTCAAAGGCACTGGCACATGTTGGGAATGACATACAAACTGATTTGTGAGCCTTCTTTGGTAAATTTTTTTAAATTGTGACTTTTTAAAGGAGGTACATTTCTCCTAGTTCCATTCTCCAGCCTCATTTATTGCGGTAATTAAAATACTGTAGAACTTAGTTATTTAAAAGAATGAGAGCATTGGTACAGTGGAGGAGCTAGTCACACCTGCTTTAGGCCATTTGTAAAATGAGGAAGCTGAACTAGGCAACCTCAAAAGTTCCTTCCAGTTCTAAATCCTATAATCCTATTATTCTTTTTGTGATGTGGACTACTGTTGGTGAATTCAGTGCAGGGGATGAAACACTACACTGGAATTCTAATTCAGATCCTGCCACTTAACTAGCTTTTGTGTGATCCCAGGGCAAGTAACTTAATCTCTGCCTCAGTTCCCTCAACTATAACATGGAGATAATAATAGCACCTAGCTCATAGTGAGATGAAATAAGATAATATTTATAAAGTGCTTAGTACATGTTACGAGCTTAGTAAATGTTTGATCTCTTATCTTCTAAGAGTTTAGTCACCTTCTAGCTCTACATCTGTGATCCCAGTGTCCTAAATCGCTTCCTCATACTGCAACCAAGTTTCCTCCTATTTAGAATTGAGAAGGATTGCCTTAAAAGATCTCTAAGGCAGATCTCAATTTCTAATATTTTGTGATTTTTGAATTTTATCTTCTTCAAACTCATCATCTTGGGAAGCAATATTTATTTTAATGATGTTGCCATTGCTCTAAACATTTTTGGATTTTTCCTCTTGAGCAGTTGCTTTATTGTCTACATAGAAAATATATTTTCATTCTTTCATAGCTTTTCTTCATTTCTGCTCCTTTGCTAGCTAATTCTTACTTGTCCAGAACTGAATTAAAATCACTTGACTATGTAACAGATTTGTTCTGCTGAAAGTCAAGCCCCTCATGTTACTATCAAAGATCTTTGCTTAGGAAAACCTGAGAAACACATCATATTTGGCTTATAACCAGTCTAGTGGCATCTTTGATTTCTTCCATAAATTCACTGAAGCCTCAGTTCATGGGCAAAGATATGATGTTTATCATATTAATATGTTGTATATTATATTTAGTATATAACAATAGAAAATCTCATTTGGTTATTTTTGCAGATAAGAAATAGTGGATTGGCTCTTTTTTCCTTTGCTAGAAAAATAGACATCAGAATGTTATAAATAATCTGCATTTCAAATATTTCCTAAATCTAAACCCTAAAGCAAAGTCAAACAAATTGGAATGTTTCTTCTTTCTACACTTTCTCAAGCTGCAAGAGAGAAGTCAGGCAGTTCAGCTGTTTGTGCTATGTGCCTCCTATTACCTGCCACCATCATGGATGTGTTGGAGTGGGGAGATATGCTTGCCATCTCAACACACTTTTCTGCATTCAGCCAAAGAATTTATTTCTGGTCATCATTATTTGTTACATTGGTCTGATTTTTCTTTCTTTACTTTTTTTTTTAAACTGAGGACAAAATGGTAGAAGGTAGAGAAAATAAATTGTTACTTTAAAAAATGAAAAGATATATTTCACTCTTTAATGTCTGCTATGGAAAATGGTGTCCAGGGAATGATTACAGTTTCTCCAGTAGCAGATTAAGTACTAGACTGAGTATTAACATTCTTTACCAGGGTTGATACTGTTTCCTCAGATGCTAGGAGATAAGGATTGTCAGCTCCAGAGATTCCCCCTGTACTTTATTATGACTTGTGCCACTCTGCACTCAAATCTTCTTTCATATCACCACCCATCACTTGGACGATAAACTGCTTAAAAGGTCTTTAGAAACAAAACTATCCAAAGCATTTTTGATGTCCTTCAGCAGAAGGACTGGTGTGACCAAATTATTAAGTATTAGCTTGCCATGTCTTGAGTTCTGAAAATGTTTTTGAAAAATCTAGCCTTACATGTTGATGGGAGGGGAGAGGAGGAACTCTGGTATAGGTCCCATCATAGCAGAATTACTAGATTTTTGCCCTAATGCTCTAAAATTTTGAAGATTCTAACAGCATCTTTTCTCTTTCTGCAATAGAAAGAATGAACTTAGCAACTAGTTTTTTTTTTGTCCCAACCTATGACTTGATTTTATTATTGTAAGAAACTTTAACTGTGGGAAATCTTTGTATTTGTGCAGAACAACAGCTTTAAATTATTTGTAATTTATAGGCTTAGAAAGTTGACTGGGAACATAGAGAAGTTAAGTGATTTGATTTTGGTCATATGCATCAGAAGAAGGTCTTGAACTGACTCTCTAGTCACTGTGTGTCTATTTCTCAAAAATAATTATTTAAAATAAGATGCTATCAGAGGGCATGTTTCTTTCCCCACTATAGTTTTCTCCTCAATGAATTTTTCCATGATTTGTTTTGGTCTGCTTCCTACTCTCTATTATGGTGACCTCATAGTGTCTGAGGACTTTATGTCAGTCTATGATAGTTCTTAATAGTTATCTGGTAGGCCATCTTATACATACAAGACAACTGCCTCTTTCCCTCCCATATGAAGTACTGATCAAGAAACTCAGATTTAAACCCTGGTTACTTCACATCCAGACTATAGAAATAACCTGCTGGCGCATCAGCCTTCCCTGATTCTTTCACCCCACAATCCATCTTCTTTTCAGTCACTAAATTGATTTTCTTAAAGCACAGTTCCAACCATGTCATTTCCTATTCACAAAACCGAAGTAGTTCCCTATGGACTAATGGATAAATTCAAAATACCAACATTCAAGACCCTCATAGCTATGTTCCCTCCTACTTTTCAGTTTTCTTACATCTTATTCTCCAACATGTGCTTAGTGATGTTGTTTTCCTGGCAACAAGACACTTCATTTCTCAGCGCTGGCATTTTCTTCGGCTGTCCTTTGCCTGGGATATTCTCCCTCCTCTTCTCTGCCTGAAGACTTCCCTGATGTTCCAATTAAAATCCATGTTTTACAGGAAGCCTTTTCCAACCTCTCTTAATTCTAATATTTCACCTTTCTCAGTTCTATTTAATCCTTTCCTATTTATGCTATTTATAGCTTATTTGTTTGTATTTGTTTGCTTGTTGTCTTTCCTGTTACATTATGAGGTCATATGAGTTAGATTATGAAGTCAACGATTATCTTTTGTCTCTTTCTGTATCCCTAGCACATAGTAGATGCTTAATAAATGTTTATTGATTGGCTAACTGGTTTGCTGTAATTGCAGTGTTTTTTATAGCAAGAGTTCCTGATTATTTTGCATCATGAACTCCTTTGGTAGTCTAGTGAAACTTCAGTGTTTTTAAAAGCATAAAACAAAACAGATAGGATTACAAATTAAATTATGTTGAAACACAATCATCAGAATAAATACATATAAAATGTGCACATATACATACATAGGCACAATATGTAAATATGTATATTTGTGTACTGATTTCTGATGTATGTCAGATGTACATAATGTATACCCATGTGTACTGGATCCCAAATTAAGAATTCCTGCCTTAGAATTCAAAATTAAAATGAAGTCAGAAATTTTAGCTATGAATGAACTTTTTTTTTTTTTTTTTTTTTTTTTTTTTTTTTTACATTTTTAGGATGAGTTTCTAGACTCTGGGAAATTTGAAAGAAATCTTTCACAAATTTTAGCGAAGGCCATGTTTGTTTTGGTCTGCTTCTTGCTCTCTATTATGTGTACAGGCCAAATAAATCTGTTACCCATGGGAAGAAAATGCTCAAAAATCCCAAAGTGCATATCTGTCCATAAAAGTAAGAAATAACAATTGATGTGATGGGAACATTATCCTACCACTCCATTCCCATTCAACTTAAAGTAGTTTTTTTCTTTTAAAAAAGGTATTAAAATAGCCTTAAGATTTAATTGGCTCAAGGAATTAATGGGTCAGGGCATTGATATCACACAATAGTGTCTGAGTGAAAAAGAAAGCAACAAGAAGTTCTAAACACTCTGATATTTGGTTGAAGGGACATGGTGGCAACTCAAAGGTTGAATCAATTTGTGGTATATATTCTTGTTGAATATCTTTCTCCTGTTTTGACTAAGTAAATCTCCTTTTGTTAAGTTTTTAACGGCCTTACCAGTGACTCATTTCATTGCAGCATCTAAACTACTAGAGGACTGATTTGAGGCAGTCTGAGATCAGGTTACTTTCTCTACCTTTAGAGAAAAAAAATCTAGTAAAATATCACTGAAACATTACCTTTCCTATTTAAAAAGTAATGACTTGGAAACCACCCAGATATGAAGATTTGTAGCATTACCCATTGATAGTTTCTCTGAGTCTTTAGTTAAGTATAAAGAATATACTTTAATAAATCATATTAATATTTATTAAACAGCTTGGTGGCAGAGTAGATAGAATGTTTGACTTGGAATTTAGAAGTCTAAGTCTTTGGCAAATAATTCAGCATTAAAGGACTAAGCTTTAAAAAATATTTTCATAATATCAAGTACCTAAAATGGGTTCATAGAGTCTGTTAAAATCTCTCAAACCTTCTGATATTTACAACCATTTACAATTTTGTTTCATACCATATCTTACTCCATCTGAAGCCTAGCCATTCTTAGAATCAAGCTTAAGAGTCATCTCCTCCATAAAAAGCCTTCTCTAAATACACAAGCCCACACTGATGTCTATAAAGTCCTATGGCATTTTTGGTCAGTGCTACATAATTGGCACTTAATTGAACTTGAATGCACAGAGTTTAGTATTGTAATCAAGTAATACCTACAATAAAGTTAATCTAATATATTTAATGATGTGTATAACCATTATTTGCTGCATGATAATGAGGCATAAGTGGTAAGGAAGGTGAGAAAAACTAATTAAATTAAATTTTTTTTCATGATTTTGCCCATAATCAGCTCTGACAAGAGCCTTGACACTTTGGCCCCTCTCTCTGGATGTCAAGAGACATATTCTTGTGGTGACTTCTGTCAAAATAAAAGGAACAGAGATTCATGTATACTTTAAAAAATCTTCTTGCTCTTTGGTCAGTTGGATTAAATTGTGCAGTATGGTTTAAGGTCCAGCTTCTTAAACTGTGTGCTTTGAAATCATATGGTATCTCATAACTGAATATGGGAGTTGCAAAGTTATTATTAATTATCAGAAAATATTTGATTAGTATATGTGTATATCATGTAAAAATTTCTTGAGTAAAAAGAGGTCACTCGTGAAAAAATGTTTCAGAAACTCTGGCTTATAGGAAAGGATCTCTACTCCAAAACAACTCTTTCCCATAGCCTGACATTGACATTTTATTAGTTAAGGAGCTATAGCATACTGTGGTGAAAAGGGCATTGTAGTTGGGCGACATTTTTGAATTCCAAATCAGCTACTTATTTACTTGTATATCTGCCCAAGTAATCTCATGTCTCTGACTCCCATTATTCTTTCCTCTAAAATGAGAGAATTGAACTAAATGGTTTTTTTTTTATGATCCTATCTAGCTCAAAGTAAAGTGGTCTGTTGGGTTAATAAGAGCTCCCAATCCTCATTAGAGTTTAGGAGACCAAGGTCTGATATAGCAGCAAAAACAATTAAAAGCAGTAGGGTGATAGATCTTAGCAGGCATTGAGATGAATTAAATATTACAATTGTATACTGCATTTAGCTCATTATTTTTCTAAGGAAGAACAAAATAACAAAAATGACTATCTGGGGGAAAGGATAAGGCCATGAACTCTAGGAAATTTTGGATAAATGTTTCATAGATTTTAGTGAAGGCCATGAAACCAACTCTCTATCTCTATATGTCAGGCTCAACAAATCTGCAAAATCATCCCCTGAGAAAGTCAGACTTTCTTCCTGTTTCATTTTCTCCCTCCAGTACCTTAATTAATTACAATGCTCAAAAAACCCAAAGTGTTTGTTTTGGAATAGAAGTACAATTCCTGGTATTAGAAATAAAAATTAAAGATGATCATGGAGTCAGAGATCTAGATTTGAAAGAGATGCCAATGGTCATCTAAACTAGACCCCTCACTTGGATGTTAAAAGGATAGTGTAAGTAAATATCCCAACCCTTTTATGTAGTGTTTGTTATATAGTTCTAAATAGTTGACATGTGAGGTGATCTGCACATATGTTTCTTTTGACATTGGCTTCAAGATGGAATTTATTAAGTGGCTGTTTAGATAAGAGTATATGACATTTAGTTCACTGTATACTGCAAGGGGCAGTGTCTTAGCCATGATTTTGTAGACTGGCTCATTCTAAATGGCAAGAAGAAGGAATCTGAATAATGGAAAAATAGCAAGATTCTAGAAGTATTATAATAACAAAATGCCACTAGTTTTAGGTACAACAACCAAAAAAAGGGATGTTAGATGTTAAAATGATATGATTAGCTTTGGATTATATCTTTATGTTGTTTTTTTTTATAAATGACATGTTTCTAGTTAGTGTGCTCTCTCTCTCTCCCTCCCTCCCTCCCTTCTTCTTTTCTTTCCTCCCTTCCTCTTCCTCTCCTTTCCCCTTCCTCCCCCGTCTCTCTGTCTCTGTCTCTCTCTTCTCTTTCTGTTTTTCTCTCTATCTCTCTGTTTCTCTCTCTCTCTCTCTCTTTCTATATATATGTGTGTGTGTGTGTGTGTGTGTGTTCTTTTGGACATAAGAATCAACTGTATTATGTTTATACATAAGATATATTATATAATTATATATATATAATGTTATATAATGATAATAGATAAATTCTTGTTTTTAATCTGACATGGCAGAAGATATTTGCAGTTTTAGATGAGGTCAGGAGACAAATCTCATTTATTTTCCTTTACCATATTAAAACTCTCAAACAAGTTTAATTTTCTTCAGTAAACACTGCATCAGTTGCAGTAATCATCAGGTATTAACTTTCCAGTAATAAATGAAATAAGGTTGAATAAGATAATAGAAATAGAAATGATTAACTCTGGAAACCGTGATAGATGAATGTTTTATGCCTTAAATTGGATTTCCTTTTAATGTCTAACACTGGTTAGAATCGACCATTTCTTAATTTCTATTTTTTTTCCTAAGGGTTGGTAAAGGCTAATGACAAACTCTGAAGAATACTAACTATTATGAAGGCAAGACATTAAGAAAAAGTGCAGAAGACAAATACATCTATGAATGCATGGTTGTTCTGATATTTTTGTAATGAAAACACGTTATGTGGGAAAGTTGGTGAAATTCAGAAGCTTTGCAAATGACTTATTTTTATTTGTATCTATCCAAACCTTATAAGGCCTTCTCTGTAGGGTTGTGTGGTACAATCAATTTAAAATAAAAATGTAAAATTGATTTTAGAATGACACTCAAATTAGCAATGCCAGATAATCAATGAATAATAATTTCTGGCTTCCTTGCATCTCAGTTCATCTTTTCTGGCTCCCTTGAACACTTCTAAACTTATTTTCTTTTTCTGACACTTTCATCACATTGCCTTGAATTTGCTCAATTGCTTTCTCTCATTTTCTGTTCCTCATCTTTAAGGTTACTAATAAGCATACTCCCTTTTAAATATTTTCTCCTCCCACATTCAATAAGCTACTAAAATTTCTGCCTCTGACTCATATGTACTCTTTAAAGAAATATTGCCCTTACTTCAATTTTGTTTAGATACATTTTCTACTTTATTTGCCAAAGTACATTTTCTTTCTTTTAGTTTTCCCTTCTAAATCACATCTCTTTTCTGAAATCTGCTAATGTCAAGCTTCCCTAAAGATAGTTACTTATTGTGCAGAACTTAAACTGATATTGTGAACAATTTTGAGCCCTGATCTGAGAAATAATAAATTTAATTCAAATGAAAATGTTTCTTCTCTCTTTCATCCCTTTCTCTCTTCCTCCCTCCCTCCTTCCTTTTCTTTCTTTTCTTCCTTCATTCCTTCCTCCCTCCCTCCTGCTTTTCTTCCTCTCTCCCTTCCTACCTTTCTGGTAGGAAAATTTTCCAGGGTCTTTCAAGCGACTTCCTCCAGTTATCTGATTTTGTTGAATAAAAACTGTATCTTTTTTTTTGGGCAGCCTACATAAAGCCAAAATCTTAGCCACACTAAACTTCCCAAATACTCATTCTTCATAGGATACAAAATTTTTATTTTTTAAAAGGATCCCTTATTAATTAGGATACTTAATGGATATTAGCAGAAGCTGAATATGGACTTCAAAGAGTATAATCTTTTAGGAAGATCATTAAGACAATCCTTAATACAATGATCAAGCACAGAGCTTGACATATACACATAATAAATGCTTGTTAAAATAAATAGAACTAAGATAAGAATATGATTCCTTCTGTTTCAGAAAGCAATCTAAAATCAGCCAGTGAAAGTCTCAGGCCAGTAGAAAGCTAGAAGATGGATCACAAAGAATCAAAGTGATTAATGAGATACTGAATCTGAGAGTTAGAAGGTATCTCAACTGCTATTTCATCCAACCATTCTTGACAGGAATCTCTGATATAATATACCCAAGTGATTATCTAGCTTCAGCTTTAATATCTCCAAATAGAAGCCATTCCAGGAAAGGCTACAGTTAGGCCCAATGATCCTGAGGACTGAAGACTCAACTAAGCAACATAAGGAGAAGTGTGGGTTAGACAATATAGAATCAGAGGACTAAGGTCATACTTGATATATGACTTGAACTTCAACTGCCTCAGCCATCGCATAGGGATAATACTGTTGTCCCTGTCTACCTCAAAAGGTCATTGTAATGAAAGTGATTTTCTAATTCTCAAAATTCCATAGAAATAGGAGCAATAATTCCTATAAATTCTGTAGCCATTATGTGAGTGTATATGTATGATTGAATCACAGAATCAGCTTATTTCAAGGAAAGGAATCTGTTTTTGTCCAAATCAATGCAATTTACTACTGAACTTTAATGATGAGCAAAATGTAGGGATACTGCACTTAATTTAGACCTGGGAAAATCTGAGTTTACTTCCCTCTTACTATCATATACATGACTGTATGTATGACTATGATTGTATCTTTCAACCTCTTAAAACTTCAGTTTCCTCATCTTATAAAATGGGGGATAATGATATCTGCAATAATACTTACCTCTGGTTATTGTGATGATCAAATGGGATAATGTGGGTAAAGTTCAATGTAAAGGTCTGTTACTATAATCAACATTTTTGAAATATCTAGAAAGGATCGTTGAATTGAATTAATTTTAGTGAATATATAGAAGAAACTAAAAGAATCTTCCTTCCAATGAGTATATTTGACTTACTTTGGTGCTATCCTCAGTTCCAGAGCTGAAGGAATACTAGAAAAGAGACCATTTTGAAAATATTGAGGAGAAATTACAAAGACACAAACCATGTACTTAATTGAAGTATTTATTGTAGTCCATCAGAGGGTTCCAAATCCTTTTTTTCCCAAAACCACTGGAATACCTTCCTTCATGGAATACAAATCAAACGAAGGTGAAAGAATGAAAATTAGGTGAGTTGGTGACATGACCAGAATGGTCTAACTAACATGGTTCTTCAAAAAATGAATTGGATAGCTTGCATGGCAGAGCAGATATAGTTTATTTATAATGAAGAAGCAACTAATAACTCTTATTATTAAGTCATCATACTGTAAAAAAGTAACTAGGACAAATAAGGCATGTTAAAGTCTTCATCACTGAGGTGTCAAGTCTCTACGTACAGTACTGAATATCATAGCAACAGTTTGCTTGACATAGCAAAAGTGTCAAGGAATGCCCCTTAATCAACTCATCTTCATAATTCATTGGCTGATCAACTGCTATCTGGTGTTGGGGATGGGAGTGGGGAAATGGTACTGCATTAGCACTTGTAAAGCATTATTAGTCCCAACAACGGGTAAGCTGCAATGATTTGCTAGAAAGGTTTTTTAAGAAAAATGTATAAATTTTTAAATAGCCAGAATAGATTGCCCAGACCACTGTTAGCAGATTTCCAGGATTAAATGTTATTCATTCTGCTATCCACAGTAGGTAGGGATGATCTTGGGGGGTTACACAGACTTTTGTCTTATTTACTGGCACAGGAATTAAAACATAATATGTGGTATAAGCTCACCACTTCCCTCTCACCATTCCTAGATAATAATAGGGTGTGGGAAGAGAGAAAATTATAGCTTTTGTCACATTAGTTTCCAAACCAAGACACCCCATCCAACTGGGCCTTTGCCTATTTGGAACATCCTACTTAGAAATATGAAAAGACTTTTTATAACAGCAATAAGGCACGTTTGGCGGAGAATCAGATACCTAAGGATTTAGAGGTATTTAACTGTATTCAGCTTTTTAATGCTTCAAATGTATGATATCTCAGCATTGCACCCCCCTCCGCCATATCTTATTGCTTAATTAAGAAAAGTCCCAGGATTTCTCCTTACCACTTTTCGGCATGTTGGGGGGGGGGAGATATTTCAACAGACGCTAAAGAGGCTTTTCAAAGATTTGTTGATAATGGAATTTTTTAAATAGAGTCTCCAAAGTGTTTTAGGCTTTTTTCCCCCAGAGTTGAGAACAATTTAGTGATGTGGTATTTTAATAAAACCAAAGTACTCTGAAAAAAGAACCCCCAGGTAGTTACTAATTTGGCTCCAAAGAGTTACCACCAATTAAAATTTTTCTCATCCTTGATGACCCATGTCATAAGTAGGTGTAATGATGTAACTGAAACTTTTTATTTTTTTGCCTAATACTAGTGTTAATGGAGAACTAATGTTCATCAATATATATGTATTACATAGGAGGAAAAAGAAAAATCAAATGTCTGGTAAATTTGGATCAGCAACTTTGCTGATAAAAGGTAGGCAGAATAACAATAATTTGGGTTTGGGGACATGTTTATTATTGTCTTATCCATTTACTTACATTTCCTCAATCTGATTGCACGTCTCCTATGTGTTTTAAGCATTTATGGGACATCTAGTTAGACAATTTTATAAAGTAATGACTTTTCAAATTTTACCTAAAAAGTCTTTGAGGACCTCCTTTGTCTAATAACCCGATAGCACATCTGGCCTGATGGCCCCAGCTGTCAAATGCAATTCTTTTAATGGCATCTATGCAATCCTTTCAGAAGATGTAGAATTACCAGCATGAGTCTGTGTTAGCAGAATGTCATTAGTTCTCTCTGTCTTCAATATTTGAGGAGAAAAGCAGGCTCAGCTAGAAACTCATAATGAATGTAAAGCAAATATAAAACATCCCTGCAGTAAGACTCCATTTCCTGATGGATGGGAGCATAGCCTTTCATGGTCTAGCTGCTTTGTGATTTCCAAATGCTGTCTATAAAGTATTTGGCATGAAATATCAATGAGTTCAACAAGTATGAAAAACACAGCAGCAAAAGCAAGTCTTCTAGGAACAAATGGTATTTATATAATGATCATGGCTTCTGGAGTTGCCATATTCCATCTAGGTTAATAATGAGTTAGAAGTAAATGAAGAGGTAAATGGGTAGTAGATCCAATGGAGAGCATTTAGGAAATATTAAACACCATCTTCCTATTGTCCTTAGGAAATTAGAATGCTTCTTTGTCCCCCTCCCCTAACTTTGTCCCTGTTCTTCTCCTCCATCCAAACTTTCTGATGGCTGTGCTAGCTAAGAAAAGAATTGTGATTAAGAAAACTCAGTAGTTGGAGAGATTTATGGTGGAGATCTAGATAATAGAGTTCAGGCGCCTATATACTGGATAATAGATAGGAGGAGTATGATTATAAAGCAGTCAAAGGGTCAGATAATACCATAAATAGTCAGAGAAAGCTCCTATGGTTTATGTTTGGATATCATCAAGATTTTAAAATTGAACGAGAGTTCTGGTAATCAATATTTTGCCCTGTTTGATTTTTCAGAGCATGTGGAGTTGAGAAAAAACAGGGCCTCATTTGATCAAATGTTCTACCATGAACACAGAGACTATACACAGATTTTGGAAACTTCATAAACATTTTTCCTTTCTGGAGACAGGACAGGCAATACCACTTTTTAAAGTCATGATGAAGTCATAGCATATATGAAAACAGATGGTTACTTGCTGGTTTTATGTACTTTGTTCACAGTATACCACACATTCTTATTATTTCCAAGAAAAAAAAATGACCTTACCCCTTCTCATTTCATGCTGAAGAACATCTCTAATTATTTTGTCTAGATCTAGCACAGCATTGTGCATATAGTAGGTACCTGCCAAATACTTTTTAGATTGAATTCAATTGAATTCATGAGCATCCAGAATACGAGCTTTTTTTTTTTTTTTTTTTTTTTTTTTTTAATAACATACTCTAGCCCTGTTGATCCAGTCATTTCTCGATTAAAACAACCCCATTCTTTTCCAGGAGGAAAATGCATGATTTAGGAACAGGCAAGTGAAGAGCCTATTGCATCCTCTGATGAACTGAAAGTCTTAGTGTTGTGTCCTTATTGCTCTAGCAGTCTGACTATCACTTCCACCTCTCTACCATGTTGTTTCTTTAATTTGTTGGGGATTAATAAGAGCTACCTTTTACCTCAAGCCTTGGCAATTTTGGATTAGTTAAATTAGGAAAATTCCCACAGGGCCATGTAAGATACTTAGCTTGATATCAGAAAGTAAGAAACATGGGTTTTTCTTACAGAATGGACCATCTAGCCACAAAGTCAAAATGGAGGTCATAACTGTTAAAGGACATTGAGATTGGCAAGGTGAAGAAGACATACTTAAATGAATCTAAAGCACATCTATTCAGTGACAGCAGAAGAAACAGATTTATCAACTAACTGCTCAGGGTATGGTAATTATCATGTATGCGTCTGTCCTTTGGGAGAGTCTAGCAAAATTACATAAAGAGGAGACTGGAATAAAAATGAGTACTTAATATATTTGAAGCTATAGAGTACTAAAGGATGGAGCAAGAAATTTGTGGGTTAGGATTATGTACTTGACAAGGTCAGAGTTATTTCTCAAGTTTTTGATTCCATAAATTCTTCAAATATAGTAGGTAAGTAGAGGAAAGTTAAACAGGAAGGCTAGTCACAGAATACATGGCATTGGGCTGGCTATTTTTCATAGATGGGCACATAGAATAATTACAGCTGGTGGAAATCTTCAACCCCACCCCTTACATAAGGTAGTAAATATATTTATTTGGGTATAAACTGACTGTGGAAACAGTTAGAGTTTACTCTTGGTGAATGGAGAAGTTTGCTAATTTTAGCCATTTTATTACTAATTTGACCAAAGATTACATCTGGACAAAGATGGCAGAACAATAAATCTGAGTGGGATAATACTCCAAAAATGGAGTCATTTCCTATAAAGCTGGTAGTAATGATTGGTGGAGTGCGTGGCTTCTGGAATTTCACCAATGTTTTATTGAACAAGTCCTCAAGGGCTTTCATGATGTGCAGGGATTAAAAAAATACCTGGCTCAGTTTTAGAGATCAGAGAGAAAGAAAGCTAGGAAACATATTGTTGGCATGAGTAGAAGGAAGTGTTGTCTATTTTTTTTAAAATAATTTAAGCTCTAATGTTATAATCAAAGAACTTTAAAACCATGTCTACATAACATAAAGTGAAATGCAAAATGTAGGCCAAATGGCTATTTCATTGGCGGAATTTTTCCATTGATTGAACTTTCCCCATAGTTCCTTGAACATTCTCAAAACAATGTCTCAAAGCAGTCTCAAAAATGGAGTCTATAGACATAGAACTAATGATGAATTACTGCTGCATTCTTTTAGTTTACCAAACTCAAAGTTTTCCCACAACATTTGAGAATTCCCATCCAATTAAAAAATTTATTAAAATGTGCGTGATATATGTTATATAGTTCTATATATATGTATGCACATATATATATATATATATATATATATATATATATATGTATGTATTCTGATACTAATTCTGCCACTACTAACTAGTTGTCATTTTTGGCATCTCATTTAAATTCTTTGGTCCTTAGTTTCATCATCTGTAAAATGATCTCAGAGAATTTTGTTCTATTTCCGTCTTAAGTTTTCATTGATTGCCATTGTACTGTCAAATATAAATAGGACTTTTTTTGGCCTGTGAATTTCAAGGATTTTCCAACTTGAGAAAATAATGCAAAAAAAAAAATCTGAATCTTTTAATAATGCATAACTTAATATTACTCTCAGTGAAACTCCCCATGACATGAAAGAACAAGTTAGAAGAATATTTCAGAGAATAGTATGGAGAATCTGAAAGGGACATATATATGTATATATTGGGGATATGGGGAGAAATCATCTTAATTTCTTTCTATGAGGAATGAATATTCCTAAATCCAAAGGTTTAGAATGCTTTGTAATTTTATGAAGCTTTCTTTTCTACTTTTTGAAAGAAACAATATGCGTCTTAGTGTTTAATGTATGCATCACCCATAAATTTTCACATATTAACTAGAGCAAATAAATCAATTAATCAGATGAGAATTCTAACTAGCAAAAACAGTTTTAAGTTGCTAATTGATATGAAATGGCAAACAAATAATAATAATAGTCACTTTTGTGCCATTAAAACTCTAAACAAAGTTGTTTAGATGTAACTTCTTTGGCTTAATATAATGTGGGCACTTCTAATTTTTCACATTGGTGAAAAAAATTTTTTTAGTCAAGGAAATCTGTGTTCAAATACTGTGTGACTGTGCAAACCACACAATTAACTAACTTTTCAGTGCCTCAGGCACTTATCTTTAAGACTGCAAGTTGAATAGTTGTCAAATTGCATTAGAAGAGAGAATTTCTTCATTTAGAGTTAAAAAATACCCCAGTGAAATTTTAAGTTAAGACAAAAAAAACCCCAAACCCCAAATTAGACCAGAAGGTGAATTAGGTGACTTTCAGATTATCAGTCTATCATCAGAGATATAAGGGAATTCATTCCTAGAGGGTTCACTTAGTTATACCTGTCAGTCTGATGTTTTTATAATTCAGAATTGAGATGCTAAAATCTCTATGGCTTTGGGGGTCCACTTTAAAGAAACAAGAGGTTTAAACAATGCAGTTTCTTCTGTAGCAAAGAAAAAATGAATAGAAATTTAGTTTGCATTTGTTTTTGTGAATTTGCTAAGGTAAATTTTTTCAGTAGACTGTTTTTGTTGCCAAGTCATGTGCTTGTGTGTAGTGAAATTCATTAGTAGATGGGATGTGTTTTAAACCAATTAATCAACAAGCATTAAGTGCCTACTGTGTGCCAAGCTCTGTGTAACACTGTGGCAATACAAAGACATATTTGGAGTAGTTGAGTTGAGGTATGCTAAGAAAGCTGTCACAGAGCCAAACATTTAGTACAGTTTCAAGAAGTTAGAAAGATGGGGTTTTCTTTTGTGACTGGACCACTTAGCCTCAAAGCCAAAATGGAAGTCATAACTGTTAAGAGGATATTGAAATCGTGTCTTATTGTGAAGAAGACATACTCAAAACCCAATGGTCTCAGAAGAAACAGATTCAGCATGTAATCTGAAATGGCATCTGCTTTCCAAAGTTTAGTCTAGAGGAAAGGTCCATGTACTTGGGTGACTTTGAACAAGTCAGTTAATTTCTCTGGACCTCATTACTCATATGTCCCAAAAGGGAGTTGGAGCAGAAAGTCTCCAAGTGTCCTTTCATTTCTAAGTCTACAAACTAGAAACTAATTGTCCAAGCCCTGATCTTCATTTTAACTTGGAATTAAACTGTCATTAAGGCAAGATTGAACAAGTCATAAAAGACTCTTGAAACTGTTTCTTTGGGTGTCTAGATCCATTTTATGTTGGTCATGGCAGTGAAGAAAAATAAAGCAAAACTAATTTTGGGGGGGTCATACTGACAGATTGTTGATCCGATCTCAACCTTTTAAATGAGTTTGCAGTTAGAACATCACTGAGTTGAGTGAAAAGGAAATGATCATTCCTGAGTTTTTAAAAAAAAAAAAACCTCTCTTCCACGCATTTAATTTGAAAACAACAAATGTCATGAAATTAAAGAAAACTCAGAAATCCTTATTTCAAATAAGAAGATAAATTTATCATGTTACAGGATGGTTTACTGGAAAGAGCAACAAACCACACTGGATTTGGAATCAGAGAAGCTGATTTCAAGTCTGAGGTTCTTGGGCAATGTTTCAGTCCTTTAGAACTCAGTTTCTTTATCTATAAAAATTAATTGGAAGGAGATTAGACCAGATGATCTCTAAAGTCCCATTTACCTACAAATTCTACCTACAAATTCTATGATTTCTGAAGACAATTTGAGATATTTTTTCAGTACTTCCATATGAATAAACCATTAGTAATTGTATCTATGATTCAGCTTTCCAAATTTCTCCTTATAAAGATTACATAAAATTGCCTGGCTCAGTGACCTGACTTTCTGTTCTTTACAATTGCTGTAAAATCAAAGCAGGGAACTCCATTGACTTGAGGGATACATAGCTTCAGATGCTCATGGCAACCAGAACATCGTATTCAATTATATAAGCCTTTCATGTTCAAGTGCTTTGAAAACATCAACCAATTAAGTGGCATTTTAAGCTCTAGATGCATTTTTTGGGCATCTCTGTTATAAGCAAGATGAATAAACTGCTGGATTCTCTTCCCTCATCAATCCCTGATTTAACAATCTCAGATAAATTTCTTAAGACAATTCAAACTTTAAGGAAGATGAAAATCTTACCCTCTAGTATCTCAACTGCTTCATCAACCCTGTTCTTTCAAAAGGTAACTGGGGCCCAAAAGTATTTGGATTCTCTATATGTTAAAGAAGTGAGAGGAGATATGCAAAAGCTGCATTTTTTTTTTTTTTTGCAAGATTCTGGCTCCACTCTTCTTTTTTTTAAAAAAATTATTTATTTATTCTTTTTTTTTCCTGAGGCAATTGGGGTTTAGTGACTTGCCCAGGGTCACACAGCTAGGAAGTGGTAAGTGTCTGACTCTGAGACTAGATTTGAACTCAGGTCATCCTGACTTCAGGCTGATGCTCTATTCACTGCACCTAGCTGCCTCTCCACTCCTCTTTCAAATGATGGAATGAGTTCTTATATATGGGTAAAATGGCAGAGCCATGCAATTGATTAAATTACATCTATGTTGATACTCATTAAAGGAAAGATGATTTAAAAGAAATATTTCCTTTATGGTTTCTTTTGTTTTTTATATTTAACATATGATATTTTCCCTGGAACAATGTAATATCCTTATTTTTGTTTTCTTTTACATCTCTCAGTTCCTGATATAGTAACCTGCAATAAAGTAGTTCCCCAATAAATGCTTGTTGGGTTGGACTTGATTTCCAAGAAGTTGAATTTGAATTTCATTTCTACTTCACTTTAATCTGGGACATTTATAAGCACTTTCTGCTCTGCCTTATGTTTCAAGGTGGGCAAAGAAGATAAGGAGGGCAGCAGTATTTGAAATGTAGAGGCAGATCTTTTATACCTTTCTGTCGATGAGACTCTTAAATAAAAGTAAATATTGAATGGAAATGTGTTCACTCTTAGTAAATAGTTGCATTGTAGTAGAATGCTCAATAATCTGTTTTTATGCCTCTTGTCCTTCTGTGTATGTATCATTCATTGTCTGATCAGCACCAATATGGAAACCGTCAAAGTAGAGGACCTTCCCTTGTATGAGTGTGGGCTATGTTGTGGTACCCCTTTTTAATTCTTCAGAAAAATCAAAGTGCACATTTAGCTTCATGATTTTTTTAAAATTGGGAATTACTGTCAATAACCACCACATGGATCCTTTTTTCCTTCTTAGGCCATTAGCTTTCTTCCCTGAAAGAAATTTGTATCCAGATTTTTCAGTTATTCTAAGTTGCCTTAATTTGTTTTTCAATGATTATCTTTCTGGATAAAACAGAGAGATTAATGTTGTGAGTTTAAATTATAGTGTTGCTTACAGGTAAATGCTATACTTTGGGGGATTTTATAATTTTTTACTAAAATATTTTTGAAATGGTACTATATTTTCAGTAAAGAAATCATTGTTAACTGTATTAAGAAGTGAGCTATTTGAAATTGATAGCTTGTGATATGTTTAACAGGTCATTTAAACCTGCCTATGAGCATAGTCATATCATCTTAGAGATCTAAAAATCAATGCTATATTTTTTTATTTTAGAAAATTGTTGTCCTTTACTCCTCATCCTCCCACCCACATATTATTTTCCCATTTTTGATCTCACTTAAATAATATTAGCATTCTTTCTTAGGGTTCTACATTTTATCTGGAAGGAGAAAAGAATTTAGAAGTGAGAGAGACAGGATATTCCATTTCATTGTTTAAACCATATACATTAGGTAGGCCTAAGGAGCCTAGGAGTAAGGATAAAGTCAGTGATTTCCCAAACTAAGTCATTCAACTTGTCACAGTGGTAGATAATCAATTGCGCCCCCTCCCTTTTTTTTTTTTTTTTTTTTTTTTTTTTTTTTTTTTACTACAGCTTCTAAAACCTCTCAACCTTAAACCATATAGGTAATTAAGAAAAAAATACATAAAGGGTAGTGGAAACAACTATGAGATGTTTTTTTTTTTTTTTTTTTTTTTTTTTTTTTTTTTTTTTTTTACTATTTTCATACAAGCTTACTGGCAACTTTCTATCCAAATTAGAAATGCAAAATCATAACCCGCATAGTAATTGACAGCCACATAAAAAGTTAGGAAAGGACCTGTGTACACATACATAATGCATATATTTTATGTATACACACACTGAAGCCTCACTATAATGCCATTTGTGGGGATCATGCCATTAAAATGAGTTGTTACAAGGTCCTTTCAGTAAGAAATACATCCTCTTCTTCCCACCTTGGACAAGGCTAAAGATGACATTGTTAGACTGAGTTTTGCGCTATAGCATGCCATGTTATAGCAAGGCTCCAGTGTACATACAGCTTTAGATCACATATATATATGTCTCAGTCTAAAACTAAACAGTGACTAATATCTATAACAGGAAAGAACAATTAGCAAATCAATGTAATATTAGTTATGTTTCTCTTGCCAAAGGAAAGCATTTAAGTAAGAGCAAAAATTGTATTATTACTAATTTTCTATTTTATAACAAGGAACCAAGTTAAGCTACTCCTTTACTTAAAAAAAAACTTTTTAAACTTTGCAAATATAAATATAAACAGATCCACAATTGTTAATTGTTCTTCCTCGTTATAGATTTTAGCTAATGTTTAGTCTGTAGCCATGATATAGCTACTTATAACAGGTAAAGATCAAATGTGGGCCAATGTTTACAATAGGAAATGTCAATTCAAAATTATCAGTTAGGGCTATTTTAACATTGACATCATCAAAATAAAATCACATTTTTGTTCAGATGAAATGATTTTTGTCTTCATTACAACTGTTAGTTTGTCAGTGAATGATAGATAATATGTCTGAATTCTACATTAGAATTTCACATCCCTTATATTTCAAAGCAGGCTTTAACTGATCCCTGTATTCAAAGTATAGAATATTAAGTAAAAGAACAAATCATTACCCTTCAAAACAGAATTATAAACAAACTCTAATTTATGAATTTGCTAATTGTTCTTCTCTGCTAAAGACAAAACTCCATTTAGTCTTTAGCTATAACATATACATAGTTTAATATACACCTATTATATATGTGTATTACTGTTAGAAAAATACATATTATAACTAAAGAACATGTAAAATAGAGGCACTTTAAATAATCTAAATGTTTGCATTTATGAGCACCACTCATTATTTCCTAGTTCCAGATTTCAATGAGCCCAGTGGAACTGATTCTTCCCTATTTAGAATAAAGGTTATGAAGTAAAGACAAATGGACATTTAGGGAACATCAGTTTGGCAGATTATGGAAAATCATGTAGTTTCTTCCTGTACTCCACTATTCTATACTAATTTCTGAAACTAGAGAATTCAAGTTATAGACTTTCCAAAGATTTCCTAAAAAGGGGTAGCAATCTAGATTAAGCTGATGTCATGCCAACAGTGGAATAAAAGCCCCCCTGTCTAAATAGACATGAAAAATCATATGACATAAGAGGATGGCAGGGGAGAAGTCAAGAAGTACAACTCAAGTGATGTTGTGACCATGTCTACCCAAGGTGATTTGTATTATGGTACTTTTTTTTCACAGTTGATTTGCTGTGACTAATCAATGTCATTAACCAGATGTGAATGGATAAAGTTTTAAAAATATATATATATATAAATACATGTACATGTGTATATATATACATATATACACACACATACATATAAATATATAATATTTGTATTGGGAAAATGAGGAAAAGGGCATCTCCTTGATACACTTCATAGAAGGAAAAGGAGGAAATACTGTAAAAGAAAAGAATTTGAGTTCAGAGCTGCCTAAACCAGCTCTTCCTCAAATATTCTGGTAAATCAGATTGATATCATTTTCTTTATACCTTCATTATTGGAGAAACAAAATACTGACTTTTAAAGGAAGTTGGTAATTTAAGGTATTGGTCACTGCAGAGAGCTCTCTGTATACGTAATTGGTGATACAAAGCCAAAGTTTGGCAGTCAGATTGATGATTTTTTTTCAAAAGTATGCAATAGGAAATTTGTGTTGTAGTTTTCGAAAAATTTCAATTAGGAGGGTGGTAGACAGTCTTAAAAACCTATATTTCCTATTTCTTAAGCATAATATATCAATAGTAGTTTGTAAATACCTTATTTTTTGTAAAAGTGCTTAAGTGTACCTAAAACTATTGTGCTGTGTGTATTCTACATAAATGTGGTGACTAAATCAATAACTAATTATAATTTTGATGAGAAAATGAGATTGAAAATACCATTTACATGTCATTATTGTAAATTTTAATGTGATTGAAATACTTTATCTGAAACTAACTTTACCAACTCCAGATTCATCATATAAACCAAGAAACACTTGGATAATCAATTATTTTTATGGAACTTCCCCCACCCCAACTACCTTTAACTGTCCCCTGGGTATTATAGTTCATCTTTTTTTTTTTTTTTTTTTTTTTTTTTTTTGGTCATGTTTTCCTTTGAGGGGTTGATAGCATCTAATTTGGTCTTCATGATGCAGATGGTTAGGCCAGGGCTTTGAACTCCCTTTCCTCACCCCTAATTAAACTAATGGGTCCAAACCACAATAGGAATTCTAGACCAAAGACCTTGTTCCTAAAAAACAATAATTTTCAATGAATAACATTCTTTATGCACACATTTGTCATCACCAGTCAAATTCTGCAGTAACCTAGATCTCCCCATATGCCCTATCTGATCTGGAGCACCCCCAAGCCAAATCACATTCATGCGCAAGAGGGTGTCCTCTGGTGAACTTTTAATAAAATGACAGTTAAGATACATAAAAAGTTCTCTTTCTTGATTCTCAGTGCTCATAGGTCATTTTAAAAAAATCACTTCTCTGAGCAGCACAAGACAAGAAGAGCTGGTTGACAAAACATTTTTGTTACAAAGGTGTGTCAACCCTGAGCTTGTAGTTAAGAAGTTAAAATCTGTGATTTATATATATAATATATATATATAAAAATAGATGATCATACTAAGACTAAAAAAGTGAAAGAAATCTCCATGTCAATACTATTACTGTTCTTTTTTTTTTTTTAATCTTCTTTGTTGTATTTGTTTTGTGATTGAATGCCCTTGTGATAGAGAAGCCAACTGACACAAAGGAAATCTTACATATGAAAACTTGCATATGGATCCAGTTACTTATCAGTTCACTGAAAGAACTGTCACTTTGGGAGGGTAGTAAGCACAGGAGCAGAAAAATTGAATGAATGTTGGATTGTTGGCAAAAGTGAAGAAATTCTTTTACTGGATATTATTTTTCAGTCCAAATCCTAGAGGGCAGATTTGTCAAAAGTGGTGCAAAGGAGGGAGAACTCCTGTGCTAAGTGAATAACAAAGAAAAAAAAAGACTAAATAGTTTAGGAGAAATGGTATCACTATTGAAATATGTACTAGGCAGGTTGAAGGTGAATCCTAAATGGAAGTAATAGGAAATACTGAACTCTTTGTGGTGTTGGTTTACTACTAAAGATTATTTTCTAATTGTCAGTTTCCATGCCTTCCAACCAATTAGATAATGTTGGTGGCCAAGAGTGCAAGACATACTGTATTTTCACAACTTTTTTTTTTCTTAGAAAAAATTCCTTTCTTCCAAAGACCATTTTATAAACCTGAATTTTCATAAAGAAGCCCATGTTAGAGGGCTGGCTGTCAATTTAAAAAATGATATCGTTTAGGGTCTTTTTTTTTTAATCTTTTTTTTTTTTCTATCTTCCTTTGCCTCCTGTTTGTTGAAAATGCAGCAGTCTTGGGATTTGGCCTGATTTTTGAAGAAAAAATATTTTCTTTCATCTTGCTCTCCCCTATCACCTCCTCCCTGCCCTTTTTTGAAAGGAAATAAAAACCCCACAATGTGAGATCCCTTTACTTCTGCAGCATAGAAGCAAATGAAGGTAAGAAAGTCCCTTGATAAGAAAGATTTGAGTAAGAATTCACTCAAGAATAGACATGGTCTCCACATAGATAGCTGAAGGAAATAGGAAGCGGTTCAGTCTGGCACCCGGTACTCTTTGGGAAAACAAAAGGGAAGCAGATTGCAGTACTGCTCTCTTCTCATAGAAAACTGTAAGTATTGTGTCATGGTCCATTGTCCAATAGTGTAAGAAAAAGAAGTTGGCTGTTCATATAGCTAAAACTCAGTTTATCTGACCAAAATCCAGGATTATCTCCACTGTCTCTGCAGTGAGACTACAAGGAAGAGGATGGACCATGTGAGGAGTGAGTGGCTGAGCTTGTGGGCTGAAGAGTCCACTTCTCTCCTATCTGAATCAACAGGAGGTGCTTCGGTGGTAACGAAATCAAATTCGGTGGGGCAGATGTCATCCATACAGCCACTGCCACTTCCTGAGCCACTGGTTTCATCACCTATTACAAAAAGGAGAAAATGGTAAGCTGCAAAAACTAAGGATGAAATGAAACAGAACATTAAAAAACCAAGACTAAACCAAAATGAATTATCTGAGTATCTTCCTCAAATTTGTATGCTATTAATAAATATTTTAGTTTGTTCCATGTATGTGTGTATGCATTATTGCATTCCTGCTCTAAACCACACTAATTTTGATTTAACAAATATTTAATAAACATTATTATTTATTATTAAATAAAATTATGCATGAGCTATGGGGTTGACCTGGAATCAAGAAAACCTGAATTCAAATATGACCTCAGATATTTCCTAGCTATGTGATCCTGGGCAAGGCACTTGACTTTTGTTTCCTTCAGTTTCCCCTTTGGTAAAATGGGGGTGATAATAGCATATACCTTGCAGAATATTGTTAGTATCCTGAGCTACAAGAGAAAGATAAGAAAATTAATTTGCTAAAGGGAGGAAGGAAGGAAGAAAAGAAAAAAGGAAGGAAAGAAGGAAGGAAGGAAGGAAGGAAGAAAGGAAGGAAAGAAGGAAGAGAGGGATGGAGGGAGGGAGGGAAGAAGGGAGGAAGCAAGGAAGGGAGGAAGCAAGGATAGGAAACATGGGAAGGAAAAACAGACATTGTACAAACCTAGCTCTGATCCAAAAGAATCTATTGGTGATGAAGCAAATAGTTCCTGGACTGGGGGATAAATTTTCTTTTAAAGAACAAAATTGTTCAGGAAGTTCTGTTTCTATTTTTGGATCACTAGCATCGTCCTTTATCTTGGATGATCTCTTTACCAACACTCTACTGTATGCCCATTGCATTATCTTTCATAATCTCACCCTTTTCAATTCCATAACCCCAGTGAGAACTCCTTCATCCAAAATCTCTACTTTCTCAGCTCTATATTAACCTTATTTAGGTTATTTAAGTATGGAATATTAATTAGGATTATAGGATCATAATTTTGGGCCTTCCAGGTAATCTACTTCAAACTCTTCACTTTAAATCTATGGAAACTGAGTTTTCCTTTCATTCCCCTTAATATGTTTCAAATGGTCTATTGAGAGAGAATCACATTTCTTTGAACTGAACATTTAAATATCAGATCGGATCATTTGAAAATGCTATCCTGTGTCCTTAACATTTACTCTGCTTTATCATTACTGATCCATGTGAGGGTTAAAAGAGCACATTAATTAAATTTAGAGATACTAAATTGATAAGGGAATTGTTTTGAAGACTAGTATGGGCATGAAGTATTATAACCTTTACATAGTTATTATTAAAAGAGATTTAGAATATTAAAAATTTTTGGCAGCAAATAATGAAAGGAGATTCCAGTTGGAAAAAAATAATAGCCATATCTCTTGGAGAAAACTAATCATGGATACAGGTATTCAAGGGGGCCAAGAATAAGTGATAAAGCAGAAATGTCAAAAGCAGCAAGGGTTATAATAGCTATAAAACGTGATAATGGTTTTGAGCTTGAGATAGAAGCCAAAACAGGCAATGCTATTTAGAACTGTGCATCTAAGTGCATCAGGTCATATCCTTTTTTGCAAACAGGTCTCGAGAGATAAAACCAAGAACATGGCAATCTTGTCTCAGCTCGTAAATACTAGAAAGAAGTAGCAAGCACACTTGCCACGAGTTAAGATAAAAGTCATATAAATGCAATAGTCCTTAAGTGACTGATGTTCAGTGAAAGCTGTTATCTAGAACTTTGTCTTTAGGAGGGAAAAAAGCTCAAGATCTAGAAACCAAAATTTCTGAGATGTGATTTTGCTAATCTCTCAACTGACACCTGACATTCTGTAGGGGTTAAATTAATTATTTTATTAAATTATTAAAATTAAAATTTTATTTATTATTAAAACTTATTATTTATTATTTAAATATTAAAAATTAATAGAGTAGAATTTGCTCCAGACTTATTATTTACTATTCCTGCTTGGGGAATATAGGAGGGTCAGGGAAGACAGGATTAGAACTCTGCCATTTAAGATTTTACTAAAGTGACAATTTATAGATATAAATTGGTACCTCTTGTTTTGTAGGAGAATAAAGGAAAATGAATGAAAAACAAGTCTGGAGCAAATTCTACCCTATTAATTTTTAATATTTAAATAATAAATATATATAATTCTATATGTTGTATTTGTTGTTGAACTTAGTTACATAATTAATATTTCATTTTAAAGTTATATATAGAAAGCATTTATGGTCAATTCATTTCACTTTTTTTTTTTTGGCAAGGAAAGTGGGGTTAAGTGACTCATCCAGAGTTACACAGTTAGTACATATTTCTGAGGAAAGCTTTGAACTCAGTGCTCTTATCCACTGCACCATCTAGCTGCCCCCTCATTTCACTTTTAATACCTTAAATTAATGTTTTCATTGTGAAATAGAACTATATTCACCTTGTATCTGTCTTATATGTATTTAGTTATTTACATGTTGCTTTTCCCATTAAAAAATGAGGGTTTTTTAGGGCAGAGCCTGTTTTTGCCTTTCTTTGTATCTCAGGTACTAAGTGCAATGCCTGGCACAGAGTCAGAGAATAAGGAAAGATTTTTCAAGAAGTAATAGGATGATTTTGAGAAGAATAAAATTCAGGCTTATTGTAGCAGGAAAAAATCCATACTGCGGTTACAAGTTTTGTCAGATTGCAGAATATCCTGACTATAGAAATATAATTGTTGGAATTAAAAAAATTATATCAATTAAAACACAAAAAACTTATTGCAATGGATATATTTTATATAAACACAATATATAACCTATATCTTATTGCTTACATTCTCAGTGAGGGAGTAAAAGTGGAGGAGAGGGATAAAACTTGGAACTCAAAATATTAAATAAAAATATTCAAAAATTGGAGAAAAATGTATTTCAGGGTACAACTCTGTAGGATGATAGCTAAGAGGGAGATGACTTAATATCTTCCATCTGTAACTTGCTTCTTTCTGTCTCATTAATTCCCACATGTATATTCAAGCATAATCTTTTGCTCTGATGACCAAATTACAGAGTCACTGATAATAAGAGTACACCTAATGTTCAAGAGATAGTTCCCTGATTACTTGCTCTTTTAAAGGGTCAAACTTTTTCAAAAGATATTTTCTCTGTACCTTAGATAACATCTTGAACCTATCTGATTTCAGTCTGAAAGTGTTTTCTAGCAAGTGTATGTTGAAAACATTTTGCACATTTCTAGTAGAGGAGCAGGTAAGTGATACAGTGAATATAGCACCAGCACTGAAGTAAGGATGACCTGAGTTCAAATCTGGCTTCAAACACTTATTACTGGGTGACCCTAGGCAAATCATTTAACCCTGATTGCTTTCCCCAAACAATAAAAATAATTTCTGATACAGAATTTCCAAACTTTATTAAATTCTTATATGTAATATTGTACCCATAAATGACTATTCCTATTGGAGTAGATTTTTGGTGGAAGAAACAAGCACAGTCACTTGTTTAGATGCTAGATTTGGTACCAAAAAGATCTGGGTTTCAAATTCTATTTCTGTCTCTTTTTGCTTCAACATTGGTGTGTTGAATATGTTAAGAATATTCTATACTCTAAGTTGAATATACTATTTTATCAATTATATAAACCACAAAGTTACAAAGTTTCTATGTGCAAAACTCTAAGGTTGCTTCTCAGATTGGAGAAGTGAAATATGTAGACAATGGTATATATTTCTAGTCAAGAAAAATTATGTAGTGATTTTGAAATATTCCATTTTAATCATAAGGTTTCTATAAGGGTCACCAAATTTTACTAAGTTTTTTTTTTTTTTGGCTTTGTTATTACCAAATTGGATTTTAAATTAAGCTGATTGCTTACTTGTATCTTGGAAATTCACATCATTTCCATTGTATGCATTTTTTAACTTGTTGGTCATCACCCGCAAGGCCATGATCTGTTGTCTTATGAAAGTGTCTGGTCTAGTGATGTCTACATCGACTTCTGGATTATTGATCTGATTGGTTAGTCCATCATTCATGATCTCAGGTAAGTATCTGAAAGATTAAAAAGAGATAAAAATGATGAGAAAAGATTCACTTCAAAGCAGAATTCTGTTTTATTTTCATCTATGATAACTAAAAGAAAGCAAATGAGTTTATTAGGCCCAAGTCCTAGGAAAACCTTCCAGCAATAAACATGCTTATTATATTAGAGAAATAAAATTTCAGTGGAGGAAATTGTGGTTAAAATAGTGACTCCATCGTACAAGTACTTACACATCACTGTTGTTGTTTGTCCTTTATTCTTGAAGAGGACCATGACATCAGGAAGTTGATGATATGATATTCAAGTGAATTGGATTTAACTGAGGGAGGCCTGTGCAAGGTCATGTGTCTTAGTTTTTTAGATGAATTGAAGAACTATGAAATTTAAACAGCCCCCAAACAATTGGCTCATTGAATAGATAGTTCTAATGAATGATTTTAGTTATCTCGATTAAATAATTTAGCTTGAATGAATTTTGAATTCTCTTAATTTTGAAGTGTGCAGATTGGACCTATAAAATAGCAATGGTATAACTTTGAGGCCTTCCTTGAATGAGATTTAGGAAATCATAAAACTGAGGTTCCTAACCATTTTTGTGTCATGGATCTCTTTGATAATCTGTTGAAGTCTATGAACTCCTTTTCAAAATTATGTTCTTAAGTGCATAAAAGATAAGAATAAAACACACAGGAAACCAATTATATTGAAAAACATAAGAAGTTTATAGATCCTAGGTTAAGAATCCCTGACCCAGAAGAAGTTTTAATCTTTAAATGATTGAAATTAATATACTTAGGGATTTGACAAAACCTTAAGAAAAAAAAGTTAACACAAGGGAAATTAGTGGGATAAAATTGTATTGCTTTCAATTCAATGAAATTCAAAAAGCATTTGTTAAGCAACCACTAAAGGTTGTCAGGATAAAAAGACGATGAAAAATAGTGCCTGTCTTCTTTTTCTTTCTTTAAAAAATCTTCGTTATAAGTGATGGCTCTCTGGGAAGGCAAGGGGGGGATTAAGTTTAAGGGGAAATCTAGGTAATATGGCTATAGGTAGATAAAGAAATTAATTTTTTATTATTCTATTTATTTTTTATATTTATATTATTCTAATTATATAATAAGCTATATAATAATATAATTCTAGTACTATACAGGACTAATAATTTTTAAGACTGGTATACATACACTATATGGTATTTGAAAAATAATTCTTCAAAGGAGTGTAACTTTAATAAGTTCAATAAGTTTTTAGAGTCTAATCCAATCTCTACAAACTCTTCAGTATACCATCAATTGATGAAATCTAGTCATTTATCTTTTCACTTTTTTCTATGTTGCCTGATTATACATGATGAGATCAGGGTAACAATACCTAGTTTGAAATAAAGATGTGACAAATTCACAATGGCCATTCTGTTTCGCAAAAGGCAGGTTTATTTAGGGGAAAAGGTTACAGGGGAAAAAAGAGGTAAAATAGGCACCAGAAGTGGCAAATATGAAATAAAGTTGGGAGAACATAGAGTTAGAAAGGAAAGGAATTTAGAAGAATCCATTACAGGAATAAGCTATGAGGCCTGGGTTTGACATTGGTTGGCAGGTTAAAATCACACAGGAGTTTAACAGATTAACTGAAGTTATCTAGAGTAAGGAGAAAGGTGCTATTAAAGGGAAGGCATGATAAGGGAGAGAAAGAGGTACTTATCTCATAGTGGGCTTAGATCTGCAAAGAATTTAGCAAAGATCTTTATCAAAAAGCAGATTTTTATACGGGAAATATACCTTGCTGGTTTCCCAGAGAAGAAAAGGGGGAAACTCAGAGGGAGAAGAAAAGGGGGAAACTCAGAGGGACAATCAAAGAGGAGCCAGATGGAATAACTGGCAGACCACATCCTAGACCCGTTTAAAGATATGCTAATCAATATCTCAAAAGGTTGTGTGAAGGTACCCAGAGGTTGGGGGATGGACAGTAGAAGCTGATAAAGAATTCTTACCTCACGATCACTCTATAAAAAAAGGATAGTCTGGGAATTGGTTATATCTGATAATAGCCATTTAGGCTTCTTTCTGACAGGGGAAGAGATTAAGTCCACATCATACCTTCTTGATCAAAATTCATAATCACGCTATTAAAACACAACCAATTTGTGAAGTTTTCATTTCCTTTTTTTCTCTCTGATCTCTGCTTCCACTAATTTAATCTTTTAAATTTATCTTTCAAAATAGCTTGAAGAAAAGATTTAATGATAATATTAATTAGCATTTGCACAATGCTTTAAAGTTTTTCAAAGTACTTTATATACTGTCTCATAACAACCCTGGAAGGTAGGAGCTATTATTATTTTCATTTTATAGATGAAAAAACCCAAGTCTATAAGAGGTTATGACTTATACAGGTAAATAAGAAACTGAAGCAAGATTTGAACTAAGGTCTACCTGATTCTAAATCTAGGAATGTAAAAGCCACATACATTTACATCCTTTTAAGCCAATGACTTTGATTATCCCACTCAAGTGTTCTCATTTTATACCCCTTCCTACTTCTCTTGATCTTTTTGTTTCTCATATCTTTGTACTCCAGCATACTCCATTTAGGGATCCTTCTTGCCAACTTTTTACTATATTCTCTGACAATGATGCTGATGTAAACTATCTTCTGTCAGGAAGAAGTCTATCTTTTCCTTACTAACAATATGTTCTCTCAACTTTACTTCATATTTGCCACTCCTGTTGCTTATTTTACCTCTTAGTTTTGCCTGTAATGTCTTCCCCTAAATAAACTTCCCTTTTGGCAAAGAGGATGGCCATTGTGAATTTGTTACATGTTTGTTTTGAACTAGGTATTGCTACACTGATCTCATCAATGCTAGACCTCTTCAAGTCTCATCTTCAGGTCTCAAGTCTTATTTTTATTTCTAGAGTTATTTTTACCATAATTTTAAAATCTTTTCCTCTTATTAATCATTCTGATCCATAAGTTTTTTCTATAGTATATTTGTGTTAGAAATTATTCTTCTTAGCATAGGTTACCATTGCCATCTTTTTGATTCTTCCTAAGAAATCTCCTTTTTTTGAAACCTTTCAGTAATTTTAAGAGATCCTATCCATCAACTTCCAAACTGAAAGATGGAAAAACACACAGTTTATTTTTAAATTCCTTCTCAGGGTATTGGATTATGTGAATGAAAAGTCTGGGTCTGAATTGTTTCATCTGACATAAATCAAAGGTCCTCTGAGCAGGCCCTATGTATTCATTTATAACCTGAACAATTCTACCACAATTAGCATTCACCAAATAATAAATCAAGAAACACATAGGCTTTTTTCTTTCTTTCTTTTTTTAAAAAAATAATTGTTTTCCTCCATTCTTTCTTGTTTGTTTTTGCTGAGGCATTGGGGTTAACTTGCCCAGGGTCACACAGCTAGGAAGTATTAAGTGTCTGAGGCCAATTGAATTCAGGTCCTCCTGACTTAAGGTTGCACTACCTAGCTGCCCCATAAAACTTTTTTCTCCAAGAAGTTTGTCTTTAAAAAATGTCCCCATGAAAAAGTCACAAAAGCACATCTTTCTGTTTTTAATAAGGCACTAAAATTTCTGCCCTTTGTTTCAGTATGTAAATTCAGTCTGTGATCCAACTTGCAGACTAGATTCTCTGGGGCCTCAAATAGCTGATCTGAAGGCAAAATTGGGATGCACTAGTAGTTCAGATTGTCTAGGAAAAAGACAGAAATGATGTTCATGAATTCCCCAGTTCTAGGACTTAAGGATCTATATCCACTTTAGTCAGGGATAACAGCTCTGAAGGAATCAACGAATGCTATAGCAATTTGCTTTTGTTAGAATCTGATGTCCTTTTATGTAACAAAAAGAAGATGTCATCTGATTATCTGTTAGTTGAAGTAATATAATGTGTCAGGCTTCCTGCAATCTGCATTCATACAATAGTGACTATCAGAACCTGGTGGAACAAAAGCAAGGATTCCAAAAGGAACAAAAATCAGCCAAGAACATGAAGCTTCACCCTTTGCTGCAACAACAGTTTCTCAAAGACAGAAGGTGACAGTTGGTTCTGGTGTTGCTCCTTGATGTTTCAGCAGAGGATTATTGCAGATATATCTGTGTGGAGTCAGAGGAGGATTTCTTCTTCTTTTTTTTTTCTTTTCTTTTTGTACAGGGCTCTCACTGCCCTGCCAGCTAAGACTCATTTATCAGAAGCCGGCTGCAATAGCTTACATGGGAATTCTTCCCCTGGGAGCCTAAACATCCAGGAACAATAAGAGACTGCCAAGAATGCCTGGACTCTAACTGTGCCTACTGAAGCTTCCCCAGTTACAATGAAAACAAGGAACAATACCTCAGTGTCCTCAAAAACCTTTCCTCCTCCCTTTGTATTCAAAGGGTAACTTTGAAGACAATATGGAACTTTAAATCTGAAAAAAGAAGGGAAATTGCCACTTTGTCAATTATCAAAAATAGAGAATGAGAATAAATCCACAGAGCTAAGGGTGGGAGATGGAGCCCATAGGATCTGTGAAAGCCCTTGACAGAACTCGGATTTTATATTTGAATTTTGCTTTTGATCTGCAAGGCTCAGGAGGCCCCTTACATCTCTACAAGTAGAAAGCCATTTTTGAACTTGCAGCTTTGATACCTTTAGTTGGCTTCAAGCAAGTCACCAATAGGGACTTTATCCCACTTGTGAAGCATTACCTTCAGCTTCTTTTCAGATGAAGACATTGTGGCAAAAAGGATTAAGTGATCTGACAAGGGTCACACAACTAGTAAATATCTGAGGCTATATTTGAACTCATGAATATGAGTCTTCCTGTGGGCCGGAGGTGGCAAGGGAGAAAGGATTGGCTGTTTGAAGTCATGTCTGCCTAAAACAGGGGGACACTCAAAAGAGATGATAGACTGGGATACCAAAACTGAGATAAGTCACAGTCTCTCCTCTTGGGATTCCTGCTTTTTAATGAACTTTCACATTAGATTATGTAGATTTGTGAAGCGAAAAGATTTGGAAATATGGCTGACATTTTTTATAAAAGGCCTTCTGCTTTGTAAAGAGATGGTTTATATCTTGGTCTGTGTCTTGCTCATCTTATGCTTTTTATTATCTAATTTTGATTATAGTCTTTCCTCCTTCCTTGAACATGTAGATACATTGCTGCTGAATACCAGGGTAGAGGAGCTAGGTGGGAGTGTAGGAAGACTAATATCTAAATCTTTATGAAATAATGCTGGTGGTCAGAGTCAGCCTTACAGATGGGGTGAACAGCACCCCATGAGGGAAAGATAAAGAATGGCACAAAACTGATATGGATGAGGTTTCCATGGAGGTGAGGTTAAGGGAGAGAAGGAACTCCAGCTTGACATCTAGTAATTTCCTGTATTAACTATTTATGCTAATTAAATGCCATATTATTGTTGTAGTTTAGTTATTTCAATTATGTTTGACTTTTTGTGACTCCATTGGCTTCTCTTGGCAAAGACAACGGTTTGCCAGTTTCTTTTCCAGATTATTTCACAGATGAAAAAATTGAGGTGCTCTATCCACCAATCCATCTAGCTGTCTGTAATTGAGTGCTAAATTCTATCTTTTCCTGTGCCACTGAAAGACTATAATCGTTGTTAGCCATTTCTAAATTTAGGATTATTCTTCAACCTAGTTATAGCTCTGACCACTAACTTAATATAGTACCTAAAATTCCTACCATCAGAATTAGTTTCCAGAAAAGTTCTAATGAAATGCAATCGTGTTACCAGGGAGTGCTAACTTGCTAAGTGAATACTGATCTCTCTCTCTCTCTCTCTCTCTCTCTCTCTCTCTCTCTTTCTCATCTTAGGGATTTTTTCTTTCCCCCCTTTTTTACGCTTTCTATTTATTTATTTATTTTACTAAAGCTTTTTAATTTTCAAAAGATATTCATGGATAATTTTTCAACAATGACCCTTGAAAATCTTATATTACATTTTTCTTCCCCTTCTCCCCTCCCCTAGATAGCAAGTAATCCAAAAATATGTTAAAGATGGTAAAAATATACGTTAAATCCAATATACATAGTTATTCAATATACATATCTTGCGGCACAAGAAAAATAAAATCAACAAGGAAAAAATGAGAAGCAAAATAAAATGCAAAGAGTAAAAAATGCTGTTATGAACCAAACTCAGTTCCCACAGTCTTTTCTCTGAGAGTAGATGGCTCTCTTCATCACTAAACAATTGGAACTTGTCTGAATCATCTCATTGTTGAAAAGAGCCATATCCATTAGAATTGTTCATCCTATAATTTTGTTATTATCATGTACAATGATCTCCTGGTTCTGCTCATTTCACTTAGCATCAATTCATAGTACTGATTATGAGTACTCTTAAGAGTAGATTACTACCAATTAATCATTAAGACTTAAAGAGTCATATCTTGAGGGAATAAGATATCAGACATATGCATTTTAGTGATTATTGATAATTGATCAAGCTTTGAGATTAGGCCAGGCCAAGCCAGGTGGTATGTGATTATGTTATGTGAGAATTGGTTAAAGGAGTTAGAGAGGATTAGTCTGGAAATGTCCTGGGGCTGAGGATTAAAGGGACATGAAAGTTCTCTTTTGCTACTAAAATGACTCATTTGGAAGAAGAATTATACTTGTTCTGTTTGCCCAGAGAATCAGAAATAGAAGGAACAGGTGGAAATTATCTTAGAGGAAAATTGATGTTTGATGTTTGGAAAGTATTCCTGACAATTAGAGTTATGCTAAAAAAGAATGGACTACTCTGAAGAGGGTATGGGTCCTCACCAAATGAGGATGTTCAAGCAAAGAACAGTTGCTCACTTGTAGGATATGTTTTAGTCAGGATTTTTTCAGATTAAATACTGGTACTATTTAATTTTGAAATTCTGTGATTCTTTCTCACTCTGGTTGTTCCCCATTCCTGGTATGGTCTCCCTTCTCATCCCTCCATCATCTTCCCTAGTTTCCTTTAAATTCCAACCAAAAATCTTACCTTTTATAGGAAACTTTTCTCTAACTCTTAATTATAGTGTTTTCTCTCTCTTAATTATTTTTACTTTATCATATATATGTATGTGTATATATATACATATATATAGATATATATATGTATGTATGTATCTATCTATCTATCTATCTATCTATATATATATATATATAGAGAGAGAGAGATTGTCTCCCCCATTAGAATGTTAGCTCTTTGCCTTTTTTTTGTATCCCCAGAATTTAGCACAATATTTGGCACATAGTAAATACTTAATAAATGTTATTGACTGACTAGATCATGAGACAAGCATGAGTCCAGAAAAGATCACAGGCTGCACGGAGTATTGAAAGATGGAGTTGTAATGGTTTTAAACTGTTTCACAGATGCTAAGTGCATTCTCATTCTCCCTGTAGATTCTGTAGTATGGTCTGAGAATTATTTCCATTCTATTTGTTGTATAACTTCTTTCTGTTGGACTTGTCTGTTGTAATTTATATGGCTTATCTAATGGCAAGTTATGCTTTCACAGCCCGTCAGCAGTTAAAAAGAAAAATCTTGCTTAGACAAGCAGAAAAAATGTTTATTCAAATTGTGATTCTTTCAGAAATTCTCCAATACTGGAACTGGACTTAAAATTGAATCTAAATCTCTCTTTATAGTCTATATTCTTGGAATAGACATTGTTTTCTTTTATTGTTGGATAACCAAAATTTTGTTTCCACAGCTTTCCTTTCTACAACAAAAAATATTACCCAAAAGGGATTTCCAGTGGCTTTTTATCATCTTGAAGTAGATGTACAGTAGCCATCTTACACTAAATATGTCCAAAACTAAACTCATTATCTTTCCCCCTAAATTTTACCTCCAAACTTTCCTATTTCTATTGAGTAAAAATTCTAAATATTTGTTAAAATGAATGAATTTCAAATCATGTATCTCTATATCATTGAACTGAGTGTTTAGATAGTGTTCCCTGGCTTTTGAGAAGTTAGTTCAAAGTTCATTAGGAAATTTAAAGAACAATAAACAACTATAATAAAAATATCATACATAGTTTATAACTCCTTGCATATATTTGCTAAGGCATCAAGGAAAGCTTCTTGGTAGAAGCGACATTTGCACCATGGGAAAAAAGGAGGAGGGCATTTCAGCATGATACAAGACAGCAAGCTAGAAAAAGACAAGGTATGTTTGGGAGATTGTAAGTAGTTCAGTTTGGTTGAAACAGTTTGGAGGGGGATGGAATATAGGTGATGGAAGTGTAGAGTCAATATGGTTGGACCAAAGGCAAGGACTTTCTTGAACTCCCCCAAATTCCCCTCAAAACAACATTAAAATAATATTTCAAAGGGAGGAAGTGGCAGAATCAACAAAAGGATGGAGTCAATTTTCTAGCCCAAGACAACTTAGAAGGTTGGCAGTATCACTGGAGTAAACAATCCAGTACAAATTTTTGGCATGACTGAGTTAGCAGCAACAATGACTTCGAGAGCTCTCAGCTAACAGATGGTAAGGGAATCAAATAACCGTTCAGAAGGAAATTGGAGATTATTTTTTCTTTAAAAATTAGAATCAGGCAAGTGAAAGATAATTACTCCATTAGACATCAAGAAACACTAAAACCAAATTGAAAGGATAAAAACAATAGAATAAAATGAAATATTTCATTGGAAAAAATAATGGGAAATAAAAGAGACAAAATGTAAATATTATTGGACACCCTGAAAGCCATGATCAAACAAAGAGACTTAGCGTCATCTTTCAAAAACTTATCAAGGAAAATTTTCCTGTCATTCTAGAACAAAGGATAAAATAGAAATTGAAAGAATTTTCTGATCACCCCTTGAAAGAGATCCCAAAATGAAAATTCTCAGAATATGACAGCCAAATTCTAGAGCTCCCAGGTTTAGGAGAAAATATTGCAAACAGGCAGAAAGAAACAATTCAACTATTGTGGAGCCACAGCCAGGATAACATAAAATTTAAGTTTCCACTTTAAAAGAGGAAAGGGCTTGGATTATAATAATCCAGAAAGCAGGGGAATGTTGGAAGGGATATGGGAAAACAGGGACACTAATACATTGTTGGTGGAACTGTGAATACATCCAACCATTCTGGAGAGCAATTTGGAACTATGCTCAAAAAGTTATCAAACTGTTCATAGCCTTTGATCCAGCAGTGTTACTACTGGGCTTATATCCCAAAGAGATCATAAAGAATGGAAAGGGACCTGTATGTGCATGAATGTTTGTGGCAGCCCTCTTTGTGGTGGCTAGAAACTGGAAACTGAGTGGATGCCCATCAGTTGGAGAATGGCTGAATAAACTGCGGTATATGAATATTATGGAATATTATTGTTCTGTAAGAAATGACCAACAGGATAATTTCAGAAAGGCTGGAGATACTTATACGAACTGATGCTGAGTGAAATGAGCAGGGCCAAGAGATGATTATATACTTCAACAACAATACTATATGATGACCAATTCTGATGGACTTGGCCATCCTCAGCAATGAGATCAATCAAATCATTTCCAATGGAGCAGTAATGAACTGAGCCAGCTACGCCCATGCCCACCTGCATTTTGGATTTCCTTCACAGGCTAATTGTACAATATTTCAGAGTCCCATTCTTTTTGTACAGCAAAATAATGGTTTGGTCATGTATACTTATTGTGTAGCTGGTCATCCTGCCATCTGGGGGAGGGGGTGGGAGGAAGGAGGGGAAAAATTGGAACAAGAGGTTTGGCAATTGTCAATGCTGTAAAGTTACCCATACATATAACCTGTAAATAAAAGGCTATTAAATAAAAAAATAAATAATCCAGAAAGCAAAGGAGCTAGGGTTACAACCATAAATAATACCCAGCAAATTTGAATATGATCTTTCAGGGGAAATTTTTTAAAAATTTCAAATGCATAATATAGCCTTTGAGGTTCATAGTGCCTTTCTTGATAACAACTTGTGAGATAGGTAATGTGAATATTATTATCTCTATTTTACAGATGAGGAAACTAAGGCACATAGAGCTTGAGTGACTTATTCAGGATTACAAAGCTATTGTTTGTTCCACAGTTAGGATTTGAACCCAGAACCTCTGACTCCAGTTTCAGCAAAAGTGATTTGAGTGTCACTTTTGAAAAGTTATCAGCCCTTATCTTAAAAGGATGATCGTTCACCTTCTGAAGATCTGCTGGGTGTGTATGGTTCAAGAGAACTCTGAATATTTTTCAGTACTTTGGATTCTACTTGGCAATTAAAATAATAAGGATCTTAATTCCTTAGTAAAGGAGCCACAACCCTTCACACCTTTGTTATCTTAATTCATTATATATGTGGCTCATCTATATTGAACAAATTTAGTGAAGCAGGACCACTGGTTTGTTGTTGTTGTTAGCTGTTAAATCAATAATTTATTTATTTTCCAGATTTTTCTACTTATCTTATTTCTTCCAATTTAGAGCATTTACTTCTGGCCCAGGGGAGGTTGGCTCTAGTGATGTCATTGTTTCTTTAAAGGATGAATCGATATGGAAATGCAGAAAATGTTTGTTTCTTATTAATTTAATTGATTTTGGCTTCAAGATCACTTTTTAAATACTTTTTCCCCAAATAGCATTTAAGAAAATATCTAACAAATGGTAAACTAAACACTTGCAATAACTGGCTGGCTTAGAGATGAATAAACAAGGTAAAAAAGTGAAAAATTATTTTGTATCTTTTGTAGTAGTGGGTCTAGAAATGCTTGATTTAAGAAACCTTGTCTGTTTCTTCATGAAATCTAATCTGCCTTATTAACTGATACGCATGCTGATGGAAATTAACCCTAAAAATGATTTTCTTTCTCAGTTTTTCTCATGGCCCCCTTTCATTTCAGGTCTTTTGAATTTAGAAAAAGCATTTCTGTGAAAAGGGGGGAAAAACTTAAGGAAAATAGAGATAATAGAACTTAAAATGTCCACATTTTCAAAAAGAACAGAGAAACCTTTGGATATGTAGAAAGATAAAGGCTTAATAGAATGCCACTATTACTTCTTTCCTCTTTAAATGGACTGACAAAGAGTTCTAACCCTTATTTGCTAACCATATAAAAGTTTTATTTCCTTCTGTACCTATGCTTTCCTGCCTTAGATCTAATCATTCTTCCTTGCCTTCTTTATAGACAGCTCATTCCTGCCAGTGGGCTGTAGAAAATACCTTTCCTTTAGATGATGAATGACTGAAAATGTACTCCTAAGGTCTCTAGGTTCACCCTGGGAACTTTAGAAGTCTCAGATTTGTAACATGCACCACAAGTCTTTAATTTTTTTCCTTTGGCCTTCTAGATTATTATTGATTTTTCCACCATTACTTACTAGCTTCCTTTCAATTCCCATTTGTCTGAGTTGAGTCAGAGTGTTGCATCGTCTTTCTCCCATTTTCTCTTAGGAAGTTATTTAGGTAAGTGAAAAATGGAGTTTCAGAAGTAGCATTTCAAATCTCTTTCCTGTTGGCTGCTGAAAATGTACTCCCTCTGCCACTTTCTTGTGAGGAATCTGATAGACAGTTGAAGTGAATTCTAAGGAAAATCCTTTGCTTTATCTATTCTTCCACCTTCTGGTGGTGGGCCAGAGGTGAGACAGTCATCAATTGAATGAAAAGTTCTTGTTCACCTAATCTCTGACAGCATCCCATGTGAGGGCAGAAGTTTGTGTGAAATTTATCCATTGCATTTGATGGCTATGTGGCCTTATTTTTCATGTCAGAATTCTTGCTGAAATAAGACTTAAGCCAGCTTTGTTCATTAGTGGGACAACTTGTGACACATTACCTGCACTCATGGCCATCTCGAGGGAGTAAACTATATAGAGTGTACTGACCTTGTTAAAGTATTTATTTAGGTGAAATCAGGTTAAAGTTGCAGTCTTGAAGGGAAAGAAAGGGCTCAAAAAAGACATACGAAACTTGATGGGGGCACATAAGGACTGGGAAGAAGAAAAAGTTCTTATTACTTTTTCTCATTGAGAGTGGACTGAGCAGTTTCATAAACTAACTCTGCTTAAAGAAAGAGTGGATAGAGATCGAGACTTGTAGGCAGTGACATCTGAGCTTGGAATCCACCTTAGATGCACATAATTTATATTAACATGGACAAGTTCTTTGAGCCTCAATTTCTTGTTCTGTAAAATGACTACAATAACAGTACCTTCCTCACAGGATTGTTGTTAAGATCAAATCAGATAATGGATGTATAGAGCTTTGCAAATCTCAGTGTCCCATAGAAATGTCAGATATTCTTCCCAATGTGGGTTTTCTCTGTCTGTCTGTCTGTCTGTCTGTGTCTCTCTCTCCCCACCCCCCCAAATGGTAGAGCATCTATTATATCTGATGCCTCTTGTGTCATCACCTAGCTACATGATATCTGAAGCAAAATGAGCTAATCCCAAAACATCGGCACAAGGCTCCACTATTTCATGGGCAATCACAACTCTATTTTTTTTTTGCCCTATGCCTTAGCATGCAAAGGTTGAGAGTGCAGAGGAGAGGAGTACCCTATGGGGGGAAAAACATATATTTGCAAATTTTCTATTTACTAGAATTATCTAGTTGTAGGTTTTGTTTCCTTTCAGTAGGTTGTAAACTTGAAGGAAAAAACTTTCTGCTTTTCGTCTTTGTATGAATGAATATATGAATGAAGAAACATTTAATAACCATTTACTACTATAAGTTAGGCACTGTATGATATACTGAAGCTACTTTCATCTCCAAGTCTTTTATACTGTCTACCCCCTCACATCTAGAATGTTATACTCCTTTTCCCCTGGTTTTCTTCAAGACTTTGCTCAAATGCCCCTTCATTTGAGAGGCTTAAGTTAATTTTTTTTTTTTTTTTTTTTTTTGCTGAGGCAACTGGGGTTAAGTGACTTGCCCAGGGTCACATACCTAGGAAATGTTAAGTGTCTGAGGCCAAATTTGAACTCAGGTCCTCCTGATTTCAGGGCTGGTGCTCTATCCATTGCACCACCTAGCTGCCCCTTTCTTTATTTTTTCAATTAAGAAACACATTTATTTTTTCTTTCTCAACCCTCCAAATCAGGAAAAAAGAAAAGAAAAATATTCTTGTAACAAATATCTACAGTTAAGCCAACAAACTACCACACTGGCTATGTCAAAAAATGTAGGTCTTATTCTTCACATCAAGTCTGATCACCTGTGTGTCAAAAACTGGGCAGAGTAATTCATTATTGGTCCTTTGCAAAAATCAAGGCCAGTCATTCTATTGAACAGAGCTATCTAGTCTTTAAAAATTGTTTGTCTTTATAGTGTTATGGTAGAAATTGTGCTCTTGTGTCATGCTCGCTTTACTCTTCAGTTCTTGTAAGCCTTTCCAGGTTTCTTTGAAATTATTCTTTTCTTCATTTCTTATCACACCATATTATCCTATAACATTCATATACCATAATTTGTGCAGCTGTCACTCCAATTGATAGGTACCATTTAGTTCCCAGTTCTTTCCTATTATAAAATAAAATAGTATAAGATATACAAATATATGAAATATAAATATATGTATATAGACATGTACATACACATGCACAAATAAGTGTGCTTGCATATATATTTATAGTTTAAAAGTTCTTTTTATGTTGTATTTTATATTATTTCACTGGGGTGCTGTGCTGATTATTAATGAATGTTCCATGTCTAGGTATCACCAAGCTCACAAGGATACTATTCTGGCCATCTTTATGTTTTGCTACTTTGTACTTCTCTCTACTTATATAGCACTCTATTTCTTACCTTAGGACTTATGTGATTGATGTTGGTGAGAGTTCATCATATCTAGATACTCCTGGGGCTCCAGTTATCTACATGTATTCTCCCCAGGCCCCTGCCTTGCCATTGTGTATAATTCACCCAAGCTACTTTCCATTTCTTGTCTGTGAACAGTAATCAAATCAACAATTATATGTCTGGGTGAACATTTTCTTCCCTTATTGTCTTCATCACAAAAACTCTTGGCATTGTCTCCTACTAGCACTTAGCAGTAGCATCACTGGGTTGAAAGGTGAAAGCAATTTGATAGTTTTTCTTACAGAAATATTCCTAGATCACTTGTAAATCCACAGCTCCACCAATAGTATAGCTTTAATTTTTCTCTGATATTTTACCATCTCCATACTTTATTATCTGGCAATTTGATAGATTATTTTAATTTGCATGTCTTACTGTTATTAATGGTTGAGAGTTTTCAAATGGGTATTGATAGTTTGTCCCTTGGTATAGATATGTGTAATTACTATTGCTCCATTAATATGGTGCTTTTAAAAACAAGGTTTTCCTGTTTGGTTGACTAGATATTGTCTATTTTCATTGTAGATTTGTCCAAAAATAGTTGTCTTTTCTGCTTTCTGAAAATTTATATCAAAATTTATTCCAAATTTATAATTTAATTTCAAATGAATTCTTATAGTTTAAAAAGGTTTATTACATGCAGCAAAGGTTATTTGTAATCTAATCTATTATTTTATAGGTATATCTATTCTAATCCCATTATGACTATTAACTTTGACTTCTCTTTCCATCAAATCATGGTATTTTTTTTCCAGAAAAAAAACTTCACTAGATACCTGAAGTTTATTTTGCTTGGAACAATTATATTCTGTTATTCTTCCCTCTTTCTCCCCTTTTCAAAGCCCAATTCAAATCACTGGTTCATGTTCTAACTCTCTCCACATTATAGGAGAATTAACTCCCTTCCTAATTCCCTCCCTTAACTAAATCCAATTCACTTGCATGTCATGGCATCAACTTCCTGATGTCATGGTCCTCTTAGAGAAAGAAAAACAAACAATAATCCCCTATCCATTTAATTCTTTGTTTGCTCTGTCTCTGTCTCTCTGTCTCTGTCTCTCTATCTCTTTCTCTTTGTGTATTCTTTTTTTCCCCAGACCAAGTGAAAGTTCACAGTTCATTATTTTCTCTCTCACCCAATTCCATCTCTGTGTTTTAATAACTTTGACTATAGTGCCCCCAATTTTAAGAAATAGCAAGTTCCTTTATTCCTTTCCCTTCTTTTTTTTCTGGTTTGTTACTTTTCAAAAATACCCAAGAACAAAACTTACCTCTGTTTTCTCAATGTTACTTAAACAAGATAGGATTCCAAAGATATAATTGGCTTGAATAGTACATTTGTTATTGTTTAGCTGTTTTTCAGGAATATCCAACTCTTTTGGAATTTTCTTGGTAAAGATTTAGAATGGCTTGCCATTTCCTTCTCCAACTCATGTTACAGATGAAGAAACTGAAGCAAACAAAGTTAAATGACTTGCCAAGGGTCACATAACTAGTAAGGGAAGCTCAGGAAGAGGAGTCTTTCTGACTCTGGGTTCAGCACTCTATCCATTGTTTCATCTAACTCTATCCTTTTGTTGGTTAAAAAATATCCTGTAGGTAAATAAGCACTGAATTATCATGAATCTTTTTCAATCTATTCAAACTTGCTTATTTTTTCTTGAGTTTCTTTAGTATGTCACATTTTCATTCTCTTTCCAACTCTGGTTTTCTTTCTAAAAAATGCTTGGAAGTCATTAATTCTGTTAAAAGATCATTTTCCCATAGGACAATTTTGTAGGATATATTGGTAGTAGTGAAAATCATATACATTTTTTTTTGTCCTATTATAGTCTAACCTTTCCTTTAGTTTTTGTTGTGCCCTGCTTTCTAGAGCCCCCAAACTGGGGTGACAAAATGTACTGTTGCTTTCTAGAACTCTCACACTGGGGTGATTAAGAGATACCTTCCTAGTGGAGAAGTGATGAGGTGGGACTCCTAAGGATGGTGGAAAAATGGAGTCCCTTTATTTCAAAGACTTTCCCTTTTATATAATGTAACAAAAACAACACCATGCATGTGGGACCACATGAAAAACTTGCCATTGTATGTAGTTTGCCACTTGGTATCACTCTTCTACCTGGTATCACTCTGCTTCAATCTCCACATAGGTTGTCACGGCCCCCTGACTTCTCATGAAGGCCAAGACCCCTTAGGGGAGATGGGGAAATGAACCAGACATTGTTAGCAGGTTCCCTCTGGGATGAAGGATCTTATATCTTACCCCACTATAAGTTTTTATAGTGTTGATGAGTGATATTAGATAATTCAGATGGAAATTTCTTGGTATATAAGTTGTTTATTCCTGGCTGCTTCTAATGACTTCTCTTTGTTATGGAAGCTCTGGAGCTTGATGACAATCATATTACTAGATATATTATATCTAATGTTCTTCTCTCTGGAAGTCTATGAATTCTGTTGGCTCATGTTTTCAATGCTTTCTGGTAATATCTTTTTATGATTTATTGAAGTACACAATGGGTTATTTTTTCATGCTTTTCTGGGAGGCTAAATTCTGTGTTTCTGATCACTTGCCTTTTTAAAGTAATCTTATCTCTTCTAATTTGGCCCTCTTTTAACTTTGTTAAAAATTTTCTCATTGTATTGTTACATTTTTGATCCTGCCTTCTCCACTCTCCTTTTATGATAGCTACTGCTTTGTTAACATTTCCCAGCTTCTATTCTAAATTATTAAACTTCCTTTTCATGATTCACTGCAAGCTTTAAATTTGTTTCCTATTTCTTCCTATACTGAAATACAGAGTAAAATAATTTATATATAACGTATAATAATGGCATTAGTATAAATTAACATAATAATAGCCAAAATTTATTTAGTACTTTATTGATTATAAAGTTCTTTACATATATTAATGCATGTGATCATTACAATGACCCTCTGGGAGAATTGCTATTATTATGTCCATTTTATAGATTATGAAAGTAGGCTGATAGAAGCTAAGAGATTTAGCTTTTGGGATTAGTTGTTTGATTCTGGATTGAATTTCTGGATTAAAAATCTAACACCCTTTCTACCATGTTATTTACCTGCCCAAAATTACATCTAATATAATTATTCATGTAACTTATATATGCATATATTTGTATATTTTATGGTATATGCATTTAGGTTCATATACATATTTATAAAGACACATTTATAGATACTTATATAGGTTTTGATACTAATATGTATTTAAATAATATAGCAGAAGTATGCTGGTAAATATCTAATAACTGAAAACATACAATTTTTAAGGTTAATCTACAATATTAACATTTTTAGTATCAACTTTTTAACCTATACAATCAATAAAATAACACAAACCCTGATTTGTAGTGTTTTTAGATTTTTGAGGCAATGCACAATAATTCTCAGCTGGTAAAAGCTGGTTCCAGCATATATTGACTTTAGATAAAAATATCTAATAAATATCTCTAAAATGGATATGTTAGATTAAATAAAATATCTTCCATTTTCCTATATCTATTCTATTTTATTTTTCAATTTCCTCTTAAGTCTTCCTTATTCATTTGTCAGATGCAATACAGTTTTTGAAACATTTTGGTATTTTCCTTATGTAAGAACTTGCACATGTTCTAAAACCCAGGAATACAGTGCACAACACATCTCTAAGTTTACCCAAGGCTGCTAGGTAAACACAGATGGGCAACTGTAGCAGCCGGAGAAAGGAACATCTTTATTCATTAAGCCATCTGGAAACCAAGTTGCACTTTTTTTTCTGAACACTCATTAAGAAAAGACACCTTAGAAACTGTTAATACATTGTCAGATCTGCTGACCTCAGTCTCCAAAGGTAACAGATAGGTAGTCAGGTAAACAATTGTGTTTAAACTGTGTAATTACACAGTGTTTTAGGGAGACGAGCCAATAGCATTTGATGTTGCCTCGCCTATGACATTAAGATAAGGCCTTTGTATAGAAAGCTTCAATATTTAGGGACCTAAGAAGATTCTAGCTGCTTTCACAGTTGTCTGATTTTCACTCTACTAAGCTCTTCCCGATAATGTTTACAAGATTATTAACACAGGAGGCTTGAAAATGCAACTCTGCAACTAAAGAAAAAAGTCTTAATGAGCCCCTGACTCTCTCTCTCTCTCTTCTTCCAGTCCCTCCCACTCCTCAATTAATCTCTTGCAGCTGCTTCAGAAATCATCTTTAGCATCTTTTTCCTTAGACCACATCTGCTTCCCACACCTGCATCTTGCCCATCAGTGACTTAGAACAGACTCCCCTTCTAACTTTTCCACCTGTTGACAACTTCTACTCGGTCCATCCCACTAACTGCTCAACATATCTCCAATCCTACCTGTCAAGTGACCAACCTAGACATCTCTCCTAGTATCTTGCCCTACTTCCCAGCTCCTAAGTCCTTATATCAATCAGTTGTTCCATTCAATGGAGAGCAATCAAACCCATTTCAACAGCTGAAATGAGCAGAACCTTGTCAATCAGTGGCTGTGGCATGAAGAATTGCATAAAGTAGATCAAAATCAAAGCTTACTATCAGGTGATTCAGCCAAGCCTTCAAAGGGAAGAATGGCTGTCAGAACACTGTGCTTGTGATGTCCCCTTTTCATTGACATTATACTTCCAATGAACAACTCAGTTATCTTGCAAAAGGGAAAAAAATAAAGTTGAATTTTCATTTTCTCCTCCACTTGAGGATAAAAATATGACATGCAAATTTAACTAGGAATAAAAATAGTTTCCCCATCAAAGAGTCATTAAGAGGACATGAAGGGGCTTCTTTGAGATCTCAGAATGTCTGTAATCTGTCATCTGTCATCTTGCCCATTCTCATCCTGAGACTTTTAACATTCAGAACAAGGATTTCAAGTTTAATGGCACCTTGAGACTAAGTGCTCCCAGGTCCCCATCAAACCTGTCAATGCTAACAGCTGTCACTGAGTGACAACTTGTTCCTCTATCCTCTATTTCCTTTTCTGAAATGGCTCTGTAAACAAGTCTCAAAAGCAGTGCCAGGTAAGTGTTCTAAGGCTAGATGGGAAATTCCCATGTTGGTACTAATGGCAAAGTGATCCTCACCTGGATTTGCTGTGCCCATTCCAACATTCCTCTTCATTTGACGTGCCAGCTGTCACTCTCTCATCCTTGCAGATGGTGTAGGGTAAAGCAGACCAGAACTTTTTGGACAATTTCAGCTTCTCCTTTATATCTGTAACCTGATCAAGAGACCAAGAAAGGAGCTTTAGTTAAAAAAAAGGTCTTTCATAAATGCTTTTTCAGACTCTACATTGTAGCACAAAGCAGGTGAAGGTTAAAAGACTCTGGAGGTATGATAGGTGACAATCCTTTACAAGTTCTATTAGACAAGCATTGTGCTTTTAGGTCTAATTATAGTGACAAGAGCCCCTTGCCTAGGATGCTTAATCTTCCTCATGCTTTTAACAGAGCGTTCTCAGGTGCTGTAATTGGTTTGTTGTATTTGTTGGGTTCCAACAACCTCTGCATTAAATGTTATAAAGTAAGTAAATTGATTTCAGTTCTTTCTTCCCCTGGGATTCACCTTTCTCAAACACCCAGATCTACTCCTTAAAATTCACTTTCCTAGCAGTCTTGTAAATGCAGCCAGACAGTGTGCCTTGAGATAAGATGTCAGCTCTGATGGTCTACTTGTTTTTGCAAGAAATAAATATGGTAACTAATTCAGCTATTGGCAGCCTCACTTGCTCCTGAGTAGTTGATAAAATGGTGCAGCACACACTTGTACTGGAATCAGTGAAACAAAACCCGTGTAGGGTCCCTAGTACTAGAATGAGAAAAGAAATTGGAATGAAGTTCAGGACCCATTTGTAGGGATAGAAAGGAGAGGCTTAGCAAGACATCTCTAGAGAAAACTTTTACCCAAATAAATGACTCTTCCTGCCTGGAAAAAAAGTAAAAATTTTTGGCTTAATGATGTGGAAGCCCTGGCTTGATGAATACATTGGCTAATGAAGCAGCAGGTTTTGTGTTATATTTAGTCTATAAGAAAACCAGGAAAAATAAATGGAAGTAGATGGAATACACAATATGAAGGGAAACTACTGCTAATTAAAGATATTACATCTGAGATTGATATGGCCTTTGGGAATTAAATGCATTTCTCTGTTTAATGTGGATAGGATGGGTTTTCAGGGAACTCTATGAAATACTTTTGATGAAAGTCAATGAGGTTTAAGAGATAACATTGAGAAATTAAGCACCACTGTTGTAGACTTAACACATCCTTCCCTATACTTTTAGGACAATGAGTGATCCTTTGGGTTCTTTTCTTAACTTAGGTTTTAAAGATGACAAAATCATAGGTCAAAACTGGAAGGTACCTAAGGAACTATTTAGTTTAAGCTCTTCATTGTCCATATGAAGAAAGGCAGGACTAAGGAGATTAAGTGGATTGCCCAAGTTCACATGGGCATGAGAGATAGGATTTGAACATGGATACTTCTGTATCATGTGGCTCTTTTGAACAATGTATTACATGGAATGCTCCTTAAACTCTTATTGAAAGAACTTAATGGAAGAATCATCCAGCATGCAATAGCAGAAAGTCCTACATCTACTTTTCCTTTTTTTTTTTTTTTTTTTTTGATTAAACCCTGTGATTTCATTGGTGTAGGGAACTCTGATAAGGAAATTCCCTCCCCAAATTCAATTTATATTGCAGCTTTCTATCCTCTATACCTTCACATTTCTCTTATGCATACTCTTAAAAAGCTATACAATCTGCTTAAGGTATAGAAAAGTACAGGGATTAATTTTAAAGGAGAAAAATAGATATTACCCTAAAACTAGAGAATACTTATTTCTATGATTATTGTGATTGATCTAATCATGGGCAGACATTTTCTATGAAACCCCTCCTTCTCTTTCCCTGTAACATACATACAACTGATAAACATCCCCCCTTTACTCATCCCACCCAGCCAATCAATAGCTAGATGAGAGAGATCTATTGTTGAAATCAGCTTTCTATTAGAAGTCCTTCACTATAATCTTTAGCCTTCCTATTGGTTAGTATTGAATGCTGAAATAAAATTCAATTCTCCTAATAAAAAAAAAAAGGGATTTGTGACTATTTGAGATTGCTATTGAAAATCCCTATTTTAATCAAAATGCAGCTTTACCCATTTCCAATTCCCTTGTGTGGTGTTCCCTTCTCAGCCTTTAAAAGGGAAGGTGACCTCAATGAGTACTGTTTGGGAGCAGTCAAACATTACATGTAAATTCCAAGGGGAAGCCAGAAACTGGGAAATTAGTTACACTACCATGCACCTTGAGTTTAAAATGAAACTATTAGCTTTGGGACCATAATGCCAGTTCTGCCTACTTCAAGGTATCATATAATAGGGATTAAACTTTTTTCTTGTTTTTCTCTTATGTTTATTTTCACCCATGCACCATAGAATAAAAGTGAATACAATGCCACTTTTTTAATCATGTCAAAGGTCTGTAATTTCATTTATTTGTGCCCTCTATCCACAAGTGAAAATTCGTGACCGTACTAAAATTTACAAGCTTTTCATCAAACTTCAGCCAACATATTGCTTATCCTGTTGATACAGGACCATTAATGCCTACTATCCCAATGTTTGTAAAATATTAGCAGGTCATGGTAGGATGAGGCCAAGGTTATAGGTTTGTGACATTATTGGAAAAGTTCATTTCCATTGATTCCCCATTCAGAAACTATATCCTAAACATTAGCTAGCTATGTAATCCTCCTAATACTCTATCACAAAACAGATTGGGTGACAGAGTTTGGTGATACATTTCTGCAGATCTCTCATTTATCACTGCTCTTAGGAAAATAAATCAGAGTTGACTACTGATGGTAGCTGGTTAGCAGCATCTTTTTTTAATGAAAGCACTTAAAAAAAAAGGCATGGGGAAGGTAACAGACACTTAATAGGAACCTACTATGTGCTATGCTTTATGCCAAGTGTTTTAATATCTTATTTGATAATAACAGAGAACAATATACCAGCATTTCAACAGTACATTATTTTCGCTGTGCTACCTTAGTCATGATTGTATTCTACATGGAAACAATGGGAAAATATATTGCCAGATTGTAATGACAGTGCAGATGGCAATAAAAAATGGAAGAGATTAAGAATCGGAGATGAACATTTCTTTGACTCAGATGTTTGTCAGAAAGATTTTGCCTTAGCTCTCAGTGTCTAGGGAATGATTTAATCTCAACACCTGTTATACTTTCTCAGTTTCTTCCTTTCTAAACAACATATACAACTCTAGTTTAATTATATACCCATGACCTTGGTTTTGTTTCCCCAAAAAGCCAAGCAAGAAGAGGAAACTCAACTATATGGACTCATAAACAAACCTTTATTGTTGTTTGCCTCACAGTATAAAATATGCTGAAAAGAACATATGACCCTAAAATCATTAAAAGTCCAAACCTGAGGAAAAACCGATCCTGGAATGAAATTGAGCATCATTATCTCTTTTTTTGTTCCAAGATGGTTTCTCAATATTCATTGTGACCTAATTTTAAGGCAGATTTATGATAGGAAATATATTTATAATGGGAACTGGTACAAATGATATTCATTGTTCTTCTGATATATTTCCCTACATGGAAGAAGTTGAGAACTCAGGAGAGTCTTGATGAAGTGTAATGGGAGTGCGATGGAGATTTTGGAGCATATTTAGAGATGTAACTGGTTGATTACATAACATTTGAATTGGCTATGGCTACAAAGCTTGATCTGGGGGAGAGAACATTATAAAGTCATTAGTCTCTATTGACTTTTTCCTCTTGGTTTGTCTTCTTCTCTTTGGCTGATTTTTTTTGCTACATGATTATTTGTGAGTAAGGGCAAAGGCCTGGGGGCTTTCTCTTCATCTGAGGCTGACAAGTGATCTTGTGAATACAGGTCTGTTCTTCATTTGTATCAGTGTCTGCTCTTTTGTCTCAGGTAAAGGAAGTTGAAATCTGCAACCTGTGAATCTTGAAAGGTCAAGAGAATAAGCTTTCTGGGAGTCTGGGAAACTGAGAATCTAGGAATTAAGTACTTCTCAGAATTTTGTAGTCACTTCAGAATCAATATCCCAAAGCCCAAGGAATTACTCAGGCTAGTGGTAGATGGTCTCATTCAGCACTGGTGCCTCATTTGGATATGACTTTGATGGGACTAATAATGCTGTGTATAAACTGTGTTAAGTCTGAGCCCACTCTCCCTAGAGAAAGAGGTAGTATTGGTGTTGAAGAGAAATTTTTGTACTTCTCTTTTTAACTATAGTTTCAAAGTAAACATCCCTTCATACAATGTTAATTGATGTTAAGAGGCAAAAGAGAATTGAGATACTAGTCATTAGTGGTTAACAGTGAGGTACATACTCAGAATGGGTAAAAAATAAACAAAATGGGTACCAAAAAACACAAATACAACTTCCATAACATATTTATTATGAGGGTTTTATTTTTATTTCCCTTTTTGTTTCCAGTGAGAGAGAAGCAGAGAAAATAGCTGCCTGCTAATTGAAAAAAAAATTTTAAAAATGAAAAGCGATATATTAAAAAACAAAAAGAGAAATTCTACCTGATGCTCTGCACATAGTTGCCCTCAATTGTTCTTTGCTCTTATCTGTTCTTTTTACAAAGGCGTACTGGGATGAAAAGGAAAGCTGTCACTTTCTTCTTCCTCTTTGATGGTTAAAAGGAGTGTTCCACTCCTTTAGAACTGGGAAACTTAAAGAGTAGCATTTTTATGTTATTGTGGATTTGTAAATCCAGATTGGAGTTAGAGCAATCTGGATGTAAATTAGTTAACTACAAATTTAACTGAGATGATAGTGCAAAAGACAGAGAGAGAAAAAAAATATATCAGGGATCAGGCCGAACAAGACATGAGCCAGTTTTAAAAAAATAAATAAAAGAACTCCTGCTGGTAGTTAAGCAAATGAATAGTAGGCTTTTCTTATATTCTTGAAAGCCCAGCACAGGACTTTGAAAAAACATCCACATCTTTAAAAACAGATTATGTGTGTGAGTTGCTTAAAAGGGAAAACAATGTTTCTGACAGACAGTAAGCAATTAGAGAGATTGTACCTGTTTCATGAAGTAACTTCATCCCAGTCCCTTCAAGTGGGTGGAGCTCAACCTGATTCTCAAAACTCTTTTCTCTCTCCCTCTAATGCTATCCATAGGGAGACTCAAAGTAGGTCAGAGGCTGGTGTATTCATTAGAACTATTGACAAAAGCTAATGTTTTTCTTTCACAGTCAACTGTCCTGCTTTACTTGTGGTAATAGCCATGTTTATAACATACATTTAGATTCATTTTTATTGGTTTTATTGGTCAATTTTCCCCTTGAAATTTTTTGGGTTTTATCTCTTTCTCCCTCCCTTCACTAGCCCCTCACCCATCTCTCTGTGCCTTTTTCTCTTGTTTTCTCTCCCAGTGGAAAGAAGGTGTGTCTTGGACTTAGGATAACCTAGATTCATGTCTCACTTTTGAAATCTACTTAATTTCTAAGTGCTCTAGACAACTTAAAAACTTAAAGTTCCAGAATAACTTGTCAGTTTACATGGGTAGAGAGAATGCTTCCTCATTGGGAGAGCTTCCTACCTTGAAGAAATCACAGGTTTAGAAAAAAAAAAGATGTGTGTGTGTGTGTGTGTGTGTGTGTGTGTGTGTGTGTATGCATGCTTGTAGACACCTAATATTTTTTGGGACTTTCTTTTCTTTGATGCAGAACTACATTTTTTTCTAACGTCATTTTTTCTGTCTTCCTTTGTTCTCATTTGCACACTGAAGTCACAGGTAATCAATGTATAAACTGACTTAATTTGGAGATTATTGTCTATGTTCTTTAAGCGTCTTTGTCCTCTACATTTGATAATGGTTAATAGTACATTCACAGTGATATAATTATTTATATTTATCACAAAAACTGTAACATAAGATGACCAATTATTTTATGAAATTTTTTTAGATTCCTTTAACTACACAATGGAATCAATGCTTCCATATCCTTTATTTTCCTCTCTTGGGTGGTCATCTCTTTCCACTATCTTTCCTAATATTAGCCATTGTTTCATTTTGGTATCATTCGTTCATTGCTGTTAAGAACACCAACAGGATAAAGTTCATTATTCCACTAATATATTCATGGAGAATCTAGATGGTTCAGTGGGTAGAACTTTCAGCTTGGAATCAGGAAGACTCATCTTCCTCAAACAATCAGCCTCAAACATTTATTAGCTAGTGTGACCCTAGACAAATCACTTAAGTTGGTTTTCTTCAGTTTCCTCATCTGTAAAACAAATTGGAGAAAGAAATGGCAAATCTTTCCAGTATCTTTGCTAAGAAAACCCTAAATTGGGTCACAAAGAATCAGCTACCATTGAAAAGACACAATGACATCAACAAAATACATCCATTAATATTGATTATTAGAGGTCATTCACTGAAAGCAATAATTACACTGTTAGTAAATGACTTTAAAACTGTATCATCACTATGGCTTTCTTCAGTTTTCTCCCATCGCCACTATAAAAACAGAAGGGATGCACATGAGGGTCATTTTATTGATATCATGGTCAGATCATGAAATGGACAGAAGAAAAAGAATTGGTATTACTTCATGTCATAGAAATTACCTCCAATACTTAAAATTGGCTTATGCCAATTGTAGGTATTAGTTATTTTTATAAATGTTAATGAATAATTTATGTTTGTAAAACAAGAATTTGAGACCAATATAGATCTTGTAAAACCTTGAAAATAATTATTTTCTGATATGGATTTGTCTTCAGACAAAAGGTAATACCTGATTTATCCAAAGTTCACAACTGTGTGACTCCAAATCATTTATGTAAAAGGAATTTAACGATAGCAACGATTTTTTAAAAAATAAAGTCTTAGCTTGAGCAAAATCCCTGTCAAAAGTCCACTACTTTAGGCCTACTGACTTAGAATCGTGCAAAGAAGGAGGAAGCAATTTAGAAAAAAAGACGTGACAATAGCAAGATGTGACAGCTGACACAGAGGGAGGAGACAGGAGAACTATAAAACATGGAGAGAAGAGCTATAAAACATAGCACTTTGGCAACTTTTAGCACTCGGATAAACAGTCCTACATGTCTCAGTAGTGTCTGAACACATCATTTTACAGCAGAATAGTAAAATAAATGATGCTAGTACCTAGCATGGTGCCTCACACATAATAGATGCTTAAGAATGTTTTGCTCTGTGACTTACTGAATGAATTCATGAAGGGGTTATTGTGAGATTGCTAAATTGCTTAGCATATTCTGTTTTTAATGGTACTTATTGAGAAAATTTTCTTCAAAGGAATACTTCATTCCCTAACAGTTGGAATAATGGAAGATTATTATATATTGGATCTTTCTAATGTTATGGATGCTGAGCTCTGTGCCATGAGAGATGTTATGAAATATAGTATTTCCTACCAAATAAAGTCCTAAATCTTTAGAATGTCATTTAATGTCCTCCACAATCTGATTCAAATGCCTTTCTTTAGCTAGATAGTGTGGTAGAGAGAATGTCATTCTTGGAGTGAGAAAGATAAGCTTGAATCAAGCCTTAGACACTTAATAAAATGTGTGATCCTAAGTAAGGCATTTCACTTCTCTGAACCTAAACCTCATCATAAAAATGGGGATAACAACAGTACCTACATCACACTATTGGTTTTTGATAGTATTTTACTTTTCCAAACACATGCAATGATAGTTTTCTAATTCACCTTTGCAAATTTTTATAAATCTGACTGACCAGAGTTTTAAGTAATTAAAATTTATAACTGTACTAGTTCACCTTGTATTCCAAATTTTTCTCCTTCTTGCCCCTTTCTCCAAGACAAAAAGTAATCTGATATAAGTTAAACATGTATTGCATGGTTATTGAGAGGATCAAATGAAATATGTATAAAGTATTTTGTAAATCTTAAAATGCATATAAATTATCATTATTATTAGTTTTGTCTGACTCTATTATGTTAATGGAACACTTGAATCATTTCAAAGAGAAATACTATTCCCTAAACACAAATTGCATTTTCTACTTCCATTCATTGCTAATACTGTTCCCTCCACCAGGAATACCTTTCTTCCCGTCTTTGCTTATTTAAATCTAATACTATTTATTTTTTCCTCCTCTGTACTTAGTTTATGGCTCTCCTATGGCACTTCACCTCTACTGCTTTGCATCATGGATATTTGTATCTCCCTTGCTGAGTTCAAGCATTTGGGGGAATGAGATTGTGTTTTGGGTCTTGTGTCCAGCTGTGTATCCTTCAAAATGCTTGCCAGCAATGACCTACATTTAACAGCATCCAATTAATATCAGTTGGATAAATGGACAAATGAGTGAATAAAATAGTTTTTTTTTGAAAATTTGTGTCCCTTTCAAAGACAACAATTTCAGAATTTCAGGTTGTTCGTTGAATGATGCCTTCAGTCTCTCTCTTGTGGAGAAGAGGGGATGATCATGGGTATAATCAAGAATCAGATTTTATCCTGAAAAAAGAAGAGTTCAGGGACCATTGTTTTGATATAATGTCTCTTACATTTTGCTTATGATTCTGTTTCTCTGTATGCTCAAGTACATGTCATGTGATGGGACCACTGGACCTAGAAGCCAAAATACCCGATTATAAGTTTCAGTTCTGTATTTACTAGCTATGTGACATTAGGCAACTCATTTATCCTTTCCTGGCTTCAATTTTCTTTACCTATAAAATGAGGATACTAATACTTCCACTACTTGCCTGACAGGTTCATTGTATATAAGATATTTTGCAAATCTTAGGAACATCTACTTTATATGTATATAAATATCTGTATATATATGTATATATATCTGTATGTGTGTTTATGTATAGTGTTCCAGAGACTGACCTGAGATTTAAGTAATTAAAGCGTATAACCACACTAAAATGTTGGAGACATCTTGTACATGTATGTACATATGTACATAAACATATATGTGTAGGTAACACGTGTTTTTATAATATAGTATTAAAGTCATATCACATCAATGGTTAGTTTCTATGGATATGACATACTCTCTCTGCTTTTCCATTTTTATTTCTGGAAGGTTAGTCAAATCCAGGGCACTGGAAAGATGATCAATCGATTCCCCTGATTCCATAATATCTCTTTAATTTTCCAAATCAAAGTATTCCTCTCTGACTACTTTCTCCCCTTTAGAATATAAGTATTTTGAGGAAAGAGAATATCTTCATTTTTGTCATTTTATACCTAGAGCTTAGTACAGTTCTTGGCACATAGCAAATACTTAATAAATGCTTCATCCATTTGGTCCAGAAACAATAAGAAAAATACCACCAGCACCAAATCATAGTGTGACCAATGAAAATGGAAGAATTAAAGAAAAGCATATTTTTAAGTAGTTTTCTTTTGTTTTCACACAGGGAAACTTTTGAATTCTGATTTCTAGACTACTCAGTTATTGCTGTTGTAAAGAAACTAGATTCTCTGATAGCCCATGTTAGAATCTTTTCTCCAAAAGATTTAGCTCATAGTTGCACATCAGTTTACTTGTGATCTAAAGCCCATATAAACCCCCCTGCATTGTCACCTCCATGTCTTTCCCTGTTCTGCCATTATTAAGTGGCCACATTCAGATCTAACCTAATCATACCCTGAATTATAACATAGACTCTCTTGAACATATATATCCCCAGAACTGGGGAATCAACCTCTGGTGGCTTGTTTGTTTATGATTTCATAAGGACTATAATAAGGCTATTTGGCCTGTCTGAACAAATAATAGAACAAAAGGAAATTTTACATATATATATATGTATATATATGCATATATATACCATCTTTAGAAAAATGATTGTAAATATTTTATGAGCTTTATAGTAAATAATATATTGAAACAGAAACAATGTAAATATTTTATAAGATGGCAGATCTTTTGTTAGTTTTGGAATGAAATCTATTTATAAAAATAAAGATCTTAAATCTTCCTTGTGGATTCTTCTGCTGTATTTAATTGAGTTAGAGATAACTTTCAATTTACTCTATTATATACTCTTCATAACTTGAGAGCTCTAAGATCTAGGTCCTGAGATACTAATCTCCCTCTAGTTCAGAAAGCTTTCTCCTCATAGAGCATCTGCTTATTCAGTTCAATTCTCTGAATGCCATCAGCAGCTAAAACGTCCTAATCTTGGACAAGTCAAATCGAGGCTTGTTAATGTGTCTATTTGGAATTTTTAAAATTCATTTTTAGAAGGTCAGGAATTGAACATTGAAAGTTGAGCAACATATCGAATGCTGCTATTTTTATGAATCAATTAACAAGCATTTATTTTGGTATTTATTATGTTGCAGGTACCAACTCTGTCTTAAGTGAGAGGAAATGTAAAGACAATAATTAATTCCTATGCTCAAGGAACTTACATTATATTGGGGGTAACAAGTACACACATAACTATTAGAGAAAAAAAAATTTAAAAATCAAAGGTAATTAAAAGTCACCACCCTCAAAGATTTTTGAATTTTATCAGATATCAACATATACACATGGACATACAAAATTATGCAAAGTAAATATAAAAAAATTGAGGGGGAGGTATTAGTAGCTAAATAGGGGATGAGGGATTTATAAAGGGCTTATGTAAGAGATGGTATTTGATCTGGCTTTGAAGAAAGCTAGGTAAATTAAGAGGGGAAAGGGAGGGAAAGAGTAAAGTTCAAAATGGGAGACAGCTGGTGGGAAAGCTTGTGACTTTTTAAGAGCTAAGTCTTATACACTGCCATGTCCACCCCATATGCTGCCATCTAGGCTCAAATTCAGTTTATTGAGCACTTTCTTTACTCTAGACTTTCTGAAGTCTAAGTCCTCAGTGTTATTTTTCTATATTATGGAACTCCAGATGTAGTTCAGGGTTTTAAGGGGGTTTGGAGTGATAGAGAAAACAAAATAAATATATTTAGAAGAAGTACATTTTCTTTTAAGAAATTTCTTATTATGATTTGGAAGAGAGTCTCAGAGTTCTAGGAAATAGCCTTTGTCACTTTCAAAATGAGGTATTTTTTTTTTTTTTAGCACAGATAATATTCAGGGACCTCTACTAAGCTAAAGGTGAAACTGCCCCCACATTCTAAATTAATAATGCATATCATCATGACACTCATTTATAGAGAGTCAATCTTCTTAGTAAAAATGATCTATTTCTGCCTGACTGTATTTGTCTCGAGTATTGTCAGTATTACTTCCAGAGGACATGCACATATGTGTTTTGTTGGAAAAAGAAGAAATTCATCAGGAAGTAACACAATCTTTGAAAATTAAGAAAAGGATAATGATTAGTCTTCTTGATTTTCTCCAGGGAGGAAAAATGGGATGGAAAAGTTTAAATGGAAGAGTCATTTCAAGTTTGGAGTTTCCAGACAAGATAAATCCATTAAAGGCATGACTCAGAAAGGGTTTCTTTATAGAAAGACATTGCTCCTTAAATGAAAAGGAGGGACCACAAGAAACTGATCTCATACTGTTCAGGTTAGCTTTTGGCAGAAGATTAAAAAAAATCTGGTTAGTCCTTTAGGTTTATACTCATTAAGACATCATGGTGAAGTTCAAGGGTGCCAGGATTTCCTTCAAGTTCCAACTGTGATGCTTATTTGGGCAAATTATGTCTTCTCTTTAGAACTCAGTTTTCTTCACATGTAAAACCTATATGGGATTGCTTACCATCTCAGGGAAGGGGGGAGAAAGAGAATTTGGAATGCAAAACTTAAAAAAAAAAGCTAAAAATTCTTTTAATATACAATGGGGGGGATTTTTTTTAAGTGAAAGTGCTGAATTAAATCACTTCTAAGATTCATTCAATTTTCAATCTATAATCCTATGAACATTGCATTGAGAATACTCAATAGATTTATATTATTTGATCCTCGGGTTGGTAATTGTATTAAAAGATCCACCAGAAAATGTATGGTGAGAGTAAGAAGATCTCTCCCAATCCCAGCCATTTCCTTCAAGAGATGCTCCCTGAATCCTCCAGTTGTAGCCCTCTCATGTTCCCTTCCCCTTCATATTTATTTGTATATGTTCTATATTTATTTATCTATTAGTGTGTTGTACTCTCACTCTTTCCTCCTAAAGTATAATGTCCCTGAGGGTAGGGACTGCCTCACTTGTATCTTCAGTGCTTAATGAAGTATATAGGGAATCCTTGTTGACTAAGCTTAGTTCAGTACTACTTTGTAATTGCTGTATTTTTAGAAAAATTTACTTCAAACAGTTGAGAATCTGAGTTTAGGCAATAGATTTATGGGATCCCAGATTTATAACTGGAAGGGACCTTACAGTCCACATACTGCAACATTCTCATTTTATAGATGAGAAAATAAGGTCAAAAAGATTAAATGGCTTGACCATGGTCAGATAATAGGGATAGGAAATTGTATGAATGACAAATTCATAATGGGCTTTTACCTCTCTAAAATTCAGAAACAGATACTGTGGAGGAATATCAGGTTCTACCATAAAATTTTGTATAGAATTGGATATGAGGATCATTGTTCTGGTCAAAAATGTTATTAGTAATGTTTTCATGATACTAACTGATATGTTCATTCAACTAGCACTTGGTGAGTACCTTTGGGTTCTAAGCAGTTTTCTCATTTGTAAAATGGAGGTTTATAAGAAGATCTATATTTCAAAACTATTGTGAGGATTAAATGAGGTAATAATTGTAAAGGGCTTAGCACAGTACCTGGTATATGGTAAGTGCTAGCTATTATGATTATTAGGCACTAATATAAAGATCAATTATCTGGTTATTTTTTCAAGGAATTAAGAATCAAGCAGAGACAAGATTCCCAATATGTAATGATTATAAAAGAACTTCTGGCCAGGTCTAAATTAATTAGATATTTCCAACATATCTGTATTGTTTGCCCTAAATATTTTATTTCCTCTCTGTTACATCTGTACTAAGGGAATATGTCAAAGGCAAATAAAGGTTAAGAACTTGGCCTACTGGCTACAAGGCCTGGGAATCTGGGAGTTATTCACTGTAATTCATGAATTTTTAGCTTGGAAAATTCCCTATACCAAATGACCTACTATTAAGTATATTTAAAAGAATCTCTGCAGTTTTCAACATTGTTGATTATTTCTTCCCGCATACACTCTTCTGACTTGGTTTCTAAGACATCATATTTGGTTTTACTTTTCATTTCTTTTTTTCCTTTCTAAGCCACTCTTTTCTCTTTCTCATTCCTTAACAAGTGTCCATCAAGGTTTTGTTCTCAGCCCTCTTTTCCTTTCTCACTATACTCTTCCTTTTGGCAAATATTATTGGCAGCTAGCTGGCAGGATAGATAGATATTATACTGTGTGATTTCACACATTCAATCAACTGAAAAATAATACTATTTTTCTCTTCTCATTCTTTATTCTATCTATTTCTTCCTATCTAGTCCTATAGCTACCTCCCTAGGACTAGTCTCTATTATTACCCACCACAACTTAGTAATAAGCTTACTAGTCTTGCTGTCTCTTCTATCTCCAAATTAATTTTTTACATTTTGCCAGAATAATACTAATTTTCTTTATGCATAGATATGAATTATATTATTCTTCAAAACTTTTCAGGATCCCCTTAATATCTACCAAATAAAGTTCAAATTTCTTAGCCTCTAAGTCAGGGTCTTTCTACATATGGTTGTTATTGGTTTTTTTTTTTTTTCAGTTATAGCTGACTCTTCTTGATTTCATTTGGAGCTTTCTTGGCAACTGGAGTATTTTATCACTTAGTTTTCCAGCTTATATTAGAGATGAGGAATTGAGAAAAATAGGTTAAAATGACTTGCTCAGCTAGTAAGTGTCTGAATCAGATTTGAATGCAGGAAGAAGAATCTTCCTGACTTCAAGCCCAGAACTCTATTCCATGCTGTTTCCTTTCTCTGGGATATTATTCTTTCATCTCTGCCTCCTGGTCTTATGTCTATCCTTCAAGATGAACTAAATACCATCTCAAATCTGAATAATTACCCTCACTACGACATATCTAACAAAAAATCAACCAAACTCTGAGGACTTTTACTGAAGTGGAAACATCCCAGTTGAGACAGTTCACTCCACTTTGGGATAGTAATATTGTAAGGGAAATTTTCCTGACATTATCTATATTTGGTTATTTGAAACTTTTAGCTGTTGCTCTTAATTCTAGTCATGGAGACCAAGAAGAACAATCTTATGTTCTGCATGATAGCCTCTCAAATTCTAGAAAATAGTTCCTATTTCTCGCCTAGGACTTCTTCAGATTAAATCTCTCCAGTTACTTCAAATAATATTTCATAGACTCACGGGCCTTCACTTTTTCTGGTCACATATATCCTTTCACTTATCTGAATCCTTCTTAAGTGGTGGTAACCAGAATTTAACATGATTAGCCAGATGTGGTGACATATCCTTATTTCTGAAGTTCTGCATTTTTTAATGCAGTCCAAGAGCATTGACTTTTTTGGTTGCTAAATCACAGAAAATATTAGGCTTTAAAAAAAACTTAATAGACAAGTATTTATGACTTATTTGGAAAATCACCAGCTAGTGAATGGGAAAATTTTTTAGTGTGTAAATCATATTAAGGGTATTGTTTTTGCAAAATAAATATAGAAATGAGATGGTCCTTATCCTCAAAGAGCTAGAGGTTTAGTTAATGAGAATGAATACACAATTAATTTACATAGTGCACATAGTAGGCACTTTAAAATTTTTTTTTACCATTATCTCCATTTTAAAGTTCTTAGGATGTCTATTTAAAGCTGAAAAGGACCTCAGAGGTCATTTGATCCAAAATCATCATCTTGCATTTGAAGGAAATGAGACTTAGCAAGGTTAAATATCTTGACCAAGGGTCTGCAGATGTGTCAGGTGAGTTTGAATCCCTGTCCTCTGGCTCTAGAGTTAATGATCTTTCTTCCATCGAACCAAAATGAGAAGGCAGATTTTTCTGTCATTGAATTTGGTGCCAATGCCATACTGCCTCGCAATGTTGAGCCATGATCTGATGAAATTATTGTGCTACAGAACCTACTATGTTGTGTACAACATACAATTTAAGTTGCTTAGTGAAAAAGAGTATAGCATAGAGGAAAGTTTAGAAGTGATTAGGGCTGTTGTATAAATGGTTCTGGGAAGAAAAGTGGTGTAGGAGTCAGTAATAATTGAATTCAAATTTGACTTTAGACATTTACTAGTTTGTGACCTGTACAAGTCACTTAACCTTGTTTGCCTTAGTTTCCTCATCTATAAAATGAGCTGGAGAAGGAAATGGCAAACTACAGTATCTTTACCAAGAAAATCCCAAGTGGAGTCATTAAGAGTTGGACATGAATGAAATGACTTGTTCCAACAAGAACAAACATAAATGGTTCTCCTAATTCTATTCATGTCCCAACTTTGTAAAGACTTTGAAGCAATGATGAACCATGACTCTAGGGGACTAATGATGATGCATGTGCCCTACCTCTGAACAGAGAGGTGATGGATTCAAGATGCAGAATGAGGTATACATTTTTCCCCATGGCTAAAATGGAGATTTGTTTTGCTAGACTATACACATTTATTATAAAGATTTTCTTTTTCTTTTTTTTTTAAATGGTAGCGGGGAGAGAAAACAAATGCTTATTAATTAAAAAAAGTTAAAAAAAAATTTTAAAAAGGAAATAATTGGTGCTAATGAGGAATGGCTTCCTGGAGGTCAATTTTCATCTGAGTTTTTAAGAAGGAGAGGGAAACAGTAGCACTCACAGGGGGAGAATAACCTACCTGGGGAATAACATTAAACGCACAGAAGTAGGAAACAGCAACCTTAGTATCTTGCATGCTGTGAATTGTCATTCTAGTCTGCAAATACTAGTTCTAAATTAGGTCACGACATATGCCACCTCTGTAATGATTAATAGGAAAAACTAGAAGCTACTCCAAGTAAAAGAATAAATCTTGTTCTAATCTTTTAATAAGGTACCCTGAAGTAGTTCAGGTATTTTTTACAAAATGACCTCAACTACAAATCACCCTCATCCTCATTGCTCACATTTGTATAGTGCTTTAAAGGCTTAAAGTGCTTTTCTCATAACAGTTCTTTTGGAATTGCTGTGCGATTTGGAGAGAAGCTTTCTTCCTCTTCTCTCCAACTTCTAGCTACAGCTAATAGCACACCATGGGAGTAACCTTGCAGTATCATCTCTAACCTGTACCCCCAAGTGCTCGAAACTGCCTGAGGTAGCTTATAAAGTTAATAGCTCAATTTTGCTGGTGTCAAAAAGCTTGTTCTTCTGAATTCTCACATCATTGGAATAACATTCCAAATCTTTACTCACTACTCTGTGAAAAGAATAACCCCTCCATAGAAAATTTTACAGTATTCAGAAAAAAACCATACATATTCTATATTTGCATCTGTGATTGACAGACACAATGCAGGGGTTTTGCCAAGTACTTAAACACCTTGGGTTATGCCTAAAATATTGAAATTTCAGCTGTAGGGAATGAAACCTAGGATATCACAAGTATACCTGTTAATTAAAAAAAGAGTGAGAATGAAATACCAGGGTAGAATTTTATATTGTAAATTAGATCTTCTTGAATATTTTAGAAATTCATAGACATTTTAATACCAGTATTCAGGATTTTACCTTTTAAAAATAAGAGATAGAAATAGATTAACTGGATAAATGGACCCTGTTTTACACCACCTATTCTTCTACAACTTTGTTCTATTTATGTAGTCTAATCTGCTTTATGGTCACTATAGATATCTTATGCTTCGAATTTAAAAGGAGGGTCAGGGAGTTTTTATAATACTAGAGAAAGGCATAACTGAAATGAGTTAGTCTTTCTAACTAAAAGACCAGAAACAACATCTTGTACAACTTCTGGCACACCCACAGGAACATAACACATACATGAATGAAAATGATCAGATATAGATTGAGAAGACATCCAGTGATTGGTAGGGAAAGATCAAATTTATCTGAATTCTGAAACCATTTAGGACAGAGACAGGCTGCCCTAAATCTTTCATGTAACAGGCAACAAAAAGTAAATGAATCTCTTTTAGACACATATGATTTGATTTATTCTTTGCAGTAGAGAGCTATATTGTATTGTGCATAACAAACGATATTATATACATCTATGAGGTTATATTTATTGTAACACATGACATTCTTTTCTTTTGTGAGTTTAACTGGATATTGGTTAAATTTTAATTGTCAGTGATGTGGAAAAACCAGGGACAACTGTAAAGTGTCAAACTAGAAACCTAAAGCACACAGATTTCCATCAAAGGATTTTTAAAAAAACAAATAAACATGCAGTCAATTTCTAGCTATTTAAACATATGGCTTATGAATTATGAAAAAAAGGCAAGGGCAGTCCAAGGGGTAATGTTTTAGACGAACAAAAAGATGTAATTTAAAATTTTGCATAATTTTTAAAAAATGACCTCTTGTGATGAGTGTTTCCATGCAGATTGTAGATCCCTTTGAAATGAAACATGATTGTGGGGTAGACTAATCCCACTTTAGGGAGTGAGCTTTAGAACACTTATATAGGTTTACTTCTATTGCCTAATGGGACTTTGGGAAACTGAGCAACCCTTTTTTGCAACTCAGTTTCTCCACTTGTAAAATTGGTATAATTTTTTTAGGACAACATCTTCTCAGGAGTTTAGTAAGAATTAGTAAGTTAATATGTTGTTAAGGCACACTGAGGTGAACGTTCATAAGAAGTACCAACATCACCACAGGGACAGATGACTTAGGGTGAATAAAACACACTCTTTCTTGGATATAAAGTTCTTACCCCATGAGGTAAATTACCTTTTCCAGGGAGACCATCTGGTTACCTTGAAGAGCTAATTTACCTCATGGGGACCACCAATGAGGGAGATTCATTTACTCTTTTTACTTCACCATATTACTGGGTCCATCTGACACACTAGTGTGAAGTTTATCTTTAAAGCTATCTATTTGAGAATCAAAATAGATCCTGCAAGCAATGGAGCCATTATAAGAGTTAGGGGTGTTAGGCCATTTGCCTTTAGTGAGAGTAGGATAATAAAAACATTTTTAAAAGTGGTGAAAAAAAAAAGACTTCAGAGCAAAAGAGATCAGAGCAAATAGAATCACCCTGTCTCATGGAGTTCAGTGGTAATCATAAGATCATTATGAGAACATAGTATTTAGAGCTGGAAGGAGTCATTTATTTTACCGCTGAGGAAACTGAGGCTCAGAGAACTGATTTGCTTAGGATAAAAAGGTAGTAAGTAGCAGAGGTAAGATTTAAATTCAGATCATATGATTTCACATTTTGCATGCTTTCCTTTATATTACATTCCCTACACATAGAGGTAGAATTCTGGAGGTCACCTTGACCTAGTTCTTCATTTTACAGTTTAGATAATTGAGGATTAGAGAAGGGAGATGGTGCAGAGGTCCTCAAACTTTTTAAATAGGGGGCCAGTTCACTGTCCCTTAGACTGTTGGAGGGCTGGACTATAGTAAAAACAAAAATTTAGTTTTGTGGGGCTTTAAATAAAGAAACTTCATAGCCCTGGGTGAGGGAGATAAACGTCCTCAGCTGCTGCATCTGGCCTGCGGGCTGTAGTTTGAGAAACCCTGATCTAAAGTCTCAGAGATACTGAGTTGAAGAACTGTAATTCAAACCCAAGTCCATTACTCTTTCAACTATACCACATTGCTGATTCTTTTGTAATGATGATTTCCTGAATAGTCCTAAAAATGAGTCATTGAGACATGTAGCTTCACCTTTAGAATTTTGGGAAGAAAAAAAGCAAGAAAATGCTACATCTTTAACCCTCTTATCAAAATGAACCTTGAGAGAATGAAGATTAAATCAAATGGAAGATATGCTCAAAGCTCAATTCTATGGGAGATAATTACTGCTCTAGTTAAAATCTCAGCAAAACCAAAGTGGGCAACTGCAACCTGATCTGTGGGGTCTCAAATTCTGTTGTCTATATTAGAGATTAAACACCACCCCAATACCCCTTCTTCCCTCTGAGTCAATCCAGTTGGTTTTTACCATGATATTTTTCTGCACTTTGTAAAAGAAAATGGATCAAGTAATTTACCCAGAGATTACAGAGTGCAGAATAGCAGGCAGTTTGCTTACTGATTTACAATACTTTTGAGATTTATAAATTACACCTATCATATGTACTCTGGAAGTGTGCACGCCTTTTAAAGACAATGAAGCCTGACAAAGGAGTGTCAAGAACCCTTTAAATACAAATTAATTTAACCACAACCTAGTTCTACACCATTCAACCTTTTACTGCACCTTTTCCCCACAAAGGCCAGGGAAACCATAGTGGATGTGATGTTTTTCCTCAAAGACCTAGAGCAGGCCTGGGTAGAGTGAATATACACTTTTTTTTTCTATTTTAGGTGACATGACTTAGCACTGACCTCCAGATGGCAGTATTGACCAATCTTTCTATGATTGCCCTCACTCCTATTCAAAATGTTTCACCAGGAATAAAATTTTAGATTGTTCTACTGCATATAAAACTGACAACCCTGTTATTTTAAACTTGAAACTGACAGGCTGTTATTTTAATGAGGTCTGCTAGAGCCAAGGTTAACCAAAGCTTTATTTCCCTACAAAATGTTAAGGCTATGGTCCTAAAAGGGGGCTGTGAAATATTATGGTTATTGATACTTTCTCTGACTGTTCAAGTTAAGAAAATTAAAAAAAAAACTTAACAAGAAATACTACAGGTTCAGAGAATTTTTAAAAAATTGACAAGAAATACCAAATATAGATATATGTTTAAACATAGCAAAACTTTTCATAAATGAGTGGATCAATTTTCATTCAATATTTCATCCAATACTTTTTAGATCACATTCCAACAAAGAAAAAAAACCCTCAACTTTCCTTGAGCAAATTGTACATATCTACATATTTTAAATTCTTCCTTTTCTTTTTAAAAACACCTTATTTCATTGCTTTGACTTTATAAATTAATGAGCTATAGGATATGCTAAAGCTCAGGTTTTTTCCTGTAGATTTTTTTTTTCACCATAAAAAAAAAAAAAACTTGGATTAAAGAATGAGTAAGTAAAAAAGGATTTTCATCTGTAATGGTAGTATATGTATAATGTGTGATGTCAAAGAGCATTATATTAGATTTATTTTCTCTTAGAATGTTTCTTATGTTGATCCGAACTGAGATTTGAAAGATTCTTGTAATGACAAACATTTGTTCCAATATTCAAGACAATTCAAGCCCTCATTTACCAATGATTTTACTTTTCAAAATTTGCATTTTCCTGCTGGATTTGAATTCTTGTTAAGTATGGATTTTTAACTTTAAAACTAATCTTCCCCTTGGAATTTGTGAAGCAGTTTTCTCCTCACAAGTCCATGAACCCTTCTCCCATAATTTTGGAATTTGTTTTCAGCCAGCATTATCGAGGGCCCATCTCACTCAATGGCCATGCAATATTACTGGCAAGGGCTTCATAGCAAAGAGTCCTATGGAGATTTGAGCTGAGCCTGAACTCAAAAGAGCTGTTCTGATGGAAATAAAATAAATTCTTCTCCCCTTTTCTCTTGTTTGGTTGGCTTTCATCAATACCTGTGTCTTTGAGGAAAAATTAATCAAAAACCTTTCATGATGTATTTACAATGTAGTGAGAATCACATATTTATGACATCTCTGACCATATACAAGGATAGTAGTACATCTGCATGGGGTAGACAAATATGGGTGAGGTCACTGTGGGATAGTCTAGTAAAAAATAATTGCACACTGTGTCTTGCAACAGACTAGTTAACTAGAACCTCTCAATCCTCGTGGCAGTTACAGCAGTCATTCGAGCAAATATAGCCCTTCAACATTTGTCATCCCACAACTTAAAAACAACAATAATAACAACAACAACTGGCCATCCCCTAGGAGGTTCACAGATGGTAAAATAAATTAAATCCAATGTTTTTGCCCAATACAAGTTGTTCTATTCCCTAGAAGACTGGCTGTTTGCAACTCTCTGGTTACAGGTTATTTGGATACATTGGACTTAACCCAGAAAGCTGTTAAGAGGCTTCAAAGACATACTCTTTTCACTAATATTTACAGAAACAGTCATTCTCACAATTCTGCCAACAATTCAGTTCTATCATTACTGAACATCTATTATGTCCAAGGAACTGTTGCTAGATGCTAGGGAGATGCAGAATACTTGTTCTCAAGCTGTTTCCAATCTAGTAAGGGAGAATGCATAATGAATACATGATTTTTGAGCATACATTTATTAAATGCTTATTATGTACAAAGTCCTAGGGACAAAAATAGAAAAGACAGACAATTATGCTCTCAAAGATCACATATTCAAATAAGGGGAGACTCCACACACACACACACACACACACACACACACACACACACACACAGAGACACAGACACAGACACAACACACACAAAGTTTTGATTGCAAATATGCAGAATGCAGAGTCCACACTGCTGGTTGTTCTATGTCATAATATACAGGATGCTTTTCAAATATTCTTGTTTAAGATCATGAAAATGCTGCAAATATTGTGTGTTAAAATGGAAAAATTTTGTCTCTTCAATTTAAAAAATTATTATTTTAATAAAAGAGCAAAGAATAGTCCCTCTCTCTGCATCTCATGACAAAAAAGAAAGAATGCCTTTAGAGAACTATGTACATAGGTAGAGAATCCAGCCCTACATATTTAATGGACTGTATCTAACAAAATTGCATTATAAATCCTCTCTTTGAGACTATTTCTCTCATGAAATGGAAAATAGTAAAGAAAACAAAAATTTCAACACCTTGACAAGAAAATCCAAAGGGACCCAAAAGAGCTTTTCTTTTTCCTATTACACTGTCCTTGGGAATTCAGTTAAGAAACCAGGCTGTAAATCTGATTTAACCAAATCCCAAACACTCTGCAGAATCACCTTTTTTTTTCTTTTATTGTAGATAAGTATAAAAACAGTATTGAAAACACAGTAGAATTTTAGAGATAAAAAATGCCAGGAGCTTTCTGTGAATAGATTTGGTACTTAAGCAGTGGTACTTGGAGAACATGACTCCATCTTAGCAATAAGAGATCCAAGGGAAAACAGTATTGAATAGAAAAAATTAGAAAGTTGATTCTGTGAGGCTTGCCAAATTTTATATCACATTTCTATTACTTCACTAATACACAGCTAAGCGTAGCCCTTTGTTTCCCCAACACACACATACTTTGAAAACTCAGGGTTAAGTGTTTGATGCATGGGGAGTTACATTTATAATTATCATTTACACTGCTGGGAGTTGTGAATAAATCTGTGCTAATAGAATTGAATCTATAATCAGCTTCCCCCGGCCCCTCTCCCAAATAAGCAAGAATTAGGTTCTCATATTTGAATATCTGGAATGTATTCATTATAAGTTGTTCCTAAATGTATTAAAAAAACAAAATAAAACTTAGATCTATACATCAAAGAGTTTGACATATTTACCTCATTCTTTCCACTGTGAATAATAATTATTCTTTTGAATATAGTTTTCTTTTCCCATCTCAAATTATTTTTGGTTTTGAAAACCACATTAACAAGCAATCTTCCACAACTTTCCAAAGTTTTTCAGCCAGCATTCAGTGATTCATTCTCTTTGTGGATATTCAATTCAAGGATATTCCAGGACATTCCCTTCTGACAATTTGGAGCAGTCTGTGGTGTGTCAAAGACCAATGGAGGCTGTGCCATTTGAATTGCAATATAATAATCTTTTCTACAGTTTGCATGAATAGGAAAATCAAATGTTGCCAAAAGGAACCAGGCCTTCATGTTCAGAGCATAATTATAAATCTGTTAGTTGGAGTAGATAATTATGAAACTTATAACATTTCACTATCTGACTTCTGATTCCATTGAAGACAAGATCAGAGGAAGTGAGTATAATCACTTCAGGAATAACTTCCTGAAAATAAAAACTATTGGAGAATTAGAGATACATAGAAAATTCTAGAATCCCTTTTTATTAGTTAAGGGTAGTTTGGCATCTTCCTGCCTTCTTGGTAGCAGAGATTGGTCTCTATGATCTCTCAAGGTTATTTTTATCCTAATGGCTTTATTCTCCACTCCTGATTTTTTTTTATTTTCAGATTAATCCCAGATTTTTAAAAATTCATTTATTATTTCTCTTTTCCTAGAACAAAAAGATAGTCAACATTCAAGTCAGGTGCAGATGACCAATGAGTCTTTCTGCAGTAATTTAACTCAAACTGCTTCACATTATAAAGGAAAAGGGCACAGTTATGGTGATGTATCCAGTGGCAACATGGTTGACTAGGAGAGACTTTTGGCCAGTGTTTCAACATGCACTATATTTTGGGATATTTTCTGATCATTATACTTTGTCTCCCATTTCCTATCCACCCCCACTGCTTTCTCCTTTCAAAATATGGAATTTCTGGAATTTATCTAGAGACCTGATCAAAGATCATTGAAGAATGACATAAAGTGGCTTCCTACAAAACAGAGTAATCCCATTACTCTGTCAAGTCCCTGATAACGCTATACTTCTTTTCAAAATATGGTGTAACTTCAAACTTTTTCCTTCCAATTTCAGAATTTACCCCAAATTGCAAAATCAATTTTTGAATAACTTTTGCTAGAAGTATAGAGACCTCTAATGACCGTTTATTATAATTTCTCACATTTACCTTTCCTTTCTTATTGTTACCATTCTCTTCTAGTCCCCTGTCACTTTACACCTAGATTACTGGAATTATCTCTAACTGGTCTCCTCCATATAAATCATCAACCTTAGCCAATTTGGTATATTTATCACCTCCATTCTATAACACACTTTTAATTGTCTATCTCCATGACTTAAATATATCTCCATGACTTTTCTCATGTTTATTTTTCCCCAAACCTTGAATATCTTCCCCACTCCTCTCTACTGACCCTTATTTTAAGACGTATCCCAAGGCCCTCCCCCTGTGTAAATACCATCTTGATAATGTTAGTTTATATTATCTGAGAATCTCAGGGATGAAAGGAATTTTGGAGATCAGTTAGTCTAATCCTTTGACAGATGTCAGTGATGTTTTTTTTTTGATACTCTCCTGTAGGATATTCCTGGATCACTAATCAATAAGCCTTTACTTAAAAAACTTCTAGTTTATTCCTTCTTTTTATGTTCACTTTACCATCTTGACTTCCTTCCTCTGGATATACTCAGTTTGTCAGGTTCTCTTTCAAAATGTAGAAAAAGAACTAATCACAAAAATACAGATAGGTTCTAATTAGTTCTATGAGATTTTGCACTTGTATTAATGCAGCCAAAGATAACAGTAGGTTTTTGGGCAATCATATCCTACTATTGTCATTTTAAACTTGTAGTCCACACTGAGTTCCCTCCTCCTTCCCCCCTCCCCCCTCCCCCTGTCCCGAATCTCTTTGCTTTTTTTTTTACAAGACATTCATTTATGAAAATATCCCTTCTCCTCTCCTCTGCTCAGGGATTTCCTTTGTAGTAATTAAAAAAAATCACCAAAACAAATAATATAGTAGTGAGAGTATACAAAATAATTCACACCTCATACGTGCAATAAAGGAGAAGAGACACATTTTTCAAGTTGTCTCTGGGAATATGTGTTCATTATAATTACATATCGCCAAATTTGATTATATTGTTCTTTGCACACTCATTGTTTTACTTATTTGTATGTATGTTTTCCCAATTCTTCTTATTTGACTTGGTATCATTTAAAAATCCTTCTCTGTTTCTCTGAATTCTTCATATTGTAAGTTTCTTGTAGTACAACAGTATTGTCACATTCAAGTATCACATTTAGTTTAATCATCCTCTAATGGATATCTATCATTCAGACAGTATTTCTCTCACATTTGATAAGGATAGTACAAGAAAATGTCAAGAACTTTGTTGAAATATACATGTATTATGTCTACAGTATTCATCTAATTTGTCAATTTATTTTTAAAAAAGGGAAAAGGAAACACCACCAATTTCACAAGAGTTGTTCTTGAGAACCCATGTTGCATTAGAAATAGCACAGTTTACCTTTCTAAATTAAATATAAACAAATCATGTTAAGTAAAAAAAAAACAGAATTTTTATGATTGATGAATCATGGATACAGTTTCATGAAAAGAGGATCCTTTTTAAATAAAGAAAGAGGGAAACAAATATTTATTAAATGCTTATTATATATCAGGTACTGTGCTAAGATATCTTTTCCTTGGAGAAAGGGAAGATTAAAAAAAAAGCAATAGAAAAGAACTGTAGTCTTGGAGTCAGGAGACTTGAGAATCTTCTTTTACTCTTCCCCAACCTTCATATCAATCACTTTCCACATTTTGTTGATTTTGTCTCAACAATATACCTTGCATTTATTCAATTTTCCCTACCCATACAGCTATAACCCAAGTCTTGTACAGCCACACCTTCTGCTAGATTACTGTAATAGCTTTTTATTAACCTCCCTTCTCAATAAATTCATTCTTTCCAGTCAGTCCATTCTTCATACTATTGTCAAATTGACATTTGTATGAAACTTTGATCATGTCATTCCTCTGCTCAAGAAGCATTATAGTCTTCTCCTCTACGATAAAACATTTTAAAAATATTTAAAATTCTTGATATCTCTCTCCATTTGATGAATGGTCAAAGGATATGATCAGCCATTTCTCAAAAGAGATACTTATCAACAGTCACATAAAAAGTGCTCCAAATCATTGATAGAAAAATGTAAATTAAAGAAATTCTGTAATATCACCTTTCACAATCAGACTGGCAAAGATGAGAAAAAAGAAAATAATAGATCTTGAAGGGGCAATACAAAAACAGGAACATTAATGCATCATTGGTATGTGTGTAAATTGATCCAGCCATGCCAGAAATCACTGAACTGTACATATACTTTGACTCAGAGATTCCTCTTTTAGATCCATAGCCCAAAGAAAATGAAAAAAGGAGAAAAGGACTCACATCCACAAACTTATTTATAATAGCCATTTTTGTAGTGCCTAGAAACTAGAAAATAAGGGATCATCCTTCAATTGGAGAATGACTAAAGAAATAATGGTATATGAATGCAATGGAATACTGTCATGTGTTAAGAAATGGTGAAAGTGATGGTTTCAGAGAAACTTGGTATGATTTACAAGAAATAATACAGAGTGAAGTGAGCAGAATCTGGAAAATAATTTATAAAATAATAACTTTGTTAAGACCAACAGCTTAAGAAAGATTTAAGATCTACTTTCTTTTCCATTCTGCTCTTCTTTTTTTTCCTCCCCTCCCCTCTCTTCTCTTTTCCTTCTGTTCCCTTCCCTGAATTTGGAGGGAAATAAATAACTGTTTAATCAAAAACTCAAGTAAAATGAAAAAATAACCAAACAAAAAATAAAACTGTTAAGCGATTCCTATATAGGGAATTTTCTTTCTAGGTTTTCTTCATGTTTCCCCATGCACTCAATATTCAGCCAAAATGGCCCATTTTCTGTTCCCCATATAAGATATTTCATCATTTATTTTTGTGCTGATTGTCCTCAATGCTTGGAATCTCTCCCTTCTCAGTTTATCCCACCCACCTCCTAGAGAAAGATTATTCTCATCTTCCCTGTGCCTGGTGCCCTCCTCCTGAAATAATTTATGCAGCATATATTTGTGTGTGTATGTTTGTATAAACACACACACATATATATGTTTCTATTCATATAATACATACCTATCACTACATCTCCTTTTCCCTCCTTCCTTAAAAATAAACTTCTTTCAGAGCAGGGACTGTGATACATTTTTTTAATCTTTATATTCCCAGTTCTTAGAATAGTGTCTGGCAATGCAGTGAGAGCTTAATAAGTGAATGCTAAATGAATGAATTATCAAGTTGAGCCTCTTCTGCTATATAATCATGTACAAGTTATTTAACCATTCCAAACCTGTTTTCTCATCTGTAAAATGAAGATTATAATACCTTCACTGTGAACTTCACAAGGTTCTTTGAGGAAAGTACTTTATAAACCTTAAATGTAAATTGCTTTTGTTGTTATTGTTATTATTCTGAGATGAAATTGAGTTTAAATGATATTACCTAGTGTATATACAGTATGAGGGGCTCACCAATCAAACATCAGACAGATTTAGTCAGTGTTGTTGTACTCTGAAGAAAGCTATTTGGCTGCTTCCAAATGCTGCTAATGAGTCTCCTCACCAAACTTTTGTCTTCCAACTAACTACAGAATATGTTCTAGTAATTAAGAAAAGAAATAAGTGGATTATGAGGTGACTTTAATTTAGAATCTCTTTCTTTAGAATCGTCCACTCAAAGATGTAGGAGGGAGAATGTCTGAAAGACCAGTTTTTGAAAGAAGCCCCAAGCTGTAGTCCTACTTTTTTCTTACCTTTTTTTTTTTGTCTCTACCTTTTTTTGTTTGTTTGTTTGTTCAGGATGCTCTGAATTCTGAAGCACAAAGGGCCATGAGACCTACAGACAGAGTATTAATTACCTGGCTTGTAACTTTCTCTTGCTGCATGCAGCCAGGTAGACAGGTATGATGGCTGTCATCCTTTGAAGCATGCTGGAAAATCTTATTTTCAATAAGCTGAGCTAATATCCCAGACTTGAAGAGAGCAAGCACTTGTTTTTGTTGAATTTGAAAACTGGTCATTTGGAGAAGCCCCATACCATTTATCAAGAGCTTCTCTAGCCTCTGCCCCACCTCCTTTTCCATTCATCAAAGGGTTAATTAGCAAAGGCCTAGTTACATGCCCTGAAGCCATTTTTTGCTGCCCTAGATTTTGATTGTTTTCTTTTATTTTCTCTCCAAAATCCCCAAATGAGAGAAAGCATCTCATTTTCCAGAGGGCCTAGGGATCAGAGAGGATGAAACAATCTCACATTACATCAAACATTTAAGATTTGTTAAAACATTAGATTCTGAAAAAATTAGGTCTCAGATCAAACAATGCTGAGGGATTCCAAGGCCTTTGCTTTTGCTATCACTTCTGAGCTTCAATCACATGTTTAGTGAATACCAAATGAAAAGTTACCAAATGGGAGAGGGTCACTTCCTGGAGAGAATGTGATTAAAATGGAGACAAGCCTACATCCACCTCATTCCCTTTTCTGGTCATCTCTGAGATTTCTCTACCTCTAAGAAAGAAGGTACTTTCACCAATTTGCAAAGTCATAGTGATTATCTCTCATGGATGCTTAGGTATGAAAATCTCCTTTTCTCAATGATGAGTGGCTTCTTGACTAAAAACTAAGAGGGAAGAAGCTTTTTTCCATTCACCTGAGGGCCATGGGAGTGAGTCTGATTAGCTTAATATCTAAAATATGGTTGAAATTCGTAAACTCTGAAATCCACAACTATGTTGCCAGACATTATTCATTAGGATAATGTTATTTTAGCTTGGGCAGTATGGATGGCAATATTGAATAGTGGATTAAAAAAAAAAATCTGATCTTGGAGTCAGAAAGACTTTAAGTTTAAGCTTAACCTTTATATATACTGATTTTGGGCAAGTCCCTTAAATTCTAAGTGCCAAAGACTACTCTTTGTGACTGTAAATGGCAAAAAAATGACCACTTTACATTGGTTGAGAATGTTTTTCTACTGGAATTTCCTACATTAGAAATGTCAAATCCCAGCCACAGAATTCCAGAATGGTCATTTGGATTTTAGATTAAAATGTAATTAGGAAATGCTTAACAAAATAAAAATACAATACAATGCAGATAATGTTAATATGTGGTTTTCAAAGTCAAAATATGGTTAGTAGGGATTCTATACTCCTACACTACACTCCTAACACCACACTAGACTCCTACATTAAGGAAATTACAGAACTGACTTAAAACAACAATAACAACAACAAAGTTTAGGCCAAGAATGGACTCATATGGCCAAAAAAGAAAAATTAATTGGATTTCATTGCCTTACTTGGGTTTTTTGGTCTAAGATTGAATGAAGGAAGGGACTGTCATTCTGGTGCTCTTGAGGTCCTTTCCAATGTCTTACCCTACTTGATTTTAAACTTTTTAAATTTCAATGTCAAGATCTAATGACAAAGAGACTAACATCTCTCACTAGCAACTTTTGGTTAGAAGTCATACATGATGAAAACTTCTATTAATCCTCATTAATAATGTCTCTCTTTCCCAACGCACAAGACTCACTTCGCACTCTGTTTTACACTTGAAAAATATCCCTTGAGCAAGAAGATTGAATAATGGATAAAATAGTTGGGCAGACCTGAGTTCAAATCTTGTCTCAGATGCTTACTAGCTGTGTAGGGCAAGTCACTTAACTTTTCTGTCTCAGTTTTTTCAATTGTGAAATGGGGATAAAAATAGCACCATCCCTGCAGAAGTTGTACAGATCAAATGTTATAATATTTGTAAAGAACTTAGCATAGTGCCTGGCACATAGAAGGAACTTTTGTCCCCCTCCTCCCCACCTTTCATAATATTTTTTCACTAGTTATCTGGGATTATGCCTTAGCCATGCTAGGTGGCACAGTGGATAGGGCTCAGAATTAAGAAGAACAGAGTTCCAATTTGGCTGCAGACCCGGGACAACTCATTTAACCCTATCTGCCTCGATAGAGTTTCCTCATCTGTAAAATGAACTGGAGAAGAAAATGGCGAACCATTCTAGTATCTTCCCCAAGAAAACCCCAAATGGCATCACAAAATCTGGACATGAATGAAATGGCTGAATAACAACAAAGGTAGAAAGCTCCTTTAAGGCCGGAATTGTGCCTTTGCTAAACATTATCTTCATATTTTCCCATTAGTTCATATTTAATAGTTCCTTAATAAATATTTGTTGAATGAAGAAATGAATGCAAACCTGGTGTTATAAAACCTGGTCATGAAATATTCCAGAGCTGATTTTCCTGAACTGTCACACTCTACATTCCTTTTAAGCTTGGAATTCCTGGGCTCAGAGAGGCAGATTCTTTTGTCTATATTGACCTGCTAGTCTTCAGCTTTATATTATATTATTAAAATAATAATGGTGATACAATAATTATGTAAATATATAATATTTTAAGGTTAGAAAGGACATTCCTTAAAATAGTGTTTTATTTTATGTATTATTACACATTTTAGAGATGAAGATATAGTCTCATAGAGGTTAAGTGACATTCTGAGTGTAACACAGTAAAAGTTAGGAATACCATTTAAACTTGTATCCCAATATAGTAGAAAAAAATTGCTAGATACATGATTACAAAAGACAACGATTCCCATCTTGATTCCAATGCTCTATCCTCTGACAAACAACCTGTCTGAGATTCAATTTCATCTATACATTTTGGGGGAAAAAACATAACTGCAGTACTTGCTTTGAGAAGCAATAGAGTAGGTAGTAGGTTAGCCTTGGAGTCAGGAAAATGTTGATTAAGACCTGCTCCTGATAAATAATATCTGTGTGATCACAGGTGCATTACTTAATATCTCTGTACCAAGAGAGATCCAACTCTAGGTGGATAAAGCACCAGCTCTGAATTCAGAAGGACCCGAGTTCAAATATGAACTCAAGTACTTAAAAGTTGTGTGACTCTGGGCAAATCATTTAATCCCGAATGCCTTCCCCCCAAAAGGGGGTTAATTTTCAGTGAGTGAGGATTTAGTTGGTTTGAAGTCATGGAGAGTGTTTCATTACAGAGAATTCCCTACACTGATCAAAAAATCTTAGGTCCAGACCAAAAAGAAAAAAAAAGTGTCTCTCATGATCCAAACCAAAAAGGAAAAAAAAAAAAGTACCTTTCTAATGGGGTGGTTGTTAGGATTAAATGAGATACTCTATATAACATATTTTGAAAACCTTAAAACCCCATTCAATTATTAGCTATTTATTATGGCAAGCAAGGTAAGATTAAGTAAAGCTGACGTACAGGTAGATGAGCTGCCATGGAAAAAATATTTTTACCAGGCGAGATTTTTTACCACAAAGAGCCGTTCACTTCTGGTCTTTTTTGTTGAATTTTTCTGTCTCCTTTACTTGTTCTTTGCTCTCCATTTAAGAAACCTGTCTGACTCCAGTGGTTTAATACTCACTCTGCCCTTGCCTCCTTGAAATCATGTGGGAGTTTTCTGAGATATCCACAGCAGACTCGAGTGCAAAAGGAAAAATTCATGAGAATATGCGACCTGGATATGATTCCCTTAAGTAACCTCTGTTTCACATCCAGTTGATTTGTTTAAATCGAAAACATAAGGGGGACTAGGTGGTGGGTAAAGGTTAGGGAAGGGAGATTGAATTTAAGGCATAGATGTGTATTTGCATTTCTTCAGGGCTATTGGTAATTGAGAAGATAAAGCTACAAAAGACAAATAGGTGTTTCAATAGGCGGTTACTATTTTCCTCAATTTGGAAAGACCCAGAAGTAGGTTGCAGGGAGAAAGATGTGGTCTATTGAATTTGAGGTTTAGATATAGACCCAAATGTGTCACTGAAACTCTTTGGGGCTTTCCATTATTCTCATTCTTTCCTATAGTTTTATTTTTCCTTAAGAGAATTTGATTCACCAGGAAACTAGTTTGTTTCAGTATCAGCATGGTATAGGGCAGGTGTTATAAATTGCCACCTCATGGGGGACTCTCTCTAGGAGTACCTTGTTTTCAGAAATTCTAATTAGGCAAGAGAGTGTAGAGAGATCACTAGAGTTTTCTCTCCCCAGGCAGTGATTTTTTTTTTTTTTTGGTAGACTTGGGATAACTATTGGTGCATATATATTTTTCTCATCATTTATCATTTCTGTCTTGTTCCATTCTTCCTACTTTCTCCTGGGTTTGAGAGGATGCTGGTGAACTTCTTTATAATAGGTCTTTTTCTTTCTCTGAATTACCTCTTTAAGACTCAGAAGATACTGAACTGAATTTAGATTCAACCAGCCCATCACCATATGGTTTATTCATGTATTTAGTTTATAATTTTCTCTCTCCATACAGAAATCAGTTTTTAAAATTAGGGTCCACTTACCAATCTCAGAGGCTCTGGAAAAGGTAAAGTTGTGAAAGACAGAAGTAGTTTTCAGTGCCTGCCATGACAGCCCTTTGCCCCCTCTTTCTCTCTGTCATCTGTATGTGACAGTTGAAGCAGCTGGTGGCACAATGGATAGAGTTTTGGCTCTGGAGTCAAGAATTCCTAAGTTCACATCCAGTCTTGGGCACTTATAAGATTATTTATTCTGCATAAGTCATTTAATTTCTATTTGCCTCAATTTCCTCAACTGTTACATTGGAATAATAACAGCGCCAAATTCACATGGTTGTTATGAGATTTCAATTGTTCAGTCATTTCAGTCCTGTTCAATTTTTTCCTGAAAAAAAAACATTTAGGGTTTTCTTGGCAAAGATAATGCAATGGTTTGCTATTTCATTTTCTTTTCTAGCTGATTTTACAGATTAATAGGATAAAGTGACTTATGTAGAGTCATGTAGCTAGTACCTATCTGAGGGTAGATTTGAACTCAGGAAGATGTCTTCCAGATTCCAGATCCAGAACTCTATGTATTGCCACACTTAGCTCTCCAAATGAGATACTACTTTAACATTTTAAAAAAAGTATTACTTAAATATTCTCTTTCCCCATCTTTATTCCTATACCTTATTCTCTCTCTCTCTCTCTCTCTCTCTCTCTCTCTCTCTCTCTCTCCTTCTCTCTCTCCTTCTAGTTGTGATGATTCACTTGTATTTTTCCTTTGTATCATTCTATCCAGTTGCTCTATCTGGACCTTTCACCTCTACCTCCCTCAAAAAAAAATCTCTTTTGAATCTCCTTCTCTTGGCCTCTCCTAATGTGGCATTGTCTTAGCCAACTTATGTGCATTGGGCATTTTAATAGAGATTTTCTGGAGACAGTATCAGAACTCATTTTCTTCTGATGTAAAATGAGATATTTTGATTAGATGATTTGTGATATCTTTTCCTACTTAAAATATCCTATTACATTATTTTATTTTCTGGAATTCTTAATTTCTTATAAGACTCAGAGAAAGCACTATCCTTCTGATCCTTCCAGTTATAATTCTCTTCCCTGCCAACCCATAGTTTCCTAGTATGTGTTTTATATACCTATACATACATACATATATACACACACATATATGTATATATCTTTATTGTCTCTTTTGCTAGAATGTAAGGTGCTTGAAGGCAGAAACTTTTTATTTTTCCCCCTTCTTTATCCTTAGAACTCAGAAATGTGTCGCTCATATAATCAATACTTAACCAATGTTTCTTGAGTGAATACTTGAATCTACAAAGGAATAACTTTGGTGGCAAGAATTTCAGGTAGCATAATGAAGATATAAATGTAGAAGTGAACAAATCTTCCAGACATTCCTCAAATTATGCCATATCGGGGCACCTAAGTGTCACAGTGAATAGAGTACTTGGCTTGGAGTCAGCAAGATTCATCTTCCTGAGTTCAAATCTAGACTCAGATATGTGACTATGTGACTTACTAGCTATGTGACCCTGGATAAATCACTTTAATTTATTTGCCTCAGTTTCTCATCAGTAAAATGAACTAGAGAAAGAAATGGCAAACCACTGTAGTATCTTTGCCAAGAAAACTCCAAACCAAAGGGTCAGATACAACTGAATAACAACAAAATGACCATCTACTCTTCTCTTTCACAGTCTGTTCCTGAAATGTCTCTTTAAGAGCAGGAAGTCCATTTTCTTTCTGAGGGAAGATACTTATGTTTTGGTGGAGAGACTGCTGTCCATCAGTAGTCTATTTATATGTTTCTATGGAGATGAAAAGACAATAGACACAGTACATACCATGCAATGCATGCTGGGCACGAACACTGGTGATGATAATTAGTACACATAGAAAGATAACATAATGAAAAGCACTGGTCTAAGATCCAGGATATTTGGGTTTTAGTCCTGTCTCTGATACTGAACTATACTATCTTGAGTAGATCCTTTATATTTTCTGGAATTTGGCCTCCTTATCTATAAAATGAGGGAGTTGGACTAGACAATCCCTTCTAGCTCTGAATTGATGATTTTATGATTTATTGAGTATCTGCTGATAGAGAGAACTCAGATATTAGGAATATTAAGATACAACACATCCTTCTTAAAAATTGATGATATAGATTATGTATATATATATACATATAAACACACAAACATACAGAGAATAACATAAACTATGTGGAAATATATTTAATATGATTATACACATATAACCTATATTAGATTTTTTGCCATCATGGAAGGGGGAAGAGGAAAACATTTGGAACTAAAAATATTATAAAAGTGAATGTTGATGCATACCCTTTGATCCAGCAGTGTTACTACTGGGCTTATACCCCAAAGAGATACTAAAGAAGGGAAAGGGACCTATATGTGCCAAAATGTTTGTGGCAGCCCTGTTTATAGTGGCTAGAAACTGGAAAATGAATGGATGCCCATCAATTGGAGAATGGTTGAGTAAACTGTGGTATATGAATGTTATGGAATATTTTTGTTCTGTAAAAAATGACCAGCAGGATGAATACAGAGAGGATTGGTGAGACTTACATGAACTGATGCTAAGTGAAATGAGCAGAACCAGGAAATCATTATATACCTCAACAATAATACTGTACGAGGATGTATTTTGATGGAAATGGATTTCTTCGACAAAGAGAAGATCTAACTCAGTTTCAATTGACCAAGGATGGACAGAAGCAGCTACACCCAAAGAAAGAACACTAGGAAATGAATGTAAACTGCTTGCATTTTTGTCTTTCTTCCCAGATTATTTTTACCTTCCGAATCCAATTCTTCCTGTGCAACAAGAGAACTGTTCAGTTTTGCACACATATATTGTATCTAGGATACACTGTGACATATTTAACTTGTATAGGACTGCTTGACATCTTGGGGAGGGGGTAAAGGGAGGGAGGGGAAAAGTGGGAACAGAAGTGAGTGCAAGGGATAATGTTGTAAAATAATTACCCATGCATGGGCTCTGTCAATAAAAAGTTATAATTTTTAAAAAGTGAATGTTGAAAACTGTTTTTTACATGTAATTGGAAAAATAAAATACAACTAAATGTGGGGGGAAAGAATAACATAAACTCTTCAGTATGGTTGGGAGATGGTATTTTCATTAGGTCTACTCAAAGCTGTTGCTGCTTTCCTTCTTGCCACAACAGTCCAACTACCATGCCTTCCTTATTATGCTAAAACAAAATTTCATTTATCTTATTTCATCACTTTGGCCCTCTTCTTCAAGATAAATTTATTTTCATATTTATTCACAAGATTTTTTGCAACTATACATAAAAAACTTGACGGTAGCATAGATTTCAGAGCCAAAAGTATTGCAGAAGCCATTTTATACAGTCTTCTCATAAAGATGAAGAAACTGAGGTCCAGAGTTTGAATGACTTGTGCAAGTAGCAGCCAGCATTTGAACTCAGGTCCTTTGAACTCAATGCCTCTTTCCCTGTTTTCAATCCAGTTGTTTCATTGTTGTTTTTCAATCCTTTCTACAAATGCTATCCTGACCCATTTGGGGGCAACTTTAATTTAATTAATGGCTTATGTAAAAAATTAAGTTAAAAATCATCAGCTGCATGATGTCAGCTGCCCAGAATTTCTATGTAATAACTAACAAAATAATATTAATCATTGCAGCAACTTTATGGATTCAAAAATTTCTAGGGCAAAGAAAGCCTGCGAATAGATTACCATTCCTTTGTGGTGCTGAGACTCCTTCACAAAGATTCCTGTCTTTACTGCTGGTTTATATTCCAGACTGGTCCTCTGGTTTGAAGCTACGACTTTGCTTTCTAAACACTTAAAGTGTTACTGGGGAACTGAGTGTTTACATTCTCCCCCTCAACAAGTCATTTGTCACAGCCCACAGATGGGTCCAAAAAATAGCTCCTTGGACTACAATGAACATATCTGAAACTCCAAAATTCTGTTGTTATACTAAGTGCCCTGAGGATGAAAATGTTCCTGTCGTATTAACAGTAATATAATGCCTTGTTATTGTTTTTTGAACAGTAGCTTTGGGGAAGGTACTCCAAGTGTTCCACAGTCAATCTCTAATTAATTCTCAAAACATCTCTGTGGGAAAACATGGAAGGCACCCTTCTTTCATTTTTATAAGCAAGGACACCGAGGAGCTTGCCGCAGTGATAAAGAAATCACTAGTTTCTATGAAAGCACAATGAGTTTTCTGTGAAAACAGTGCTATAATAGAAATTGTATCAGCAATCAGGACTGACTGAGGTCAGGAACTGGACCAGTAGCACAGGAGCAGAGATGGGAAGAATCAGCTGGACATTAGGTTCTGGTCTCAGTTCCCTGAGTCTTCTGTCATGAGAGATTCCTCTTGAATTGTCAGTGTTTTTTTTAAGGGAGGGGAGACTTAGAGGAGGCACTCATATGAAATAGACAGCATGATTCCACTAATTCAGTTTTAATATCTCTATCTGAAGGATGTGACTCAGTACACTATAACCTTGTATCAATGTGTTGCTAAATGGATGATCAGCTACATGGAGCTGAGCTCCTTCTGTGTACACTCAAAGGTTACAGTCTTTCATTAGAGACAGCTGTGAAGGAGACCACACATCTGGTGTCATTGTTAGAAAACTGCAGGCTTTCCTAGTAAAAGAGGAGCCATTTATAGTTCATGGTTCCTCATGGAGGGTTAAATACTGTAAACCTTATGAGTAATACCAGAGCTGTGGAATCAATAACCACCTAAATGACCTTAACTTGGTATGCCCTAGAAGTGGATGAGTTCCAGAATGATAGACACAACATTACTGCATGGGGAAAATGCAATCTGGTGAAAATGATAAGTATCACGTTTGTGTTACTTTATTTGGTACCTTTCCCCACTTTTAATCAGTTCCGGCAGAACATGAGATTTTCAGATGATATGTTTTCAAATTTAATTTTACAAAAATCTCATATCTCAGGGTGACATTGCCCACCTATGAATTATGAAATCTGACAAATCACTACTGTCAGAGTGTTAAGCAAAAACAACAATAACAAGAAGAAAAAGTGCTCCTGCAGCAGAGAAAGGCACAGTCCTGAGAATGAGACAGGGAAAGACTGAGAATGGATGCTCTGAGAGCGAAACAGAGAAAAACAAATGAAGAAGGACTAAAAGGAAACTAGAGTATTCCATCTCATGATCTAGATTCTGAAAAAGTGAGAACATGGGAACAGAGGGAGCAAAGAGGAATAGCAGCAAGTAATCTGAAGAAGAGAAACAAGGGCTTTTTTGCAAAAAAAAAAATATTCCCAGTAATTTTTAAACCTTTTTTCATGCATTATGTAAAATAAATAAATACTTTTATTTTCATCTGCAGGGATTAATTATGTCATAAACCCCTTAGATTGTTAATTTGTGATTTGCTGTATCATCAGAATTCTCTCGAAATGAGCAAAGTGACTTAGCAGTCATTTACTATTAATGTCCATGTTGTGTTCTTTGTGATTGGCTTCTTAAATATATTTGTTTTGATTTTATAATTCAATTACAAAGATGATAGCTGGCACTCAAATGAGTTGTTATGGGTGACAAATGCTTTAGATCCATGCTCTCATGGAGTATAAAATGATTTCTATTAGTCCTAAGATAGTAGTTATTCAAGCTGGTGCCCTCTCCCCAGAAAATCACATGATGTTGTAATTATAATTATTTTAAATATATTTTTGTTTCCCCAGTTAAACGTAAAAACAGTTTTTTACATTTGTTTTTAAAATTTTGAGTTCCAGATTCTCCCTCTTTCTCCCCCCACTTTCCCACGGAGACACCCCATGTGAAGTTGTACAAACCATTTCCATAAAAGTCATGTACAAAAGAAAGCATAGATCTCTCCCCTGCCAACCCACCCCCCCAAAAAAAATCTAACAAAAAAACTCAAGAATAAAAAAGAAAGTTAAAAAAATTCTTCATTCTGTATTAAGACACAATCAATTCTTTTTCTGGGTATAAATAGTACTTTTCATCATAAGTTTCCTAGCAGTTACAAAGTAATTCAGAGCTGATCATCCCACAATTTTGCTATTACTATGTACACAGTATATTTCACTTTGCTTGAGTTCATGGAGGACTTGCCAGGTTTTTCTGATAGCATCCTACTTATCATTTCTTATAGAACAATAATATTCCTTCATAATCCCATACCACAATCCACTCAGCCATTACCCAATTGATGGACATCCCCTCAATTTTCAATTCTGACCCCTGAGATAAGAGCTGCTATAAATATTTTTATACATATAGGTTATTTTAAAAAAATCTTTTTTGAGATTCATGGCTAGTGGTGGTATTGTTAGATCAAAGAATATGCATAACTTCAAAACAAGTTTGAAATTATGAAAGATATGTTCATTTAAAAACTTTTTATAAAATATTTTCTATTGAGAGGGAATACTTAATCAGAATTTAGTAATCTTATGATATATATTTATACTCTTTAGGAATTGTACCAACTGTGAACAAAACCAACTGATTCTTAAATGTGAAGATAGACAAGGTGATTAAGGTAATACCTTTTAGAAGATAGACAAAGGTGAACTATCAAATGGTTAAGTTAAAACAGAAACCTTGGCTCAAAAATAACTACTGCTATGGCTACTTTTTTTTTTTTTTTTTTTTGCGGAAAGTATATTCTCTCAAACTCTGTCTCTGCTTCTGTCTTTCTCTATCTCTCATTTCCTTATTTTCTCCCAAGTTTGTTTGCATGTGGGATTCCTAGAGTGGCAATTCCCTTCTCATCTATAATTTATAATCTTAGAGCATTATCTGTAGGCACTGGGAAATTAATTGATCATGGCCATATAGTTTATGTGTGTCAAAGGCAGAAACTGAACCCAGATACTTTCAACTCCTGTGCTAATACTCTATTTACTAAACTACACTATCGTGGAATCATGTTCCTTACATTTGGCTAATATGTGATAGAGAATTGTAATTAAAACAAACTAAAACACCTATCAATAGAAAATGAACTAAAGTTGTATTTTCTCCTTTTATGTGGAAATTTTAAATATATAACAAAGTGATTGGCAACTCTATAAAGAGTACTTAGATACAACAGCAAAGGATACTTTAAAAAATGTTTATGTACACATATATTAAGTGTTCCAGTGCCCTAAATATTTGCATACTTGGCAATCCTTTACTTATTTTACAACATGGAAAACAAACAAAGAAACTAGAGTCTTCCTTTCCTTCATGTCCTTAAACTATTAATGTTGATAATTAAAACTTTTTAAGAGTAAAATAGTTATAACAGTCCATTTTGTACAATGACACCATAAAAATAAAATCTTATATTTACATAGACTCATTTTTGGGCCCCATATACACATTAACATACAAAAGCAGCATGGTATCATTTTTGAAGTATGGTAAATATTATTGTACCGTCTTTGCTTATAGGAGATGGAATTATCCAAGGACATATTCTGAATGAATTGAAGGTAGAGTTTAAATCTTTCAGTTTCTAGGTTCAGAGGCTGGAGAGTAAAATGTTTTTTACCTTATTTTCACTTGTGTTTCTATTTTTCTTCCAATTCTTTGGTGTGTGTGTATGTGTGTGTTGTGTGTGTGTGTGTGTGTGTGTGCGTGTGTGTATGCAACTTATACAATGCTCTAAAGAGAAGTACAGCTAGTGCCATTCTTTACTTATCAGAGATTTTAGATATGGGCTGATCTTTTGAAAAGTGTTTATTATGTATCTAATTGCTTGCAACAGATTATTTTGCCATTGGTGGTAGTACATCTTGTCTGAAAATGGACCCCAAGTGTTACAACTTGTATTATAAACTTTGTGGCAGTTTTGGACAACATTGGGATTGTATTCCCACCTCCAACCAAGAGATACTAAGTAGATGGATGATCAATACTAGAGGCAGATTGATCTATGTTCAAATAGGAGCTTTGACCTAGACTTTTAACCTCTTAGTATCTAAAGAATTCACAAAGACTATATGTTATAGATAGTTAGTACTTCACATTTATGGAGGGAGTTTCATACTGATGAAGGAATAGGTTAGATCACTTTTCTCCATGAAAAAAAAAAAACGAATGCACTAGGGATTTAAGTTGAGATTTGAGTCTGCCTGAGATCCTTACTTGCTCAGGATAGGGCAAGAAAGCTAGGACACACTGTATATTTTTGTTCAAATCTGAGTTCTTGCTGGTAATTCCATGCTGTTCTGATTTGAGGCATTTAAAATTAAACCATTTGCCTCTATGATTGCTCAAGAATTGCAGCAAGAACTGGTAAAGAAAATAAAAAGGACCAAAAATAACCCATTTTTTTTCTAAGAGTTCAGAGGAATGGGAGTTATCCTGGACCCAAGAAAAATTCAACAATTAGGATAATGATGTTAGATTAAATCAGTACTGAAACCATGAAAATGAACTGGGTACCTAGGGCTCATTGTTGCATGAATTATATTCTTAAAACAAAAACACATAGAAAGGGAACATGTTTTGTTTTTGATACCCTGTGTGAGATGTAAAAATAAGGTGGTTTACCAAAATGCTCTTTGAGATATGTGAGTTTTACCTGCCTATCAACCATGTGCCCTGTAGGAGCTGTCATTGATAGATTCATCATAAATCTTGATTCCATAGTGGCCTGAGAGAGCTGCTACTATATTTTTAGAGTTGAACATGAAACCAAAGTTCAGACTGATTATTTGTAATATGTACTTAAATTGCTTGATTATGACATAGTAAAGAAAATCGGGAGTGCTTTCATTATTTAGAATTAAAGAGATGCCACAATCCTGTGCCTTGAGGAAAAATTTTCCCAGAAGGGTATAGATCAATTGGCATTAAAGCAAAAACTCTCAATCTAAATTAAGAAACTCCATCTTAGAAGTATAAAATATGTAAAATAATAATAATAAAACTCTCATGCTCTCTTTTCTCCCAGTAGCAAGCTTGTGAATACATCATACTTTAAACCAATCCCCTGATAGCTCCAGACTAGTTTATGAAAAAATGAGAATTAGATTTCATGGCATTCCTTTTCTCACTCTCCTCCAAGCTGTCATTTGTCTGCCCAGGTTCTGCTGTGGTGATTTCTTTTTGCTGTTGGCTCCTGTCGCTCCTTCAAGTAGAGAAGAACTCTGTTGCAGAAAATTTTGGCTTGCTGTCCCCTGGCTTAGCAGACTCACAAAATCTGAAGCTTCTGATTTCCATAGATCTTCTTCTGAATCAGAAGGCCCAAATCAATGTCATTTTTAGTCTTTCCCTATTTTATTCTTTTACTTTTAGCCACATGATGAATAATCACTGTTCCTTTCTGGTGTTTCCATGTATTTCTGATCTCCGAGTGCTAACAGAATGTCAGTATCATTGAGCAATTTGTATATTCAACCTTTTCTTTTCTGTGCAATGAATGTCTTGCTATATACCAGAAGAACTACTTACTGGGCCCCAGTGAGAAGTCAAGGAGATAAGTTACATGGTACACACAGACATATTATGGCAGGTGTTAGAAAGGGAATTACCTCAGAAGGAAAATCCTAAAATGTGGTTCTCTCATGCTGTGTGTATAGAGACATCATTCAAATAAACTGTTAATGATTTGTCTGACTAGGCCAATGTTAAATGTATTAATGACTGACATCAGGACTCAGGTCTCTGGTCTTGCTCACTTCTTGAGTCAGAGAAAGTGAAAATACATAGGAGTAACAAGTTAAATATAAGGGTCAGAATATCCCTGAAATATAAGCAATCTCTCACTGTGACATAGTCTCTTAATCAGTTTCAAACTCAATATGGAAATACAACTGCTTCATGTCTTGGATTTCTGAAAGGCAAGTGGAACAGTGGATAAAACACTGGGCCTGGAATCAGAAAGACTCATTTTTCTGAATTCAAATCTGATCTCAGATATTTATTAGCTCTATAACCCTGAACAAATCACTTAATCCTGTTTGCCTCAGTTTCCTAATCTGTAAAATTAGCTGGAGAAGGAAAGGCAAATCATTCCACTACCTTTGCCAAGAACACCCCAAATGGGATCACAAAGAATTGGACATGACTGAAGAAGATTCAACAACAAACAAGGATCTAAAGGAGGTCTGGTGATGGGTACCTAAATCAGTTGACAATATTTTCCTCCATTCTGTACCCCTTGGACCTGATCTCAACTGACTAGTACTACTGATAGGAGAGAAAAGACTATATCAACAAGCATTTATTAAGTACCTACTATATATCAAGCGCTGTATTAGGCTATAAAGATACAAAGACAAAGATGAAACATTTCCTGTCCTTAAAGAGTATACATTTAATTAAGTATGATAAATCCTAATACATTGTCAGCTTTACTGAAATATTCACATATAAAAAGGGAACAATGGAGGGAGGAATAAAAAGCAAATTTCAAATTATAGGTTCAAACTCTTAATAAATTAAAACTATACTAAAATTTTGGGATACTCTGTATAATAGCTTTTTTTTCCTGAGGGAATTGGGGGTTAAGTGACTTGCCCAGGGTCACACAGCTGGAAGTATTAAGTATCTGAGGCCAGATTTGAACTCGGGTCCTCCTGACTTCAGGGCTGTGTATAATAGCCTTGAAATGAAAATGTCCCTTTTGAAAATAAAGTGATTTGAAGATGTGAATTGAAACTTGTTTAATCCTAATTTATGAATTAAAGGGAAAAGAAGAAATACTGATATATTTTTTCCTCTGGTTATTTTTAATAACTATAGAATTCTATGCCACTAGAACATTTTTTTCCACCTTTAGAAGTACAAAAGACATGCTTTGCCAGAATGAGATGGCCTGAGTTTTCCACTAAAATCTTCAAAAGAAGGCAACTGATATATTGGTTATCTGATATATGGGAGGATATGGGGGGAGAGAGGAAATTGCACAGGCTAAAAAAAAGTCTTGAATGGCTTTGGACCCTATTTGGTAGATGGAGTGGCCACACTGATAAGATCAATTTTATCTATCCACTGAAGCTCCAAAGTCAAATCTTAGGCTAAATTGTCAGTATTTATGTCCTGATAAATCCATTTATGTAGAAAGTACTTTGACTCCAGCATGTCAAGCTTGGGGATAAAAGAGCAGAATTGGCCAGAAAGGAATGAAAACTAGGCTCTTAGTTAAGCAGGGAGGATCTGGCAAATGTTATTATAGTTCAGTCAGGTAGCTGTTTGTGTTTTGGGAAGAAAAAATAAGGCAGGAAAGTGAAAACAGATACCATTGGTCAAGGGAAGTAGATTTAAAGTTTAGAAAACTTAAGGATCAAGAAAAGCAGCAATAAAGTAAAGCAGGGTTAGTGAACTCTGATCTAGGGCAGAGGTTGTTTTGTTATATTTCGTGCTTTAAGTTGGTTGTTGTGAATGTGTGTGCCCCTGGGCTGACAAGAGTTAGTTATAGCCAGAGAGAATTCATCAGACTACCTTTGACTGAGAGAAGCAGAGATGCTATGTGAACTCACAGATGATTTTGTAAAGGCAGTTTCTACTATAAATCTATATAAATATTCTTTTGTATAGCTACTGTTGTAAGACTGTAATGTCAACTATATATTGTCTGTGTCATTTAAATAAATATTTTTGAGTCAGTACTCAACATATGAAAGATGCAAAGGGCAGTGGAGATGGCATTTAAAAGTAAAAATGGTAAGCTGACGTCACAATGAACCTTCTGAAATTGTAGAAACAACCCATTTTCTATTATTATTTTCTCTAATTTATGGTGATGACATTTATATAGGACCTTAAAGTTTGCAGAGTTCTTCTTATTCACATTTCATTTGAAACTCATGGAAACCCTGTGCAATAAATATCATAGGTATTTTTTTCCTATTTTACATATTTGTAAGCCAAGTCTCAGGGACTCTCTCCTTCTAAAGGATATAATTATTTCATACAATTATGGAGTTGCCATACTGAGGTAGTTGCCTATTTCATGATTTTTTTTTAGAAATTTTGGATGAAATTTCCATTTCAAGGAATCAGAGATAAGGGGCTATCTGCCAACATGATTTCACTTTAGCCCTGACCTCAAATAAGTATTGGGAAATTGTGGAAAGAAAGTGACTATGCATAATGGATAGAGACATTTTTCTTTCTTCTATAAACATTTGAAAGACTTTTGTCCTTGAGTTTTTAAAAGCCAGAGCTCTGACCCAAAGGTTAGAAAATTAGACTGAATGTAGCCCTAACAAGGTGGATTCCAAGGTTTTTGGTTTTTTAAAAATCCTTTAAAGTAGGTTTTAAAAAGTAATAATTATGTTAATTTCCAACATATTTTACAAATGTGTTTATCTCTGGGAAATTTAAGTACACAGCTTTTGAACTCTTCCCAATTCCAGAAGCATGTTTTTATTTCTTCTGCTTATTTTCCTTAATTTTTTTTTTATCAAGATAAGGAGAGTTTAAAGATCTTTCCTTCATGGAAGGGTACTAGAAGAACATCAACTCTTCATTCACATTTTTGAAAGGTTTTCCATCTTGGGGAGGACAACAAATCAAAAAACCTGTATCAATGTGCAGATACTTTACAGCCCAATCCAAAAAGACACTGCAATTTTCATATAGAGTAGTAATATATGACCTAGACAAGACCCAGACATAGGCTCATGAGAAAGACTGTGAAGCTTTAAATTATTTCCTAGATCCCAGAAAAGAAATATGAGTAATCACTGGCATCTACCAATCCAGGATAGTCTTTGGGGGCAATCAGTGTTCAAGAGAAGACAAGGAACATCTGGAAATCAGCATATTTTTCAGCGTGTTTGCACCCTGCTAAGTTCATATTTCAACACACACATATGAATATGTGAAGGCACTCATACAATTCTGAGGGGGAAAAATCAGCTTATTCTCTTCCTTTGGGATTAAGAAATTTCAGCATGCCTAGAATGAAAATAATTAGGAGATAATTTTCTCTTCAATGTTTTCCAAGTGTTACACTAGTGATTCAGTGCACACTGCAATACATTTTTATTTCCTTAAAAATAATGTTTAGCATTTACCAGGAAATATCTAGTTGAGAATATTGGAAACCAAAAAATGAATTTCTAATTTCAATAAAATATTATCAGTGACATGTCTTTCTCAACTAATAGTCACAACCCCCCTTTCTAGATCCTGTCTTCTCATCCTAAAGGGAAGAGGAGAAAAAAAAAGAGTCAGAAGACAGCAAAAGAAAAATGGGAGAAGAGAGAGAAAGGAAATAAGCAGAAGGAACGGGGAGGAAGACTAAGGAAGCAAGAAAAAAGAATGGAAGAGAAAAAATGAGGAAAAAAAGTAGAAAAGAAAAGTGGAAGATGAAGAAACATAGTGATAACAGCAATATGAGAACAATTATAGCAATAATTAACAAGGTGATGAAAAGTGAGATTAGAAGACAATGTCCAAGAAGAATATGGAAAACAGTGCTGATCTTGGCAGTTTTTCTTGAAAAAATTATAGACATTTTGGGTTACAGAACACAGAGCAACAGGGAGTATAATAATTTGTATTTGTAATTTGTGGACTAATTTTCTTCCAAATAATTTAAACACCGAAAAGATCCCATGCTTTAAATTATTTATATGATTCAACTATTTGAGTATATGAGCATTACCAAGAACATATGGATGATTACATATATGGTCCATGTATCCTAGCATTGTCTCTAATAGCAATAATTACAGATGGTTTGTATGAAGCCTTCTCCAAATATCAAACTTAATGCTTTAGAACTCTCTCACTCTTTCTTTCAAATCACAGTTTGTTTTAATTTTGTATGTATAATCTGTTTATTGATCTCTACTTCTTGGTGCCTCTACTATTTATACAAGTGGAAGAACTGCGACTTGGAAGGTAATATATTTCAAAATGTTGTTCCCTATAATATGAAATGTATATCTATCTATCTGTGTATATATCTATATCTATACTTATGTCTATATAAATACATGCATATACCCTTTGATCTAGCAGTGTTACTGCTGGGCTTATATCCCAAAGAGATCATAAAGAAGGGAAAGGGACCTGTATGTGCACGAATGTTTGTGGCAGCCCTCTTTGTAGTGGCTAGAAACTGGAAACTGAGTGGATGCCCATCAGTTGGAGAATGGCTGAATAAATTGTGGTATATGAATATTATGGAATATTATTGTTCTGTAAGAAATGACCAACAGGATGACTTCAGAAAGGCCTGGAGAGACTTACACGAACTGATGCTGAGTAAAATGAGCAGGACCAGGAGATCATTATATACTTCAATAACAATACTATATGATGACCAGTTCTGATGGACCTGGCCATCCTCAGCAATGAGATCAACCAAATCATTTCCAATGGAGCAGTAATGAACTGAACCAGCTATGCCCAGAGAAAGAACTCTGGGAGATGACTAAAAATCATTACATTGAATTCCCAATCCCTATATTTATGCCCACCTGCATTTTTGATTTCCTTCACAAGCTAATTGTACACTATTTCAGAGTCTGATTCTTTTTGTACAGCAAAATAACGGTTTGGTCATGTATACTTATTGTGTAGCTGGTCATCCTGCCATCTGGGGGAGGGGGTGGGAGGTAAGAGGTGAAAAATTGGAACAAGAGGTTTGGCAATTGTTAATGCTGTAAAGTTACCCATACATATAACATGTAAATAAAAGGCTATTAAATAAAAAAAATGAAAAAAAAATAAATACATGCATATATAACATATATGTAATGTATGTGAGATATATGTGTATATATAATATATATTCTTGTTTTCTTTCAAACTTTAAGGGATGACAGTAGCTCTTGATTTGGAGTTTAGTCCAAATCCAAAGACAGAATCCATCTTTATGATCATACCTCGATCTTTTTAGAGAAGGCAATATGGCATAATATAAAAAGTCCTGTATTTGGAGATGGAACACCTGAGTTAGAATCTCAATTCTGTGTATTTCATACCTGCCACTTCATCTCTATTTATCTTGTTTTCTTATTTAGGAAATGAAACTGTTAGACTAGGTGTTTTCTAAGGTCTAAAAACAACTTTATCTCTATGATCCTTGATGATTTTATATGCTTTGAACTTCAATTTTGTCCTTTTCAGATCAAAGATGTCAAATCTTTTCATCTGTCCTTGTACTACCATCACCTTCACAATAATTCTGTGAGATATGTATTATTATTATTATCATCTCCCATTTTATAGATTAACGAATCACCTTCAAGATACCGAATCACCTTCAAGACCTGCATTACGGTCATTCTACTCTGGATTTTTATTATTTATTTTTTAATAATAATAATAACAGTAATTTTCTTTTTAGCTTAGGTTGCATGGTCCTTACTCTAGGAGGCTGTTATCCCTAAGGACTTCTAAGGTGAAAATGATGAGGTCCAAAGTAATGACATTTCTGTCAGGATGATTAAAACCTACACTGGAATTTTAAAAAAAAAGTCTTGTTCACATTTTGTTTTCAATGAATCACTCAAAATGTTTATAAAGATGATGTAGGAAGTGTCAAAGAAAGAGTGTGTTCTTTTGTGTAGATGCTATAAGAGAATCATTGTCACTGGATAAACAGCATAAGATTAAGTAATTTTTAATCCTAATCTTTTTATATCTCTCCCACCCTTTCTTTTTTATTTTCCTCTTCTGCTTTTCCCCCCCTTTTCTCACTCCCACCTTTCTTTCCTCTTCTCCTTATGATTATGCTGGGATTTTTAAAGGCACAAGTCAATCACTTGTTTAATTTCTCTCTCTCTCTCTCTCTCTCTCTCTCTCTCTCTCTCTCTCTCTCTTTTTCTCTCTCTCTTTCTCTCTCACTCACTCTCCAATACATACACTAACTACAACTATATTTCTGAAGTGTGCAACAGATCTTCTGAAGGCTGCTTCACAGATACTCATCTAAGCTATATCCAGAGGGGATGAAAACCTTCCTGAAGTCTAGAACTTGAGTTCATTCTTGGTGCAACAAGACAATAACCTCTGGATACATTTCCCCCCTTTTTATGATAAGAATCCTGGGATTAGATTGCATAACTCATAAATACAGAACAATGTACTTGAATACTGACAACATGATTCACAGCTTTGGGCTTAAGTAAGATTTATTACTGTGATTGTATCTAATGCAAAAACTTAGAAAGAAAGAGAATGAATGAATGAATAAACTATAATTACGAAAAATAGCCTTTAAAATTAGAACAAAAAGGAGAATGCTATAGGAAGAAATCAGGAGAGAACTTAGATATTTTAGAGTGTAAACATCTTTGTCAATGATTAATAACAATCGTATGTATATGTGTATGTATATATATATATATATATATATATATATATATATATATACATACACACATTAATTCATAAAGTACATGGTGAGCTTACAAGCTTCTTGACATTTTTGGTGCACAGACCAATTTCATTCCCAAATCCCTTGATGATTGCCAATGGGAAAAATTTGTCCTATATAGTATCCTTGTAATGATTCCCAGAGGCTTCATGTAAACATCGAAGAAAAAGAAAATGTTAACCTCTCTTGTAATTCACAATGTCAAAGAAGAAAACTGCACTACTTGAAGTTAGGAATTCTCACATCTGTTACTTCTCTTGCATTCTCCCGACATGAAACTGACAGTACTACAAATGGGACTCTGTCAATTCAGTCTAAATGGTCAAAAGATTGTTTGTAAAATACTTTAAGGAATTTAATTAAATCAGAAAAACCAAACAAGGACGAAAGCCCCATCATGTGACTTCTGATATAATAGCTCACTTCTTGTAATTTTATAACAAATGGAATCTTTTCTGTCAAATGACTGTACATTTAAGTTTCAAAGTCACCAAATTCTAGCCCACTGTGAAGGTAGAGTATGTAACCCTGTGGTATCTTGTGCCAGCTGAGAAGAGCAGACTTCAGGGAAAATTAATTGACAAAGATTAAATACATAAGGATAATGAGATTGTTAAAATAATTTGGCAGGCTTCTCCATATTTCATTTCTAGTACAAGCTTGCAAAAGAAAATCATGAGTTCTGTTTCCTTAAATATGAATTGTAGAATTTCATTATAGGATAGTGTGATCCTTCTCTGATTATTACTTTCCTCTCACTATTGAAAATTTTGAAACATTTGGATTAAAATTGTGCTCCATTTTTTTCCCCCAGTTCTTAACAAAGTTAGTTAGAATCTGGTCTTGATCAAGTCAGGTCAAGAAGCTTTTATTAAATGCTTACTACGTACCAGGCATTGAGCCAAAAGGAATATAAATACAAACAAAAAGTCCTTGCCCTCAAGGAACTTACAATTCTAATAAAGGAAAGAAATACATAAAAAGGGAGGGAGTAGAAGAACAAGGAAAGGCTGCAATTTTCTTTGGGGATAATAAAGAAAGGAGCATCAGGAGTGTAACTTAGAGAAGAATGAAAACATAGCTGGATTGTGTATCCTTCTTAAAATGGAGGTCCCAGCTAGTCATAAGAAAAGGGTGACAGAAGGTAGTTCTGGTGTGTGAAGTGCAGGCTGATATTAATTTCCAAGGTGAATTTAGCATGGTTGTTCCACTTCTTAGCATCCACAAGATCTTTTTGGAAGGGATCAATGAGTTTATAAGTAATAGCTTCATAGCAAAAGTTGAAGAGCACCAAGGAAATCATGCTTAGAAAGATTTAAAACAAAGATCAAAGAAATAGGACAATATTAGTCCAGTCCTGAATGGGGCTAAGGTTGGAGTTTATTACTAGTACAGAGGACTAATTATATTTCAACCAGCTGGAATAATGTACTCACTTGAAAGACTCTAGGATAAATAATGCTAAACCCAGGTGATATTTCTATAATGCTTTAAAGATTCCAATAAACTTTATATACATCTCCTTTTCTGTATAATAGTCCTATGAGGTATTTATTCCAAATATTATTATCCTTCTTTTACAGATCAGGAAACTTAAGATTCAAAAAAAAATTAAATGGCTAATAAATATTAAAGATAGGCAGAATTTATGTGACAGCTAAGTGGCCCAGAGGATAGAGCATTGGGCCTAGAGTCAAGACGATTTGAGTTCAAATCTGTCCACAGACATTTATTTTGTGACCCTGAGCAAGTCATTTAACTCTGCCTTAATTTCCTCATCTATAAAATGAGCTAAAGAAGAAAATGGAAAACCATTCTGGTATCTTTGCCAAGAAAAAACTAAATGAGGTCATGAAGAGTTAGAAATGACTGAAAATGACTTAACAAACCACCACAATGGGATTTAAACTCAGAGCGCTGACTCCATCCACCATACCATGCTGCTTCTATGCCTTCCTTGCCCTTCTGTGCCTCCTGAAATGCTCTCCACTCTTGAAGGCCCAGAGCAAATTTCATTCCACTTTGATTAATATTGACTCTGAACTCCTACTGCATTTATATTCAATACTTATTGCCTTCTGAGTTGGTGAGTCTGGGCCAATACATCATGATGAACAGAAACGGCTGCTTCTGATACAGCTGCTTCATTGTCTGGGGCTGCATCTGTGTTCAGCTATGAAATGTCAGATGCCCTTGAGACACTAATTGTTTAGTACTTGAGAACACTGTTCCACATAGGAGACAGCAATTCATTAATTGACAAGTTTGACAATGATCTCTCTGACTATGCTTTTTAAATTTGTAATGATTACCTCTTTTCTGAGGAAACCCCTCACATTTAGTTAATTTTAGGACAATGTAAACTTCTTGAGGGTAGGGACTATCTTGTGCATAATACTTGCTGACTGATGGATGTCACCACCTACTCAGAACTGGGCTCTTTTACTCAGCACTTATAATCACCACCTTTTTGACAGATCTGACAGAGCAAATGCTAGTACCCAGGAAGACATTTTTTAGGTAGTGATTCCCTATCATTTTATGTCACCCAACCCACCAGTGTTTGTTCTTAACACATCTCAATAAATTTCTTCAGATCAAACACATCCCATAATAACATGTGGGATCTTAATCTGTAGGTGGAAGGAATGGGCAACATGGAGAAATTAAAATCACTCACATCATCAGCTTAATTTAATACTTCATAAAGGTCTGTCTTTTTATGAAAAAGCCATATTATTATTCCATAAGGCAGTCACTATTTATTAGGGCATTTTATGCTTCACATCATGTTTTCCTGCAGAAATTACCTCTCATTTAAGGTGATTCAAAGCAATTCCAAAAGATTAGTAATAAAAGTGCTATCTATCCACATCCAAAGAGAGTGCTATGGAGACTGAATGGGGATCTAAACATAATCTTTCCCCCTTTATAGTTATTTGTTTGCTTGTTTTTTCTTTCTTGTGTTTTTTAAAAATATGTATAGAGGAATTAAAGAGGTTTAACCTATATCAGATTGCTTCCTATCTTGAAGAGAAGGGCAGGGGAGATAAAGGAAGAAAAATTTGGAATACAACATTTTGCAAAAGTGAATGATGAAAACTATTTTTGCATGTATTTGGAAAAACATAAAATACTATGAAAATAAATAAATAAGTAAATATCTCTCATTTACATGAATGGAGCAGGTCAAACAAAAGTATATACAATTTTTTGTATGTATTGGGAAAAAATCAAATATTTAAAAAATAATAAATAAAAAATTATCTTTCATTTACATGAATGGAGCAGATCAAACAAAACTATATAGACACAAGATACAGATAATTATGTAATGAATCTATAATGTGTATATCAATATACACAATTTTTGTCAATACAAGCTATATAGATATATAAGATATATGTGCACAGTATATAAATATATATTATATATATGGGTACAAGGTATACATTAAAGAGATTGGCAGATTGGTAGACAGACAGACAGACAGATAAATAGATAAAGAGAAAGATAGATGATACAATAGATAGTGCAATAGATAGAGTGCCAGGCTGAAATTAGCAAGAAATCTTGGGCAACCCACTCTTCTCTCTTAGTCTTAACTTTCTCATCTCTAAAAGTTTGGGATTGGTTTTTTTTTTTATAAATATCTGATCCTATGAGCTATCCCAAATCTTTGCCTGAGCAAATACAGTTTTGTAATTTGAAAATTTTTCAGATCATTTTGAGTTCAAATCTGGCTTTAAACACCAGCTGTATGACATTGGGCAAGTCACTCAACCCTGTTTGCCTCAGTTTCCTTTTCTACAAAATGAGCTGGAAGCACCTACCCCAAAATTGATCATATATTAGGGCATTAAAAACCTCACAACCAAATGCAGAAAAGTAGAGATGTTAAAAGCATCCCTCTCAGAAAATAATGTGATAAAAGTTACATTAGATAAAGGGCTGTGGAAATATAGATTAAAAAATTATTAGAAACTAAATTATCTAATCCTAAAAAATTAGTGAATCAAAGAACAGATCATAGAAATAATAATTTCATTAAAGAGAATGATAATAATGAGACAATATACCAAAACTTATGGGGTGCAGCAAAAACAGTATTTAGGGAAATGATATATCTCTAAATGCTTACATCAATAAAACAGGAAAGAACAGATCAATGAATGAAGCATGAAACTAAAAAAAAATCTGATAAGTTAAAAACCCCCAATTAAACAACAAATTGGAAATTCAGAAAATTGAAGGAGAGATTAATAAAACTGAAAGAAAACTATTCAACTAATTAATAAAACTAGGACCTGGTTTTATGGAACCCCCCCCCCCCCAAAATAGATAAACCATTGATTAACTTGATTTTAAAAAAGAAGAAAACCAAATTACTACTATCAAAAATGAAAAGAATGAATTCCCCACCAATAAAGAGAAAAATTAAAGCTATTGTTAGTAGTTATTTTGCCCAAATATCTAACAATCTAAGTGAAATTTAAAAAAATATTTACAAAAAATTGTCCAGATTAAAGAAAGGGAAATAGAATACTCAAATAATGTTTTAGAAACAAACATGAACAAGCCATTCCCAGGACCAGAAGGATTCACAGGTGAATGATACCATACACTTAAAGAATAATTCCAATATTATATAAACTATTTGGAAAACTAGGCAAAAAAAGGAGTCCTGCCAAATTCATTTTACAATACAAATATGGTACAAAACCAGGAAGAGCAAAAACAGAGAAAACTGTACACCAGATTCTCTAACGAATATTGATACAAAAAAATTTTTTTTAAAATAAAGTACTAGCAAGATTTTAGCAGTATATCACAAAGATCACACATTATGACCCTCTGGAATTTATACTATGAATACAAGACTGGTTCAATGTTAGGGAAAATATCAGCATAAGTGATCATATCAATAACAAAACTAACTGAAATCATATGATTACTCAATAGATGCCAAAAAAGTTTCTGACAAAATGCAACCATTCCTATTAAAATCCCAGAAAAATGATTAACTCTACTATTATTCAATATTGTACTAGAAATGCTAGTGATAATAATAATACAAGAAATGGAAATTAAAGGAATTAGAATGTACAAGGAGGAAACAAAACTATAACTCTTTGCAGATGATATGATAGTATAAAAACCAGTTGAAATAAAACAACTTCAGCAAAGTTGCAGGATATAAAATAAACTCACATAAATTGACATCATTTCTAAATATTACCAACAGCAAAACCCTTTTTATTACAAACCCTTAGAAAAAATATCTTTCACTCTTTCCTTACCTTCCAGTCACTTTTTTTTTTGGTAAGCTGGCCACCAAATCTACCATTCTACTGAAACTGCTTTTCAAGATTATTAAAATCTCGATTTTTTTGTTTTCTCATCCCTTAGTCTTTTGACCTTACTGCAGCTTTTGAATATGTTGACCATCCCTTTCTGGACACAATTTTTTTTACCTTATTGGCCATGACCATTCCTATTTCATCATTCATATCCTACTTGCTAATGTGTGTGTCATCTAAGGTCTGTCCTGGCCTCTTTCTTATTCATTTTCAGTATTTTCTCTCAATGATCTCAAAAGTTATTATATGTTCAAGGGACATTTTTAGATGGATGATTTCCAAATTCATATATTTAAATCAACATGTCCAAAAAAAAGAACTCATCGATACCACTACACACTTGTCAGATTGGCTAAGATGACAGGAAATGATAATGACGAATGTTGGAGGGGATTTGGGAAAACTGGGATACTGATACATTGTTGGTGGACCTGTGAACAGATCCAGCCATTCTAGGGAGCAATTTGGAACTATGCTGAAAAAGTTATCAAACTGTGCATACCCTTTGATGCAGCAGTGTTAACAACTGGACCTGTATCCCAAAGAGATCTTAAAGGAGGGAAAGGGACCCACATGTGCAAAAACGTTTGTGGCAGTCCTTTTTGTAGTGGCAAGAAACTGGAAATTTAATGGATGCCCATCAATTGGAGAATGGCTGAATAAATTATGAGTGCTATGGCATATTATTGTTCTGTAAGGAACGATCAGCAGGATGGTTTCTGAGAGGCCTGAAGAGATATGATCTGAGGCTAAGTGAAGTGAGTAAAACCAGGAGATTATTATACACTTCAACAACAAAACTATAGAATGATCAATTCTGATGGATGTGGCTCTCTTCAACAATGAGTTGATTGAAATTACTTCTACTTGTTCAGTGATGAAAAGAGCCATCTACACCCAAAAAGGGAACCATGGGAACAGAGTATGGAACACAACACAGCATTCTCACTCTTTCTATTGTTGTTTGCTTGCATTTTGTTTTCTTTCTCAGTTTTTCTTTTTCTTCCTTCTTGATCTGATTTTTCTTGTGCAGAAAGATAACTCTATAAAAATCTGTATACATATATTGGATTTAACATGTATTTTAAGACATTTAACTTGTATCGGACTATCTGCCAGATAGAGGAGGGGATGAAGGGAAGGAGGGGAAAATTTGGAACAAAAGGTTTTGCAAGGATCAATGTTGGAAAAATTACCCATGCATATGTTTTGTAAATAAAAAGCTTTTTAAAAAAGAACTCATCCCATTCTCCATAAATACATCTATCTCTAAATTTTCTTATTTCATTTATGAAGGTACTACCCTTCTTCTAGGAACCAAGTCATATAACCCTAGAGACATCTTTGACTTTTATCTCTTCTTCTTCTTTCATGGTGAATCAGTTTCTAATTTTATTGACTTTATTTCCACATTATATTTTGCATTTTTTGATTGCTATCTAGCTTCCTTGTTTGTAGACATCCCCTCTTTCTAGTTTATCTTCCTCACAGCTACTCAAGATTCCTAAGATGCTGGTTGGACTCTGTCACTTTCATGCTCAAAATCTTCATTGTATCCTTGTTGAAATTTTTCAGTTCAGCATTTTTAAACCCTTTGAAATCTGTCTCTTACCTATTTTTCTAGGCTTGTTTTACTCTCCTTCATGAACTCTGTTTTCTGACCAAACAATCCTACTACAGCTGTTTCCTGAATAAGACATTCAACTTCCCATCTCAGTGCTTTTGAATGAATCCTTTCTCATCTATTCCCTCCTTAATGCCGCTGAGCATTCTTGGCTGTTTTTTGAACTGGTACTTTCCTCCCATAAGAAGTTTTTTTCTGATCTATTTGGTTTGGGACACTCTTTTCTTTCACAAATTATCTTGTATTTACTTAGGTGTGTAGATGTGAGGTCCTTGTACCTAATAGTGTCTGTTGTTCATAGCAGGTACTCAATACAAGTTTGATAATTGAATTAAAAGTGTTATTTGAAAACACTGTGGGGTAGTAACCATAGTATGGCCTTTGGGGGTAGATTCAAATCTGAGTTTTGACATTAGTTTATGTTATACTGTTTACTTCATCTTGCTGAGTCTCAGTTTCTCCATCTGAAAAATTCAGTAATATTCATATTACATATGGCTCTGAGGATATGCTTTATGAAACATAAATTCCAATATAAATGTTTTATTATTTATAATTTGGACAACCAAATCAAACTCTTGCAAAGAGTCAATGAAAGAATGGTGTGGGAAGAAAGGTGCTATAAATTCTTAGAGGACATAAACTAGACAGAAAGATATAAAAAGTTTCTCAAAACTCTTAAGTCTAGCAAAAGAAGTCAGTCAAGCTGAACTTTTAATGAGATAATATTTAAAGACTTTTCTTTAAGATTTCCATCTAGATTAATTAACAGAATTAATAAAAAACACTTTTTACATTTTTATTCTATTCCAGGTATAATATTATAAGACCTTTAAGAATTTATCTTGATTACTATACTATTGATGGCTAAATTTTGTTTATTTTTTATCAGAAGAGTCAAATTTTTCTAGGAACCAGAGAGATCAAAGGTGATTTCTGCTAATTAAGGTCAGTGGGTAGGAGAAAATAAGTTCTGAAGTACAATGTACAAAGCACAGATGGAATGGCACTATGTGGCACTGTCATATTTAACAACTTTGAAAATATTCTTCCTAGGTTGATTTGACAGTGGTAAAATCAGCAGAAGAATTTGCTTTAAAGTAGTCTTTTGAGGTATAACTCCTGGGGATACATCACAACTAAAGGTGAAAAAAGTTTGTATTCTTTGTCCACATCAAATCTTGAATCAGATACATTATTACCTTTACAAGGTAATATTTTATAAGTTTAAAAAAGCTTACTAAAACAACTTAAATAATTATTAAGATAGAGGGCAATATGGTACACTTAAGAGTAGCTAGATGGAGCAGTGGATAGATTGTTGGACCCGGTAAGGGAGGCCTGAGATTAAATTTTGCTTTGGGTATTTATTTGTTATGTGATTCAGGCCAAACTACTTAACCTTTCTCAGCTTTAGTTCATTCATTTGTAATTGATTCATTCATTTATCCATTGATTGATAGATTAAGACTGGTTCTTCCTATCTTATCCAAGTAGAATGGTTATGCACAGGTGTACTCCCACTCCCACAGTGACAGAAACTTTGATCTGCTCCATTTCCATCATGAGCTAGTTAATAGCATCCTTGGAGTTCATCTTCTTAGTGATGCACTTGATGTGGACACCTGATTGGTTTCATCCCCACTGCAGCTGCAAACTTCTGAGCTCAAGTGATCCATTAGTCTAAGCCTCCCCCAGTAGTAGGGATTATAGATATGTGTACTACATCTAACCTTCCTCACTTATAAAATGGGATAATAATAGCATCTACCTCATAGTGTCTAAGAATTAAATGAGATAAATTATGTTAACTATTTTGTAAACCTCAAAGTACTATCTAAAAGCTAGCCATTATTATATTAATGTGATACAGAGGTCATCTAGTTAAACTCATACTACATCCCTGACAAGTAATCATCCAGCCTTTCTGTACAGGTCTTCAGTAAAAGAGAGCTCATTAAATCCAAAGGCAGCCAATTCCTCTTTTTGGACAGCTAACATTTTAAGACATTTTCCTGTAAATTCCTGTAAAATTGAGCAAAAATATTGCTTCCTGTAATTCTTACACATTTATCTTAATTCTGCCTCTTGAAGCCAACCAAAACAAATTAACAAAAAAAATCCATGATGTGACAACTTTTAGATATTTGGAAACCATAGTTTTGTTCTCCCCAAGTCTTCCCTTTCCAAGCTAAATCCTCCTACTTCCTCTAACATAAAATTCACAGAATTGCAAATGGAATGTCCTCAGAAGACTTCTAGTCAAAGTGATAAGTGATGGAGAAATCTGTAACATGCCTGAAAAGCAGAAAGGAAAAGGAAGGAAACAAACATTTATTCAGCACCTACTATGTAACAGACACTGTGCCAATATTTGCAAATATTATCTCATTTGGTCTAGCCAAAAATATGTTAAATAATTTAGGTGCCAAGCACAGACCCCTGTTTAAGCAAGAATTCCTATAGTGAATGTCAATATGATTTCCAAAATTGCCCTGTGATAACAAAGCTTAAACATGTTGATAGTGCTTATCTCATTACTGATTCCTGATCTCCCCCATATAGTGATCAATTCAGCATCAGTATGACAGATTTTGAGCTATCTATTCTTCAGGGATGAATACATGAAAATAGAGAAGGATACTGATTTCTCCAGTTTTTCCAGTGGGATACCAGCTATTCCTCAGGAACACATAGCTATATGATGCCTGACTAGATCTAGGAATTTCTCACGTCTATGACCATAAAATCAAGCAAAATTAACTGGCTCACATTAGGACTAGATCTACTGCTTAGTTATATTAATATGTTATTCCATATAACTTTTCTAATTTGCCTGGAATCCAGTGTACAACATTTGCATATTTTTCCTTACCTCTATTTACCACTGTCCTTCTACTTCCACATACTGCTCAATAACAATTTTTCTGGCTAAGAAGATATATAAATCCATCTGTAGAAAAGCCTCAGAGTTAAACTATTATGTAAAAATTCCACAAAAGTATATCTAAAGGGGAACAAAAGGGAGTCAGAGATAATTACATTTCCTTTGGACCTGATTTGGGGTTGATGAGTATGTCTGCAATCTGTATATAAGATTTACAAGAAAGGTCACCTTCATTCTTACAATCAAAGAAAAGGAAAGGGGGAAAAAATCAAACTATATGATTAGTGCCTAAAGGAGAATTTGGCTTAGTAAGTATCCTAAAGCATAATCTTCTCTTTGTAGTTCTGGAAGTTTGGTTTTCATGGAAAGCTATGCTTGTTAAAGAATAATTAAGGTTCTCCCAAGAGAGATGCCTCTAGCAACATAACGAGGGCATTGTCTCTAGGTGCCTTCATTAAAGTGGCCTGAGTTTTCTTTCTGTATGTAAAAAGTATTGAAATTTGTTAGCAAGATTTTGTTTTGTTCCAGTTATATGTTTTCTTTGGTAAAAGGAACTCTCAATAAGGAAATTTCCTTTATCAATGCAGATTGGTCTATTCTCTGCAATTTATGGTCAGATAGTATTCTGGGGTCATTAAAAGGGGAAATATCTTCTCCAAGGTCTCACAACCCAAAGTCTTTTAAACCCAATCTTTTAGATTCCTAAACTGCTTCTCCAGCCACAGTATCATATAAGAAAAATTAGTTAAAAGAGGAAATTACCAAATGGACTTCTTGCTTCTATCCCAATCCTGGAAGAAGCCCTTGAGGTGAACTCCACCTTGTGTCCTACTATCTCTACCCATAGAGATTGAGGTTTGTTTTGAGGGAGGGAGAGGTATTTGTATGAAAAATGCTAAACTCAAATAGAAATTGGGGTCATTAGTAAATATAGATTCCTGTGAGCAGCATATTGACTTAGACTTAATATGTAATATTATCTATGTCTTATTATATTTAATTTAGTTAGTTAACTATTTTCCAGTTATATTTTAATTTAGTTCAGTGGGAGAGTTGGAGGCTGAATGTTTGACATCGGTACACTGTGACTCTCTTCCTCTCTGACTCCAGTCATGAGTACTTTGTGTCCCATGGTCTTAAGTGCCATTTCAAGGTCTTCTCTCCCAAGTGATTTTTTTTTCCTTGAAAAGTTGATTTGAAGGAACTTTTCATGCTGTCAGAATGATTTTGATATTCTTTTTTCTTGGTGAAATGAGGACCAAAAAATAACTTGACTTGAGAATGAAGGGACACCAGGTGGAGTCAATAAAAGTTTTGTTAATCTCTTGGCAAGATTGCAACTGAACAGAAACATTGATAGAGTAGTATTTTTTATACAAAGGAATTATTAATATCAGTAAAGAGAATATAGATGAATGGAGCACTAGAATAAATTTCTTTCTCTTTGAACATTCTCTCATTTCAGATTTGCTCCAGTATGAAGATCTTATTTATTATTTCTGAATGAAAGTAGAATGCTGAAAGTCCTATTGGCAAGAATATTTAAGGTTAGAAATATGTGATTCTTTCTACCTTAAGAACTCACCAAACAGTAGAGTCTTAGGTCCATGGTGGTCAAATATTCACCAGTCAAATTTCTTTCTTCATTAAAAGCTCATATTTTTAGAGAATCAGGAAGGGCTACCTTTAAATCTTGCCTTTACTATATACTGACTATATATCCATAATTCTTTCAAGAAACTTGGTAAGACTATAGTTACCAATTTGCATTGATAGAGGGAGTTTCCTTACCAAGAGATCTGAGTGCTAATGAAATCCCTGGTTCATACAGAAAAAAATGGCACTGGAATGGGCAAAATTCTGATGCTGTGATTTCTTCATTCAATAGGGCCAAAGTAAAGATGGCTAAAGAATTCTGGTAACGTTTAGCACACACCAGAATTTCATAGGTTCCATATTTCATACTAATTTGACTTAGTGGTTGGAATTTTTCATCTTGGTAAGATGTCAATTTCTTTTTTGAAGGACATTAATTTTTCACATTAATTAATTCAGACCAACTAGCACAAAATTATTTTTTCTCTGTGGATTATATTCAGGATAAAAATCTCTCCACTATTGAAAATGTTAGTTTATATAATTTGGGAAACATTGCCTGAGAAGGGAAATGAAATGCATGATTCTCTACTGAGAGAGGAATTGGATGTCACCCAGATTAAGCAAATGGCAGCTGTGGAGAATATTGAGAACTGCAAATCCAGTCTTGGGGGAGATTTTCCTCTAGGTAGAGGATATGAGGGACTCAGCCTACTGTGGATTCTGGGAAAGCTGTGTGTGCTCATGTACATTCATGGCACTGAGAATGTTTGTAGGAACTCAGTGTTTTGCCAAATATTTTAATAGGGCCCAAGTTTTGAATGGGCTAGTTTTAACTCCATTCAAGTGAGAGACGTTTGTTAAAGGAAAAAAAAATATATTCATTTTTCTGACCAACTACCCCCACCCTTTTTATTTTCCTATTTAAGACTTTTATTGATAGAGAGATGATCATGAAAATAACCTTAAAGAACTAAACTATATTTTCCTTAGAAGAAATAAAATAAAAACTGAGAAAAGCATTACCACTTCTACATACTTCTTGGTACCCACATATTTCTAGCCACTGGAGCTGCTTCAATGTGTGCTGATAATAAATGTCTATGTAATACCTCAGGTACTCTTTCTCCACACACACACTATATATATATGTATACATATATATATATATATACATATATGTTACATATTCTCCATATATTTATATATCAAATGTTATAACTAGATCTATTTCCTTTGATCCTCACAATAATCCTGTGAGGTAGATGGTGTTATTATCCCCATTTTACAAATGAGGAAATTATTGTTGAAAAAGTTAAGCAATTTGCTTAGGATCATACAGCTATATGCTTTAGCAGGATTTGAACTTATTCTTATGCTTTTCTCATTTTAGATATTATTCTATGCATTATGTTATGTGGTAGTACCAGTAATACTGGTTTTCAGTTTATCACAGTGAACTCTATTTTATAAGGGAAAAGAAGAACAATGAATATTTTCCTTCTGCTAAGAAAAATATACAATCACATCATGTTTTTCACACAAACTTTTGATAATTCCCTATTATATTCAGGATAAAATACAAACTCTTTACTGGTCTTTCTAATCTGGTTCTGATCTGCTTTTCTGATCTTTTTTTCATATTATTTCCCTCCAGGCACATTGTGCTCCAGTTAAACTAGCTATGATCTCGACATGCCCCTCTGCCATTGGGCATTTGCATATCACAACCCCAGTGCCTAGAACAGACACTATCTACACTTCTAACTATTGACATCCTTCCCTTCTTTCAAAGCACAAGTTAAGGTTCCAATTGGGTTTTCGCTTTCTAAGAGACTCCTCTACATTCCTCAAGGGGAAAGAGATTTTTCCTTTTCCAAATCTGTCATGCCTCATTATTTGATATCTGCTATAAACTTGGGACATTTTAATTTATAGAATTGTATGTAAATGTTTTAGTCCCTATAATAGACTGTAAGCTCCTTGAGGTTAAGAATGATGCCGTTATTTTTAATCTTCATATCTTTTGCATCTAATTTAGTACCTGAACATAATATGACATCAATACTTTTGTCGAATTAAATTTGCTGAAGGATATGTATAAACCAAATGATACAGAGAGGATAAATAAATCAATCCACAGTTTTTATTGTTGTTGTTTATCCTTCATTCTTGAAGAGGACCAAGAGATTCATACTGGATAAATAAATCAATGCTTATTAAATGTTTACTAGAGGATAAGCACTATGCTAGACACTAGAAGTGGATTGCCCTCAACTGTATTTCACATATGCAGGGATGGAGCAGATTCTTGTTTTATTATGGAGTTGCCCTTTTCCTATCCTTCCTCCATTATAGCAGTCAGTCCCCATGTAAGATGGATGCCTGCTGGTGAGAAAAATGTTGAGAGCCATCTATTTCTCTAGGAACCTATGGCTCTTATAGTAATGGCTGTACTAATAACTGAGTACTTGAAGGTTACTAAAATGTTTAACATAAATTGCCTGCTTTGACAAAAGATTTTGCAATTTGTCAATACTAAAAAATTACTCATGCATATATCTTGTAAATAAAAAAAGAAAAGTAAGGTAAGTGAGAATAAACAAACAAGAGTGAAAAGGCAAAAAAAAAAAAATAAATTGCCTCCTTTGGGTCTTATAATAACCCTTGGGAGAAAAACAGGGCAAATACTATCATCTTCATTTCACAGATGAGGAAACTGTCTTTGAGAGGTTAAACAGCCTAACCAAGTTCACATAGCTAGTAAGCAGCAGTCAAGACTCAAATCCAGGTAAATTGATTCCAAATCTGCTCCTTTCCCCACAATACCTCAGTTTCACTTTATAGCCAAATCTTGCTTTCTTCTTTGGGAAGCTGAATTTCTTTAAATTCAATTTTTCCCTATGTGGGCCAAAAGTTTACTGTGTTTCCTGGAACAGATTTTTATACAGTCTCAATAATATATCATACATTTCTTGATGGGAAGAATCCATGAAAATGTAGGGATAGAGAATTTGTTTTGGGCTTTTGCATTCTGCATTATTTCTAGAAAGGGGAAAATATAGAGCCTTTTTTTTCTCTTAATAATCACCTAAAGAGTGTCTTTATGTGATGATATCCCATTACCCAGATCCTGTTAGTAAAACTAAATGTTTCTCAACAATGTATATGAACCTAGAATAGGAAGAGAAAAGAATAAGAAGAAAATAAAGGAGGACAAAGACCTACTTCCCTTCCCATCTCCCCATTCCTCCAGTCCTTTGGGCCTATATTTTTCACCCATTGTAACCTAACCATCCAGTGTTTATGTCACAGTGGAAAACCTTGGGAGTGGTTGGGAGGTCAGAGTGAGAAATCAGCTCAGAAAACAGACATTTCTTCAAATACTTGGTGTTTCTATAGTGCTTTCTGGTTTTATCCAGAGTGCAGAAAATTAACCATGAGATGAAAACACCTTTTTCTTTTGTCACGTCTTGGACATGAGGGAGGTAACAGCTGTGTAGGTAGTTTTGGGGGAAACATGAGTGTGAAAGAATGGAGAGGGAGAGAAGGAAAGATGAGGAGTGATTTCCTGTAAAGAAGAGATTAAAGGTCCCCATAAAACGGAAAAGAGCAAAACATCTGTGACTAGAGGAACCAAGATACCCCAGTAATTAATCATCTCCTTGTAATTCTAACTCAGAACTGTCCACACCAATGTGGTTTCCTGCCCCAGTGGTAAACAAAGCAGCTCCAATAACAAAGATAATAAAATTGTGTTACAACTATACAAATACCTCAAGCTCCAGAAGAAGGCCTTCCTCTATCTCTTTAATTCTGCCAGAAAGGAAAAATGTGACACTACAAAGAGAAAACCTCAAATATTATTCCTCTGTGCCTCAATTTATTCATGTTCCATTTAGGATTTATTGGAAACAATAAGTATTCAATTTCTTGTTACCCTTGAAATAAGAACTTGAAGGCATCTGGAATTTCACCTGCTGGCATCCCTACATCACTGCTCTTAGCACAGTGCCTAGTACATAGTAGGCATTTAATAAATGTTTCCAGATTGGCTACAAAGATATGGATCAGAACATTGCAAGACCTTATACAGAATAGGCAACTGATGGATGCTTTCTAAAGAGTGGACCTGTCAAAGAGGTGTAGAATTAGCCTTCTCAGATATAATTTAGGGGCTGAGATGTTTTGCTTGACTATACATAATTGTTCCTTAGAGTGCTTTTATTTGGAGGGATAATAATATCAACAATAATAAAAACTGACAAATATATATTGCATTCTATATACCAGCTACTATGCTAGGTGCTTCATTATTATCTCATTTGATCTTCAAAACAACCATGGAAGGTAGGTACTATTTTTAATTCCTATTTTACAGCTGAATAAACTGAGGCAGATAGAAGTTGTGACTTGTCTAGAGTCACACAAGCTAGTAAGTGTCTTAGGCCAGATGAGATCTTGGTACTCTATCCACTGCATCCTATAGTTGGGTAAGGAGTTGGAGGGTAGTGATAGAAAAGAAAAGAAAAATAGAGAGCATAAATAATTTTTTTTTAATTGTAGAAAAACAAAAAAAGAAGTACAGAAAAGGAAAATTTGTTACTACCTTGTTAAATTTCATTGCCCTAAGACTTTTAGGACACCCTGTATATATTTTTAAAAAACAAACTATGTTAGCATATTTTAGTTTCTCTCCTTTTTGCCCTTTGTCCATTGAAATATTTATTTGTTGATAATTGTTAAGTTCAAATAGGTTTTGAACCTATTGTTCAATGTTCTGGACTCAATATTCACAAAATTAACTGGTGCCCAGATAGCAGACTCATTCCTGGACTCTCTACATTCTATCAAGCCTCTCTGTCTCTCCTTATGAGTAATAGTGAGTGAACAACATTATCATGACCACACAATGATCTGGTAGTGCTCTGGAGGACTAAACTCACCAGAAATAGGCTAAAGCAAGAAAGTAAAATAATTTGCTTTTCCCCTTCCCTTAACAAAGGATGTTGGGGGAAACACTAAGGGGAATATAGAGATTAAATAGCTGCAGCTCTGCTAAAATGCGTATTCGCCTTGACTGGGACCTCTGTGAGTAGAAACATCATCGACATGGAGAAGAGAGGAGCGATAGCATTAGCCTTCTGGGAAACCAGGAAAACAACCCTTGAAGGCTCTTCAGCAAAAAAGCCAAACAGATGGTTTTAGTTGCCACAGTCTTTGTTACTGATCTGATATGGGGTATTATGCAAAGCATTAATCTGGGAGTCTGGTGAAAGGAATACAGAGGTGGAAATTGGGACCTTAGAGATCTTGAGGAAATGACAGCTTGAGAGCTTGTAAAGTGATTTATAAATGCAACTTCATTTGATTTTTTTTTGAAATGGGAACTCTTAATGGTCTATTTTACAAATGAGGATACTGCAACTCAGAATGGTTGAAAGACTTGCCCAGTTGGAAATTCTGAGATAGATGTCTTCATCTGATTTTGCATCTAGATGTTTGAGTTAATGTCTTACTAGTAAATGTCTGAGATAGAATTTGAATCCATCTCTTGGCTCCAAGTTTAGCACTCCTCCTCTGTTCACTACTAAACATAACCCTAACTCACTACCCACTATGTGATGCAGCAGATAAAGTACTGAGATCAAATATGGCCTCATATACTTACTACACTAGGCAAGTAAGTCACTTAACCTCTATCTGTCTTAATTTCCTCAACTGTAAAATGGGAATTAAAAATAGCATCTATCTCCCACAGTTGCTGTGACGATCAAACAAGATTATAATTATAAAGCACTTAACACAGCAATCTTCACTATTCTACTTCTCAATTTAATCTCTTTGAAATTCAGTCTCAACATTTAGGAAAATAAAGAGAAATGATGCCTTAAAATATCCCTTCAAGATACACTTATTCTCTCAAACTCCATAGCCAAATGGATCACTTGTAATTTTAAGACAATTATCTTCTACAGTTCTCACTAGTCAGTTGAAAAAATGGCTTCAAAAATGAACTCTTTACTGAGTTAGAAAAAATAATAACAAATTTTATTTGGAAAAGCAAAGGATCAAGAACTTCAGAGAAATCAGAAAAAAAGATGTCAAGGAAGTAGATTCAGAAGTATCAAACTTTAAATTATTTTATAAGGGATAACATTGTTGAAGTGTAAAAAGGGATCATTGTAATTATTTTAAATTAAAATTTTCTTGTATAAATATAATCTAAGTATCCAAGAATAGAAACACTACAGAAAATTGGGGGAAAAAACTTTCATAGACAATCTCTCACACAAGATGTGATTGAGTTGGCATACTGTTGTGGTATAGGAAATGATGAACTAGTTAATTTAGAAAAAACATGGAAAGACTTGGACATATGAAAGTATATGCTATCCATTCTCACAGAGAAAAATGAAAGGTGGAAATAAAAACAGTAATAGTCTTACATAAATGGGTATGAGTGTATATGTATTTATGTGTATATGTTTATAGATATCTATTTACAGGTATGTGTGTATGTGTATGAATAGGGGAGTGTGTGTGTGTGTGTGTGTGTGTGTGTATGTATGTATGTATGTATCTACGTTTAGTTATAGTCTCTGGGGAGGAAGAAGGAAAAATAAAATAAAAAGTACATAGTAGAGAATAAAAGAAAACCAACAAAGAAGCAAAGGTGGACAACTTTGAAAATAATATGTGCTATTTATTGTATATATTTTCTTGAAATGGAAATTTATTGTATTAAGTTGAATCCTTTCCTAAGATCTGGTGTTTTTTCTTTTCTCATTTTGTATTCAAGTTTAAAATTTAAAAAAAAATTTAAAATGAATCCTTTTTGCATCTGATTCATTTCCCTAATTATGGGTTTCAGGGCCCTGTGCCAATTTTTTTTTTCTACTTATATTACTTTTCTTAATCTTCTTCTCTAGTCACTCAATTTATATTAGTTAAGCAAATTTGTGTTTGGCTCTTCTTACCCCAGTCCCTCACCAGGACCACCTTCTTTCTATCATGCTGTTTCATGTGGAGCATTCTCCCACCTTCAATCTGTTGAAGTTTCTCTTCCTCCTCCCTCCCTCTTTCCAAACCTCCGTGCAAAGCCTTCCCAGACATACTGGATGAGTTGAGAACTTTCAAATCTCTGCCCCTATTTTAAACTAATCCATGTCTTTTATAAACCTTAAAGCAAGTACCCAAATCTATGTATTCAGTTCCTATATCATATTCTGCATATGTATCATATGTGTGATATACTGCTAAGAAGGTAAGCTCTTAGAAGACAGAAACTTTGGTGTGCTAATATTTCCCATAGCATCGAACACATTCTGAGTGCTTGATAAATTTTAAGTGACAAGAAGAATAAACGAAATGAAATACCTGAAAGTGCTTGCTACCTTAAGGGGAAAATACATTAAATAAATCTAAAGCATTATTATTAATTGAATGTCAGGAGGTCTGATCTCAAATGGATTGAGCCCCAAGCTTAGAGGTCTCTATGGACCTACAGTCATATTTCACAAAAACCTCCTGATAAGTGCTTTTTGGTATTGCTTTGAGGCCACACACACACACACACACGGCTTTTGGAAATGAGTCACTGGAGATTTCAATGGGTCCCTTGCCTCTCAGCTCTCCATCATTCCTCTAGGTTATTTTCATCCCCCATTCAGTTTTATCCAGTTCTCATATTGCCTGAATCTTTTTATCTGCTTCCCTAATGTTCGCATTGAGATTTTTCATTTTAATCTTGGTATGTGGTTGTCTCTAACGTAGGTGCAGTATAACTTTATCAAATACGACCACTGATAGCCAGGGTTACCTACCACTTTTTCTTGTTTTTTAGTGATTGCCTGGTAGGGCAAAAAAAAAAAAAAAAAAAATCCTTGTTCATCCCTTTAAATCAGAGATTCATATGTAATTTGAGGTTTGCAAACTTGATTTTTTAAAAAAAGTATTTTGTTAACTATATTTTAATATAATTAGTATTTTTGTAATCATATATTTTATTATATATATATACATACATATGCCTGTATATATGTATACATACATTTGTATATATCTATATGTCTATAATATTATTTTGAGAAAGGGAACAAAATCTTTACTACACAGGTAAAGGGGTCCAGGAAAGAAGAAAATTAAGAATCTCAGTTCAAAATGCAAAAGAATGAACTAAACTAATTCTTTTAAAATTAGGATCTGAAACTGGGACATAGAAGGTTGACTATGGGCTGAATCTTCAAAACTAGATTTCTTTGAACAGATAGAATCTTTGGAATTCTCACCAGAGAGAGATAGACAGAGACATAGAGACCCAGAGAGAGAAACAGCAACCCTGAGTGAGAAGTGCTATGATTCTTATCATGACAATTTTATAGATTAGCTAAGGGAAGTAGAGATAAAGGTTAAGTGCCCAGGAACACAAATTATTAAGTGACTGAAAAAGGATTTGAATTCAGATCTTTCTAATCCCATATCCAGCTCTATCCATTAGATCCTATCTACTTAGATCCTCATTTTACAAATAAAGAAAATGGAGATACAGGAAAGATAACATTGATCAAAGCCACATGGGAAGTAAGTAAGCCTAAGAGGCAGAATTTATATCCAGATACTGTGATTTTAAGGCAGTGTTTTTTTCCTCCAAGGTGTCTTCTACATTTTATATGCTTTGAATTTGCTCACTCTGCATATATTATATCTCCCTAGGTAGAATGTAAACTCCTTGAGGGCAGGAACAGTATTTTCACAGCATAGTAACCATCTCATCAATTGCTACAGTTTCCTCTTCTTCTCAAAAGGACAGGTATTTTTATTACGGAGCTGTTTTTTTTTTTTTTTTTAATGTTTTCCTAATGATAAAAAAGAATATCATGCTATTCTTTTAATGAATGAATTGAATTCTACACCTTTCTACTTTGCCTTCTTTGTTTAATTTATAATGTTTCTATATCAATCAAGTCTGCCTCTAGCTCATGGAAGGAACTTACATGACATTACAAATACTTGGGGATGTGAGGTCTGGAATTCCTTCCTGGGTGTGATTTTTCAGCAGTTGATGGCAGAAGCTTTTGGCCACAATGTTTAGGGCTTCTAGGATGACTTCACTGAAAGCTACCACAGTGAAGAACTTTTAGCTACTGATGTTCAAATTTAAGGCACCTCTCACACTTGGCCATAGACTATTGACAAACTTTCCTAAATACCCTCCCTAGTCCTTCTGCTGACTGTGTTCCCTAGATTATTATCCCAATTTTGGGGACAGGATAGGGAGGGAACTACAGGTAGAACGTGGCAAGGAGGGCAGGTAATTGGCTCACTATGCTGGGCAGAGACATTGCCTCTATTTCTTAGAATTTATGAAGGCTGGCCCATTAGCTACATTGTGGCTAGATTACTGAATTAGGGACTTGGCCACAAGATAAAATATATATTGCCATTACTGATATGGGAAAGTGATGATAAGATAAAATCCCAGAACTAAAGATCTGTAGCATTTTAAAAGTTTAAGAGACATAATTTCTGGGTGATTTAATCATTTTGATAAGGTCTTCAATGTTAGGGTGGTTAGCAGAGGAATTGATAAAAATTAATCCCTGAGGCAGATATAGGGAAGGCTTTGACAGAGATCATTTCAGTTCCAAGATCCCACCTGCTGGGGAAATGGTCCAGTATGAAATCCAACCTATGACAAACTCTTGAGACCCACCCTCTGTAGAGGTCTTGGGCAGTTTCACCTGGCCATGCCCTGTCAGAAATCTCAGAGGTTAAATTTTCCCTGCAAAATCTACTTATGGGCCATCCCACGGCTGCTGCCTTCTTTTGGGTCAGTCCCCACACCACTTCTTAGCCCACCCCCTTGACAAGGGGTCTCTCCCTAACTCCACTATCCTTCTAAACCCTACTTCTCCTTACAGCTAACTAACAATTTTAGGGTGCTAGGTCCCTTTCAGGATTTAGCCTGTCAACTAAGGGAATACCCCAATTTCATGGATTGCTGTTGGGTAATCTTGAATTCTACTGAGGAACTTGTCTTTATGCGCTCTCCCATTCTATTTCATATTTACCATTTGTGGTGTCTATTGTATCCCTTCATTTTGACTGTAATCTCTTCACTAAACAAACCTACTTTTTAATAAAGAGAATGGCCATTGTGGATTCTTCACACGATGGATCCCAATTTTTGGTATATGCCATTATCTGGAGTCTATATCACCTACATCATTTTGGTTCTTGAACCACATCAATTTTATTAATAATGTCAGCATGTTTTTTTTCAAAAAGGTGGTCATTTGGCTCTCTCTCTTCAACCAAAGATGCCCCTAGTGATTTCTAAGGGTGGCAATCAACTCTGGTTAGCAATTAGTGAGAAAAGGATTTTTTTTCTCTTTTTTTTTTACCTAAGACAATTGGGGTTAAGTGACTTGTCCAGAGTCACATAACTAGGAAGTGTTAAGTGTCTGAGGCCATATTTGAACTCAGATCCTCCTGTCTTCAGGGCTGGTGCTCTGTCCACTGCACTACTTAGCGGTCCCCAAGAAAAGGAATATTACAATAAGAATGTGGGTTATATTACAATGAGAATCTTGGGGTACATGATTTGGATCACCCAAATCTTTGTCCAAGAGACTTATCAATTTCCAAAAGTATTTTGTTTTTCCAAATACATGTATAGTTTTTAACATTTGTTTTTGTAAGATTTTCCAAATTTCCAAATTTTGTTCTAAATTTTTTCTTACTTCCTTCTTTACCTTCCCCCTCCTTAAGACAACAAGCAATCTGATATAGGTTATAAGTGTACAATCCTAATTATCAATTTCTAAATCACCTGTCTCATAAAAAGGAGAATCAACATTTCCCCAGGCCCATCTGAGTAAAGACAAAGAGCAGGATGGATCTAACCATTAGTCTGAACTTAGAATTTCTTTTACTGACTCATGAGATCTTGACCTGGGTAAATCTCTGCCTAAGATTTCCCACACTGGTTGTTTTCTGGATAAGGAAATAGAAAGGGGGAGAAATCTTGCAATAATGCTATAATGCAATAATTAATTAGTTATTAATATGAGAGAAATAATCATTTCTCTCAAATGTGAACAGGTATCAGCATTGCAACTACAAGTTGATATGGAATTAGCATTGTTTGAAGTTACTATAGAGCTGGAGGGACACATTGTAGGTCATAGTTTAGGATGCACTGGGATGGTGGTCTGAGTCCCAGAATTTAAGCTTGAGCCAGCTGCACAGGCAGAGCTCTGGCCCCAGGGAGCATGAGGTTTTATCCCTTAGTATGTTGAATGGTGAAGGTCAATTTATGAGTACCTATTCAATTCTTAATCCTATTTTCTCACTTGTCTTTCAGGGGCACCTCTGGGAAGATGCTTTTTTTTCCTGTCTTGCTTTATAATTGGCTCATACCAAGTCTTTTTTTTTTTTTCTCTTTCTCTTTCTCAGAAACCCCCATAAAACCCTGGATTTTTTTTAAGATAAGAGTAAAGGGGATAAAGGTAGTTGGAATGGGGAGGTACTTTACTGGTCACATTTCATGTACATCAGACTATTGATCCTAACAAAGAAACAAAACTACATAGCAGCTGAATTTTCTACAAATAGTAGATCATATTTGTATTGTCTTGTAGTAAGAATAGCTTAAATCGTGTTGTTCAGAAATGGGCAAAATGGAAAGGCAGTACACTGAAGTGGAATAAATGCTGGATTGTAGTCTGGGAACCCTGGCTTTGCTATTCCCAAATTAAAGGATGGAGTCAGCTAGGTGATAGAGTAGATAATGTTGAACTTTGGACTTAATTTTAAATTCTGACACAAACTTTTTTTATTGTGTGACTCTGGACAAGCCACAACCTCTCAACCTTAATTTCTTCATTTGTAAAATTAGTATGTTAATTATTATGAAGCTCCAAATTCTGGGAGAGTGAGGTTCAGAATGTAAAAAACTCACAAAGGCATTATTATAGTCACAAAGAGTCTTTTATTGTTGTACAAAAGGTTCACTGGCTAATCAAAATGATTAATCAGTGAATTGTGAATTGAAGAGGGCTATTTAAAGATCAGTGGGAAGAGGCAGAGGGGAAGTAAGATTAGGGCCTAGAGAGTTAGGGAGGTGTTAAGCAAGGTCCTTGGTGAGAATAAACTTGCATGTGTATTGTCCAACTCAACAACAGCAATAATGGGATACAAGGAAATGAAATATGCTAATATAGGATAATGAAGATGCTGTGGTCACAAAGGTTATCTGTACAGTGAGAATGTTTCCAGTCCCCTACTCAGAGGAAGAAGGGTTCCTTATCTGTAATATCCTTTGGGTTGAGTAAGTCTTGGTCATGTTAACAAGGTAACAGTCTCAGGAATTCGATATCCCTTTGTGTGTGATAAGGTGGTCAATAGGAACAGGATGGACCCATTAGAGTTCACATCATTCCTGGCTGTACCACATCAATAATACCTTCCTTAGAGGGTTGTTCTGAGGATCAAATGAAAAAACATTGTAAAATACTTTACAAACTTTATGAAAGTACATGAAGGCTAATAATAACAATAATTTTAAGCACCCTTTTAGAGCTAAAACCTGTTTCTATTTTATCTTTTAAAATACAACAGGATTCCTCTTTACCTCATAAAAGTCTTGAATATCTTTTAGAGACTCTTAAGTTATTGACTACATGCACTTTTTTTGTTTCCTATTTTTTTTTGCCATCTTTCTAACAGATATGTCTTAAAGCTAAGGAATGTCTTTAACTTAAATAGAGGATATATTATTTCTATAAAACCTTGCACTCACAGACTGTTAGGACTGGAAGAGATTGGCTTTAATTTAATAGATGAGAAGACTAAGGTTCAGGGAAGTTATCTAGCAAAGAGACACATGGTAAGGATCTGAAAAAGGCAGGACTCGAATCTAGATCTCTTGATTCTTGACCTTTGTAGATTAACAAAATTATAAGAATTCTCATAGTTGAGTATCGACTGCAACACATTGTTTTTTCTTAAGTAAACCGGAACCATTTTTTTGGGACATGTGACATTCTTAAAAAAGCTTCTAACTTTTTGAATTATATGTTAGAAGATCAATTAAATGAGTTTGTCACCTAGATTATTTTACCCTCTGGTACAGCTTATGCTGACTCATATTTATAGCACAGAAGGTGCTGTAAAGATTGACAGAAAAAGAAATACTTGAATTTCACAAGTAGGGGGCTGAGAGTTCTTCACTGAAATTATGAAAGTCTGCTTTGGGGATCTTTCGTAAGTCAAATTTCCTTGGAACAAAATTGACAGTCACTGGGATTCTGTCTCATCAGACACAAATAAATGATTTGTATTCCATTTTTTCTGTAGACTCAAAATAGTACTTATATTAAAATCAATTTCATATAGCACTCTCAGCCCATTAGTTCTAGCTTTGATTTTTATTGCAATCAACAAGTTTGTTGTTGATGTCAGGTAGGTCAGTTTGCCTGATTAACCTGTGAAAAAAAGGGCCATCTTATTTCTCTGCCATAAATCAGCACACAGAAATAAACAGATATTATAAAAGAAAATAAATTCAAGTTCCAGAATAAGAACTTCTAGTGATTCTAAATGATGTAGGAAAGAGAGAGAGGAAGGGAGGGAACAATTTGATTTGCTCAGCCTAAATTGACCCAGAAAAACTAAGGAGATTGGAGAAATAGCTTTGGCTAAGGAAACATGACACAAAAGTCAGAGAGGGGCAACACTTGCAATATGCAGTATCAAAGTGTCATTTTAACAAATACATTTTCTGAATCAGAGAGACACTTAAATGGTGGTAATAAAAAAGTCTTTCCTCATTCTGTTTTTCAACTGTCATTTCCCTCTCATTCATTTACAATGATGTTAAGTCTCCATTTCTTCCTGACAAAGTATTTTCAGCAGAACTTAAATCTGCATTTCAGCCACTGCCTAAAGCTTTTTTGGCCTTCCTTCTCTGCTCTGCTAGTATTCTGATGGAATGCCAAGCTAGGGTGGTAAAATGGACTTTGGAGAACTGGGCTGAACAAGATCCACTGCACTTGGAGACCTCTCTAGGGCAAGGTAAACACCATTGCTTCTTTGAGCTTGACCACATGTCTTCTAGAATACTAAGAGCCATCAACCTCCCCCAAACCACTAGAAAGGTCCATTCATCAAGGGAGTAATCTTTAATACTAAATTACAGGAAAACCAGTCAAAGACTCTTGGCTAAACTTGTGATTACTACCTCAATTTCTCTCCCCAATTCCTCTCTCCTTCCCCGCCTTCTAAATCCTTGAAGGCTTATGTAAAGATCAGGAAGAGTGAAGAGATAACTTTTATTTACTCTCAAATTCTGTCCTTGGTCATATGTGCTGTAACAGAATCTAAGGTTATCACAGAGATTCAATTTTCAAGATCTTATTTATAACATTCCATTATGGATGGTTGATGGTGGTGGTTGTGGAGAAGAGGGAGTCATTTGCTAATAACAGGTCACTGGACTTTTTAACAGTACTGACAATCCTTTAGTTGTAAGGAAACATTCCTAAAGTCAGAGGCTCTTAACTCTGTTGGTTGAATGTGCTGAAATAATATAATTATTGTGTGCTGCAGATATCTTTCTGTCTTTAACATTTATGAAGGAAAGTCAATTTTCACTCAAACTGGTTTCTTTTCATCTGGTTTTCTTTACAATGTTTATGCCAGAGTTTTATTGCTGGTAGTAAAGAGTGTCCAAGTATGTTATGGGAATAGCAAAATTCCCAGTGCTTTAAAATGAATTCCATAGGCCCTTGAGTCAGTTAAAAGCTGATTGATTATATACCAAATACATCCAAACTGGTATTTATAGACGATCACATTTCTTCAGCTCTATCTGTCATAAGAGTGAACATTACATTTGGGACTTGTGATGCTAATATCACAGACAGCCATGAGCAAAAATTACTGCAGATTCTCTATGAAAAGGAAAAGGTATTTTTAAACTGTTCAGTGATTTAATAAACAATGCATGCCAATGGATTTCTCTGGTGAACAAAGATTTAAAAACATGTGCTAAACAGGTGTGTAGAAAGTGTATTTGAGATTTTATGAAATTAAAACATCACAACATCACTCATGAATTCTGGTGAGAGAAGATGCAGAGTTAAGGATAGGCACATGACAGGGAGAAATGTGTGTGTATGTGTGTGTGTGACGTGTACACAAAAGTACTTTTTTAAGTAATTCATTTTTAAATGGAGAAAACTGCTGCAGTTTATGGTTTCTCAGTGCAAGGCTTGTCTACCTGTTCTGAGCTAGTATGTCTCAACTGTCATCATGGCTTAGAACTTGATACCACCCACATCTAATCTATTTCTATAAATATTTTAGTGATTACTCAATTATCTGTATGTCTACCACATATTCATTCCATGTAGATGCTTTCTTAGATTCTAAAATTAAGTTAAATTAATACTTCTAGTGCCTATTATGTGCAAGGTTTAGATAAAATCCTGTTCCATAGAAGAAAAAATTAATTTGTTTTGTACAGTGACTGGCATGGTATGAACAGGAACTTTTTCAATGATGACGGTATGTAACTAATATTGTTGGTCGTTGCTTTTTAAGGAGAAAAGAGTGACTGAAGAAAGCTGAGATTAAGGAAAAATTAAAAGGTTTTAAAAGAAAGGACACTCCTTGGGAAAGAGGGAAAGGAACACATACAGGAAGGTGCAAACAAAGATGCTATACCTGGTTAAACTAGAAGTCATGGAGTAACCAAATTCAAAGGGATAAACCAGAGGCAAGAAAAAACTTTGTAATACTCTCCAAAGCTAGGGAAGTCATCATGGAGTCCAGAAGGAAACATATAAAAAGAAAAACAGTAGGTATCACTAGAGAGATACTGTCTTACTCAACTTCACCATGCAAAAGATCATTCTTTTATGGTGATAGCATGCTAGCCACACCCAGATTTCTTGTTGTTCTGTGAGTATAATGCAATTTTCATGGTGTAGTTTGCTTTCTTGCTATGCATAGGGAGGAGCTCAATAAATAACATGTTTTTTGACTGAGTTATACTTGGATGAGATATCTTTTGGGGGTTAATATCAGTCCAGAAATTCTGTTAGAAGCTTTAAAGTCCAAAGGGGAAATAACTATATCAAATATGCTATAAGGGGCAGATAAAATCTATAAAACCATATTGTTTTTTTTTTAATTTTAAAATGCATCATTTCATCTGGGAGGGGAGCACATTTAGAAGTCACTAATATCCTTGTACAAATGACTCTAAGCCCAAAGGGGTAAAAAGGCTTGCCAGGCCCTTGGTAAAATGATTTTAGCCTATCTTCTCCTAATAAAAACTACAGCTGGAAATTTTACCTGTGCCAAGGGTGGTATAATCCACTCTCTAAATATGTCTTAAAGTAGTGGTGTGGATGGGTTTTGGTTTCTTTACAAGAATTCTGCAGTAGAGTGATGATTATGTCTTGTTTCTCCCTCACCACACATTCATGACCTTGCCCATGATGGATGTGTGGGTCTGTCTTTCTATTTGCTCTGTTCTTCCGTAGGTTGGAAAGAACAGCATGGCACAGATGCCCACTGACCCCTGAGTGAGAACTGAAAAATGCATATGAGGATTTGGATTTTCTGTCCAGGCTTCCTGCAGTGAGAGACCAATGAATTAGAATTGTGCGTTCTCCAAGCCTGTGGAATAAGCAGAATATACTGGAGCTCTGCCATTGTTTTATATGTCTTACTGATGATATTCACAACTAGCCTCATCAACCACAGGTAGCCTAGATGGAAAGAAAGTTGTGACAGACGGATCTCCCCACTACCCCATACTGTTGTCAATTGCCTGGGGAAGAGCCGTCACAGAGGCTGAACATGCTGGCTTTTTACTGTTTCATGTTTTCTGCACTGGAAATCTACTGAATTTTGCTGTAATCATTAGCCAAGGCTTCAATGAAAACAGAACTGGAGTGTCTCAGTAGGGATTTTCAGCTAACAGATAAAGTGGACTCTGTCAAGATAAGCCAGTTTACAACCTGAAGTTGTGGATACAATGACCATTCTTGTGTTGAGCCGGTTGAAGCATAATGATTCAAATGCAGTAGACCCTGGAAGCCAATCTAGCCTTTTCACATTTATCTTTAGAGAATTAATTGAAATGGAGGAGCTGGCTTTCAATTGCTATTGAGGGTTTACTTTCTCATGTTCAAGCCAAAGAATGAGTAGTGGGCAGATTGGTTTCACCTAGATGGAGACTGAGGGCCTAATAAAGCCTTTTCTTAGTAACCATTTGGCATCCTTTAGAAATGCAAAATATTGGATTTAACAGGATGTAGAATCCTTGAACTGGTTTTAAAATGTCATCACAATTCAACATTAACAGACAGGCACTTCCACTACTTTACTCTCAGTCCTTACAACACCTAAGAGCAGCCCCAAATTTCAGAAAATAAAATATGATCAAATACTTTTGGTTTTCTACCTGAAACCAGCACTAACCACAGGATGAAAAGACACTGGAAACTTAGTTTATTTTCAAAATTCTGTTTCAGAGTTGTAAAAAAGCAATAAGCATTTTGATTTACTTGTTTTAGAAAATACCATTTCTCATGTTTATTATTTGTGTCTTATCAGTGTCTATAAAGAATTATTTCCAGTATTACAAGACACATAGAACACTCTTTTACTGGATGTCCTACTGGAAGAATGATGTTGCATAAATGTAAACAAAAAGCAGGTGACAAGATCACTTCAAGGTTTGTGTTCACCCTCACTTGTTTAAGAAGTAACTTTGCCCTTTCATTATTATCTTTGGAACTAGGGTAAAATATTAAATTTATTCAGCAATAAATCTGCAAATTCAGCAAAAGATCATAAGCATCAATTGCATATTTATGCAAAACAAAGAGCAGGAGCAAGGGTGGTTCAATGGTTGGAGATGCTAGACCCTCCCACCTCCAAAAGAGGTATTGGAACATTCACCATTATGTTTGCAATGACTGAATGGAGGCACGATTATAAACTTGGTTAATTTCTCTAACCCTAAAATCTCCTACCTTGGTGAATATGAGCCTCTCTAGCAGCCAGTGTCCTAATGCTGCCTGCCTTCTGTTCTTCCCAGAAACCAATCTTTTATTCCAGCAACATCTCATGCTTTTGATCCTTTTCTTCATGTTCCTGTTCCTCCTTCAACTTGGAAAGAATATGAGCAACTAAATTCACAATGAGATTTCTGTTGATAGACAACAACTTAATGTAGTAACTCTCTTGGGGTCCTTGCAATTTAATTAGGTTAACTTGGTTTAACTTAATCAGTCTTTCTTCCTGACATGTAATGATTGTATGAAACTAGTATGGATGACAAACTAATGTAGGTCTCTCACACATCTTTCTGCCCTAAAGATATGTCCCTTTCTGGTGTTGTCATTGAGTGTAGATCTTTTTCCTGGTAGAATTATAGCATAGCATGGTGTTAGCATTTTGAGATCATATAAATCCACATAAGAAAAAGCACTGGGAAGGCATCTGGTTAATTTGCTCAATGTATAAAGCCAAACTTAATAAGCGAGGTGCTCCTCAAATATCTAGAGTCTCAATTTGTGTAGACATAGCTGAATGTTAAAACATGGGTGATTTACTATTATTTAGATCAAAGAAGGGAAGTAGATGGAACTAAAAAAGAATAATTGATAGTACCAAAATGTTATTTATCATCTCAAGCTCTTAATGCCCCCACTGGTAATAGCAGCCTCCAGTATTTGATAGCTGAAATTGGCTTGTTCTCACTACTAGTTGGTCATTCATGGAATAAGAGGGAGAAAAAAAAAGTCAATCGACTCAAATTCTAACAGCTAAAGAGCTAGTTTCCCAGACAGACTTTACACTGAAACACCCAGTCAGAACACTGGGTCAGAATTTTAATCACTTTCCCAGTAGCTCAGTTTTGTGCAAAGACTAAATTGAGAAACTCTGACATTAGAGAAAGATTTAAAAAATGATCATGAGCCATAAATAAATAGCAGTAAGGGAGCAAAAAAAAATCACTGAATTATTTGCATAGATGCAGCAATTAGTTCATTCTACAGGCAAATTAGAAAGGAAAAGTGGAGATGGAATTCTGAGAAACTGTTCAGAATGATGGCACAGACAAATGGAAATGAAGGTAGAGAATAAGAAGACCAAAGCTTACACTATGTTGCATTGTCTTCCAGATAGTCCTCTGGGAAGCAGGAGGAAAACAGATTTAAAGAAAAAAGAGAAATTATTCTACATATATTGCCACAGAACAAATAGTATGTTTACTTACGCAAACTGGAAAATTGGCTTAAAATTTCCCCAAGAAACAAGTAGCATGTTTGGGAATATGGTACATTTTGAATACATTTGGGTGTCATACCATGAAGGATCATCTCTCATATGCTGAGATTAGCTTTACGTCAGCTAAATGCCTAGCTTAGTAGATTTTTTTTTCTAAATTTGAAAACTGTTTTCTGAATCACTTAAAACTACAATAGACTTAATACAAAACACATCCCTAATGTCTGCTGTTTAAAACATACTTTTGCCATGATGATGAATTGGCTGGGCGCAAGCTACAGCATTGCTTTCGTTGCTCATTTTCAGTGCTGTATACTATGCTGACCTCTAATTTTCTGAAACCGAAGTTCCCTTTTTACAGCAAAGTCTAAAGTGGTATTTGCTCAGTGCTCAAAATCAAGCTGCTCTTCCATGCTAATTTGATTTCATCCTGTATGTAGATTTTTAAAAATAGTTTTTTTAAATTAAACCTTTTTATTTTTCAAAACATATTATGGACATTCTTTAACACGAGCCCTTGCAAAATCTTGTGTTCCAATTTTCCCTCCTTTTCCCCACCTCTCTCCCCTAGATGGCAAGAAGTCCAATATATGTTAAACATAGTAGAAATATATGTTAAATGCAATATATATATATTTAAAATGGTTTTTATATTAACATTAATCAATATCATTTGTAGATTAAAAGTTTAAGATATAAGGAAAATCCAATTCTTGTCAAGTACAAATCAACTGCTGATTATTCAATTAAGTGGTGATTAGGAGCATTACTGAGCAAATGGCACCTGACAGCCAACTATTCCTTTACTAGATTAAATGGAGATGGTATCAGTCCCATCAGTACATTAGGACATTTGGTAGAAGTAAGTGGTGACATTTTGTGATGATTTGTGATATTTACATAACTGTAATCAGGAACAAATAAGTAATAAAAATAATCTTGCTGAAGTTTTCCTACTGGCTAGTAACTATCAAAAGTCACTGCTCCTGAAACTAAAATAAATAAAATAAATACCTGTAATAGATGAATCAGTTTATTCCTATTAAAAAAACTTTAAAAATCAATTCCTTTTATATTAAAGGGGTTAAATGATAGTATTTATGTTATTTTTGTACTTTAAGGCTTATTATATAGAGCTTATTACTAGAATTTCACTCATTTTGAGTAGAGAGAGAAAAAAACCTTTTCAGAAATAAAACCTATCAGCATCAGTCCACATAATAAAAATGCTGATATAACTTATATGATTAAAGTATATTTCTATTAATTAAAATTCCCATATTAGTGATTACGTTAGAATTCATAGTCATTTCTTCAAATGTCATTAAAAATAACTCTCCAAGACATTTGTGGAACAGTAATTTGCATTTTTGGCAAACCTAGCTTGACTATTAGAATATTCATTTTGAAACTATCTTTTGAAATGGGCTAAATATGCAGAATGACATGAATATCTTTGGACATGACCATTGTAGGAATTTGTTTTGTTTGATTATACTATTTGTTGCAAGGATTTTTTCCCAATAGAGGGGTAAATGGATAGGAGAGAATGTTTCTCAAATGAAAAGAAATTAGTGAAAAAGAAAAAAATATATATCTTTTGCTTCATTGATCAGAGAAGTTAAGCACTTAAAAATGATAATTTTTCAGAATTTGATTTTTTTGTAAGTATTTAAAAATATCTTTAAATTGATCTAACATAATCTTTGTTAGTGTACAGTCAAATAAATTGTAGTAAAGTATAATCATAGAACCATAAAATGAAGCTGGATAAGGCCTTTGGGACCATCTAGTCCAACCCCATTGTTTTACAAATCATTCCACTCATGAATATATGTCTTAATCAGTTTAGAATGTGTTATGGTTATGAGATGGAGTGGATGATTGGTTCTGATGCTGCATCATTTTCTTATGTGGGTCATATTAAATATGACTTTAGTCAAAATGATAGATGTGAGCAGGAAATAATATGGAATTAATCTTTTTTTGTTTGATACACATAATTTTTGGTAGGGATGAAGTTGGTAGTACAACAAAGGAAGTTCCCTTCTTTTGAGACCAGTATCTTTCTGATGACAATAGCAGATACAGGCAAGGCAACTGGAGTTGGGGTTGGGCAAGGAAACAGGTATTATTGTTGGGGTTCCAAGCATGTCTTAATGCTGAGAGAATAAGAGAACCACTGCTCTAATGCAATGCCATTTATAGCCAAAGAGACAAGAAGATTAGGATTGAGTCAACTTTTGCATATATTTTAATGTCTACTCAGAATCTAATTCCCACAAGAATAGACTGTTTATATTCTCTTTGATATGAGTATAATAACCTCTTAATCTCAAGAGCTTTGGAGAACTGATGATTCTTCCTTCCATGATGTCTTTTAAATCACTAAGCATTACAAATTACTCTACCTTAGAGTTGGTAAACTTTGAATCAATAGTTTAAAAAAAAAAAACCTCATACATTTATAGATTTATAACTGAACTGCCTAAAGTGATTTAGCATGAGGTTATGGAAAGATTAAAATTCTAGATCTAACAATTATTAGTGACCTCAAGCCTCAGTTCACTCATGTGTAAAATGGGGAAAATATTTATATTATCCACCTTATTGATTGTTGGGAGGAAAGATTTAGTATTATATGAATGTAATATTAACTCATTAATATTTATTAAAAAATAAAATATGCTTAAGACTGAAATTTTCATCAGCAATTTTGGTCTAATGTTTACTTTAAAAATATTTTCAAAGACTGCTGTTTAAAAATGTCTTTTAGGGGCATGAAAAAGTCCATATTGGATGCACATGGTAAGTAGGAAAGATAATTTAAAGTCATTTTTGTATTATGTCTACTAATTTGAAAATCCTACTAGTTTTATGATTTTTTTTATCATTATTGCTAAAAACTGGTATATTGGTATTTGCAAAGTATCAGATTTCAATGTAATATTGTATTTAAAACAACACTGATGAGATTTTATATAACTATTAACTTGCTTGGGTATTATTTATTACTAGATTGTAAGCTCACTGAGGGCAGACATTATGTTCTTTTTCTTCTTTACATACCCAATATCTAGAATGGGGCACTAAATATCATAGACGTGTGATACTTTTGCCTTGAAATGAATTACTTTCAGAAATATAATTTATCTTGTTCTATTTCACATTTTGAGTGAGAACAGTTGGTTTTTCAAGTTTTCCTATGTTGTAATTTTATTAAGAGAAACAAAAACATGTCTGCTTTCCTTTTTTCAAATGGAAAGAATTAAATTGTTTTTACAATTCTTATTTTATTCTTTAAATCGATCTCATTCTCATCAACTACATATACTGAATGAATATGTCAGTTTCTTTCATTTAATTTTATGAAAATTCAAAAAAACCCTTGATTTGCCTCTAAAGACTAGGTAGGAAGCTAACAAAAGAGAGAAAGAGAAGTAAGAGACTGATAACAGGCTCTTTGTTTATGTTTTCAAAATCAAAGTATAGACATAACCACATAAGCCAAGTTGGATAAATAATTGGATTCTGTCCTTTTTAAAACAATTGGTTCTTGATTTTTTTTTTTAATAACAGGCTAGACTGAATTCAAACCTATTGTCACAAGCATAGCATACCAATACAGCCAAGGTGAATTGGAGGACTGAGACAATTTCCTAGTTAATTCAGTTACAAAAATGTGCTGCTGCTGAAAACTTGAATTTTATGTGTTCAATAATCAAGATAGAATCCACCAGATAATTCACCAGGTAATTGCTTGACTTGCCAATCCCCTTTGGCTGCTCTGGCAAAGCCTTTTTGTTGTTGTTAGACCTTCATTAAAAGAAATACTGAGCATTAATTGTATCAGGAGCAAACGCAACCGATTTAACCTTACTACTTTCACCCTATATAGGGATATTAACTAAAATGCTAAAGTAATTCATAACAGATGTATAATAAAAGTGTATTCATAGTAAGCAGTACTCTATTTATATTTCTAAGTTTACTCAAGATATTGTTCAAACACTTTATGATCTTTTTTCATCTGTTAGCTTTCCGTTAAGATAATTGGTAAAGCTGTAGTATTAATGATAAAAATTAAATAAATACTAATTGTAATAATAATATTATTTGTAGAAATCAGGATATAAAATAACTTGGAAGCATTGCCTTGAAATGATGAGCTTTTAATTTTAATTTCTGGTAACATCAATTTATTTTTAGCGGAATTAAGAATGGTTTTAATCTGATCTTTATATGGGTAGACAGAATTTATGATTGAAGCCTGCTGAAACTTAGTCCCATGTATTAAATGGCACCATATTTGCAAAGGACTATAACTTTCTGAAGAGATGGGGAAAATCCCCCATAATATCTGGTAGAAATATTGTTTATAGGGGCCTATTCCAAGGTCTTTTACATCTGAAAATTTAATGGAAGCAAAAGTTATAATGAAGTTTCACTGTATCATAATTGAATAAATAGCCATTTAAAAAGAAGAACAGAAGTAAATGAATAAGAAATGTGCTATTTTAATTATATCTATTGAAGAATGAGGAGCTTAATCTCCAAATTAATATTTCAGAAGAGCTATGATGTAGAAAATTTGGTCACTGAATGGGTGGATTGATAAGCATACGTTTTCTTGAATGATCTAATTTTCAGCCTAAAAAAATTATCTCATTACTTTTCAAAATTCTTATTAAAAGCAAGGCGAAGCTCAATCACTAAGTAAGATAAGATGTAAGAGATAAAATGTGACTTTCACAGTCAACTTTTTTGAAATCACATGATACTTTCCCATGAGGGTATTTACCAAAGACTGACATTAATCCAATAGCCCACTTTTACTTACCAGCCTATCCAAACTTGTACCAGCAGCTGTTGTTGGCCTTTCCTCAGGATTGTATGGCCTAAAGCGGGTATTAAAATTTTCAGGCGCTGAACGGGATGACCTCAGAGCAGGAGCAGGCTTGGGCTGGCCACATCCCTGAAAGACCTGGAAGAATCATTGTAAAATCAACACATAAACAGAATTTGACCATAGAACGTCCTCCTTTGAAACCCTCATTTCTGGATTTGCTGAGTTCAGACATGGAAGCTATCAATTGCTCAGCAGGATAGTAATGGGACAGGCATTCTTTGTTTCCCCAATGGTTATTAGGTCTGACTTTCTCAAAATTATTACATAACTTCCTGAATATTGCCTATATGGTAATGAAACATGAAATGAATTTGTTTTGAATAAACATAATTTTGCTCTTGCTACATGACTACTAAAAGGATCTCTGATTTCTGGCATTTCTTGCTTAAAAACTTCTTTGACTGACCCATTGCAGGGTAACCATCAGATGTTTTCTAGGCACACAGGTAGTTAAATGATTTGCCCAGGTTCCCAATCAGTAAATGTTAGAGATGGAAGTTGAAAGAGGCTTTCCTAATTTCAAGCCCACTGACCTTTTTGTTTATGCCGGGGTACTTCTGCTATGGTTCATGACTGTTAAAAACTTATTTTGATGTTGGTTTAAATCAAGATAATGTGGGAAAAGAAACCATTATTATATTGTGATGTAAAATCTTGATTAAGAATCAAGAAATAATAATTCTCATGAAAACTCATAGACATCTGTATTTTCAGGTATATTTTGAGATTTAATTTTATATTGGAGGATTTAGGGCTAGAAAGGATATTAGAGACCATGTTCTCCAATAGGACCAAAGGCTTAGGGCTGGGGGTATCTTTAAGATCATCTAGCCAACCTCTGTCATTTTTACAATTTAGATAATTGAGGTCCCAAGACTATAAGAGATCACAGTTTACAAATAAAGAGGATTAAGCCCAGATTCTCTGACTCCACCTTTAGAGGTGTTTTTCTCTTCCATGTTTCTCCAGAGGAGATGAATCTTTTCCTATATATTTTCCTTCAAAAACGTTAAGATGATTTATGTAAGTCAATTCATAACTTACATATATAATTTAAAATCACTTCTAATTTTTCATCTGATACTCTACAATTTGCCTCAAAAATATATCTCATGAAAGCAAATGATATGATTTTACTGAAGTGCCAAGGGAGCTGTAGTCTTCTTGAGGGTCATGCTTGATGATAAATCTGCTCTTGTGGCACAATTTTGTTTGGCTCTGTAATAATAATAATTCCTATTTTGCTGTCTTTAAGAGACCAGTGTTCTGCTGAGTATAAGCACTTTGTCTTGACATTCCTTGGGACTGGTTTAACACAATATTGATTATTCTTCCCTCATACTATTTCTAAAGTTGATTGGTATAAACTAGTGTGGTAAAGATAGTGGGTTCTATTCCCACTAGTGCCTAAATCATTTCCCAGTGGCAAGGTAGGTGCTAATGGAAAGCATTAATATTTTTCAGGCCTCTAGAGCACTATTAAATATTTGATTTCAGATTGTTACCAAAATGACAACTGACATTTTTGTATAAAGCTCTAGCTTGAGCAATTTAATTGGCCTTTCTAGGAGTTCACTAAATCAGACCATAAATTAGGGATCCTGAAGGAGTTTGGGGAAAATCTGGATCACAGAGTTACCATGAAGTCAAAAGAACCTGAAATGCTCTGCAAAACATTAGGACTCTCACAAAGATTTTATCATAGTGTAGAATATTACCACTTATTTTCACTTTTTTCTTTGCTTCTCTTAAGTATGATCTTAGATATGAGCATGAAGTATGTTCTTACAGTAATCTTTTTCAATTTGTAGGGTAATAATACTATATTTATTATTATTATAATATAGTATTATTATAATAATACTATATTAATTAACTAATAAGTTAATTAATAACTACTAAAACATGACTCACAATTCATGTTTTAGTAGTTATTAATTAACTTATTAGTTAGCTGGGCAGCTAGGTGGTACAGTGGATAGAGCATCAGACATGGAGTCATGATAACCTGAATTCAAATTTGGCCTCAGACACTTATTAGCTAGCTGTATGACCCTAGGCAATTGCGTTACTTAATCCTGTTTGCCTTAGTTTCCTCATCTGTAAAATAAACTGGAGAAGGAAATGGAAAACCACTGTAGTATCTTTGCAAAGAAAAACCCAAATAGCATCACAAAGAGTTGGACATTATTGAAACAACTCAATGACAATAAAAAATAGTTAGCAGGATGACAAAATGGATAGAATACAAACCTTGGAATTAAGAAGACCTGAATTTGAATCCTGTCTCAGATACTCCCTAGCTGTGTGACAAGGCAAATCAGTTAACTTCTCTTTGCCTCAGTTTCTTCATATGTAAAATGAAGATAATCTTAAATCCTACCTCATAGGATTGTTGTGAGGATCAAATTGTCTTTGAAATACCAACTCTTCAAAGTTTTGAAGACCATGATCTTATCTATTATCTAGGCTACATATTTATTTATTTTTTTTGCCTTTGTTTTCCCCAATAGATTGTGAGCTCCTTGAGAGCAGACTGTCTTACTTTTTTTTTTTAACCTAGCCTTAAAGCAGTGCTTTGTACATTATAATGCTTCATTCAACTCTATCTTCTGTTGAGAAAGGATAGACAATTACAAGAGTGAAGGGGATCAAGGGTGAGCAAGTCATTAATTCTGTATCTCAAGTATTCCTTAAAAAATGGATGCAAAACTGCCCATCCCCTGCTTTCTTTTAAAGGCAAGGTGAAAGACAATTTAGAAAAGCATTTGAACCTTCCACTGAAGAACAGCTATAGGAGTAAGAGAGAATTATGATACTTGTCACCTAACCTGCCTCACAAGGCTTGTTGATTTCAGAAAGAGATCTATCTATCTCACTAGTCCCCTATCACACTAGGATTACTAAGATAATGTCTATAAAGTATGTTGCCATTCTGAGATTAAGGGAGACACCATTAAAGTAGAAGTGCTAAGTGACAATTTTAGAAGGTAGGTGGTGATAGGGAACTGGCTTTTTAATACAGTTACTCTGTCTTCTAGTTTCTAATTATAATTCTTTTTTTCTCCTTTCCTTTCAGAACTATTACAATATTCTATACACATTTTGCTTACAATAAATTCAGAAAGTCTTTGTTTCTTTTTTCTTTACTGAGATATACAAAGCTTTCCCTTACTTTATGTCCCTTTGTCTTCTTTATCTTTTTAATTGTCTTCTTAGCCTGATTACTTGCCATTGCTGGCATCTTGAGAAGTCTTGACTACAGATAAATCCTCTTTTTAGTCCTGAATGATTCTTTTTTATCTTATCACTTTCTACCCAGTGGGTTCTTATTCTGGTGGGAAAGATGATTCTATCACCACTACATCATTTAGGAAACAAAAAAAATTGAACTCTGATCTTTTATCTTAAACTGAGGAGGCTTTTAAATTTTGTCTAGTCAGTGTTTAAGCTCCAGGAGTCACTGCCTTCTTTTATTTATTGGGTGTTTAAGTAATCTCTCAAAAGATTACTGAATTAACTATTTTTCTGATGGCTATTTGGCTCAACATCTATCATACATGTCCTTCCTCCATTGGATTCCATCACGATGTTTTCTCATGAATCTTTTCCTACCGAGTCTTTGATCTATCTATCAATCAATAAGTATTTAAGCACCTATTATGTGTAATCATTATATTAGGGTTAAAAAAATCAGTCCCTACAATTAAGGAACTTCCAGGTTATAGGGGAGAAAACATATATATATATTCGTATGGATATAATATATATGAAGTAAATACAATGTAATTTGAAGAGGGGAAGACATTAACATTTTATAGATAAGTAAAGTCCTTTTTAAAAATTGTTATGTCTTATTTTTATTATTTAAGTTATTTTTCAGTTGTATCCAATTCTCCATGACCTCATTTGGGGTTTTCTTGGCAAAGATACTGGAATTTCCTTCTCTAACTCATTTTACAAATAAAGAACTGAGGTAAACAGGGTTGAGTGACTTGCCGAGGATCACACAACTAGTAAGTACCTGGGGCTAGATTTGAACTCTTGCAAATAAGTCTTCCTGACTCCAGGCCTAGCACTCTATCCTCTGTGCTACCCAGCTGCCCTTGATCTTGGTTTTCTTTTTTAACCTTATTTTTTTCTCACCCTCCTTTTTGAGTGAACAATTTCATATAAGAAAGATTTTTTAATGGGAAAAAAAGGGGAAAAGGAAGAAAAGCAACATTAAGAAAAACATTGAAAAAGTCTGAAAACATGCAAATATTCCACAACTGTGGACCTTGGAACTCTGTAAAAGAGTGGAGTTTAGGGAGCTATCTTCTCATATCTCTTTTTTGAGACAATGCTTGTTCTTAGTTCTTCTGCAATGTTCAACTTCAATTTTTTTGTAATTATATTTTTTGCATTGCAATTTTTGCATATATTATTTTATTGGCTCTGCTTGATTCACTCTGCATCAATTCATGGACATCTTTCCATACTTCTCTGCATTCATCATATTTGTTGTTTGTCATAAGTCAACAATAATTCATTTCATTCAGATGACAGAATTTGCTTAATCATTTCTCACAGGGGCATCTACTTTGCTTTCAATTCTTTGCTACCACAAAAAGTGTTGCTCTAAATATTTTGTTTGAGAGCAGAGATTCTCTTCTAATTGACTTTCTAAAGGTATATGTCTCATAGTGGAATCTCCAGGTCAAAGGGTACAGACATTTTTAGTCCCTTTTTTGCATAATTCGAAATTCCTTTCCAAATAGTTGTAGATTTAAACAAAAAACTTCCTATCTATCTTTCCAGTCTTGTCTCAATGTCCTTCATTTCCCAGCTAAACTAGACTCTATCTCCCTCTGTTTGTGTGTTGTCTTTTGTCTATGTGCCTCTCTATCTAGCTACATAATCATGTTGTGTTCCCATAACTGAAATAAATTCATATTCACAACTGTATCTGTTGAAATTTCTCCTGCTCTTGCAGGTTCAGTTCAGGTGACACCTTCTCCATTAAACTGCCTGGTTGAAATGAGAGTGGAGATTGTTTCATTCCCTGTATTTGTAATATCACTTCACTTAGTGCTTTGTATATGTCATGCAATTAATAAGTGCTTACTGATTGACCTCTCTAGTTGAAAGTGATAATTTCTTCTAATTTCTCAAAGTGCTTTGTCTGAACATTTTCTTCCATTCAGCATGGTTCGCCCTATTGGACAACTTGTATATGTTTGTCTTATCTTTTGAAATTTGATTTCAAATTCTTTCTGGGTAGAGTCTGTGTCTTGTGAATCTGTGTATCCCTATTATCTAGCACATTGCCTTGCATATAGCAGACAATATTTAATTTTAGGTTTCAAAGTAAAATTTATCATGAGATTATGTATGTACTATTATTACTTAAACATCTCTATGATGATGGAGAGCCACTAACATTTATGAGAGACTCTATTATAGAGTAAAAAGAATAATAACTAGTTATTACTAATCCAAAAAGCCGAGTTCTATTTTCTTTTGGTTACTAGCTTTGTGGCCTTAAGTAAAACATTATTCCTTTCTATCCTTCACTTTCTTTATCTGCAAATAGGGATGCCATCTGTCCTATTTGCCTTACAGGGTTGATGTCTGGACAATAACACCAACAATAAACAACAGAGGTTTATATAATGCTCACAAAACCCTAGGTAGTACTAGATAATCAAATTAGATTATATATATGAATGAACTAGAGAAAATCTACAAATTATATGACTATAAATTATTGATAATATAGTGATTGAATTGACTAATGAATAAATGAGCTGTAAAATGAGTTGGAGAAGGAAAAGGAAACTATTCAAGTATTATTGGGTTTCAGGCAACTAACAGGTTTTTAGTTAGATAAGTAGAACTGGTTAGGTTTCAGGATTTTAAAAACCCATTTGACATTTCCCATTTCTGCTTAATTCACCCAATTCAAGCCAAACCAAATAATTTTGTTAGAATAATAATCAAGGCAGGAATCATGTTCCCTTTGTGATCAAATTCCCTTGACTCTAAGAGCTGCTCAGAAAAAAAAGGTACACATATCAAGAACAGGCATAAAGAGTGGTTTTTTTGTTACTGTTCATTCATGTCTGACTATCTGTGACACCATTTGGCAAAGATACTGGAATGTTTTGGCATTTCCTTCTCCAGATTATTTTACAGAGGAAGAAATTGAGACAGATTGGGTTAAGTACCTTGCCTAAGGTCACAAAGTTAGGAAGTGTCTGAGACTTTATTTGAACTCAGGTCTTTTTGACTCAAAATCTGTCCCTTTATCCACCATTCCATATAGCTACCCTACAGTGGCTAGACATTGGCATCAAAAGATTGACTTTAATCATAGGATCTCTTGTAGGTTTACCATCTTGGCTCTTAGTTGTGTGAAGCTTAATCACAAGCTTCTCTAAATTTCCATATTTTAAGAGGATGGTGTTGAACTAGATGATCTGTGATGATCAAAAAGTAATCCTAACTGTTGAGTGGATGCCTATCAGATAGGGAATGGCTGAATAAGTTATGGTACATGAATGTTATGGAATATTATTGTTCTATAAGAAATAATAAGCAGGATGATTTCAGAAATTTGATTTCAGATTTTTTTCAAGAAAGATGTATATGAACTGATGCTGAATGAAGTGAGTAGAACCAAGAGAACATTGTACACAGCAACAAGATTATGTAATGATCTAGCTCTCTTCAACAATGAGATGATTCAAACCAGTTCCAATTGTTCAGTAATAAAGAGAGTCATCTATATGCAGAGAGAGGACTATGGGAAGTGAATATGGACCACAACATAGCATTTTCACTCTTTTTATTACTGCTTGCTTGCATTTTTTGTTTTCCTTCTCAGGTTTTTTTCTTTCTTTCTAGATCTGATTTTTCTTGTGAAGCAAGATAACTGAATAAATATGTATACATATATTAGATTTAACATATATTTTAACAAATTTAACATGTATTGGATTACCTGCCATCTAGGGGAGGGAGTGGGGGGAAGGAGGGGAAAATTTGGAACAGAAGGTTTTGCAAGAGTTAATGTTGAAAAATTACCCATATATGTTTTGTAAATAAAAAGCTTTAATAAATAAATAAATTATATATATATATATATATATATATATATATATATATATAAAGATTATGTGATAATCAAATATGATGGACTTTTTTCTTTTTAACGATGAGGTGATTCAGGTCAGTTTCAATAGACTTGTGATGGAGAGAGCCATCTGCATCCAGAGAGAGGACTATAGGGACTGAATGTGGATCACATGTAATATTTTTACCTTTTTTGTTGTTGTTTGCTTGCTTGTTTTTTTCTTTATCATTTTTCCCCCTTTTGATCTGATTTTTCTTGTGCAGCATGATAAATGTGGAAATAGGCTTAGAATAATTGTATGTTTAACTTATTTTTGATTATTTGCTGTCTGGGGAAGGGGGAAATGAGGAGAAAGGGAGAAAAATTTGAAACACAAGGTTTTGCAAGGGTGAATATTGAGAATTATCTTTACATGTATTTTGACAAATAAAAAGCTATTATCATTTAAAAACGTATCCTAAACAGAAATCTTCAATTGTATGACAGGTAGAAATTTTACTATTTATCATCAGAGTGACAATTTGGCGTAGAAAAAGATAGAAGCCTACTGGTATCTCTGTTTTCAGCAAAAGGGCTAACAAGCAATGATAGGTACTAGTGACTACTTATTAGCTTAATTTTTCAAGGAATATAGGACTATAGTACTAAACTATATACTACATATATTATACACTATAACATACTGTATCTGGATATAGTATAACATAATAGTATAATACTGTTTTAGTATATTATAAGAGATAGCTAGGTAGCACAGTGAGTAGAGCACTGGTCTCAGGAAGGCCTGAATTCAGATCGACTCAAATATGTGATAGCTGTGTGATCTTGGACAAGTCACTTAAAAGTTTTTGCCTCAGTTTTTTCATCTATAAAATGGGGATAACAATAGTGTTTATCTCCCAATGTTGTTGTGAGGATAGAATGAGATAATATTTCTAAAGGACCTAGAAAACTTTAAGGAACCATTTAAATGCCAGCTTTTATTGTCATCATTTTACCGCAGAGATGATCACTGCAATATGGTATGGTAGAATGAACAGTAAATTTGGTATCAGAATAATGGGAATAATTCAAATTCTAGTTTGACCATGACTAATATGACCACGGGCCAGTCACTTTTGACTTCAGTTTTCCTAATTTGTAAAATTAAGGCTTGGAGCAGATAACTTTTAAAGGTTGTTCTAGCTCTAAAAGTCTTACAATCCTAAATGGAAAAATGCCTATATTTAATTTGCAAATCAACCAATGTTTTTTCAATGGTTTTAGTTTCTCACTTTATTAAAGTCAATAAAACTTAAAAACTTTGTTTTTCAGATTCACTTGAATCATTTAAGATTCAAGTGACAAGATGAGAGTGGTGATGATGCAGGTCTCTAATCTTTATTGCCAGAGATGCTGAGGCTAGTGTAGGAATTCTCAGTTGCAGTTTGATAAAGCTAAATCTGACATTAATGTGTTGAGTACCCAGGAGTGAAGGGGTAGAGTAGTCACAAGACTGACTAAGGAGAGACAACCCATCCAGGTTAGAAACTGAACAGGTCAACACTCCCATGCTGATCAATATTGTGATTAAGCCTTGAGTGACCAATATTCTTCCAGTTTGGGCAAGACAGAAAGAAAAAAGAAAAAAAAAGAGGTGAAATTTTCAAGATCCATTTTAAGAACTGCTCAGTTTCATACTAATAATCAGCTAATAATATCCTTAGAAAAATTTTCTGAGTATGAAGCATTTTTAAAGTATCATGTCATCTTAACTTATATCTACTTCTTTCTATGAACTCCACCATGTTCATATTAGGCATTTTATTCTTTCATTTCTAATTATTTGAATTGGCAATTTTCCACAAGATTTGGTCTTGGGAAAGTGACTTCAGAATTTCATCCTTCTGTCCCAGGAATTGGCCTCCCATAATGAAATCGATGTGAAGAGGTCTGATTCATGCTTTTATATCCTTAAGGTTTGATTACAATGGCCTCTTGGCCAAGATTCCTGGCAAAGTCATTTGAAGTCCTCTGTGAGTTCAATTTTTTGCTGAGAGAATTCTGACTTAAACTAAATATAGTCAAGTCATCAGTTCTTGTTTTGGCTCCTCTTCATTGACTTTAATTCTAGAAAGCCAGTTACTGCATCACTTTTGAGGTTTCTAAAGTTTGTGCATAATGCCTACATAAACCTAGTTCCAGGGTATCTGTAAGTTCCTTAACATATTTCCTGAGTTCTTCACTTTAGTAAAAATAGACTCTTTCTATTTCCTGGAGAAAATAATTCTTCCTTGAAGGTTTTTGCATTTCTCTGTCAGCACAGAGGCCTGACATTTCCTCCCAAGTGGTGGGCCGAGGGCACTTACATTTAACTTCACCAGGCTTACTTTGGGGATTATGGAAAGAAAGACACCTTGACTGAAGCTATTAAGACATACTTTCATGTGATTTTTGATTAGTAGATTTTTCAACAATGAAGGGACTTACTCTAAAGATCACAAAGATCAAAGACTCATAGACTAAGAGATGGAAGATCTAGAAAGGTCAAATGATTTGTCCAGGTCAGTCAGTCGATAAATATTTATTAAATACCTACTAAGTGTCAGACACAATGCTAAGTGCAGGGATACAAATAAATATGAAGGAGTCTCTGCCCTTGAATAGCTCACAATTTAATAAAGGAAGACAGCACAATTTTAAAAAGGGGTTGGGCAGAAGAACTTGGTGCTGAGGTTTCCAGATGGAAAATTATGTCCTGAACTTCTTTGAACAGAAAATCTGGGAGGAGTTCTCTGTTTTCCAATTGGAAAAAGAAATTAAAAAACCCCAAACTCTTGAAACATAAATGTGTATGTATACACACACACACACACACACACACACACACATATATACACATAGAAGTCTATATATATAGATAGATGTGAATAGGATTAGAACAGTATATACAATAAGAACATTGTAAAGACAAATAACTTAGAAACTAACAAAAATAATGACCAGTCATAATTTCAGAAGCCTAAAGATGAAGAATAAGACATACATATTTTGGTTGTAGCCAAAGTGGGAATTTGTTTTGCTTGATTGTATGTATGTATGTATGTAGCTATCTAGCTATCTCTATCTCTGTGTGGGTACATACACATATATGTTTCAAGAGTTTTTTTTATTACTTTTTTTAATTGGAGAAAGGCAGAAGAGAGAGAGAAAATGAGTGTTTATTAATGGAAAAATAATTAAAAATTGGAAATAATTTTTCGTTTTCTATAGGTTTGGCTCACTCACTACCTTCTCTACTACATGAAAACTTTTTTGGTCCTCTCAGCTACTACTGTCTCCTTTGCAAATTTCCTTGTATTAATTTGTGCCTATTTTGTATACATCTAAATATATACACATTATCTCTCAGAGAGAAATGTAAGTCCCTTGAGAGACCTTGCTTCATATTTCACTGAAAATTTGAGACTATTCACAAAGAGTTTCCTCTTCTTCCTTCCTCTTTATTTTGTATTATTCAGATACCTTCTGCAAGAGTCACATGAAGTGGTGGATTTTCTCCTTGCCCAGGCAAATGCCTTGACAGGCACAAATGATCCTACTTAAGAAATACTTGCTGATCAACTTTTGACTTCATATCTCTGGTACCCAGGGTTCAATGACTGGCATTTAGTAGGGTCTAAATAAATGCTTGTTGATTGATTAGAAGGCATGACTTTTTAAAGAATTATAAGTACAGAGCATAATATGATTCACCATTTTTTTTAGTACTTAATTTCACACTTAATTTCTGCTTATGTATAGATTCAATTGAATTTAAAATTCTTTTCTTTACCCTAAAACTAAACTCATTTGAGTAATGAGCTCCAAAGGGAAGTTTAGGGAAAGTCTCAATGTTGGAGATTTTCAATTTGGTTCATTTCAATTCAGCAGACATATATTAAACACCTAATATTTACTAGATATAATCTCTGATCTTGAAGAACTCACATTTTACTGGAGGTGGGGAGAAGATGCAAAATATAAGAGAAGTAAATAAAGATAATTTGAGGAAAGAAAAGAATTAATAGCTAGAAAAAAACCAGGAAAGGCTTTATATAGCATCTTAGCTAACCCTTGAAGGAAAATAAGAATTCAAAGGAGCAAAGATGAACATTCTAGTCATGGAGATTAGGCACAGGCTGTGTATAGAACAAGAGATGGAATGTCATGTCCATGGCATGTAGACTATTTTGGCTGAATTGGAGGGGAAAAGTCCAGAAAAGTGGACTATGAATAGATTGTGCAGGGTTTTAAATTTTAAGCTGAGAAATTCATATTTTTACTTAGGAGCAATAGGGAATTGCTGAAGATTATATGCTAATAAGAAAGGTTGTTTTGGCAACTATGTGGAAATAGAGTGAAGGGAAAAGAGAGAGGAATTAGGGAGATCACTTAGAAAGTGACTGCAGATAGAGGATAAAACCTGGGCCTAAACTTTGTCATTAAAAGAAAAAAATTGCATGTACTTCCAGAAATAAATATTTCTTGACCATTCTTTTTGACCTTTTACAACAAAGCCATCAGGTTAGCTTGGAATCTGGGAACTGAAACCTTGGAATATAAATATTGTATGATTTTATACAAGAAAGGAGTAGAAAGAGTTCATTTACACATGCTAACAAAAAGGAAGTGAAATACAGAAAATTCTTGCAAATGTATGGCCATCTTCCAGTTGTCTGGTCAAGTGGTGTAAATGACTAGTTGATAGTGAGAATATGAATTTTTGGATTTGAATGAAGTAAAGAAAGGTCTTTCACAGCAGAAATGCTTAGAAACTTTTTTTCTATAAAATTTACAGGAAAAATGGAAATTAAATTATGTCGTGACTAAAATGGAAATATTTTAAAAGTGATTGTATATGTATAACCTATATCAAATTGCTTGCTGTCTTGGGGAAAGAGGAAGGAGGGGAGGGAGAAAAAAAATTTTCAACTCGAAATCTTAGAAAAGTGAGTGTTGAAAACTACCTTTACATGTAATTGGAAAAAATACAATATTAAGCGAAAAAATTAAGTATCGTGCTGATTTATTTATTTTATAGTAACAAAGTAAGATGGATTGGCTCATTAGTATTAAGACCTCCCAGATCTTTCTTTCAATGAAAAACATAGTGTATTCAGTACATTGCTTGCAAGGATAACACCAAAACCCTGCAATTAATCCATGGAGTTTACTATTCCTTCTTAGTCATAGCTTTCTGAAGGTTATATTCAAAATACCTTTGAATTTTGTTTTGGCATCTCATATGTCATATGGAATGTCCTCTTTGCTGTTTTTTTTTTCACCATATCATCTATACGTCATCTATAAGTCACATATGACTTATATATAAGTCAGAGGAGAAGGATTAAATAAGGGAAGCATGTGAGAAACCATCCATTTTATTCCAATAGTAAAAACTAATTTATATCTTGCCACTGGAACCAAATGGCTCTGGAGGAGAAAGTGAGGCTGGGGACTTTACATAGCTCTCCTTTATTTTATACAATTCATTTGCATATCAGGGATCATGATCTCCCTGATGTCTTGAACATCTTTGAGAGTGAAGGAGAAACAACAAGAATTTATTATAGGCACAAGCAATGTTACATTGAGTGAGATATAAGCCAAGATATAACCTGATTTGGCTGAATTCCTCCTATTTATATCAAATAGATTTTCTCTATCGTCAAGGTTGGGCACAACTTTGAAATGCTATAATTCTGTGTTACTAAGGCCTTTTATCTAGCTAGACAAAGAATTTGTTAGAGATAGGTAGAAAAAACAATTAATTCTGCATTAGCAACCAGACACTCATTTTTCAGTTAAATTTCAGCTTTATTCCAGGGTTTGTTTATTTGTTGTTGTTTTTTTTTATTTTTGAGCACTAGAATTCCCTTCAATTTCCTACTTTCCTATTTTGAAATCATCTCCATAATCAAAGGGAAACTCTCTGCTGAAGAGAAAGTGTCTCTTGTTGGAAGAACCCAAAGGTTAATCTCTATCAATTTTAATCCCCATTTCCCCTTTTCTGTAACATGGACCCCTTGGGCAATTTGATGAAGCATAAGGACTGCTTCTCAGAATAATGTTTCTAAATGCTTAAAATAAATTACATAGTATTACAAAGGAAACCAATTACACTGAAATAAATTAAGCTAAATTTTTTTTTAATATTAATCAATCCCAGATTAAGCACCGCTGATCTAAATGATATACCAAGAAACCTGTATATTTGGTGAAGACGTCTATATTCTGGTTTTGGAATTTTAGGTCCTTGTGGTTTTGTTTCTGTAGTATATCTTAGAAATGAAGCTCAAGAACTGTCTGGAAAAAATTAAGCACCTGAAAGCCATCATACTTTTCTGTAATAGGCTCTTCCCTTGTCTGTAATAAGCATTAATTGAATGGGTAGTTTCAGTTGGAATTTAATAAGTCTTTGTCCTTAATTTAGATTATATCTGACAAACCAATCTTTCCCTGGATTAGCCTTGAAATTATTCCTAATATAGTTAAATTATATTTAGTGAGATAAGTTTCATCTTCCTGATAGGACAGGAAGGAACTAATCAACAGGTCTGAAATATCTAGGCTTTTGAAAATCACAGGCTCAGAATTGAGGGGTCTGATTTATTGCTCTTGAAAAGAACTTCAATTCCTTCAAGAATTCCAACAAGCCTTTAAAATATTTAGTTCCCCAGACTAGGTTGGGTAACAAAGATTGGAGAATAAAGATAGCAGTTCTTCAAACAGCAAGATCAATATGAAGACAGGGGGCTGCATGGGTGTGGTTGAAATGACTGCTTCATGATAACAGATGAAGAATTGGTGTTTCTTCTAAATATATAACCCCTCTTTCCCCCATACATTCTAGCAATGATCTATCCACATTGTGTCCTTAGGGGTGGCTGATAGCAGTGATAAAGTAGGTATCTAAGGGTTTATAAAGCACTAGGAAATTTTCAATTAAAAATGGTGGGGGCAGCTAGGTAGCACCAGCCCTGGAGTCAAGAGAACCTAAATTAAAATTCAGTCTCAGACACTTGTAACTGTGTAAGTCTGGGCAAGTCATTTAACCTTAATTGCCTCAAAAAAAAGGTACAATTAAGGTTAAACAGGAGTTCTTACTCACTTCTAGATTTGTCAGCATTCTCAGGTGCCATTTAAACCAATGTCTTCATTTTTACCTGTAATTTGGGAGAGCAGGTATTTTGCCCAAGATCCCACAGATATTTAGTTTCAGACTTTAAATTAAGACACAGGTCTTGAGACTTCAGCTTTAGTACTTTTCCTACTACATCACTAAATAGAGATAATATTTTTCATATATATTATGCTTTAAGGTTTAAAAGATTATATATACACACACACATACACACACACACAATTTTTTATGATCCTTAGAACAACCCTGAAAGTAGATACTGCAAATAGTTTTGGTTTTGTTCTGGACCTATATTTCATTTTATAGGGAACTCCCAAGGAAAAACTTTTTTCTACCAAAGTAGATTTGCCTTTTTTGCAAATTCATAGTCATTGGGAGCTGCCTGGGGAACTATGAGGTTAAATGACTAGCCCAGAATCATGTAAGCCAGAGGTGGTATTTGAATTCCAGTTTTCTCAATTACTCAGACTTCTCTCTATACCCTATATCATGATATCTCTCAAGTATATTTTCTCTGATTTTATAGATAAGGAAACAGATGCAAAGGATTAATTCAACCCAAATCGCATAATAAATGGCACAATGGGAATTAGAACAGGTCTAATTCCAAATCTATTGCTCTGTCCATGGCACTGTGCTGCCTCAAGTTATGAATTGCTTTTCAACTTGGAAAAAAGAATTTAAATTCATGTAGAAATTCTATACATAGAGAAGAAAAAGTTTGAACTTTAATGTATGACATTACAATAATGTCATAATGTTATTATGATACTAACATAATCATAATGTTATGATAAATCTTAAATACCAAAAATTGACTAGTAGATTTAAAAAATGGGGTAGGTAATTATTACTTTTTCACAAGTGTCCTTTTCAATCATTTCAGCATTTATTAGAACTTATAATCAAGTATTTGTGGGGAAAGAAAAGGGACCTAGAACTTGAATTTAAAATATTGCTACCCATTAACAGATCTGACAACAGGTCAAGGACAAAGTGAATAGTGATGGCTAAAATGAGGTCTGTCACTTATCTGGAAATGACTTCTCTCCTATGAACTCCTACAACATATTTTCATACTTTTCTTACTGAATTTTCATATTCTACCTGGTTTCAGAGTCATTTGTATATATACCTTCTTTTCTCCTTTTGGATTATATGCTCTATGATAGTCTTCTCTGTGTTTTCCTGTGGTGCCTAGACCAATTTTTGATGCAAATAGGATGCTCAGTAAATATTTTAGGAATGAATGAATAAATAAATACACCTGTAGATTTAATTTATTCATGTAATTGGTGAGGAGCTGAAGCTGATTTACCTGTTCATTTCATTTAATATGATGGCAACTCTGTGTGTGTGCATTTCTGTATCTCTGTGTTTCTCTATCTATCTCTGTCCCTCTGACTCTGTCTATCTCCTTATCTCTGTCTTCTCTGTCTCTCTTTTTCTATTTGTCTCTCCCTCTGTCTTTGTCTCTGTCTATGTTTCCTCTTTGTCTTTCTGTTTTGTCTCTGTCTGTCTGTCTTTCTGTGTCTCCTTCTTAATTTAATACTGGGAAAGGACAGAGATACACAGGATCTGAAATCTGAAACTAGGGAGTTTGGGTAGGATTAAATGAATGCTTTCAGCTAACCTGTTAGAAAGATGTGAGAGGAGAACTGTAACCTTTTGTAAAAAATAATGAAACTGGAACCATTTGGATATTTCTATGTTTATTCAATGTAGGTATGGCATTTTAATTCACTATTTTTCCAGAATGAAGTTTGAGTAGTTATTTTCTTTGCAATTTTTTCAATAAAATGGTGAAATGTCCACATTCCAGGGAAGTGCTAGAATCATAGTTTCCAACAGGAAATTTCAGATCACACCCTGGAACCAAAGTCACCATAATTTGTAAATTCTACAATTCCCAGAATGCCTCTATCATTCCTAATTATTAAAGAGCTTCTGGCTTCACCTAATGCTTGACTAATAGAAGTTAATGATGTTGTGCTGAAATCTGAAAGTCAAACTATACTAAATTTGTTGAGTATATTTATTGATCCTTAGTAAGAATTCCTTTAAACCATGGGGCAGCTAGATTGTGCAGTGGATGGAGTACCAACCCTGAAGTCAGGAGGACCTGAATTCAAATCTGTTCTCAGACACCTAACACTTCTTAGCTGTGTGACTCTAGGCAAGTCACTGAACCCTAATTGCCTCAGAAAAAAAAAGAATTCCTTTAAACTTAAAGAAGAAAGCAAGAGAGACAGACTATATTTAGCTACAAAATAAAATTTTGATTTAAGTTAATAATTAATATCCAGTCATAGCTTATATAGGAAGTACTTTTAAATATGCCCAAAATTAAAGGGCATTTCCAACCTCTATATAGAATATTTCTGTGATATAGATTAAAGGGTTTTTTTTTCCTCAAAATAGAAAGTTCTTATCAAATGAGTAGAAAGTTGAGGATGACTTACTACATTCAGTTGGGAGGTAAACCATCATGTTTAATTCTTTTTAAAAATTATGCTTTGTGATCAGATAAGCAACAAATGAAGAAAATGAATATAATTCTGAATTATTGATTTCTGCAGAATAATAAAATATAAAATTCAGGGTTATAAACCTTAGAACAAAAAAAATCACCATGTGTTGAATTTTGAATTTTAATAACAGGATTTCTTAAATATGAAATTTTAGTGTTTTGCACAGTGCCTGGCATAAAGTAAGACTTTAAATTTTTTTATTTCTTGGTTATTTTATTCTTGGATGAACAGCTAGTAAAAAATAAGGGTGATAGATCTTGGTATACTAGAGGCAGGATGACTTAATACGCAATAAGGATGAGTGTGTTTTTCTCTGTTGAACTAAGTAGAGGCTATTTAAGCTGGGATTTTATAGACTTTTTCTTCTGTTCTAACCCCCATATTCCATCAGTCTCTCTAGATCCCCTCCTCAATTGACTGAACCAGGTGCAGTTGGCTTTGGGATATAGGCACACATCTTTGTACCTGTATGCTGCTGTCTTAAGATTCTTTGAACAAGATTAAATGCCTTTCATTCCAAAATTAGGGACAGAGACTTTAAAATGGCATTACCTGTTGGAGATGAATTTTGGGTGTGAATGGGTATCAGTCAACATAAATGATTGACAAAGAAACTCATTCCATATTTTAATTCTGGGAATGTGGTAGAGTCTTAGTGGGGGGAAGGAAATTGTTAACAAACATGGAAAAGGGGCCTTGAAAGAGGAAACTGGGGATGTTTCATAAGCTTTATAAGTTCTCTACACTTGGCTCTACTTATCTGCAACTGGGTGGAGACAAATAGGAGCTGTGCCCTGAGTCGATTTTATTTCTTCTCCCATTTAGCTGCCAACTCCTGCTTCATATTATGTATTCAGAGGTTTGGTTTTGTTTAGTTTAGTTTTATATGGCTGATTTTGTATAAAGAAGCCTTGTTTCCACAAGTTCTATTAAATGAGGTACACCTGTAGTCACAACCCGAACCTTAGCAGGGATGTTTAATTATTTACACTTAACATGAGGCATCTCTGCCCAGATCTCCCAGCTGAAGACATAATTAGAAGTTACTGGAGAGAGAAATAGGGTAAGCATGTGGAGACATTTCTGACACACAAAAAAAACCTTAGCTCTGCCAAAACTCCTCACAACTGTGAACCATTAGTCAACATGCTTTGGCTTTCTGAAACTTTCTAGCAGCCAATAATTTTCTTCATGATTGAGTGGTTGTGAACTAAAAGATTACTACTCATCTCGATGCCATTTTGTTGGGAGTTTTTATTAATTTTCAGTTGGACAGGAAAAAAACTGGGAAAGTAATAACATTTACAATGATTGGCTCTTAGATTGCAGTCCTACCAATTTATTTTGTTTTTAAGTTACAGTACATAAGTAACTGACCTTTGCTGATACTTGCATGCTGTTTTCTTGCATGTTCATGATGGCTTCAGAAATCTTGACGTCAATAGGATCCATTACTGATTCGATGTTGAATGGCCCCTCTAGCCTCTCTGCTACCAAAAGCATGGCATCTGTCAAAACACAAAATAACAAGCTCTTAAGGAATAGGAATATTACCTTCCAGCTGAGTGAGGATGTTAAGTTTACCAAGCATCTTTCTCATAGTACTCCTCTGGAATAGAAGAATAGGAAAGGTATTCTTCTTATCTTACAGGTAGGAAAGCCAAAGAAAACTACTTGAGGTCAAATAGCTACTAAGAAATATAATAAGGACTTGAACTTTGTCCACTCTCTCCAAAACCCCATCTCCTTTCTCTATAGCAAGCTGATATATCTTTTGGCTCTGGCTAACTAACCAGTGTCAAGACAACTGACTGAAAAAAAGTGAACCTCATTCACATTCTCACTGGGTAGCTAAGTAGAATAGTGGATAGACTGCTGGATCTGAATTCAAGGAGACTTGAATTAAAATTTAGTCTCAGTCATTTTTCTTGGGCAAGTCACTTAATCCCAGTCTACCTTGGTCCTTTTATCTGTATAGTGAGATGAGTACTTACCTCCCACAGTTGTCAGGATAAAATAAGCTAATATTTATAAAACTAATATCTGTTTTGTAAATTTTAAAGTGTTATAAAAATGTTAGCTACTATTCATATTTGTAGCCTGGTTTCAGGTACTCCAAAAAACTATTCAACTACCTCCTCCCAAGCAACTAACCCTGGCATTGTACAACTGAACTTAAGTTAAAGGAACTTTGAAAAATAATTCAGCTAAATTGCTTTGTGTTTACTGATACCACCTTTCTGGCTTCCTGCTCCCTAAATGTACCACATGAAAAAGACAAATAGAAATGAGAAATAGTGTGGAATGGTGGTTAGAGGCCAGTGTAGTTAAGATAATCTTGGTTCAAATCCTGTTTCTGACATACTGAGTCTCCATGGGTAAGTTATTTAACCTCTTAGTGCCCCAGATCACTGTCCAAAACTATAAAAAGCTGCAGCTCCCCATCAATAGAAAATATTTCCATACCTGAAGTTCTCTACAATGTTCAACTAGTTTTTGTAAAGTTTGAAACTTTGTAAAGTTGAAAATTTATTCAACATACATTGTTGAATAAAGCATAGATCAAGATCAGGTGTCCTGAGGCAGTATAATAGTCTGAATAGAATACTGAACTTGATTTAGGAAGACTTGATTGTCCAGTAACCAGAGCTGAGACCATGTAGTTTTCCCTTGGGGTCTCAAGCATAGATAGATGTAAAGACCCATGTAATCATAACTTAGCATCAAGTTGCACTTTAACCTAATTGTCTTGTCCTAGTAGACTACTAGTAGAATCACAAAAATCATTGGAACTAAGTTCATGGACCATTACTACCAATTGTTACATCCCATATCTAGGAACTAAATTTCTTGCCCTATTCTCTGAGCAATTTTATTTCAGTGTTTCTGGGACTGGAACCCCACCTTGTTCTCATGAGTCTTTTCAGTGACTTTGGCACTTTTGCACTTTCCCCAAATCATCATCTTCTCATTGGGTCCCTACTAACATGTGCTAGTACATTTAGCTGCTCTTCAGAAAAAAAAATCTATGTATTGACATACTTTAAAGTTTAATGTTAATTATTAACATTTTCTCTACCACTTTCTGTTCTAGAAAGCAAAAAAACAAAAAAGTAATCTCTGACTTTTAGCATTTGCTGATTCCTGAATTGTAAACACTTAGAGTGAAAGTTTAACCATTGGCTCAGCCAAGAGGTTTGGAACTGGCTCCAATGAGTTCTTGCTGAGAGATCTCCCTGATGTTAATTGCCTGAACTTCTTCCAGGAACTGCTCATCATATTACTTGAAGTCTTGTGTTTTGTCCCTTTGCTAGAGAACTTATTTCATGTCTATTTCTGGACTTCGTAAGGGCAAATGCCTAAATATTTACCTATTGCACCTAATCCTCTACTTCACTTGCCTGACCATACACCTCAATCCAAGATGAAACCTTCTAAGCACCAGCTCTGCTGAGGCATATCTGAATAGCTTTTGGATTCTGCTCTATCCATCTGGTGACATACCACTCTTGTGGTAGGCGAGACATGAGGAGGTACTAGTGTAGTGAAGGGAGACCTGGACTAGAAGTCAGAGAATTTGACTAGCTATATATTTGGAGCTGAGCCTCAGGTTCTTAGTTTGTCTATTTATCTGTAAAATTGAAGAGTTGCACTGGATCTCAAAGGCTTTCTCTCTCTCTCTCTCTCTCTTTCTCTCTCTCTCTTTCTCTCTCTCTCTCTCTCTCTCTCTCTCTCTCTCTCTCTCTCTCTTTATATATATATATATATGTATATATATATACCATTTAATGCCTCTTGAAAATTAATGGGAAAAAACACTATACTAAGAGCTACGGATATAAATACTAATTACAGATAGTTCTTGTTCTTTAACAACTTATATTTTAATAGGAGATTAAAACATATAGAAATAGTAGCTAGGGATGGGTATATTATTTGGGGTAATTATGAGGATGCTAAGTAGAACCAAAGGGGAGTTGATTAACTTAGAGGAGATTCAGGAAAACTGAGACGTGCTGAAAACTTTAGCTTAAAAAGGCCAAGTTCTCTCATTTTATCCAGGACTATTTCTAGTTGTATTGATCTGTATCTTGCTACTGGCCTCAATGGCTCTGGAGGGGAAAGTGAGGCAAAAATAACCTTGCTCAGCCCTCCCTCACTTAAATCCAATTTACTTGCATGCCATAGCATCACCTTCCTGATGTCTTGGTCCTCCTCTACAAGAACAAAGGATAAACAATAATTTTTCCAATAGCAACAGTAACATTTATTAGAATTAAAAACCAGGAAAAGGGTGGGAAATTCTTGTAAGCAGTCATGAGAAAATTCTCACAAATGGTGGGAGGTAAGAGCATAGTGACAATCAGTACATCTGTTGCTGAAAATCAGTCCATGTCCCATCTTTGCTACATGCAATAGGTTGCCGACCCCTTCACTAGACTCTCAGCTTGTGGACACCAAAGATCTCGATCTATTAAAATGCTAATGCTCTTTAGTACATACTGTAAAGCACTGTCATAAGATGTAGTTCATAGGAGTATGAAGAGATCTAATTTGCTTTTCATCACATGTGGTGTTTTGACATGTACAAGCAAAGCACATTATTAAACAACCTTCCACAGCTGTTGAGAGGCACAGAATAGTTTGACATGAAGCAATCTGAGATAAGTGGCTTCTTTGAAAAGATATTTTATATTGAGGCAGCTAGGTAGCTCAGTGGATAGAAGATTGGGGCTACAATCACGAAGATCTGAGTTTAAATTTGACAATGATATGATCCTAGGCAAGTCACTTAACTGCTATTTGGTGGCAGGTAGGTGACTCAGTGGGCAGAGGAGGTCATTCTTGAACTGGCATTATGCTTCAAGTACGTAGTAGGAAGTTAATGGTCGCTGAATGAATAGATGAATGAATGAATTGCAGACTTTGCAAATCATGTTAGCTTTTATAAATCCTGGCCAAAGTTTACAGCACATACACGGTTGAAAGCAAATTATGCCTTTACATCTTCAGTGAGACTGTGATTATATTTGCTATTCTTAGGTTATGCTATTCTCATGAGTATAAATGGAATCATGGATAAATTTCTCCTCTATGCATTTACAGTATTGTATCTTATAAAGAAGGAACTAAATAAACCTTAGGTAAAGATTGTGCATCAAAAGATGAAGATATAGTTTTCTACAAAAGGATTTTATAATTAAAATAGCAATATTCCCTGAACTTAATGATCTTATTTCCTTGCACCAGTGACAGGGGATAAACAGTGGATTTTACCATAGCATATAGATTTTAAAGACATTTTCTTCTCTAAGCTTTTCAAATGCTGCTAAACATTGCCTGAAAGCTGTATTGTTTCTACTGGGATTTACAAGATCTATTTTGTCTAATTATCGCAAAAATCCCCTCTTACCGTAGGCCTTTCTAGCAGGCTTTTTGATTAAGAGTAAATAATGACAAGTAAACAGAAGGCTCTGGACTAGTATCTCTTGCTAAGAGAATTATTTCCAGAAACTTTTAGAGAAAACAACAAAAAACCCCAACAACATTTTAAGAGAATAAATAGGAAATAATCAACGACAACTAAAAACACATCTAATATATACATATAATAGGTACTTAATGAATATTTGTTTAGTGAGTGAATAGAGTCTATACACTTATGGAACATCATTGTAGATATAGTTTGTACTGAAAAATTAAAAGTACATAATAATTTTATATTCATGGCAATTGAAGGCAGGTTATTTTATTATAGATATTCTATAGCAGGCATTTAAAATGCCTTTGTAATCTGGATCACATGAATTCAATCAAGGCCATAATATTACATTCTAGACTTCACTACATAAATTTCAGAAAGAGCCCTTTTGTTCTTTGCTGAATCAATAGTAAAACATTCTCTAATCAAAGAAGGGGCCTTCTTTTTCATTACCAGTAGACATTTATTGAGCAACCCCGATGTGGAACATACCATGTCTCCAAGTCCTCACCTTCTAATATGGGGACTGCTTGGCTAATCTGCATGCCTTTAATAGGAGACCCAGGTGAAGTGTGAATTGAGTGAAATTTCTCTTCTAGTTTCCCAGTTTGTCTGTCTAAGCCTTGTCTCTTCCATTTCTCACCCCCCTTCCATTAGGATTCTCTTTCCATTTTTCAAGTTCCCCAGATTCTCCTACCTTTCCATCTGAGCAAGACCTATTCCCAGACAACAAGGTATAAATAACTGATGGGGAAAGTAGGCAGCACAGTGGATAGAATGCTAGACTCAAAGTCAGGGAGAGTCACCTCAAATCTAACCTTAGATACTTAATAACTGGGGGTGACTCTGGGTAAATCACTTAATCCCATTTGCCTCCTTTCCCTATCTATAAAATGATCTGGACAAGGTAATGACAAACCACTCTGCTTTGCCCAAAAAACCCCAAATAGGGTCATAAAGCATTGGACATGGCTGAAACAAGTGAACAACAACAAAATAAATAACCAATATGCTGATTTATTCAGCATATGTTCATTAAAGAGCTACAGTTCATCAAATGCTAAGTTTTAATAGAAGTCTAAATGTTAGCATTTCCCAGAAAATTGCTCATTTATCTTACATGTAAATCCTGCACTGTGCTATCAACTGGATTCTCTAAGTATATATTTAACAGTTATTTTCTTCTTTTAAATCAAACCACATACTTTAAGATTATTTTAAGATAGTTTGGACCATCTTATGTCTTTTTTTTTTTTGGCTAATTGTGTATCATTTATCACTGTTAAAATGCATGATAGAAAGGAAAGTATGATTTAGTTCAATTACCTCCAAAGTCAGGGCTGTGTGTAGCTTGACTTTTTTTTTTAGTGAGGCAATTGGGGTTAAGTGACTTGCCCAGGGTCATACAGCTAGCAAGTGTTGGTGTCTGAGATCGAATTTGAACTCAGGGCCTTCTGACTTCAGAGCTGGTGTTCTATCCACTGTGTTACCTATCTGCCCCTAGAGCTTAACTTCTAAGGGATTGTGGTCTGATTTCAAGGAGGAGTAGAATCATCTAATCAGGAATATAGAAAATGAAACACATTTCACCATACCCAGTGACCAAGGATAGCCAATGAGGGTTTGTCTTCAAGACAACTATAGCTTACCTTATCTCCACTCCACTCCTTCCCACTACTATGAAAGTTTTCAAATTCTTCTCTTTTGAGATGGGCATCAGACTTTAATGTCAATTAAAGACTATTGTTTTGCTGCACTGTACAGCTGTATTGGTGCTATTGGACAAATTGCCTATCCCCAGGATATTCATCTCTTCCTCCCTGAAAATCACGCCATGATTGAGGCAGGTAGGTCCTTTTCAGAAGAAAGATTCCATATTCTAGAGCAATGTCTGATGACTGTGAACTTAGCTTCCCCCATTTCTTGGCTCCCTTTTTCCTCTGGGTGGGATAAAGTGATTTGCACAAGGCCAGCAAGCATAAATGGGTTGTCATCTGGGTCACCTATATCATTGCATTATCTTTACCTCCTTCACTCATCCCTCTTCCAAACTTCCCAGTTACAGTGTAACATACCATGATCCATGTCCTGACTTTGGTATCATCTTCTATTAATCAGTATCCCTAAATCAATCTATAATCATATATAAAGTGCATGTCAGGGACTGTCCTACATACTGGAGACACAAATACAAAGGATCTTGCATTCTAATGGGAAAGGTAACAAATACATATAAACTCACACACACACACACATATGTATAAAAGGTCAACATAAGAAGAATTAAAACTAAAAAAGAACCATCATATTTAGCAATAAAAAATCATTTGTTGAAAAAACCATTGAAATCTTTTTAAAAAAACTGTACAGAAGAAAACTTCAGAAGTTTAGAAGGAAGCACTAACAAGCAGGATGGATTTGAAAGTAATATGTGGAACGTATGAATTTTTCTTTTTTTAAACAGGTGATTATGAAAGATCCTCTTTTAGAGTTCTATTGTGTATACAGAGTTATTTTTGGTATAAGATGGAAAAATAAATTTTAAATTTAAAAAATTTTGAGAAAGTAGTTTTTGTAGAATAAAGAGGTTGGAAGCCAGATTGCAAAAGGTTGAGGAATGAGTGAATAGATCCTGCAAATATAAACAATTTACAAGGAAATTGAATAAAAAAGGAAGGAAAAACAGGACCACAGTTTAAGGGAATGGTAGAGCTTAATGAAGGTTTTTTTTTTTTTAATAGTAAAAACCTATTAGACAGAAAGAGTTTCACCCTATATATCTAATTAGTTGTTAAGTTCTGTTATTCCTACCTCTATAATATCTCCCATATCTGTCCTCTTCTCTGAATTCATATAGCTAATATTATAGTTCAAGGCCTCATTACCTCTGCTTGGATTATTACTATCTGACCATATCAGTTCCCTACTCAAATTCTAGTGGCTCACTAGGACCAAATTTTTAAAATCTTTTTTTTTCATTCTTTAAAAATGTCTATTTTTACATGTTTTATAACATGCTTGATCATTATTGCAATAGTGAAAGTATATAATTTATAAATAAATATATACATTATAATGGGTAAATGCTCAAATATACAAATATAATTTAAAAGTTTGAGGATGAGGATCATTTATCTTGTTTAATTATATAATTAAATACCATTGATATTCATGTACTTTTTTCCCCTATGAGGCAATCGGGGTTAAGTGACTTGACCAGGGTCATACAACTAGTGAAGGGTTAACTATTCAGGGTCACATGCTTAGGTAAGTGTTAAGTGTCTGAGGCTGGATTTGAACTCAGGATCTCTTGACTCCAGGGCTGATGCTCTATCCATTGTGCCATCTAGCTGCCCCTTTATTCATGAAATCTAATTGTGGAAAATTTAAAGGAACAAACGGACAAGGGCATATAATGAGAAGATATAGATACAGTTTGCCCAATGTACTACTGGAGGGAATATTCACATAGATGAGACCACAGTTCCATTCACACATCAAAACTATAAAAGCTATTTCTAGCTTTCTAAATATTAGATTGTGGATATATGAAAAATCTACTCTTAAGAATATAGTATATTCAAGTATAAAGAAAAGCCTTCAACCTCTTAATTTTTTTTTTTTGACATTTTAAATTTACTTTTGGTCCTTCTTGCCCCTCCCCTAAATTTGTGATAGATCTGGAGTCAGGAAGATCTAAATTCAAACTCAATCAGAGATTCTAGCCATGTGACATTTAATATTTTAGCCTTAGTTTCCCCACCTGTAAAATGGGAATAAGAGCATCTACCTCTCTCTTGGCAGGTGAGGAGAATATGAGATAATATTTATAAATTGTTTTTCAAACCTTAAAAGCCATATATAAATACTGGTTGTTACAGATCTTGTAGCAACAATTATAGAACTTATAGTAACAATTATAATTTGCAATTTTATGGCACTTTAAGGTTCAGAAAACCATTTTATCACAGCAATCTTGTGAAGTAGACAAGACTACTATTATTATCCCTATTTGATAGACAAGGACGTCAAAATTCAGAGAGATTAAATAACTTGCTCAGAGTCACATAGTAAGTGAGTTGCCCCAAAGAGACTCAAATCTAGGTAAACTAATTCCATATGATAATGATAATGATAATAATAATAATAATAATAACACTTAGCACTTACATGTGGCTTTAAGGTTTGCAAAATATTTACATATGTTAACTCATTTGATCTCACAACAACTCTGGGAGACAGATGCTATTAGTATCATTTTACAGATGAGCAAACTCAGGTAGGCAGAAATTATGTGACTTGCTCGGAGTCATATAAATCAGCAGAGTCTGAAGGTATATTTGAACTCAAGTCCTCTTGACTATTCTCTTGCCATCTCATTATAGTTAACACAATATTTAGTTATGAATTCTCCTCCCCTTCTTATTGATTCAATTTCTAGAATTCTAGTCAGTTATTCCCTCACCAGTGGACCATATGTTTTAGGAAAGACAATATTTGTTTTGTTTTTCAGAGATAATAGTAAATAAATTTAAGAGGAAGCATGGTACAACAGAAAAGAAATCTTGATTTAAAGTTAAAAGGACATGGGGTTTAAATCCCAGTTGTTCTACATATTCTACATATTCCCTCTATAGCATTGGGCAAGCTATTTCATATCTCCAGGCTTCAGTTCCTTCTCTGTAAAATGAAAGAGTTGGGCCTGGTGGCCCCTAGAGTCTCTTTAGATTCTAAATCTATGGTTCTATCAGTTAAGAAATTATGATAAACCATTGCAGGGATAAACTAATGTCAAGAAAGAAGAAAATGCTGACTGAAGAGTATACCCAGAAAGAATTTAAGCTTTTAAACTGATACTTAAATTTACATGTTATTAAAATATATTGCTCACTTTCTTGGGATGCCCCCGGGAAGATACTACACCTTTTCTTAAGATATATGTATGAATGTATATATACTTAAATTGGTAGAGAGAAGTAATTCAGAATTTTCTTGAAATATTTGACCTTATAAAAGCCTGTGGCACAGGAAAGAAGTTGTTAATATGCCATCACTTGATAAAAATTGAGTTGAAAGCTGACCTTCTATAGGGAATTCCTGAATGCTTATACTCTCTTATAATGTAACATGAAGTCTGGTTCCAAGTGATCATATCTATATTATACATTTTCCTTTTGAAAAAAGGAAAGTTAAAGCCAAAATAATTTCCTACAATGCTACCTACTGGCCATAAGATAATGATTTTCAGAAGGGTTTTCCAGAGACTTCAAAAGATAAGCCCATTTTATTCTTAATGAGAAGTTAATCAGGGAGCTAGAGGGTGGAAAGGACCTTGAAAATTAAAATCAATTTAATTCAATAAATATTCACTGAGTATTTACTGTATGCCAAATGTTGTATAGCACTGTGAAGTATATACAAGAGAGAGATAAGTCAAAATCCCTGCTCTCAACATTGCATAGTTGAATGGGGCGGGAGGGGCGGGGGGAGAGGGCAGGAAGACAGACAAATTGAGACAAGCATATATGAAGCAATCAAATAACAACAAATCTTTTTATTGTTTTGTGGGTCTATCAACATTTCGCCTGAACAAAGATCTCCACCTTTGAAAACTGTCCAAATCATTTACAATTTAGAGTCTTAGAGAACTGCATGGAGACTGGCTATTCAGTGATTTATCCATGTTCATGTAACTATAAGAAGAACTTGAACTCCTGTCTCCATGGCTGCTGTTGTACAAAATATTGGATGATTTTTAACAAATTCTTTTATATGTGTATATGTCTGCATATACATATATACATATACAATATATAAATATATACACAAATATATGTATGTGTGTGAATATATGTAATATATGTATATATGTGTGTGTATATATATTCCTTTGAAGCAAATTCTAGCAAAGAAAAAAAATTACACAATATTTAACAGCATTCATATTAAAAATATATAGCTTACCTTTAAAAAATGAGCTCTCCAAATATTGGCTACTTATTCAGAATTTTTCCCAATAACCATCTTTTTAAGTAATAAAAAATGCTTTTTTTGAATCTTCCCCTTTTACTAGCATGTCATTATGTCAGAGACCCTAAGAGACCTAATTTGGTCTTATCTTTAGAAGCTAACCTTATTCACCTATTATCTCTTAAGAACACAGTCACATTCATTTAATAGATTTCCTCTACTGAGAAAGGCAAAAAAAAAAAAAAAAAAAAAAAAAAAGCCTGGAAAATTTATTCTTAAGAGCACAAAATAAACATATTTTGCGGCAAAAATGGTTCAAACAATTCTAGTATTTCAAGGTATATAGTTAAAATATAAATGAACTAAGACAAAAATAATGATAATAGTTAATAATAATATAGTACTTTAAAGTTCATAAAGCACTTTACAAATATCTCTTCCTATCCTCACAAAATCCTTGGGAAGTTGGATAGAACTATTATTATTTTCATTTTATATATGGGAAAACTGAAGCAGGGGTTAAGTGACTAGTTTGGTGTCACACAATTACTGTCTGAGGTTCTATTTGAATTCAGGCCCTCCTGATTCCAGATCTACTACTCCTATCTACATTTTTTTTTATTTCTATGACCCTGAAACAGTGGGTATTTACCTCAATTTAATGATGAACACCTATAAAGCAGATATTTAGTTACAAAGATGGGTAAGAAATTCTTGCCTCACAAACCTTGTACTGTTATGAAAGACATAATGTATGTTCATAAATAACTGTAGTGCAAGACAGAATATGGAGTGAAAATGAAAGTCTGAAGGAGAACCTAGAAAAACAGACAAGTATTGAATATGTATGGTGGTATAAGGATACAACTGGAACTAAGATATGGCAGTTGGCAGTTTTCCTCAGGTTCTGAAATGTGGATCTGTGCTTCATGTCTTTGGTGATTTCTGGACTTCTATCATGTGGCCACATGGAGGGAGAGGAAGAGAGAGAGAGGGAGAGGGGGAAGAGAGAGATAGAGAGACTGAGAGAGAAGGAGAAACAGAGGGAGAGGAAGAGGAAGAAAAAGAGGGAGAGGGAGATGTAGAGAGAGAGAAGGAGAGGGGGAAGAGAGATGGAGAGACTGAGGGAGAGGGAGAAGCAGAAGAAGAGGAAGAGGAAGAAAAAGAGGGAAAGAGATGGTAAGAGAGAGAGAGGGAAAGAGGGAAGAGAGAGATGGAGAGACTGAGGGAGAGGGAGAAACAGAGGGAGAGGAAGAGGAAGAAAAAGAGGGAGAGGGAGAGGAAGAGAGAGGGAGAAGGGGGAAGAGAGATGGAGAGACTGAGAGAGAGGGAGAAACAGAGGGAGAGGAAGAGGAAGAAAAAGAGGGAGAGGGAGAGGAAGAGATAGAGAGGGAGAAGGGGGAAGAGAGGCGGAGAGACAGAGAGAGAGGGAGAAACAGAGGGAGAGGAAGAGGAAGAAAAAGAAGGAGAAGGAGAGGAAGAGAAAGAGAGGGAGAGGAAAAGGGAGAGGGAGATGGAGGTATTGAGCAATGTTGGTATAGAGAGTTTCTTCCCTATGCCAGTGAAATCACAGGCTCACTGTCTCTGTACCATGGTTAGAGGTGGAAAGGGGGTGATTTATTTGATTGGCGGCATAGCATGAGAATTAGGAGAGAGCTGTTTGGTATACCTGAGTCTGACTAGATAAGATAAACCCTCAGCATTCAGGATCATAAGGGTACAGAATACGAGTATGAGTGCCTGGAGGTAGAAAGTGGAGCATAGCAGCACAAAGGAGGAAGATGTCCAGAGGGGGTAATTAGTAGAAAAAGACTTTTCTAATAGTTTGGCTGAGAGGGAGGAGAGATATAGGACAGAAGCTTGATGAGATGATAGGGTCCAGAGAAAGATCTATTGGTCATGCTTGAAAACATTAGGGAAAGATATGTAGAAACTGAATATATTAAGATATTTCTATAATAGGATAGGACTATGATATGTTCATGCACTAATGTGTGCTTGGGAGGTTACAAATAAAATGAATGTTTAAAACTGAATTCTATTTTAATTGAACTGGAAGGATTGCTACTTGGAGGATTTCTGTAGAATATGCTTTTAAAACTGTAGAATCTCTTTGAGAAACAAATAATTATCTTTTTTGGTAAATCTTTTCCCTAATATCTTGAATTTTCTTAACAGTTATAATGATCTGATTCAGTTGTTTACAATTATATTTTCGTGTGTGTTCCATTTAGCCTCTCCCAGATTTATCACCTAGTCGGAATAGTAACAATAAGATATAGTAACATAGCCATGAAAAAATATTTTTGATGAAGTGAGCTTTTAAGTTCAGTGAAGTTATGAGCCTCCATGGAAAGTCAACCCTTTAATTGTTTATTTTTTAACTTATGCTATTTGAGCACTGAGCCATTAACTAGATTCATTGTCACAGAATCTTAGAACCATAAAATCTCCAAGTTGGAAAGAATCATAAAGGTCATCTATTCCAACCTCTTCTATCTGAAGCATAAACTTCCTTTGTGACATCTCTGACAAGTGATTATACAGTCTCCTCTTAAAAGCAGCAACTTTCTGGGAACGTACTCTCTAATGAGACATCCCATTCCTTTTTTTTTTTTTTAATAGCTGTATGTGCTAAGAAGTCTTTCCTTATACTGAACAGATGTCAGCCTCCTTATAACTTGCACTCTTAGTCCTAATCCCACTCTGGAGCCAACTAGACCAGCTTCTGTTTCACATGACAAGCTTTCAAATACTTGAAGAAAGTGATTATCTTTTAAGTCTTCTTTAAGATTTCTCTTGTTTTCTTTTCTCCATTTATAGTAATAGTTTTTAGTCCTATAACCATCCTACTACTCCAAACTGAGACTTTGTATATCATCACTCTGATTGTGCCATTCCCTGTAAGATCAAGTCCAAATTCTATAGTCTATTATTTGTTAAAGCTGAAACAAGCTGGTCCCATTTGACCTTTTAAATCTCCTTGCTTTAGTTAATCTGGTGTATTTTCTCTTCCATGAAGATGCTTTTTTTTTAATAGGAGGGTATATTTCCTTAATTTGCAAAAAATGTATACATATGTTGTTATGTTGTTTTTATGTATATATATATATATGTATTATACACACATTTAAAGCTATGTATGATGAATAAAGGGAAAAAGGTTGAAACAGGTAACAGTTGAATGCCCACTAAGAAACTAGGTTCACAGCCAATAGAAGGGGATTTTCTTTGGTTACCACACATAGAAACCTAAATGGACAATATTAGCCTATGAAGAAGCTAAACTAAGCAGCAGAGCCAATATATGATGTGGGCAGTGCAGATGACAAAGCTCAAGGAGATAGGAACTCTATATGTTTAACATCTACCTTGAGAAAGGGCATAAGCAGCATCATTACTCCTAAGTGTTCTTGTTGGTTTAGGATGTAGAAGTCTACCTTTTGAAGTGCTGAAGAGAAAGAGGCTTTCTGGACAGTAAAAGAGAGCTGAATCTGAGACCAGAGAGTTCTCTTTTGTCTGTGTCCTAGAAACAGTGAGATAACTGACCTTCTTTGGATTGCAGTGAATTTAGTATAAAAGGTAGAATCTCTTGTTCCCCGCCCCCCGCCCCCCCCAGGCTTTGGTTCATGGCATTATCATCATCCTTTCCTATTACCTACATCTTATCTCTCCTTCAAAATCAGCTCAATCCCAATTTAATCCAATTCAGCAAAAATCTATCACTATTCTAGGCTGTATGAGTAATAAAAATATCAGTTATAATCGGGCCTTGTCCCCAAGATGATTAAAATATAACCTTGACAATGCAGCATACACACATAAATAAAGGTTTCCTATAATGAATCAACACATTTTATCCTTATTCACTCTGTGCCACAAACTCTGCAAGTTTCTGAGGATACGAGTATAAAAGTGAGATGCTGCCTTCTTTTATGAATCTTTATCAGTTATAGTAGTTTTCACATCCCTCTCTGAACCCTTAGCATTTATTGTATAAACTGATCATTTCTCAATTGCTCCTAATGCCTAATGACATTTTTCCTGTTATACTGATCTTTAATTCATATGTAGGGGAGAGATATCCAAACAGGGAACATTCTACTTCTGAACATGTACTCTCTCACTTTCCCCACTTCCTCCCTTCACCACTACCTTTAGAATATTTATAGATGCTTTCTGCCAGTACTAGGCAAACTGAGTAGAAATTTATATTTGCTAAGTACCCCTTCCCTATATCCAGTTATATATGGTTGGTTTCTGGGCTGAATCCCCGTCAATTGGTTGTTGAATTATAAAAAAGTTGATGACACTGGGTGCCACGGCAGGTAGAAGAAAAGGTAGCTTTCTGATAGTGGCCCTCTTGACTCCCCTACTCTATGCATCCAAAATGTAATTTCCACCAGGGGTGGAGAAGGCAACCTAACTCTACCTTAGCTTATTAGCAGTAGAGGCCACTGCTGTTCATCTGGAGCATTCATTCAGCTAGTTAGACTTTTGCCAGGGTCCTGGATATCTTTGCCTCTCTTGGGTGTTTTTTTCCTTTAGCATTGACCTTACAATGATCAAAAAGTCCTGGAAGGCCTACAAGTGATGTCCAGAAATAGCAACAGCTACTGAAGAGGTTGCAGGTACAATAGTAGTGAGAGAGAGTCACTGTCAGAGAGAAATTGAGGCCACTGGAAAGAGGATCCTGCTTGGTGTTTGATCAGTGTGTTTAGTGGAGGTAAAATATAAAACAGCTAATTAGCAGTCTTACACAAAACTGTGTCCCAAAGTGGTTTTCATATTAAATGTTTCCCAACTACTTAAACTTGTACAGATACATATACATTATTGGATTCTGTTTTAATCATTCTGGTTTTTTTTTTATTGCTTAGTGAAACTTTTCTGTGTTGGAATAACTTGCTTGTTACTTGATTCATTTTTCTATATTGGGTACCTTTACATTTGTTCTCTTTTCCTAGGAAAATCCTAGATTTCAAGCCCATACATTTATATAATTAGCAACTCTATAAATAGCAACTTTATTTGGAATCCAAAGTGGGGAATGGAATGAAATAGTGGGGAAAGTGTAATTCCCCTTTACAGAAACCAGGTTATCCAAGAGTAATGAATGAATCTAGGACAAGCCATAATAGCAGGTAAAGGATAGGGACTGGCTCAGGTCACCATCCTGTGGCCTCAGCCAAGTGGTACTGATCCAACACTGTGTCAGATTGTTACTTAACTTTTTGTGTCTTCCTTTGTATCTCCAAGCTAAAACTCTTTGGTAGCAGTATCTGTTCTGAGACATTATATCCAGGCCAATTTCTCTTTATGTAGCATATTTCTCACAAAAATCCTATGAGGGAGTGATATAAATTTTAATATCTTCTGTTAATGGATGAGAAAATTGCAGCTCAAAAACATTAACTTGATAATGGTCACAGAGCTAGCAAATTCCCAAGCGGGAACTCAAATCCAGATTTTCTGATTTGATTGTCCATTACATCTTTTTTTCCACTACACCAGCTGAACATACAAAAGATTCTTTAATGATGAGCTAAAAAGAAAAAATACATCTTTATGAACCTTGAAAGGTTACACTATATCTGAAGAATTTAGTAAGTGTTATGAAAATTCAGAATCTTATGAATTTCTTTGATAAATTTTTAAAAGAATGTTCCCAGTTCCTTTAGGTCAAAGGTTAAAAATGTAAGTAATTTTTGTTATGAATCCCCAAAAATATGAAATCATTTTATGACTTGAACCTAAGCAAAGTAGTTTCAACTATCTTAAGATTCCGGGTTTGCCATGAACCTTGATCAATGCCATTTTTGTTTCTGTTCATCACCACTTCTTCTTCCCTTACAATTTGTTCTCATTCACTAAACATCAAATTAATGGTAATTCTTGTCACTTGGCTTACCTTTTAAAGATGCTTAAAAATAAATTATTAAAGTAGAAGTACTATCAAAGGTTATAATCAACTAAAGGAATACTAGCTGAAGTATACTCTATCTTCAGCCAGAGCTGAAGAGTACAAAATGTAAATAAACAAATTAAAAGTAATTTAAACAATGCATTGATATCTGAACTGAAACTAAAATTAAAAAGGGACAGTCACACAGAATAATTACATTAACTAAAGAACCAAAGCCAAATGAAAATGAATTTAATGAAAATAACTGTTTACTTTGAAACCAAATCCAGGATGAGTAGGAGAGAACAAATATACAAACTAATTTAATTCTGAATCCAATGCACACAAAGAGGCTTATTTTGCTTCAGTCTTACAAGAGGAAATGCAAATTACAGAAGAAAAAGGTCTTCTAGTCCTAGCACAGAATAGAAGTCAGAATGTATCTGACTCTTTAGAAAGTTACAGTGCCTATGGCCTCTTTTGAATAATGATTATACATCATGGGAACATAATTGTTTTAGTGCTTTATTGTACCATGAAGGTATTTAAACATCCAATCATAAGCCACAGAGAGTATGATTTACAAATTATGAATTTGATGGATACTGATATGTACACTGACAGCTATAACCCTTGTGTTGCTATTTCCTCATATAAATAATTTTTGTATGTCACTTGCAGCTTAGAATATTCAAATATCTCAAATCAATGTATCATGTCTGCCCCTTTATGATGAATTATACAGTTTATAAGTTGGACTAGATCTTTCATATTATTATTTTAAGCATTTCATTTTACAAGTGAGGCCCCAAAAGACAGAATGATTTGTTCAAGGTCCCAAAAGTCCTTAATACTATAATAAATTATATTAAATTGTATTAAATTATAAATATATAATATTACATAATGTAATAAAGCAGATACTAGAGTCTAACTATTCACCTTTGGTCTAGTTTCATGTTCTTTCCATATACAGTCTAAATTATCCAACTTTTTGCAAAACTCTGTATGAAATATGTCACTTGTTTACTAAGCTACAAATGCACCAACATTCATTTCTAATTTCTTATCTTCATAGAAAGATCAATGACTCTATAATCAGAGTATACAGATTCATATCCTGCCTCTAATCTTTTCTTGGTGTGTGGGCAAGGCACAACTTCCCTGGGACTCAGTTTCCTCATCTGTAAAATGAAAAAGAAAGAGTAGAATGGCCTCTGAGGTTCCTTCTAGTTGTAGATTTATGATTCCTTGGATTTTTAGTGGAATGTTTCTTTCCAAGGTGACTATCCATAATATAGCTGTCTTGTTTCTTTGACCATCGTGCCAAATACTATTCTTAGCTTACTTGTCTGTGATTTTTACTTTTATTGACCTACACAAATTAAAGAGACTTCAAAGCCACTTTGAACTGTTTTATATACTCCTTCTAACTTTTTTATATACTCTTTATAACTTTTGCATGTTTATATATTGTGGACATATGGTGTGCCTCAAATTAATACTAGGATTTCAGGTCTTTTTGATTTTACAATTATCAAAGCTCATATTCCTTAATGTTGACATTTTGTAACATTTGAAAGTGCCATTGAAATATAAAAAGTCTAAACTTTTTCCTAGTATTCTGCAGGTAAGCAATTCTTCCATTTCTTCCTTCTTTGCCCTAAAAGTTAATAAAGCAAATCACTCCAGAGACCATTTGTTCCTTCAGTCCAAAGGCTTGTGACCTACATGGAATGAATCACAAACCTTACTCAGAACCAATAAAAAATAAATAAATGAAAAGTCAGATGGGTTTTCAGAATTCCCTACTGAGTCTGAACAGAGCGATTAGTGAGCAATTCAGTAAGCAATGGGACATCTTTTCTCCTATTTGTCTGTTAGCTGCTATTATTAAAAAATAATATATTTTATTATTTTGGTGCTTAGTGCCATTTGGGCAAAAAGGAAAATGAAAAACGGACAACATGGCCCATATCATAGGTCATGAACCCCCAAAGAAAAAAGTTAGATTAAAAAATAATCCTCTTTTAAGAAAGTGATGACTTCATTTTTTTTTTCCCACAATGGAGTAGTCCAGTGACGGAGCAAGATAACTTTTGGAATTTTCTTTGCCTTTATCTGTCTTTCAGAGTTATCAATAAAACATATCACAGTTAAGCTAAAAACTTTCAACCAACTAGCTATGGAAAATTGAGAGAAAAAAACAGCCTATAAATCCTTAATTTAAGCATATGATATTTATATATGATACATATATCTATATCTATAGATGAATGTGTGCACACACACATGTTCAGTGGTCATTAAATTCAAAAAAGTATTTATTAAGCAATTTTTATGTGCAAAGTTCTGTGCCACACTCTGGGATTACAAAAGTCATGTCTTCATTCTCAAAAAAATTATATTCTACTGGCAAACACCAACAAACAAAATAGGAATTCTGCATATTTTAGATAGATTGGGAGATTTTGCTCAGAATAAGCATCTTTACCAGAGCCAATGGAGGATATTTCTTTGGAAGAAAAAGGGCAGGATATATAAAAAATGATGACTATAATAATTGCTGAATATGTTGCTATACCTTTCAAATTAAAAAACAAAAACAAAAACAAAACCACATAACAATATTCATTGGGCTTGATTAAAAAAACTACTAGTAGCCTACAATCTATGAAGGCCAGAATACTGTGGTTCAGAACTAAATATTTGTGCCTAATAGGCGAAGTAATTTGGGATCTGGTTCTCCATTTGGAACCAGGCAAAATGAAGGTTTTTTATTGCTATAAATACTATCATTATTATTTCTTCTTGGAATTTCTAATGGTCTCTCCAGTGACTTCACTTCAGTTATACTTAATTTTTGCATCTTTCAAATTCTCTCCATATTGCCCGAAGCCTTTAGGAAATGGACACATTTCAAATACATCATAGAAATAAACTGAAATGGGAAAGGCTTTATCATTCTAAAAATTCTATACTGAACAATATAAGAAAAGAAAGTTGACTGAATAATATTAATTTATGATTTTACAGGAGTACTTTAAGTGCTTCCCCCCCAAAGCACTTAACATACCCAAATTGCCCCACTCATCATACGTACATACTCACCTTTATAGTGGTACATGATAGCTATTTTTCAGGACAGGGTAACATTCTAAGATAGGTCAAGAAATGAAGAAGAATTCTCCATTGTATTGGAGTGGTATCGAAATTTAGGTAAGCAGAATGAAATGCTTTACTTGGAAATGGGTGAGAGCCTAGAGAATAACATATGCACTCTTCAGAGAAGTACTGTTGGATACTTATTGAATAAATGCATTTTACATCTTGGCAGGAAATATTTTCAAATTTATATATACAATATGTATATTTATATTTCCAACAAATATATTTATAAGATACTCATAACCCTCATTAAAAAAAACCTCTTAGTCTACAATATACATATATATGGAAGTCTCATAAATTTGCATTTGTGCTCACAAAAACTTCATTTAGTCTCCAACATTTGCATTAGACTTGCTGCATATCTACTAGTATTACTTTGCACTTTCTGCCCAACTTCTTCAACTTCTTTATGTATCAGTTGGCTGAAGAAAAAAAATACATATATTTGCCAGAAACAAATACATTTACAATTCTTTTAGACATAGAAAAATGTCTATGAATTTTCTACCCTTCTAAAAAAGGAATAGGAAAGAGAATTAAAATATATTAAGGTATTTTATAGGTTATTCTCTGCTTTTTGTGAATAGTTCTGTAATATATTCTTTTATGAATAAATGATAAAATTTTTTTTACAAAGGTGCTAATATTCTTTCAAACAGAGCATCTATAACTATTCCTTCTTCCTTTCATTCAGATGACTGGTTTATTCTCTGAATGTACATGGATGAATTTATACTCCTTCACAAAACCAATTTGGAAGATGCTTCTGGTGTCTGTCTCAAAGGGAAAGAATTTTGATTGGGTCTAGTATGGGTGACAGAAAAGGGAAGGACTAAATATCTGAGGTGAGAATCTTTCACCTTTTTTGCATGACTAGTTGAGCTGTTGAAGGTCATACACAGTCTCAAAAGGGCTGAAGACTATTGTTAACTGTGTCTACATTCTGTGGACTTTTAAAAATGTACTTATGGGATTGGGGAATGACTAATCAATAACAGCTTACATTTAGATAGCTCTTTAAGGTTTGCAAAATGCTTTACAAATATTATGTCATTTTATACTCTCTATAACCCTAGGAGGTAGATATCATTCTTATTTTACATGTGAGGAAACTGAGGGATAGAAATTAAGTAACTTGCCTAAAGTCACACAGCTAGTAAGTATCGGGGTTCAGATTTGAAATCAGGTTTTCAAAATTCCAGTGATCTAATTCCTGTACCATTAAGCTGCCTCAACAAATTGTGGTACAATAATTTAGTATAATATAATCACAGTGCAAAAATGATAAATAAATTCAGAAAAGTATGGGGAGACATATAAAATTATGTAGAATTAGGAAAATTATTTGCACAATGACTTCAGTGATAAAATGGAAGTAACCAATCCTGGTTTCAAAGAAGAGATGAAAAAATGAAGCTCTTTCTATTGGACATTTCACACATGATCAGACTCAGTCAATGTATTTGCTCATTTTGCTTCTTCCACCACCCTTTTTAAAAAAAATCTTTTTTTTTTTGCTCTTCTCTCTCTTTGAAACTGGAATGTCAAAATAATAAATATGTTAATCATATCAGTTATGTTGATTTGGGACACCTTCGATTGTGTACCACCCTTTGAGAATGCCAAAGTGCTATTCAGGAATTACCATGTAAGTATTCAAGCACTTAGCCTGAAAAAAAAAATACAACTTTTTCTTTCAATTTTATTTGTGGATACTATATTCTAGGAAGTATTGAACCTTATCTGAGATATCTCTATGGGTAGGGAAAAGAAGAAGATTATATTTTGAAATGAAGAGGATATGAAAACAAAACATAACAAATTTTTAAAAGTTAAAAATACTTATAATTTCTAATTCATTGCTATTTAATTTATTAATTAATGTTTGTTGATGCTTTTTATTATTATATCAGTATCTCAATATTTTTTCTTCCTTCATTTGTGACTCTACCATTGCCAAAAAGAAAAACAGGCCAAAACAAAAGAAATAACAATGTTGTCTGGCATGGTATGTAACATTTTGCAAAAGAGGAATGTCCATTTCCTAATCTTTTCTCTATGGTCAATTTTGGTAATTACATTACTATATATTGAAAGTCAGGCACTGTGCTAGATACTGGGGATACAATGATAAAAAATAAACTTATTCTTTTCCTCAGGAATTTTGCATTGATGGTGTTGGGAAAGGTAGGGATAGCATAAATATAAACAAATTTATGCAAAATATGGAGGGGGAAGCACTAGTAAGAAAATACTCATGTGGAAAGTGGCATCTGAGCTACACATTGAAGTAAACTAGAAATTCTAAGAGGTGGAGATAGAGATGGAATACATTCTAGTAATGGAAATCACCTTCTGCAAAGGCGTGAGAAGTATGTTAGCAGGGGAAGATTGCAGGCATGTATGAAAAATACCAGGAACATGAGTATGACTGGACCATAGTAAAAATAAAGAGAAATAATGTGTAATAAGCCTGGAAATGTAGGTTGGATCCAGTTCCCTTTTATAGGAAATAATATTACATTAGATGTATATGCTACACTTTGTTCATCCATTCCTAACTGATGGGCATCCACTTTGTTTCCAGATTTTTGCTGCTACAAAAATCCTGTTATCTATTATTTCAGTGTATATATATATATATATATATATATATATATATATGTAATCTTTCTACCCTTGGCACATTGGGGTATATTCCCAAGCACAGGTTACTGGATTAATTGCTGGTATTTTACTGTCATTCTTTCATTTTCAGTTAATCCAATACTTTGAGACATTATTTTGGTATTTTCTTGGCAAAGAGGCTGGAAAGAGGTCTGCCATTTCCTTCTCCAACTCATTTTACAGATAAGGAAACTGAGGCAAATAGAGTAAAATGACTTGCCCAGGGTCACACAACTAATAAGTAAATGAGACCAGATTTGAACTTAGGAAGATGAATTTTCCTGACTTCAAGTCAGGCACTTTATCCACCATCTCTCCCTCTCTCTCTAGATGTCCTTTAGTCCAATAGCAGGTATGTAACTGCTGTTTAGATGGATGCCACAGTCCTACTTCATGAAGTAGTTCCATATATATGTAGATATAATAACTTCATAATTAGTATGCATCATTTAAAAAATGAGGATGGTAGCTATTTCACTGGGCATAATGCTCAGGGTCATGGGACAGATCTGTAAACCTCACCAAAATCACTTGCAGTCCAAAGATAACATGATCTTCAGTACTGAAAATCAGCTTCTCCTAGCTCCCGTTTTACATGGTTTTAAACCAATGACAAGAGGCAAAGTTAGTGAACTGTAACCAATTGCAACATAAATTAGCCAAATCTAAAAGTAAAAGGTTAGCCAAATCTCATTTCAAAGGTACCTTTTAAAATACATTATTTTCCTCTTAGAAATCTCTATATTCTTTCCTACTTACAGAGTACATGATATAGTGAGGGAGAAGAATTTTTATTATCGTATTACAAAAGGAGGAGCTCTGTGAAGGTAGCATAAATGACTAAAATTAGTTTTCTTATAGGATCTATCCATTCAACTCTGCTCTTTGATCTTAGTTATGTGGGTCTGCTGATGGTGATGGGTTGCCATGGGAAACAATCCCTGGATCAGGAGTGTTTTCAGTTACAAAAAACAATGGTACCTACAATCTATTCCAGTGGCACACTTCTTGGGAGGTGTCAAATACAGTGGCAATGACTTTTCATCTTTTACCTGCTTTCTTTATTAATATGGAAGCTTATTCTTAGATTGCCTGTTGCATTTTTAAAAGCTTGCCGTTAGGCTATAAATTTCTGAGTTGACTCCTAGCATCTCTTCTCAGATAAGATTCAATACTTCCTATAATACAGTATCCACAAATAAAAGTGAAAGAAAAAGTTGTATTTTTTTTTTCAGGCTAAGTACTTGAAATCTTACATGGTAATTCTTGAATAGCACTTTGGCATTCCCAAAGGGTGGTACACATTCGAGGGTGTCCCAAATCAAAATGACTGATATGATTAACCTATTTATTATTTTGACATTCCAGTTTCAAAGAGAGAGAAGAGCAATTTATCTGTTTTGATCTGGCTTGCCTAACCACATTATTGGGATAAAAGAGAAAAGCTGATCGATAGCAGAGGCTCAGTGGCATAAAATCCTCTCTGTGATCTTCTCAATAACTCTTTTCAGGTTTCTATTGTCTTTTCTTTCAAAGGATTAGGGGTTTGTTTTATTTTTTTTTGAGGACATGAGTCAACATAAGAAAATGGAATGCCAAAATCAGTTGACTCATAGCAATTATTAATTATAATAAATGCTCACAGTTGTTTTCTGCATTTTTGTTAGGCAAATAGAGAGATGATCTTTTCTCAATGGTTTCAGTTTAAATAGAATGCTTAGAGGCAGCATGGTATAGTGGGCAGAAATAACTCTGGAATTCAAATCCTACATCTAATGGTTCCTAGAGTCACTTAACCTAATTTCTTTGGATGTCAGTTTGCTCATTTGTAAAATAAGCGTATTGGACTAGATAAGTCTTCGAGGTCCCATCCAGCTCTATATCCATGATCTTATTAATTGAACTATCCACCTAACTAGAGTGTCAGAGTTATAGTGACTACACTCTTATTTTACTGATTCTTTCCTTAGAGTGGTTTTTACCCTATGGAAGAAAAGCAATCTTATTCCTTTTAAGCTGCCCTATATATTTTCTCTCATATATCCTCCTAACTTATTACCATTTTTAGCAACTTATGCTCTTCTTCTGATTGAAATAGAGCCAAGTAGGTGAATAACAGAGGTGGGAAGAGAATAGGTTTTTAAATTATTTATGAGGCTGGAATTTATTATTTCCCTCATTCAGACTATATATTTTTTTCTCTTCCTTCTTTTTTTCTTCCTTCTATTCCTCCCTCCCTTCTCTCCTCTTCCCCTCTTCTCTTTTTCTCTATCCCTTATCTCTATTTTTCTCCCTGTTTCTCTCTGCCTCTCTGTCTCTGTCTTTCTTCTCTCTATTCATCTCATCTCTTCTTCTCTTTTCTCTGTTCTTCTCCCCTTCTCTGTTCCTCCCTTTTCTCTGTTTCTCTCCCTCCCTTTCTCTTTTCTTTTTTCTCTCCCTTCAATCTTTCTGTATTTTTGTCTCTCTCTATTTCTTTGTCTCTGTCTCTGTCTTTCTCTGTTTGTCTGTCTATGCATCTATTTCTGTCTTTGAATCTCTGTCTCTGTCTCTCTCTGTCTTTTTCTGTCTGTCTGTCTGTCTCTCTCCCTCCTTCTCCCCATCTATCCCCTCTGTTTTGCTCTCTCCTTTATTTCTGTTGCTCTCTCCTTCCCTTCCTACCTATTGATCTTTTAAGTGAGAGAACAAGGCAGTAGTCTTGTACTGGGTGTAGGAGAGCCCTCAAGGAGAATGTGCTTTCAATTATTCTGTTAGAATCAGGATCTAAAATGTGGTGTCTCTCCTTGGTAGTAATAGAAAACAAGACCAGGACAAAAAACATAGACATTTAATATTGGAAGAGAACTAAGAAGTTCAACACTTATTTTAAAGAAACTGAGGTCCAGATAGGAAAAATTTCTTGTTCAAAATTGTATAATTAACATGTTGAAAAGCTAGGTCTTGGATTTAACCCCTCTGACTTCAAATCTAATCTTTTCTATTGAAAGACCAAAACACTTCTGTCTGAGAACAAGATGATACTGCTATTGGTGACACTTGCTGACCTACCTTTTCCTTCCTACCTTCATTGACCTTATCAGACTTTGGACTCTGCTTACAAAGGCATGAGATGAGGGTTCACTTAGGATGAGGGTCATTGTGTCGTTGTTTCAGAACAATGACATTTAGAAGATACTGGCATGACTTATATTCCTTCAGCAGCTTAAAAAATGAATCTAATATCTAGGTAGCAAGAATAATTCATTAAAATAGCAAACTACCAGATGCTATAAGTCTTCTAACCTTCCTTTAGTAGTAGTCATCCCTCAAAAATGAGCACAAAGTCCCCTGTGACACAAAATCCCATGGGCTTTTTTGTCTCCTACTTTGCTGTTGAAAAATTCAGTTGAATTTTTCTTTCAAAGTTGATTTAAGGGCATGTCTTGTCTTCCCTGGTTTAGGTGATGATATTGATAATTAAAGGCTTCTGTTTCCATAGTCTCTGTGGTCTCACAATAGTAGCCTATTCTTATCTTCTAGGAGAGTTCAGAACTTAGATCTGGCTCAGTGGTCTGGATATATGCTTTTACTTCTCTATCTGCATGGACTCCCCAGACCCAGTGATCTATGCTAATCACGTGTTCTTCCCTATCCTAACTGAATCACTGTCTTCTAGTTAATTTGCTCTGTTTCTACCAGATTCCTCCTATTAAGTAAAACTCTATCATCTCCTTCTAGACCCTATTCTGATTTTAACCCCAGCCATGTACATCTTGCTCAGTTAGCCTCTTGATTCTATCCTGTTCCATTCCATTAGCACCAATAGCATAAAAAATGGTTGAGTTCTCTAAGAAAACAAGTAAGAAATACATAATGATGGACTGAACTTGGTGACATTAAGGTCCCTTCTGATTCAAAGTTTACATGGTTTAAGGAATAGAAGACTAGGGGAAAAGTTCCCCATTTAGGGGTGGGAATGGGGTAAATTGGAGGAAAACATGCTAGCAAATGAGACAGACATTAAAGTAGTTGAGAGGTAAGAGAAGAATAAAGATAGTACAATGTCATGAAATCTAAGGGAAATTTCAAAAAGTAAGGATAGTTAGAATTTCCTTTAAATACTATGACAAGATCCTACCCAATCCTCAGAGGAAGCATTCTCTGATAGTAGCTACCACCAACAGCTTTTCTATTCTCTAAATTTTCGGAACATTTGTGTTCTCCACATTATATCAGGTAGTTTATTTTCTAGTTTATCTTTTTTGGGGGAATGAATACAGAATCTCAGTATTATAAAAGCCCCAGACATCATCTAGTTCAACCCATACTTGACTAAAAAATCTTCTATGATAACTCCAAGAAGCAGCCATCTCATAAGAATCACTAAGCACTTAATAAATGCTTTTTGATCTGATCATACACTCATTCTCCTCCATTTCTCCTATTCCATAATGTATAGGGTTCTCAGATCATATATGACTAGTTTCCAGTAAGAATTGCCTGAAGTTCATTCTTCATATTCACATTTTCTTTTCTTGTTCACTCAGTAGTTTACATCAACAGCACAAATTAATCCTGGGAATAAATATTTGTTCTGAATCTATGTGTATGTGTGTGAGTTGTGTTTTATTTCCTATTATTTTCCTATCATAGGAATGACCACAGTATTATTTTATGCTTATAATTCAGACAGTTCATTGCTTTCCAAAATGACTGGGTTCTACTTTGTTTTCAGATCAAAGGGAAATATGCTAACAAAGGGACAGAGAATAGTATAATGTGTGGGGATATCTCTAGGTCTTGCATGAGGCAATGATTCAAATCTCAATGCCAAAACTCAAACTCAACACCAACAAGTAAGTCACTTGTCTTTTGTGGAACTCAGGTTCTACATATCTATAAAATAGAGGTTATAGTATTGTTGCTACTTATCTGATAAGTTCTTGTGAGGAAAATGTTCTATAAACCTTAAAGTACTATTGAGATATCATGTAAGAAGCCACATTTCTACCTTTTCAAACTATTTTAATAAATGTGATTGACAACTGTGATGGACTTGGCTCTTTTCAACAATGAGGTGATTTAGGCCAATTCTAACAGACTTGTAACAGAGAGAACCACCTGCATCCAGAAAGAAGGAATCAATGTCCATCCAACATAGTATTTTTACCTTTTTTGTTGTTTGCTTGCTTTTTTTTCTTTCTCATTTTTTATCCTTTTGATCTGATTTTTCTTGTGCAGCATGATAAACATGGAAATATGTTTAGAAGAATTGCATATGTTTAACATATATTGGATTACTTGCTATCTAGGGGAGGGAGATGAGGGATAGGGAGGGAGAAAAATTTGCAACACAAGTCTTTAAAGGGTGAAAGCCAAACACTATCTTTGCAGGTATTTTTAAAATAAAAAGCTATTGTTAAAAATTAAAAAAAAACATTTATTTGCTTGTCAATGAGTCATTATTTTTTTAAAAATCACATTAGATGTGTCAGAGACACCTACAAAAGTCTGTGCTCAGACTGTATTATATAGAAGGGGATGGTGTCAAAACTCTGGTTTCTATTCTCTTGTAAAATATTTTTTTTTGTGTCAGGTGTTCATCATACATTTCCATTTTTGCCTGATTCACTCTGCATTGCCTCTCCATGTTCTGACAGCTGATTAAACTCAATCCATGTCCATTACTCACAGTCTAAGATGTTTGAGGGAAATGATTGCAGCTTCAGTGGAGTACTTGGGGGGAAAATCTACATGGAAATCTCTGATATTTGGGGTTTGTGCAGTCCTGGAGAGAATGTTCCCTGATTTAGAGACTGTGCTAAAATTTTTGGATGTCAGAAATATTACCTAAAACTTTGAGAAACTATGTCAAAAACATCCAATAAATACATAGTAAAATGGATCATATATATATATATATATATATATATACACATATTATATGTATGTATGTATGTGTGTGTGTATATATATATATATATATATATATATATATATATATATATTTATCCAGGAACACTAGGGGCAATAAATGAAACATTGTGTTAGAATTTGCATAAAGCTAAGAATTCATTCCATCTTTCGACAGCTTGTCAACTGGGAAAGGAAGAAAGTGTTAGAAAAAAAAAGTAGAGGGTGTAGAACTAAAGATGATGTAGGATTAATGAAAGAAAAAAAATCAATGCATCAATTTGTTTAGTTATTTGCCTAATCAATTTATGTGAAAATTAATGACCTTTAAAATGAAGGGAATGCAAATGTATCAATCTAATTGAAAAAAATCTGATAAAGAGATTATTTATTGCCTCTAAAAATAAGAGGAAGACAATGACATAAAGCTGATTAGCATCTGTCCTCAGACAGCAGTATAGCCATTTGGGATCATCCCCCCCCCCCCCCCCCATACAGAAGGTTGGATATGAATTACATGATATAAAAAGACCCCTCTACTACTTCTTTTGGATGGATTAGTAAAGTTTACCAGATTTTGGGAACAATAACATCCATTCAGCAGTTCCTAGCAACAGAATAAATTAATCCTGGGAACAAATACTTATTCTCGTGTGTGTGTGTGTGTGTGTGTGTGTGTGTGTGTGACATAGAGAGAGAGGTAGGGGCAGGGAAAGGATCTTTTTAGTCTATTATTTTCCTATCATAGAAGTACATACAATATCATTTTATCCTTACAGTAAATAATTTTGGTCCTCTTTTGAGATTTCTATTAAAATCATTGAGATAAATATAGTATCATTACAGGACAGCTTTTTATCTTGGCATTGTTTTTGATTAGCTCTTTCACAGAGTATCAGTAGGAGTACAGGTCACATACATAATCTAGAAAGACACTCACTAACAATCAGTTATAGTAATGTTATTCTCTTTCTAGTGATTATTCCTTAAGACCACTTATCCTTCTTATCTTCTGTCCCTTTTTCCTGAGGACAAGATTTATTTACAATTATAGTAGACACAGAATCCAGTTTGGTACAGTTTAAGGAAAATTACCTATCAACAAGAAAAATCAAAACACATTCATTAGGTACAGACTTTGTGTCAGGCTCTATTCTACTAAGGATCTCAGGCCCAATCCTAGCTCCCATTTCCCCAGTCTACTTTGCCACTTTGTTGCCTTAATGACATGGATAAAAAGTGGACAGTTAAGAGAAATACACTCAAGGGCATGCTGGAGCTAGCTCCAACTCATTAATGAGAGCCAATTGCTAAATTTTCAGTGTGAACATTTACATCTTAGAAATCAGACATGCAGAATTAGGGATCAGTTTACAATTTTCATGATGTCTAGACTTAGGAAAATAATGGAAAAATGTTATAAGTGCAGATTAAACCTACAAGCACGTTCTGCTTTTCAGAGCCAGTTGTTGACCATTTGCCAACATACCTCTGGCTGCGCTGGTATCTTTGTGATGTTGGGAAGACCTCCATTGAGGAGGGTGAAATTCTTCTATTAGAATTTTGAGTTACAATTAGAATTTCAAGATAGGATCGGATGAGTTTGGAATTGCAACGTTAGAGAATATTCCGAAATTAATTAGATCCAAATGGATCTATGGTCCATTTTAGTATTTTCAAGCAATTCATGAAGACCATTGACTAAGGCATGTAACCTTTAGTAGCAGGAGGTCCCTCCTCACCTTCCTCCCCGCTGAAGAGTTTTATGGATTTTTCTGAAGTATTGCACAATTGCACAATCCCTGGAACAAGGGCAAATCACTATTGCTTCAGCAGAAACTTGCTTTCTCATTTATCTGCATCGCAGAGATTTAGTCAATTATCAGTTTGAAAAACTAAATTAACTAAAAATACAACTGAAGCAGAAACAGCAGGGGGAACACTTATAAAGTCTTGTTTTACTGCTTGAGTATGAAGAAATTAAACCTGTGTCCTGAAAACCAGAGGTCACTCAGTAGATCTGTGCTTTTATATGTAGCTTACTTCATGAACGCTGCTATTAAATATTAAATATTCTTATTAATAAACCATTTAGTTTCCAGTGTCCTTGGCACTGTACAGAACATATAAAAAAGCACAATTCCATAGAACAATGCAAAAGTAAGGGTTGTTGCAAGTCCAAAATTTCATAGATATATAGACACACATATATACACATTCATACAAATGCATGTATACATGTGTGTATGTGTAAACACTCTGAGAAATCCTGGTATCAAATCCATTCCCCATTCTGTGGAGTTAGAATAAGTTAGCATCAGACAATGAAGGCCACCCAAAGAGCTCCCAGCAGTGGGATCTCAAGAATGACAACAGTTCCACAGTTGTTAGTGTAGCCAGAAAAAGAGGCGAGAGGGGAGCCAGAAGCCTGCTGGGGAACTAACTAGACACTATGTATCAGACCAGGGATAGAGATGGAAGAATGTGTTTATGAGATTAATGTTTCATAGCTCCAAAAAATGGCTGGGACAGAGGCACAGCTGATGGATTCTGAAGCAGGAAACAGATGAGAAATTACAGCAACTAGAAAGACTGCTATACCAAATCAATGATACATCTATGCCCATGAGATTTTTTTTTTTATCATCAACATCCCTTAACTGTGAATCTTCCCCCTCCCCATCTCCTTCTAATTTAAACAAGTTTATTGTCAAGCCTGTTACATTTTCCCCTTTTCTCTTTTTCTTTTACCCGATAATTTATCTGATTTTTTTTCCAATAGATCATTCTGTGGTATCATTACACTACCACCAATTCTGCAATGTCGACCTAGCTGTGCTGACATCTTTACTGAGTATCTGCAGCAAAATCTCCTTGGGGGGAATGCTTCAAGTCTAGTTTGTGGTTTTATTTTTTTGTTTTTCTTCCTCACAAAAGACATCTTTTGGGATTTACTTCTTTACCCCTTGTCCATACACCAGCTTTGCTGGGCTAGTAGTCACAGCAACTATATAGCTGTGATGATTATTGAGGTCATATATGAACATGTTGCTAACTGGACAAGGTCAATAGTAATGAAAAAATAATTAGCCTCATAGAGTTAATCATTGACTCAGGTGAAAATCACAGCCAATACACATCCAACTGTTTCCAAAATTAAGCTTAAAACAGCCACAGAGAGGCCTCTTTCTCTCTGCAGGGCCTCATATCATAAACATGACTATGCTTAACAGAGACATACAGGAAGAAAAAAAATCCATTTCTTCTTTTTTTCCTCTCTGGGTAATTTTAGGCTATGTCTAGTGGATAGATCCAGGAATACATTAGTTCAGATCCTGATATCTGCTAGTTAAGTGACCTTGTCAAGCATTCTATTCAAACTCTAAACAACTTTCTAAGACCATAATTTTCAGTGTAGAATTGCAATTGCAGAGTAATACTCTCACATGGCATTCTTTATACTGATGACTGAACACATTCATGAGAACAGAGGACCAAGTCCCTATGTTGTTGCTGTTTGGTCATTTCTGGTTCTGTCCTACTCTTCATGTCCCCAATTAGCATTTTCTTGGCAAAGATATTGGAACAATTTGCCATTTCCTTCTCTAGTTCATTTTAGATGAGGAAAATGAGACAAACAGGATCACATAATTAATAAGTATTTGAGGTTGGATTTGAACTCATGACATAGTTTAATAGGAAAACCATTTCCTTTTTCTGTATGCCAGTATCAAATTTCCAGCTGTCTAACGTTGTCCTACAGCTTTAAACCCAGACTCAACATATTTTAGCTGAATTCATCTCCTGTGCCCTATGCTACTCCAAACTGGCTTCCCTGACAAATATTCCATTTATGTTAGGAATCCTACCATCCTTTCATTTTCTCAGGCTGTAAACAGTAGTGTCATGCTAGATCTTTCACTTTTCTTCATTATCTAGACATTAATCTACCATCAAATTCTATCCTTTTTGCTTTTAACATGCTTCTCAGATTCTTCTTTACCTGTTTTTTTTTTTCCTCTGCAATCATCCCAATTCAGGCTCTCATGTCATTGCTTCCAATTACTATAACAGCTTTATAACTGTTCTCTAAAGTTTAAACTCTTTTCCCTTCAACCCATCTCAACTCCTGCTTTCAATATCTGCTGTTCATCAATTCATAGGGGATTCCTATTTCTTATTACATTTGATCTAAAAGTCCCATTATAAGCCCTCCATGGTCTGATCCTATCTGACTTGTAGGCATATTTGTAGTTTGTGTAGGTATATTTCCCAATACTCCAAACATGTGATTCAATTCATTTGAATCTCCTATTTCTTGTGTCATGTAACCTTTCCTCTTTCTCTCCTACAAGAAGCCCATTCTGACTGTCTTTCCTATTTCTGTTTTAAGATTCTCCCAATATCTCCTTAGTTGACAAATGCCTACTTTCTAGTTGTTTGAAAGGGGAATGTCTACCCTCCTTTCCCCTCCTCTCAACTTCACCGAGAACAACAGATTTTAGAAAAAGGGAGAATCAATGAGCCGTGTGATTGGGAAGACAGTTTTCGATTGCTAATGGGGCAGAGATTTCCCAGTGCAAAACTGGCATCTCCTCAAAAAGGGTCAGGAATTCTAATCATCATGAGAGTTGACACATTATCTCATATGTAGAACATGTGATTTTGCCTTCAAACTTCAGGAAGAGCTGGAAATTACCCAATACAAAAGGGAGATGATTAAATGTGACCTAAATAGATTGGGAGTAATAGGAAGGAAGAAAGACAAAAAATTTCTGTTCTCTTTTGTTCTGGTCAGACCAACAATTATTTTGCTTCTTTCTTTAAGGATCCTTATCAAGGGTAACCTATCTTTCTTTCTCAATGAATAAGTATCTATGCCTTTAGGGTAATTTTAAACAATTACATTTTCAATGTATAAAAAGCATTTGGATAGATTTTCATGTTTGTGTTGAAATACGTTTGTGTAGAAATTTCTTTGAAGTCCATATACTTGCAAGCCCCAAATAACTTCCCTCCATTCTATTCTACTTTAGCATGTGAGAAATTATAATTATTTTATTGAATAGGATTCAGAGTTACAGGTCTATAATTGGAAGACACTTCAGAAACAATCTAGTTCAACCCCCTAATTTTATAGATGAGAAAGTGACTTTCCCAACATCACACAGAAATATGAATATATTTTCCCACCAGGGTTATCCCTAGGACCCTGAGTGAATTGTAATAATATCGTTACCTATTTGGGGAACTCCTCAAACTTTGAGGCCCCAAGTGCAAACTGGGGGTGACTGAACCTGCACAGTGAGAAGAGAGGAAGGAGGTCAGGCACCATACTTATACTACATATATACATACATCCGTGTATATGTATATATTTGTACATATATGAAGTATATGTGTGTGTTTTTGTATTATGTGTGTATAAGGATCCTTCTCAGTGTGAATTGTTCCAGGTCCCTTTATTCTACCTTGTGTTTTTCAAGATATTCATTCATATTCACAAGATGATTGATTTAGTACTGGAAGGGTTCTTAGAACAGAGGTGTCCAACATGTGCAATACTCTCATGTATAGGCAGTTTTAATTGTAATTGGGAAATATTTAACAAAATAAGTAGAAACACAATCAAACATAGATAATTTTACATTTTAAAACTAAATTAACAAATTGCCATCAGGATCCTTAAATGGATGAATGGCCATCCACATCTGAATCTGACAGCACTACCATGGAGATCATGTACATTTTACAGATGATGACAAGGATACTAAGTTACTTTTGCAAGGTCATACAGGCAGAGATTAGGGCTGACTTTTGAGTTAAGATTCTCTGATTTCAAATCCAATCCTATTTCTTGTTTTTGTATTCCCTGTTTGAGAACTTCAGTCATAATTGCAGTCTGTACCACAAAGTCTAGCACTTATGTAACCTCTAATTGCATCATGGGTTTTATGTCCCTAGCCTGACTGTAAACTCCTTGATGTGTAAGTATACAACTGGGTATGTATAAAGCACAGTGCTCTTTTTGCAATGAATGCTTAATAAAGATCTATTGATGAATAACCTATATTGAACTGCTTGCATTCTCAGGGGGTTGGAAAGGGAAGAAGGGAGAGAATCTGGCTCAAAGTTTTTAAAGCAAATGTTAAAAATTGTTTTTACATGAAACTGGGGGAAAATGAAATACTAAATTTAAAAATAAAGGTCTGCTGAACTGTTGAATACAAGGTCAATGTATTATACTTCTTTTTGTGACCCACATAACTCCTTCCTGAGGACAATTTAGATACTTATTTATATACTGCCTGAATGTTAGATTCTTTTCCCAAAAGACAGTGCAATGGATAGAATGCTGGACCTGGATAAATATGACTTGGAATTCAAATCTAGCCTCAGACACTAACTAGCTGTGGCCTGGGTAAGTTTATCTCAATTTCTCCAACTATAAAATCAAGATATTTACAACACCTATCTCATAGGGTTGTTATAAGGATGAAATGAAATAATATTTGTAAAGTGCTTATCACTGTGCCTAGAACATAGTTGGTGTTTAATAAATGCTTATTCTTGTTATGTATATGAATGTAATTGCTCTAGGAGAAATGATGAGCATGCTGATTTCAGAAAAGCCTGGATCGACTTACATAAACTAAGGAGAAATGAAGTGAGCAGAACCAAGAGAGCATTGTACACAGGAACAAGATTATGAGACAATCAATTGTGATGTATTTAGTTCTTTTCAACAATGAGGTGATTCAAGGCAATTCCAATAGACTTGTGATGGAAAGTAACATCCACATCCAGAGAGAGAACTATGGAGGCCGAATATGGATCAAAGCATAATATTTTGACCTTTTGCTGTTGTTTATTTGCTTGTTTTTTTTTTCCTTTCTGTTGTTTTTTTCCCTTTTGATATTATTTTTGTCCATGTGCAGCATGATGAATATAGAAATATGTTTAGAAGAATTGTATGTGTTTAACCTGTATCGTATTGCTTGCTGTCTTGGGGACAGTTGAGAGGGAAGGAAAAGGAGAAAAAATTGTAACATAAGGTTTTGCAAAGATAAAAGTTAAAGACTGTCTTTGTATGTATTTAGAAAAATAAATACTATTAAAATAAAACAAACAAATAAATGCTTATTCTTTCCTTTCTCCTCCCCAACATAAAAACATAAATATTCTAATGGTGATCATATAGATGTAGAAAAATGAGACATTTTGGTTCTTAAAGTATCACTAAGGTAGAGGCAGAATGGTGTAATTTTAGTGATTTTAGACTTGGAGTCAGAAGACTTGGATTTGAATTCTTGTTCTTTCCCTTATAATTGTAAATACTTGGCCAAAGCATTTGCCATCTTCAGGTCTCAGTCTATTCACCTGTAAAATGAAGGGGTCCATCCCCTTTATAGATAGTTTCTAAATTAAATATTCTTTGACTATGCATCTTTGATATAGGGGAAGGAACTTAACTTATAATTGAGAGAATTCAAATCACTGACTCTATTATTTATTATCTGTGATTCCTTCGAGAAACCGTTTCACATCCCTGAGGTTCAGTTTTCAATGATATTTAGAATGGGTAGAGTGAACAGAATGGTGTATATTCCAATGGTTTGTTCTATAAAGACAGGTTTGGAGTTAGGAAGGCCAGAGTTTAAGACTGACATTTTGCTGTATCTCTGGAGAAATGCCAACTTTGTGGTACCCTAGGCATTTAAGACAATAAATTGCAGATCTGCATGAGTAGAGGGAGTTTTCACAAGAGTTCCTTAAGCTGATAAAATACAAAATGTGGGTAATTTGTTCCTACTCACTAAACAGGGTTGTTGAGAAGAAAATTCTACTGACTTCAATATAATTCAACTCAATAAATATTTCTAAAGTTACCAATTATGTACAAGGTACTGAATGAATAATGCGTTTTGGATAAAAAGGGGGAAAACACAAAAGTAAACAGATCCCAATTTAAAGGATTTTACAATTTATGGGGAGGTAAATACAAAATGCATATAGAAAATTATCAGGATTATCACCTGAGTTGATCCTTGAAGGAAGATAGGAATTCTAAAAGGCAGAACCAATGAGGGAATTATAAAAAGGATGGAGTATAGTCTCTGCAAAGGAACAGAGATGGGAGGATGGAATGTGGAGTTCAGGGAAGAGGATGCACCAAAGACAATAACCTGAAAGTAGTTTGGAAAGATAATTAGAGTTAGATTGTAGACTACTCTAAAAATCAGATTGAGGAATTTTTATTTTATCATAAAAATAATAGGAGAACTATTGAAGAGTTCTGATGAGGATATTGACATGGTTGTCATTACATTGACATGAGGACATTACATTGGAACATGGAGGTGCCACATTGCAGATTTTCAACCAAAGACTTGATTATCACTTTTTGGGAATGTTGCAGAGGGGATTGTTTGTGGAGTATGTTACAGAATACATGACTTCTGAAGACTTTTTAACTTGGAAATTCTGTGATTCTACAAGAGTTCTGATGAGGAGAGGAGAGTTCTGAACTAAACTGGTGGTTTACCAACTTTGAAGTCTTATTTAGGTAAGATTATTATAATTGTATATATGCGAGCATTCAGCCAAAGTACTTTTGGAAATTGTTATGTTCTGAATGGTTTCAGGATCTTATGACTTCCACTGTTATTGGCAGCTCCTTCAGGTGACATTATTTTAGTGATATATTTTGGGAAAAGACTGAATGCTTACTTTATATTTGCTGAAAGATGTCATTCACTGAAAACTATTAAACACAGTCACAACATGTAATGGAATATCATTGTGCTATAAGAAACAACAAGAATAATGAGTAGCGAGGTGTGGAAAAATTTACGTGATTTCATTTAAAATGAAATAAGCAAACCCGAATAAAGGACATATCTATACAAAGTCCACAACAATATAAATGAAAAGAAGAATGATCACAAAAAATTCAAGTGTTGGTCATCAAAGTAATGCAAAATTACAAAAAGCAAGCCAAAGAAATGAGATAAGAAGATACCCTCACTTCACTCTTTTGAAGAAAAGAGGAGTCTGCAAGTGTGGAACACTGGTATCCTATTATAAATTCTGCTGGTTTTTTCCCTTGTTTTTGCTCTTTCTTTTCCTTTAAAAATTCTTTGTTATATGGAATGACTATCATGAAATTGGGAAACACTAATATTGGGAAAAATTCTGATGATGTTAAAAAATATCAATAAAAAAAAACTATAAAATTAGCTCTGAGACTTCTTTTGAGGCTCAGAGACTGAATGACATCTGAGTAATGTCAAGTAGGAAATGGTAAAAACAAATCTATATAAACTGAATGAGAGGGAACTTTAATGCCTTGTAAGAAATAACAAAGAAGAATTCAGAGAAACTTGGGAAGATACATCAACTGATGCAGAGTACAGTGAACTGTAACAGGAAAATAATAATTTATAATTACAACAATCAAAACAGAAGAAAAAAACCCTGAATATTATATAATTATAATGTTCCAGCTAGACCCCTGAGAACAGTTGAGAAAATGTTTCTCCTCTTTATGGTAGGGGACCATGAGTGGAAAATATGCCATCAATTATACTATTAGATTGGTTGATAGGTCAGTTAGTTTTGCTAAACTGATTTTTTCTTCTTTTTTAAATCTATTATGAGGAAAGTTTTTCTGGGCAGGAAAGAGATGGAGAGATATATTTGGAAATAAATGTAATATAAAAAGAAAAGGCATAAAACCTCACCAATATAATAATGAGAACAATGATAATAAAACTATAAAAAATGAGTATTATGGAATGAAAGTTTAGCTTCAAGAGAATAGATATGACATCTTCCCCTATTCCATTTCAGGACATGGAAGCTTGTATATACTGTCAGATTTTTTTTAATGTAGCTTTCCTGATACCTTTTTCTGTATTTTTCCTCTGTATTTTAAATAAAATTCTTGATTATTAGGCATAGCTTTTTTGGCAAGGTGAAAAGGACAGATATACAGGGTGATATAAATGAAATATAAAATCAAAAAAGTGATAAAATGTATTTTTATAGAAAAGGCATCAACTTTTATAAATTTGAATAAAAAGGAGGGCAAAGCAAGCCTAATAAATTAAGCCAGGTTCCAATTCAATATGCAATCCTTTTTCAGTGCTTTTGCTACCTCTTTGGTATGGGTTCAATAGGGAATCACAACTTAGTATCACTGGCAGAATAATGCTGTTCTGTCTGCCAGTCCATTGATTTGTACTTGAGACGGTATAGACACAGGAAGAGATGTTGACAAGAAGGGAATATTGCAGGAAAACTGTGAGCACAATGCAAATTTTGAGGTCTAGGTCCAGAATTGACAGACTTTGTAATGTCCCAATACCTTTTATTAGGTAGCTTTGATTTAGATTTAGATTTAATTCTTCTTCCCATGACTTGACTTCATTATTCCAGTGTTCCAACCAACTAAATTGACTAGTGAAGAAATATGGGGCCAACACACTTCAAGATTTCACATGAGTTTATGTGATAATATGAGAAACAGATACAAGCTGGTTTTTCTGAGTACATTAAAACCAGCCTATGCACAGTGAATTTGCTCAGTAACTTAATAAATGACAGTTTGAAGCACATTACTTTGATAATGACTCTCATAAAGCTCCTCCTGCCAGCCATCATTCACAGGTGGGTAGCTGTGGAAAGTTGATTCAATAGTAACTTCAATATCCCACTTCTCTATCCCGAGGTGCTAATTACTAAGTAACAGGCTGGCAATGCCTGTGTGTATGTGTGTGTGTGTATGTGTGTGTGTGTGTGTGTGTGTGTGTGTGTGTGTGTGTGTATGTGTGTGTGTGTGTGTGTGTGTGTGTACATGTTTCTACTTTGGGGATTCTGAGTCAAAATAATTTATAAATCTATCTTTTTCAAGCTTGGAAATGCTCACGGGCATATTGGCAGCTGTATGGAAATTGTTCTGGTGATAAGGGGGTCCTGTCTGAAGGTCACTTTGTGCAATATTTGACAAGACGAATCACACTTATTTTTGGCATTTCAGTTCCTTAGATAATTTTGGAAATGAAATTTAAATGTATCATATGAACTATAAGAAATGAACATTTTCTTATCATATAACCCAAGAGAAAAATTCCAGGGAAAATGGGGGCATTGAGGTTCACAATTCTAGTCATTTTAAATCTTTGATATCTTGGGTATCACCTCCAATCAAAAAGTCAAGTCAAAGAGAATTTCTAAATTTATTTCTCTTAAAAAGTCTATTTAATCTTGAACCACATGTCCAAATATGTCTATGAGGATGATTTTAAAGCCTTTTAATGGCCAATGTTTTTCAAAATTTGAAAGCATACCTTCAGCTTTCTGCTTATTCAGGTTTCTTTTAACCTTTAAAACACCTGACAAGTCTCCACTTGGGCTTATTCTCATTTGATTAAACATATAGAAGCTCTTTATTTATGTGGCTGTCTTCTCCCTTCCCATCTAAATTGTTATGATTCCCATGTCAAAGCTATCTCTGTTTCTGTGACTCTGTAAGGCACTTCTTTTTTCTCCCTTCTTCACTTTCTTCCCTAAATGAAAAATACTTGATATTCCAAAAGATTTAAACTGTAATAAGTTTAAGAAATATAAATGTTACACATACACACTAAACATTTGAAAATTTTATATTGCACAATTCATTTCTACTTATTTAGCTTTTATTTTATACATATTTAGTTTGGGCAATCTTGAATAATATTTAATTTTAAAGAAAACAAGATACCCTGTAATTATGTACAGTGTGCATTTCTGGATGACATTTTCTCAGACTGGTAAAGGAGGGCCTCTTCCTTGGCTACCTTGATCACCTGATCTGTCTTTTTTCTTTTGGAGTCACATCATGCTGCTATATTTGCATCAAGATCTTATTCTTTGGATGATTTTAAGACTAAGATTAGTCCTTATAGTCACTGGGCAAACAATGTTTGAAAAATAATTAGCATAAGGTATAGCACAAGATCATGACAAATGTTGAATTTTAATAAGAAACAGTTAAAAATTTTAAATAATTAACCTTTTAAATCCTATTTTTGCAAGTATGTAGCATTTATATTCTGCAGGTATTAAGGCTTAAAACTAAGACTTTTAGGACACTGCATATATTCTAATGTGGCACTTAGTTTATCTTAGATGAATTATGAAATTGAATGCCAGTTTGATTTCTGCATTATTCCTTTGGTTTCTGACCTTAAGCAAGGCTCTTAAGAAGATCTCCATATAGAATTTTTGAAGTCATTATCTGAAAAACATAGCTGCACTTTTCATCCAGTGTTTTATCCAACAATTCAATTAAAATAGCATTTATTCATTGCTAACTATATGAAGATACAAAGACAACATAAAGAATTGTTTCTATAGTCTAGGAGTTCACATACTACCATAAGATGATATCATGTTTGAGAAACAGATTGGCAAATGAAAATAGCCCCCAGCTTCACAGACTTAGATCTGAAAGGGACCTTAGAGATCATTAGATCTGACCTTCACATTTTATAGCTAAAGAAACTGAGCTCTAAGAACTTGTGGCTTTCCCAGCTTCATAAAATTAATGAGTGTCTGAAGAGATATTATAAATTTCGAGTTTTAACCACTACTGATGTTGTTAAGTTGTTTTCATTCATTTCTGATTCTTCATAATCCCATTTGGGATTTTCTTTGCAGAGATACTAGAGTGGTTTGCCATTTCCTTCTCTAGATCATTTTACAGATGAGGAAACTGAGACAAACAGGATTAAATGATTTTCCCAGAATCACATAACTAGCAAGTTTTTGAGAGCAAATTTGAACTTAGGAAGATGAGTCTTCCTGATTCTAAGCCTGGAGCACTATCCACTGGGCCACCTACCAACCCATTACTTAATATATCCTTAAATTGCAGTATACATCGCAATCATTTTTATGATTTCTTACTCTGTCTTAGAAGTAGGATAACTTTACTTGCTTAGTCAGACTGATAAAGAAATTAAGGCATTGGAGGATGAGATGTCATACCTAGGCTAGATAGGATATTTAGCACCAGTATAGCTATCACTTTAAGTTCCAGTCTGCTGCTTACCCCACCTAGCTAAATATTGTTCTGCAGAGGTTGACAGCAGATCCATCTGAGCAGTAAGGAAAAAAAACACAACTGTGGGACTAAAAATAGTTTCTGTGTCCTGGTGATAGGCATGAAAAGCAATGAGACAAAGCCCCAAGTCCCAAAGGAGTGTGCACTAATATATTATCCTTTCTTTGATTTGTTACTAAAACTACACCATATTAAAAGTGGGAGGACACAGTTTAACAATGGGGGAAAATAGAAATGTCAAATAGAATCCTTTGAAACAGGTACGAAAACCCCAGGAGTGTAGCTCTTCTGATGTTCTCAATTCTGCCAATGAGTGACAGAGAAAATGAAGACCCATTCTGACAATCCCATTGTGTTCCTGTCAAAAGGTGACTGGAGTTATGTTCAAACAGCTGTTTCTAGTCTTTATGAATATTAAATGCATCTATAGTTTTTTTTTTCTGGAAGCAGTGATTTTGAAGGGTGTTATAGTACACAGAAGACATCAATTCTGTCTTGTTCCAATGGTCTGCCAGTCTTCAGCTTTCCCTAAAGGCTTGAATAATTTTATAAATTGGTGGCAGTGAGATTTGTGGATCTAGGGCACACAGAACTCTAAGGATTTATTAGTCATTATTATTAAGTTGAATTCTATTTAAGGAATGGAATAACGAATGTAACTATATAAGTTGATCATCTCATGGAAAAGTAATATAGCAGCAAATTTTAGATCTTTTAAAGATGTATATTAAACCTAAAAATAATACTAATAACCAATTCAAAGCCCTTCATAACCTATCCCTCTCATACCTTTCCAATCTTTTTATACCCAATTCCCTATTCTTTAATCCATTGACATTCCATGATATCCCATGGATAAAATACTCCATGCACCATATTACTCTACCTCATCAATAAATCTTTTTTGACCTTACTTGTTGAATTCTGTCTATTAGATGAAAATGATTAAGTTTCAAATTTCATGCATTTGAATATTCTTCAAAGAATTAAAATTTATCTCTATAGTCTATAAAGAATGGATTTAATGGTAAGTTCTTTAAAATTGTCATAAATGTAATTGTAAAAAAAGTTTTACCTTTGCAATCACCTTTTCAAAGACATATTCCCTGTTTTTATATTATTTTGTTATAGCAATAAGAGTCATTTGAAACAATCTCATAAGACATTAACTCTACTCAGATATCCCTAATTCTGCTGTCCCCTAATTATTACTTTTGAGGAATTATCCAAAGTTTGTTGCCATTCTCCATCACAGAGACTACATTTTTTGAGTATAAAATTACTACCACCAAAAGGAGGTGATCAAAGCTTCTATTGTGTCAGAAAATTATTGCTAGGGTGTTTGGAATTCTTAATAAAAATTCCAGGAAACTGGATAGTTTCCAGAGAAGTACATGGAGCTAAGGAAGGTGGCAGGAGCGGGGGGGGGGGGGGGGGGGGGGGGGGGGGGGGGGGGGGGGGGGGGAAATTATTCCATCTTCTTAGAAAACTGCAGGGGCCAAAATCTGACTCATTTTAATGAGGTGTCAATGAAGTGTTAACATGTAAGCCTAGTGCAGGATCTTTCTCTTTTTCTTTATCCTAGCCAGAGCTAACAGGAAGTGGGGCAAAGAAGGAAGTAAATTTTTTCCCTTACTTACCTACAAGATTGGACTATCTATGCAATACTGTGCTCAGCATTAGGAAAGGCACTTGACAGTGCTGCAGCGTGTCCAGAGTAGTATATCAAGATCATTAGGGACCCTGACACTAGGTAATGAAACTATTGGTTGAAATAACCAGGGACATTTAGCCTGGAAATGAGGAGACTTTGGAGGATACTCAAATATTTGTGTGGTCACCAAGTGAAAGAGGGATTAGATTTATTCAGTCCCAGAAGGCAGAACTGGAATGAGGATATAAATGAGAGAGGCATTTTTAAGTATGATATTAGAAATTATATAGAAATAGAAAATACATAGAAATTAGAAATATTCAAATGGAGAACAGAACTTCTTGGGAGGTAGTGAGTTTCACATTTCTTGAGGTTCCTAAGTGAAGGCTACTTGTTAAGTATATTGTAGAGGGAGTTTTTGTTTGTTATCATTTAGTTTAGATGATCTTTGGGGTATCTCCCAAACTGAGTTTCTATGATTTTGTGATGTAGCATTTGTTTGGAGTTATAGGACAGTATAGATAATGAAATTTCATCTAAATCAGATGGTTCAGGGGTTCCATAATACTTTCTGAGAAAAGTTCAAATTTCTTTGTCTGGAATTTTAATATCTGCAATAAAGCACCACTTTATCCTTCCACCCTTACTTCATATAATCTCTGTCCTGGAATTTGATACTTCTGTTTAATTGTGTCCCATTAGCACAATATGAATTCTCCTGTCTTAGTGTCATTGATTGCATTGTTCCCAGTTTCTAAAATGCTTTCCCTCTCCCTTTTTGCATGTTTAATTGGTATTCATTCTTTAAGGTACAAGTCTGTGTCAATTCCTCAAGATATCTTCACTGATCCCCTCTCCCCTATCAGTAGTAAAGATTTTTAAAAATAATTTTTGCATATTTCAGATATATAGTTGATATTAAATTGCTTGTCTTCTCCCATAAGGGGGAAAATGGGAGGAAGGAAGAGAATTTGAAATTCAAAATTTTTAAAAATGAATGTTAAATTTTTATATGTAATTGGGAAATAATAAAGCAAATAAAATATAATTTTAAAATAAATTTTTTAAAAAAGATTTTAACCTCAAGGAAAAGAATTGATTTTGTGGGCAAGATGAGAATTTTGATTTTAGAAATGTTAAGCTTGAAGTAATGATGAGATATTCAGGCAGAAATGTTTATGAGGCAATTAGATATTTTGTTCAGTTATTGCAACCATGTCTGACTCTTTGTTTTCCCATCTGGAGTTTTCTTGCAAAAATGATGGGGTAATTTGCCATTTCCTTCTCTAGGTCATTTTACAGATGAGAAACTGAGGCAAGCAGGTTGAGATGACTAGTCCAGGGACACAGCTGAGAAGGGTCTGAGATCGTATTTGAACTAGGAAGATGAGCCTTCCTGACTCCAGGGCTGACATTTATGCATTTCCATTTTCTACCTTTCCATTATGCCATGGAAGACCATTAGGAAGTTGGCAGTATAGTAATAAAACCTAAGAAAGAAATTAGGACTGGAGATGAAGACTTAAGAGCTGCCTCCAAAAAGGAAAGAGTTAAGGCTTTGAAACAGATGTGATAGCTAAGGGAAAGATATAGACAGAGAAGTGGAAGGGGCTGAGGACAAAACTTTAGGGAATGTTCATATTTATGGAATAAGAAAAGGAAGGGAAGTCAATGAAGTAAACAGAAAACAAGTCAGAGATATAGAAAAAAAACAGAATAAATTCAATGTGACAGAAGTCAAGAGAGGAATTTTTTCCCCCCAGAAATTGGTGAGAAGGTATAGGATGGGGCAGGGTTTTGTAATGTCAGATAGTAAAGAAAGATAAAGAAGGAAAAGCAACTGGATTTGTTGAGTAAATTTTTATGCAATAACCTTGAAAACATTTAAAAGTATAATTTTTATTTTAAACTTCTATCATTTTTATAGAGAACTGGGTCCAGTTGTCTCAAGAGCCTCCTTATGTATTGCATATCTTCCCACAAACTACATTTTAAAGACAGACAACTGCTGATTTTCTAAGAGTCAAGCTGAGTAGAACTGAGAGCCAAACATTCTCAGTTTAATATACTGTTGTTTAACTTCCTGCCTCTAGAGAGCTAGCTGAATGTCAAGATCATTGCTTTCAAGTAGATATACAACACTAGCAGGCTTTTTTCTTTGCTAATTTCTTAAGTGGGGTAAAATGCCCATAAAGAAACTGTTCTCATAGAGGCACTACTTCACTCACACTGATTTAATTAATGGCAGTTTTAATGGAAGGAATGAATACCAATGCCTTTCTCCCCAAACCTATGATGACAACTTAGAATATGTCATAAATGAGTTTCTGGGTATAATGGCATATACTCAGAACCTCTGCTACTAAGGGAGGTTGAAGCTGGTATATTGCTTGAAGTTGGCAGCTTTGAACTGTAGTTGATTAAAGCCAATCAGATGTCTGCATGAAATCCAGACCCAATATGGTGAGCTCTCAGTTATTTAAAGAGGATCAAATTGGTCTAGACTGGAAAAGAAACCAATTAAAGGATTGGGGCCATGAATAAATAGGTTGCCTTACATTGCTCGGCTGAGTGAGAAAGGGAGTCCTAGCCTCAGAGAAAAAAGGAAAAAAATAATCAAAGAAAATGTTTTCTTGGAAATTATCCAAGGCCAACAAAAATCTTATTTATTGTAAATACCATTGTAGTGTGAGAATAATCTATGTTCTTGACAAAGGTGATGTCTCTGGGACACACCTTCTGGAAGATGCTCCTGAAACTAGAAACATTTCATCCACAGGCCGGGTGACAGAATGTGTGCTTGTGATCTGAGGACCAGCCCAACTAAGTTCCCAGAATCGAGGGAATAATGGATTTTTTTAGACATAGTCAAGTCATGAAAACTGCTTATTAGGGCATATGGGACTTTTGATCTGTGTCAATGATAGAGATCCTACAGTCATGAAATCACAGATTTCTTGAGTATCGGCAAAATGCTACTGAACAAATAAAAATGCTATAATTATATGCATAAAATATATTCTTTAAAAATTTCCTGAAGTTGATTGCTCTTATTAATGGGATGCTTTATTAGAGTTGACATAGAAACATTAATATTGAAGTTAAGCAAATTGCTTTATAAACAAATGTGGGGTTGGGAATAACAGATTTTTCCTTTGCCAGTGACAATGAAGCATTGAGAGCTGTCTGTTCTCTTCTCCTAATAGCTTAGGATTCCAAAGGGGGCATTTTTCAAAACCCTGCTATGTCATAAAACCAACTGCAATCAATTTCCTTAATTGGTCATCAACTGGAGACAATTAAACAGAGACAAACTCCAAGAGGAGTTAAGGGGTTGAAGAAGAATTCAGGCATTGAGTCACCCTGACATCTGTTCCTAGGCCTTCTGCTTGTTCCAGCTACTGTACAGTTGAAATCTGGTGCATGATAAATGTTTTGAATTTGCATTCACATTATAAACACTAAGAGCAATTAAAATGTGTGGAAATTACCTTTTTTTTTTTTTTAATAAGACATAGACCATATCACAGCTTAACTAGTTATCCTTAGTGAGAAGAGGCATTTTCACACCTTTGAAAGTTGTTCAGGCATTAACAAGAAACCACAGAAAATTCAATTTATGCTGGATTTTATAAAATGGATTTTCTAAGATTTTCTAAGAATCTCATTCGGTGATCCTGCTTAGTTACCTCATTTCTTTTTAAAAAAGGGGGGTTAATAATACTCATTTATTAGGAATACTCTGAAGATTCATTCATTAATGATGGAAGCATTCTAAGATACTCAGTAGAAAAATACAAATAATACCACATCTCCAATTATCACTATAAATAGCAGCTTAATAAACTTTATTATAAACAAGGAACCAAGAACAAATGGTTAACAATAAGGAGCAGTCAGCATCTAGGGTTACAACAACCCTAACAACAACAACTAAAATATGCCTTTTTGGTAAAGCTACTTTCTTCACAAAATAAATTATGTTCAGATCACTCATGACATGATTTTACAGAGCAGCCCTGTCTCTTTGCCCTCCTCCTCCAAATGTCTGGATTTCCACCAAAAAGTGGAATGAAAATGAAAGTAAGAGTGGATTAAGAAAGACTCTGTGCGATGTTTGTATTTATTTTATGTATATTGTAATCAACAAATATCCATAACCTATTTGCCAAAATCAAGTAGGGATTAGCAAACCTTATGAATATTGTAAAGGGCACCTTTTAAACTTCTAACTATATAGAATGTGCCTATGGGGGATGGAGAAATTATAATGTTCATAAAAATGCTAATGCAACACTTCCAAGTAAAAAATAAATTCAGAAGGATCAATTAATTTACCTTCTTCCTACATGAAGTCTTAGGAAATAGGCATTATCAAGGGACCATGTTACTAGATATGGAATTTGAATTCCAGGTCTGCTACTTATGAGCTATGTGTCCTTGATTATGGCTACTTACTTCTCTAAATTTCACTTTCCTCATCTATATAATGGATGAATGGTAGTATCAAAAATACTGCCCAATATATACAACATTGGATTGCAGGTGGATTAGATTAAAATGAAATTGCAAAATATTTTACAAAATAAATAAAATATAATAGAACATAGATAATGTTAGTATGTGGTTTTCTTAGTCAATATACAGTTGTAGAGATTCTGATATATGGTTTAGTGGCCCTATTTTTAAGTTGAAATTGGTGACTTTAAAAACATTACTTTTTTTTGAATTTAACAAAAACTAAAAAAAGTACTTTGTTAATCAAATCAGAATAGAAAAAGAGGGCAGCTTGCTTTTTTTTGGAGTATATAATAAATCCAACAAGTTATTTTCAAAGTTGTCTTGTTTATCTTTGTTTCCTTCTTTCTGAACTTCTTTCTATTTTCTTTTGTGATTTTAAAAAAAAACTGCTTCAATGACTCTCTTCTTTTTTTTTCCCTTTGGCAACATTATGATTCATTCATGCTTTCCCCAAATACCCCCACCATTTACAGTTAAAGAAAGAATAATATAATATTTGTATCAAATAAACATGAACCAGATTTCTACTTCTTGCTTTAAATATATAATTCTAAATATTAGAAAGGATCTTCATATCATTAAAGGGGTTTAATGTTATCACTTAAGAACTGGTTCATCACTGTTCGGTTCTGCACACATATATTGTATCTAGGATAGACTATAACATATTTAACATGTATAAGACTATCTGCTATCTAGGGAAGGGGGTGGAGGGAGGGAAGGGAAAAATCGGAACAGAAGTGAGTGCAAGGGATAATGTTGCAAAAAATTACCCATGCCTATGTACTGTCAATAAAAAGTTATAATAATAATAATAAAAAGAACTGGTTCATCTCTTACAATGAGGAAGTATCTTTAGGAAGAACCATGAAATCTTGCATAGGACTTGGAATACAATATAGACTTTTCCTTCAGTCCTTTGTTGGGAGCACACTATAAAGACATTAACAAGAAAGGAGGTACTTTTTACTGGATCTCTTATATGGTCATTAGATTGAATGTAATGGAAGAATAGAGAGAAAGACAGCTATCTTTCCTTTGGCCCAGCCAATGGCCTTGCCACCATCTTTCTCCGGGTCTGAGAGTGTCTAACCACATTTTATTTCCTTGCTCTCTGCCTTTGCCTTTAAGTCAGACTAGACTGAATTTCAATTTCTTCCTCTCTGCCATGTCATATTTTTCTTTCCCTCTTTTCCTGTCTGCCAGATTACGGACTCAGCTCTGTCTCAATCTTTTTCCTCTTCCCCTTCACCCTCCATTTCTTTTTATCCTTGAACCTGGCTATGAAGCTAGTTGGCCAGATAAATCATCCTGGAAAAAAAAATTAGAGAAGCACTGAAGTAAAAAATAATCAAGAAAAAAGCTTTAGAGTTATTTTCTGGATGTCCCAGTATTTTCTAGACCCTTCAGAAACTGTAATGGCAACTCTAAGTTCAAATCTTGCACTTTTTGCTTAGTAACAGTTTGCCTTTGGACAAATCTTCTGAATCTTTTCATCATTAGCTTTCTTATTTATAAAATTAGAGAGTTGGTGTGTTTTCTGAGATCCTCTTCAATGCAAATTTCTCAGAAGTTTTCATGCTAACTTTGAAAAAAACCTACTTGTTTGTGTGTAGAATGGCACAGTAAGAAAGAATATTGAATCCTAAAATCTCAGGACTTAAGTCTAGTTGTAGCATAAGTACTTATGATCCATGAATTTCTTTCAATTTCCTCATTTGTAAAATGCAAAATAATAATTCCTCTACTTACATTATATGATTATTTTGAGGGGAAATTCTTTTTAAAGTTATAGCAGGATATGCAAATGTGAATTTGTCATTGTCTTATTTCAAGCACATTATAGAGTGTTTGGCACAAAATACACATAAGAAATATTTGTCGATTGATTATAATTACAAATCAAAACTATTTTGGGGGTGGGAGCACTTTTCCCTGCTGGACTACTAACTTCTGGTTACAACTAAGTACTCAATGAAACCTGAATACAATAGAAAAAGTGCCATTATGGCTTAGCCTAGTTTTCTATCCAATATAAACTTTAATCTTTTCCAAGTCATGAATATGATTTTAATAATTTCAACATATAAAAGGAAACATATAACAAAAATACATTTATAGAAATATTGGGACAAATGGAATATTCAAAAATATTCCTGTTGGTTCACCACATATTATTTTTTGAAGAGTTTTATCCTTTTTCTTTCAAATTTTCCTTGATCTTGTCTCATATCTTAAGAAGACCTGAAAATCTGACATTTTAAGACAGATGCTTCTTTAAATTAGATGGCGATTTTTTTCTCATTACAGAAGAAGTTCTGATTTATAGTCCCTTGAAAAATGAAATTCTCTAGCCTATGCACAATATGATTTGATTTTCTCTAATATGATTTAAGTACAACTCGTTAAGAAGAGGAGTTGTGTTAACTGACATACATATTTGTATATGCCTATATATTTGTCCTATATGTATATATATATATATATATATAGTATACATATAGTATGTATACTATATATATATATATATATATATATATATATATAGTATACATAGTATATATATGTATGCCTATATATTTGTCCTAGTTTTAAAAGGCAGTTAGGACACATTTTGTGATACACTTTGTTTTTTATGGAAGTCATGACCACATTTCAGAGACTCATCCAAAAAAAAAAAAAAAGATATCAGATAAGAGATCCTGTGAAATCATAGAGGATGTAAGTGGATATTTATATTGACCAAATGTATAAGCCCAATCTAAATGCCAGTTTTTGATTACACTATTCTTAAAAAAACCCCAAAAAACTACAATTAGTACTGATTAGCAAACCAGGCCCTTTCTATTCTTATGTTTCTACTCTGGCTTCATGTTAAGTTACTGAAACTCATAAAAATAGATTCATGTTCTTTTAGCCTCCTGCTTCCCATCATCATCGATCATCCACACAAATTTATGTGTAGTTATGAACTATTTTAAAAAAATCTTCTTTTTAAATTTAAATAATAACCTCTTTGCTCTTAGTTTTTAATTAATAAAAGAGATAAATATGCATAAAATTAAAGGACTTGATATATTATTTCATGCTGATTTCTTGAAAAGGAATGAACTATGTAATGAGTGTAAAAAAGAAAACCTTTCCAAGGAAGGTAATTTCTTTGGCAAAATGTGGATTTCCTCTCTTTAAAACATACATTCATATATGCACTCACACACACGCATTACAAGCATTCTAAAACAATTCCCCTAAAGAAAGATCTGTGGTTGATCTCAATGTTTGTGCCAACATATTGCTGGCTCAAACACTGCTGTTTGGGGGTGGCAGAAATGTGTAAAAGCTCTTGTATGTGTTCTGAGGGTGTGGGCTTATGTGAGTAATAGTAGTTCTGGAAATTTCTTTTCTAAAATTTTACTTGGACTGAAAGAAAGCAAATAGGGAGAAGTGCTACTGGTTCCTGTTATAATTTAAAGTGAGGTCTAATCTAAACATGGCCTTATGAAAGGCGTATTTTTAGGGATGAATGGGGCAGTCAGTCAACAGAAGTACATTTAAAACAAGCTGTTCTTATATCTTGGTAAATAAATCTGCCTGCAATAGAGATATTTTATTCTTTAGAAAATATATACTTTGATGTTGATTGAAATCATTCATATTTTCCATTCTTACCCAACCTCGTTGGCCCCATCATCCATGCAATTCTTGCTTTTTTTTTTTTTTTTTTTTTTTTTTTTTTTAACACATGTAGGCAGATGCATAGGATCACTTGTAGTTTGGCAGTTTTTTTAAGTTTCTAATCCCTTCTCGGACAGGAAACGGCACTAAAAGCTTTTTTAAAAAAGTTTATGTGTAGAAATAGGAAACTAGATAATGCACCTCCTGTAATGGCTAGCTCAGTTTGTTCCCATTTTGTTTTATTAAATATAATGTACCTTGGCCTCTGCCATTTGTTTTTCTTAACTAAGATTAGAAAATACTGGACATGGGACAGATCTTTTATTGTCACATTGCTTAGCTAGCACTTTATTGATAAGGAAAGTATGGAGGGTGGGGAGAGATCTCTTTCACTTTGAAAACATTTTGCCCAATCTGTTTGCATTTTTAATAGCAGTAAAATAAGCAAAACCTCAGATAACAGCATTTAGCATTAATTTTTAATAAACTCATGCCTTTTAAGTTGTTCTTTATTTCTTGTCAGGGAAAAAAGCTCCTAATAAAAATTAATCAGCAAAGATATACATTTCTAAAATTTTTACTATAGGGGTATCAACTGAGAAGCATCCACAAGAGAAGAAAGGCAGGAAAAGTCTTTCGAGTCTTCAATAAGAGAATTATTGCCTCAGAGGTTAATTGAAAATGAAAGTTGCTTTCTAGATTTCAACTTTTCTCTTCAGTGACCTTTATCCATATGCCTCCTTGTTTCTGTTGGATGCTGAGGAAAGCTATAGGTGAGGTCTGTTGCCCTGAGGAACATTCTGTCATCATATTATAAGCACGCAGGAATGAGTCTGATAATGACCTTCTGACCCAGGTTTTCACTCAAATGATTCATTTCAAGGGAAATGGCCTGAGTTCTTTCAGTGCTTTATAGCAAAGCTTCTTAAACAGTAGCTTGTTTAACTGAATGTAAGGGTCATAAAATTATGATTTATTATCAGTAAATGTTTGATTTGTACACTTATTTTATATATCTATTTACCGGGGCTTGCATGAAAATTTGTTAGGCAAAAAGGGGTCACAAGTGGAAAAAGTTTAAGAAACCCTGCTTTATACAGATGGGCTTTATACAGATGACATGTCACGAGGAGCTGCCTTCTTTCTAAATTCACCAATGCATTATAAGAGAATTCCTGGTTGGTGCTAGACAAGGGAAGTAATTGTCCAACATATCCTCTAAAAATATTTGGAGATGCTGAAATGAATGCAGTGTTCCACCTGCTTCTCTTAAATCCCCCTACTGATTTTCCGTTGCCCAAGTAAAGGTATTGACTGCTAGCAACAATCTCATGAAAAAATATCTTGTTTGACTATTAATATGTATTTTCTAGTTTGTATTATGAAAGACAACATAATATAATAGATACGAGACTAACCCCTAAGTCAAGAAGCTCTGACCTGGACACTTGCAGCCTTTGGGCTTATGATCCAGACAAATCTCTCTGAAGAAGGTACAAAAAAAGTTGTTGAATTGCTTTGGTAGAGGAAGTATTTTCATAGCAAAGCTCCATATATACTGATAAAATTACGGGTCTAGGCACCCTCCCTCCCCAATTCTATTACAATTAAATCCTTCAAAATTAATCATGATGAGATTCCACAGAAGATATCAATGACTTCAGAGGAATATAGTTAAAACTAGGTGCTGGTCAACACTGAACATATCCCCCGAAACAAAATGAACAAAAGAACACGGTACAAAGATTTATGTCACCTCCTATAGGATATAAACAATAGTATGTTTATATACAAGCTCTTTGAATATCTATCTATCTATCTATCTAGGATACTTTTAAGTTTAATCTACATTATTTAGACCTTCTCCATTACTTTGTTAAGTCTAGACAATCAACAAAACAATAAATCAAGCCCTGATTTATAGTATTTACCAATTTCCCACGTGTAAATGCTCATACTGAATATTTAACAAATCAGCTCCAGCAAAACTAAATATATGAGAACTGGGGAAAAAGAAAGGGATTCCAGACCAGGAAAGCTCATTTAAGTCTACTTTTCTTCCTTTCCTTGTCTATAAAATGAGGAAGTTGGACTAATGATCCCAAAGGTCTTTTCCAGTTCTAAATCCCAAAATGCTTTTGGTGAAAATGTCTTAACTGCTTTACTAGACCTTAAATTCTTGGAGGGCAGTGACCATGCTTCATTTATCTCTGTCCCTATTCTAGCTCCCAATACAGTACACCATAGAAGTAGGCTACCCTGACAAATGTTTCTCCAATGAACAATTGTTCATTTTTTGCAGCTGTGGTCACTTTGCCTTTCATTTCTTTCCAAGTAGCAAAAAAAGCAGTTGATCCAGCATTATCCAGAGAAACAAGTGCTACCCAAATCAAGGGGCTTTTCTGTATTTTCAAGTGAACTGGGATGCAGTACTGTGACTCTCTTTCTGTCCTTTGGATCAGTTACACAGCACCATCATGATTTTTATTTACTGTTTTTCTTAACACAGATAATCACTTAATACTGCATTTCTCTTAACACAGATTATCCTGGGACTTTACAAAAATCTCTGATTTTTACAAAACACAGATACGCTTCAGTTTGTTCATGGATCATCTTATAGGGAGGTACATACATAAAGCTTCCACTTCAGCATCTGTTATTAAACTCTGTGGAGGTTACTCAATTGCAAATGCTTTTGTTGGACATCCTAAACAAACATACATGATTCAAACATACCTCTACTTTGGACTACAGGAACACATTTTATAAACTATTACTGGCTTCTGCTGTTTTAAAAATGTGGACGCAGAACCTAGTACTATGCTTGTTTGGTAGATGGGGACATTCTGGGTGTCACATTTATTAAATTGATATCATCTATTTGGAGTAGTATTTAGAATCTGAAATTACTTTAGGGATCATCTAGGCCAATAGCATTTTATAGATAAGGAAACAAACCAAGAAAGGTTAAATTATCTTACTCAAAGTCCCAAAGTAGCCAGCAAGTTAGGGAAGGTGCATAAAGGCTGGACAGAAGGATAAAAGATCTGTCCCAAAAAGAAAGGAGGCTTTGAAAGTCTTAAATGTGGGTTGTGATACAAGGGCTGTTTGCAAGTAGATAAAAAGTTAAGGAGTAGAAAGAGAGCTAGGGAACCTATACTTAAACAGAGGAGAAAACAGAAGACCAGACAGAAGATTAAGAAGGAATGACCTGGAAGAAGTAAGTATGTTTACAATATAAGATTAAAGTCAATCAACCAGAGAGTCAACAAACATTTATTGCACTCTTACTATGTGTCAGATATTTTGCTAAGGCTTGAAGATATATAGATAGGTAAAAATCAGTCAATCAATAAATAAGCCTCACTTCCCCAAAAGGTCTGTCCTCAATAAATGTATATTCTAATAGGGAAGACAACATGTAAATAAACAAGTACATAGAAGATGTATACAGTAATCTGCATTAGCATCCAGAGATTAGGGATAGGACAGAAAAAACTTGCAAGAGCTAAGTTTTGAGCTGTCTTTTGAAGAAGTCCATGGAAAGAAAAAAGGTTGAAAACATAGCAAACTGTCAGATTATGAAGAGCTTTAAATGCCAAAGTGAGGAATTTATATTTGATCTTGGTGATTAAAAAAAAAAAAAAACTACCGGAAATCACAGAGCATGTGTTTTTGCAGATGTGTATCTGTGTGTGCATGATATGGCCAGATCCACAACTGAATGGAGCCTGTATTGGAGAGACATGAATCAGAGAGATCAATTAGAAAGGCTATTCTAGCAGTTTAGAAGGGAGTGATGGGGATATGACCATAAGAGTCGAGAGAAAGGCAGGTGGAGGAAAGTTGTTGTGGAGGTAAAAAATAGGAAATTTTAAAATAGGGAAATTTTAGACATGTTGCATTTGAGATGCTCACAGGATATATAACTGGAGATGTCTAGAAGGAATTAGAGATATATGGTTGTAGTTTAGCAAAGTTTAGGGTTGGATTTATAGATCTAGGAATCTTCTGCACAATGATGATTAACTGAAATCATGAGAGCTAATGAGAGCATCAAGTGAGAGAGTATAGAGAGAAAAGAGAAGGAGGTATGGCTTTGGGGGGGTGGTGTCCATAGATAGAAGGAACAGAAATACTTCATTAAAAGAGTACACCATCTGTGGAGATGCATGCAAAAAATGGGATGTAAACAATAAGCAGCATCCAACAACAGAATCCAAACTAAAAATAACAATTTTTAAAAAAGTTGATGGATAGAAATAAAAATTTAAGCAGTAATAAATATCAACAAGGATCATGATAATTATGCTTTTATCATGTGCCATAATATTTTCATGTCTCCTGAGAGGTGTTGTGTATATTTGACTTTGTGTCTCTAATGAATCCTAATGAACTCGATTTACACAAGAAAATTATTCCTGATCCTGCCTTTTGAGATCACAAAAATAACAAGATAATCCCACCAAAGGCAAATAATACTTAGAAATAATTAGGAAAAATTAATTAAAGGAACAATCACATTTATATCAAGTAACTAAACTTTAAATCTATTTGTATTTGGAATAAATTTCATTCCATGAATCAAATCCTGATTGGTGTCAACATGACTCTTCCTTTTCCCACATTCTCCTACAGAAGCCAAAATATTTTTCCCCAATAGAATCATAAAATAAAGTATAATCCTTTTCCCATCAGACAAGTTAGTATTTCACAATACCATATTTAGACTAAACATGATGATTAATATCGCAGGTTAACAATTCACAAAACATTTCTCATTTCTAACATATTATATGTAAGTAATCCCTATGGTCAGTATTTATATCTGCCTGGTTACTTCTCCTGAATCTTTAACAGCATTTTGAAAATCCCATTTTCAATTTATCTGGCTCATTTTTTTCTGAAGTGGTGTGTATGCATGTTTGAGGGTGTATTTTTCAATCAGTCCATAGGAATCTGAGCACTACAATGCTATCAATCTCTGCTTTAATGGTATGACAGAGTCTTTCACCTCATGGACACATGCCTTGTGAAAGAAAAGGCTCTGGTCAACAGGACATTTTTCTGTGGAACTCTATCTCCAATTTCTGGGGAGAAAATCTGCCTTGTTCAAATATTTGGTCCTTCCTCAAGGTCTTCTTTTCCAATTTTACTTTGGCTGCCAACAGCTGTTAGAGTCAGACTAATGATTCCTTTAAAAGAAAATGAAATAGGGTTAGAGACTGGACCTGTGATTTTATTGGCATAGGGGACTCCTGGGTGAGAAAGCTTCTTTTACCAATGCAAGTTGCCATCTGCCCTGGAACTTTACTATTTGAGAGCTGCCTAGAATTCTAAGAGGTAAGGTGACTTTCAAGAACAGTCAATATGTACCAGAAATGAAATCTGAACATTAAAATAAGTTTTCTAAGTAAGATGAGTCATTCATTATGACATTTTCCCACCCTTTAATGTTCTACTAATACTTTTGGATCTAAAGTATTAAAAATATTAAGGCCATTGATTTCTGTTGAATGCAATGGAAAGTATATATTTCCAATGGCACTAAATCATGGGTGGTTTCCCACTTTATCCTCCACAGAATTTCACTTATGCAACTAAGAGAAAATGAGACTCTTTCCAGCAATAAAATTAGTCCCTAAAGGTTTATCCTGAAAACAACAAAACTGTAATATATTAAAAACAAAAATTAATATACTGGGGTGGGGGAGAAGAATGATATCCCATTTGTAAATATTTGTATTTTGTTACGTTAATACCACTTTCTTGAGGTATACTGCCTGAGCTCAAACTTACTGAACCATTTGGGTGATTATTAAGAAGCAGCTATCAACAAGAAGATGACTGACTACTCCTTTAACAAGAAGAGATTACTTCATTTTGCCAGATTAGAATCTAAGAAGAGGTAAAACCATAATTTATAGAACTCAGCTATATAAAAAAGTCACAGGTATAAAATTTATGTAAGATAATAAGGCTAACTTTAGAAAAGAACAATTTCCATGATTCAGCTGAGAAATTATAACAAAATTCAATTCATTTCACTGGAGCTTTTTTGATGTATATAAACAAACTGGGAAATCAATATCCTTAAATGGAACTTTACTTGACCTAACATTCCCTCAATCTATTCTTCGATATCTTTCCTTAATTTCATATTCAAAATCCTAGAGAAAGCTGTCTAAAATTCATCTGAGCACTTAGTTCTCAGTTCTTTGTGGACTGGCTTTCCTCCCAGCACCACAGTTCCTCTCAGTATTATCAATTGTCACTTAATGGTTAAATACAATGGCATTTTTAAAAATCCTCATTCTTTTTGGTTAAGTATCATGCAGCATTTGATGGATATCCATAAAATCTTCCCAATGCTCTCACTTTCTAGGTTGTTTTTGTTTGTTTGGTTTGGTGTTTTTGCATGTATGTGTGAGGTAACTGGGGTTAAATGACTTGCCCAGGGGGACACAGTTAAGTATCTGAGGCCAAATTTGAACTCAAATCCTCCTGACTCTAGGGCTGATGTTGTAGCCACAGTGCCATCTAGCTGCCCCTACTTCCTAGCTTTGTATGAAAATACTTCCTTCTCGTTCTTCTCTTGCCTTTTTGGGGCTCAGTTCCCTGCACCTGTGTGATTATTTTATATATCTATATTGGTTTTTAAGTTAAATTTTACTGTTGAGCTATTTTCATAACCCCATTTGGAGTTTTTTGGTTTTTTTGGTTTGTTTTTTAGCAAAGATACAGGAGTGGTTTGCCATTTCCTTCTCTAGCTCACTTTACATTTGAGGAAAGGTTAAGTGACTTGTCCACAAACACACAGCTAGTGTCTGAGGCCAGATTTGAATTCACAAAGATGATTCTTTCTTAGCTGACCATATATTGGCTTATCTGTGTTTATATTTTTCCCTTCTCAATCAATGTAAGTGCTTCAAAGACAGGGGCTGCTTTGCTTTTGTATTTGTATTCTTAGAACTTAGCACAATAGTCGATCAATGCTGGCTAATTCATAGATTCATTCCAGGAGGGGAAAAGAGAAATGGTAAGAAGTTAGTTCAAAAATTAAGACATAGCCTATATTATTTAACTGTGGCATTAGACCTACAGAAGAGGAACGGGTAGGGGAGATGTTGCAGAGGTAGAATCAGCAGGATTTAAGAAGTAATTAATGAGAAACAGAGGGGGAAAATACAGCAAGGAAACATAAAAATCTTGAATACAAGTAAAGCCAGAAAGAGGAACAGTAATGGACCTTGGAGAATTCTCAAACTTATGAAAGCGTTGTAGTCTTTAGTCTTTCTAATGTATCAAATGTACTTCTTCAACCAATTCCAGAATTAAACTCCCAAAGCATCTAATTTGTGTCAAGATTGAACTTTGCTACCTTCTTCAAATGGACCTTTTAATTTGTATTAACATGAGATTTATATGAATACAAATTAAATGACAGAGAAGGTAAAAATAAATTTTGCCTTATTAGATAGGACTCTAATAATATCTAGTGTTTATATAGTGCTTTAAGGTTCTTAAAGCACTTTGTAAATAGTGCTTCATTTCATTCTTACCACAATCCTGGGAAGTAGGTGCTAATGTTATCCCAGTTTTACAGATGAGGAAATTAAACTGGATAGATGACTTATCCAAAGTCATACAGCTAGTAAGTATGAGATAAGATTTGAACTCTTTAATTTCAGGTCCAGCTCTCTATACATTGGGCCACCTAAATATAATGTAAACTCTTTAAGAGAGGGAATAATGCTTTGTACCTTCATAAAAATGGTGTCTACCCTTAATCTTTTATATATACATATATACATACATATATATATATATATATATATATATATATATATATATATATATATGAGGATTATGGGTATGGAATACTGCATACATTTTTGACTTGATTAATGTGTTGGTTAGTTCTGTTGAACTGTTTTTTTCTCTCTTTTTTCTACTTTGTTATAAAGGAGGACATTTTAGATGGGGGAGGGAGAAGGAGTATATTAGGAAGTCAAAGTGATATAAAAACAAAGGACTAATAAAAAGAATAGTGGTAATAAATATGCATCCAAAATGCTTCTATATGTTTTATTATGTTGGGATGAGAAGATTTTGGAAGAGAAATTCAGGGTTTTCTTTGTTGAGAAAAATACTGAACAATACAACAGGTTTATTATATAAAGAATTAAATAACAAATGGGATTTGGTAATAGATTAGAATCAAGGTGAGGGACAGGGACAAGTCAGAAAATACCAAAACTATGAACACAAGTGAAGGCAGAAAAAACCCCAATAATGACTGCTGAAATATTCTTAGATTTTGCTTATTTGGGTTTTAAACCAGAGTTTGAATTTAAATCTGATGAGAGAAGATTGGAAAATAACCCACAGGATTCCTCTGCTTCATATTCCTCATCTTCATTTAAGAATCTGACTCTCACTAAGTGCAAATCATTAATGTATATAAACTTGCTTGGATGAAGCTAAATCAATTTATGTTTAATATTTTATGAGTTTACTTTGCTGTGTGTATGCTGTTTTATTCTTGTAATAAGAGATAAGGAAAATCTATTCTTCCATCCATGGAGATAGAGTGATGATGCTGTGGGAGTAATGATGGAAATGAGAAGGTAGGGTGGAAACACACCTTTGGGGCAATTTTCACAGGCACCAGAAATAGAAGCATAGATTTCTTACATCAGAAAAGATTATTATTGCCATAGAGTATAACTATGAAGAAGAAAATAAGATTTATGATCACTCCATGATCTTCTAGATTTACCTCTCAGTATCTGGTACCTCGGGGCAGCTAGGTGGTAAAATGAATTGTGTGCCAGTACTTGAGTCAGGAAGAATTATTTTCCTGAATTCAAACTTGATCTCAGATACTTATTATTGTAGATTCTGGGCAAATCACTTCAGCCTTTTTATCCTAGTTTCCTCATTGGTCATTTGACCTGGAGAAGGAAATAGCAAATCCCTCCAATAACTTTGCCAAAAAATCCTAAATGTGATCATGAAAAGTCAGAAATGATTAAAAAATGGCTGAACAATAATCTGATATCTCAAGTTTAAGACGGGAACTGATATTCAATAAGTTATATAAATTTTGTTTTTATATGATTTAGAGATATAAAAAGAAAAAGGGTTTTGTATGACCCTTTTGAACAAACTACAAGAATTTTCCCATTTGGAAGTTGAGCGAATGGTATTTGGTCCATCGGAGAGCAAATAGTTCTGAATTGGACAGACCAATCAACATAATCAAGTCCTCTCTTTTCTGGTTTCCTCAGAATAATCAATATATTCTCATGGATGGGGTACCATACATGTTATGGATGGTTTTTCATGTTCCAGGTACCATTGAAAGCTTGAATCAGAAGGCTAGTTAAATGAAATGGCTTTCATGGTGAGATGGGTCAGCAATAGTACAGAACAAGAAGGGCTAAGAGCAATAAGAATCAGGGTTCTTGTATCAGAGATTAAGAGATATTGTAGGCCTATAAAAGGTGGAATTAATATACAGAGAAGTGATTAGCTTAGATCAGGAGAAGCAAAGAATTCTGAGTTTTGGAGCAGTTTTAGAAGCAGGTAAGAAAGAGGGAGAAGACATGTCCATTTTTAGTGAGCTTAGGATAAGATCTGAAAAATCCTAAAAGGTAATTAGCAAGTACCTCTAGATAAGTAGATTCTAAAGTTAGGAAGGTCAATAAAATCAGGGAAGAAGAGATGGGGCAACAAAATCACTAATGGAGGTATGTTCTCTGAACTTGATGCAGAAGCTATTTGTGGTGGGCTTCTATATATTATTTCTGATTTAATAAGTAATGACTCTTGCTAAGGCTCCACTTTATGTTCTGTATTTAACATAATATGAATTAAGCTAAATTTTTCCATACTATAGACCACACTTCTCCTGACAAGTAGTAGAATAAAGACTCTCAGAAGTGTATGTAAAACAACATCCAAAATTATGAGATATTTTTGTACGTATCTCCCCTTATATCCCACTTTTAAAATGAAAACAAAGTCTCAATCAAGGTCAACAAAGTACACACTAACATGATAAATGGTGAGTATAGTTTATTTAATATGGCAAATTTCAGAAATTTCAGCCATGACAGGGATGAATTGTGTTGTTGTATTGATTTCTCTATTTGAGCATAAGATGTGTAAACTCAAAGTTAAACAATCTCTGCATGGAAGTTTAAAGTATCATAAAATCTGTTATATTTATCATTCACTTTGGTTAATATAAATAATATATGGTTTTTCATAATTGAGTTGAGATATCACATTTTCATAAGAGAATGAAAGAGAATCCAGGATTTCAACCAAGGGTAAATTCCTCTTGGTCTCTAACGTAGGAAACTGGAAACAGGGACATGATTGAAGTGTTAGCTCTTCTACAAGTTGGCTTCTTCCCAGAATCTTTTTTTTTCTCTTTAGAGACCTCTTCCTAAAGAAAACCCAGAATTATGTAGTCCTTGAGAGTCTGGAAGCCAAAAGGACTAGGATTTCCTCTCCCCAAACTGTCATCAATTCAACCCCTCCTATAAACATGGAATATTGAGTAATCTTTTTCCACCAAGGGGGAGAGCTTTATGCAAATGAGCTTGAGCCTAGAGTCTCATCACATTATTTTTATTTTATGTTTAAGATTTGTATGTTGTTAAACATTTTAATGAATTCTTAATTTTATTTAAATAAGGGGGTAGCTAGGTGGTGTAGTGGATAGAGCACTGGCCCTGGAGTCAGGAGGACCTGAATTTAAATCTGACCTCAGACTGCCTAGCTGAGTGACCCTGGACAAGTCACTTAACCCCAATAGCCTCAAAAAAAATTTTTTTTGAATAAAATAGTTAAGTTAAGAAACTGGAACTTTTTTTTTTTTTAAAAAAAGAAAAACATGAGAAAGCAGGACAGTTGTTTTTGTAAAAATAAAATTGAGGACATTCTTGATTTGGAAATAATTAAGCTTAACTAAGATTAGGTAAATAGGATTCAGGTGAAAAAGAGCAAAACATTAAAAGGGTAGGGCCAAGGAAGGAATGTCTTACCTTCTATAAGTTAGTAAAAGAACTAAAAATCAGTTGTAATTAAATGATACTTATCAATTTTTCTCTTTCAAATATTATTCCATTTGGTTAGCAATTTAATATAATGTATTGCACTGCTATTTAGTTTCTATTTGGTTGTATATGGGTTGAGGGAGTTTCTTCATTGGAAGTTCTCTATAGCAGTGAAATCATGGTCTGAACCAAAAAAACCTACAAATTTATTTTCCAAACAAGCATGGATAAGAACTGTACTTATAACATCTGCATCCGAATGATATGCACCTAAGACAGCCTAATCACTAGCTGCCAATATTAGGTAAGAAAAATTCTTAAGAAGGAAAGAATAAATCTTGCAAAGACTTATCTGACACTTTAAAACCTTTTTAAAAAATGATGGCATGATGTCATAATGGCATGCCATTTACATGGCTCTTTAGAGCTCAAATGGGATCTAATTCAGAAAAGAAACTATCTTGCTTTGGCCTTGATCCTAAGATCTTTTCCAAAAAGAACTTTTTTTTTTTTGTTTTTTTGTTTTGGCTCTCATGTTTGCAAAGTTGGAATATTCAGCCCATTGAGTATGTATATACACACACACACACATATATATATATATATACATACAAAATTTCATACATTATTTATGATATCCACAAATCAAACATATTCTAAAACTAGACAAGATCTGAAATGCAAAGGAGAATCTGGTTTTATAGTACCTGTGAGATTCTACAAGTGCTTAATGAATAATAAATTCATTAATTCTCCAGAGTAATGATAATAATTACTATTCCCATTCTGCCTGAGGCAAAACTGAGGCTGGAAGAAATTAAAAGACTTGCCTTGGGCAGAAAAGTAAGATAGGGGGAAAATCTTGCCTACTATGGAAAGTTCTTGACTCCCATTTCAATTCTCAATCTATTACAGTGTTTTTGGTTCAACAGTCAGTGCCCAATAAAAAAATAATGAGGTTCAATGGCTGTTTAATTAATGCAAATTAACAAGATTTTATTGTACCCTTGACTGAAACCAAAATTAAGCTTGTACTTCACTACCTCACTTTAGAAAGTTTGCCCTTGGCTGTCATATATTTGGGTCTTGGGACTTCCATTAAAAGAATTTTCAATTGCTACCCCCCAAAAAAGTAACTCATATTATCACCTAATCCCTATTTCCTGTTTTTTTTAGATAAGTGCAGTATAGAATTTAAACATTTTTTAACTGATTGTAAAACAGAAAATTAATTTAAAAATCAAATCTAAGTGTAATCATTTTATTCCATGTACATGTTGTTATGCTAACTCTAAGTCTTGGATTATAAATTTTAAAATCTCAGGTAATATACTGTTCAATGACTTGACTCACATTTTAATTTTCATTTATCCCATTGGGCTTAGATATTTTTTCCTTTAGAGTTCTACAGGAGGAATATAGCACATAGGGATTAATTATTAATTCAATAATAATAATACAAAATTTGATGAAATGATGTGCAAAGGGTATTTAATTATATAGGAATAATGTTTTAAATATTATTACTTCAATATCATGTCTTTTTTGTATGATAGGGTTGCAGCGTTTAGCTATAACACAGTAATGGCACTGTAAAAAAAAAATAGATGGCCATAAGGGCAACATTATATGCAGTATATAGTGCTATGTTGCTTTTCAGCATTTTTAGTTTGGGGCTAAGCACCTTACAGAACTAAATTAATACTAATTGAACTAATTGAAAATGTTAAACATTTTTATTTTTTTTAAATAAGCTTTAGATTTTACTTATAAAAACTTATCGAAAAATGAATGATTATGAATTCTTACTTTTAAACAATTTCTAATAGATAGGTACTTTTTTTTTCATTTATGCTAAATGAGAAAGCTCTGAAGAGGAATTTTATTTCGTAGAAACTTTGAGTGAGAATCTTTTGAATAATAATGAAAAATTCAGCCTTTTTCTTGATCAAAATCAATATTACCCAGTTATAAGATACTTAATAATAATAGCAGTCTACTTATTTATTTACTTAGTAATTTTTTATTTTTATTTAATTAATTAATTTACTTATTAATTTTCTGATGAACTGTGTATACCTGATTTCATTTAACCCTCACAAAAGCACCATAAGATGTATTCTAATTATTTTATATCTCTTTTACAGAGAAGGCTTATAGAGGTTATTACAGTTAGTCAAAGCTACTAATTACCAAAAGTGAAATTCAAATCCAGGTTTCTCCTGATTTTAAGATTAAGATTCTTTCAACTATACTATATTGCCTCTCTCCTTTTATAGTATTTAGATTCCTTCTGAGGTTACTAAATGATTTTGTAACCTCTAACTCTCATGACTTATTTGCAAATTTTCTTCTTATTGAGCTCCATCAACGTATGACCCTGGTGACCAAATCCTTTTCCTGGATACTATCTTCTTCCTGGGTATTTATGCTCTCTCCTGTTTCTCCTTCTACCTGTCTGATAATATCCTCTCTGGCTTCTTTGCTGGATTATCATTCATGTTCCAATAAACTGTGCTTATACCACAAAGCTCTGTCATGGTCCATCTTTTCTCTATTTATATTTTTAATTTTAACAGGTTCAATGATCATTTCTATGCACATGACTCCCAAATCTGCACATCTAGCATTTTCTCTTCTGAATCCTAGTTTCAAAGTTATCTTCTCCTTAGTTATTTACATCTTGATGGCATCCCTTTCAATTTGAAAGAATTCCATTTTGATAAGGATTTTATCTTCCTCTCCAAAATGCAACCGTTCCTCCAAGCTCCCTATTTCCACTGAAGGTAACCAGTATCATTTTGGTCACCCATGTTCACAATCCCAGTCTTCCTTGACTGTGCAATCTGGACATGAGGGCATAAAAAGCAATGGATACTGATCTTCTAGGAATGTAGACAAGAGCTACAGATTAAGAATCTAACCACATTTTATTTGTTTTCTTTTAATTTGTTTTAGTAAATGACATGTTTCTATAGAGTCTGTTACTAGTATCTGTATGTTAATAATGTTTTGGATGCTAGTTTTAAATTTTAAATATTTTTTTAAAAACTATCTCTTCTTTCTACAATAAATGATGGTGTCATAGCATCAAGGTGAAACTGACAAAATTATTCAGAACTACTGAATAATTCCTCTGGTGTAACCTGAAATCTAAAAACAAAATCTGTACCTATAGAATTTCCATTTCAACAGACTTTACCCCTCTATTCTTTTTTCATGAGAAATTTGTAAATAGATGGTCTGCCTTGTACAAAACCCAGTAAGGACTATCTCTGTACTAATTAGCTTAAAATGCCCAATTCTCTCCATCTTCTTTTTTCTTGAACAGAAGGAATTAGGTAACGTAAAGAAATGTTAGTACTTTTTGAGCAATTTCAAGACACAAAGTCCATTTAGGAAACTTGCTTCAGAAGATCAAGTGTTTTCTCACTAAACAAATTAAATAGTTATTATTCACTGGTAATGATATTCACTGGTTTCTTTCCATTGTTATCCTCTCTTTTGAGGGGATATAATAAAGAATGGACAGATTCATGCCATTTATTCTAGCCTGGGATCAATTTGTCAGCACAGGTACTTGCCTGGATCACAGTAACCAACTCTGTGCAGTATTTTGTGCAGTCTATTCTTGAACCTAAAGATAGTCAAGAACAATGTGGTGATACAGAGATACCCCACCAAGTCTCAAAGTTAGAACTTATTCCTTGGAGGTCAAATTCCACCAAGAGAATCATATAGCTTACATGAAAGAATATTAAGGACACAAAATATGGTACTACTGAAGACCGTGCTTTTAAATTTTGAGTTCTACATCAGTTTGCAAGGGCAGTTACATGGTTCAATAGAGCAAGAAAGACTCATCTTGAGTTCAAATCTGGCCTCAGACGCTTACTAGTTGGGTGAACCTGGCAAATCACTTAACCCTGTTTGCCTACTTTGTCACCTGTAAAATGATCTGGAGAAGGAAATGGCAAACTACTCTAGTATCTTTGCCAAGAAAACCTCAAAAGGGGACAAAAAGAGTAAGAACAAATGAAAATGACTGAATAACAACAAAAATCAATTTGCAATTTTCAAGTCTTTGATAATGCTGAAATGATGCTCTCAAATTCTGTCACCACAGAGCTAATATGGCCAGTCTACCCATTACCGAGTTAGTGGACCATATTAATTCTGCTTTTTATATGTTTTCTGCTGTTTGTCACCATCTACCCCAATTCTAATACCAGAAGATGATGTACACTGATTGATATGATGGTTTTTATGTACTTGCTTCTTTACAATGACCATTTCTATATTGATTCAATTATTGTGCCCATCCCAGCTTCAGGACATACTTTTTAACTAATTAGAAAGGCTTAACATTGGGGTCAATGAATTTAATTCTAATAATTCTTAAACTAGAAAAGCTATGTTTTAGGGTCTATATATATTTTTTTTAAAGTACATTCTTTTTCTCCCAGGAGAAAGATTACACACAAAATAAAAATGGTTTACTTTTGGAAAAATACCAACTCTTCTTACCATAAACTCAGTACTCTTTCTATCAAATCCATTGTTCAGCATCCTTGCACAATGATAAGACAGAATAACTAATGGGTCTGTAGGGTACCTTATAACCTAACTGTCACTATAGCTTTATGGATTGATGGGGTGCTGGCACACCTACTCAAAACAAGATGTATGGATTCACATTGGGTTACAATTAACACCTAGCTTCTCATTTGTTATTGTCTCTTTACTTCTCTTTTCAATCTTTTCTTGTTGATTTTTAAAGAGGGTATAAAGAGATGGTTTCAAAGAAGCAAAATTCAGAATTTTCACTTTTATTTGGCTAGAAATAAACATGTTTGTTTCTAAAGCTCATGAATAGTAGTATGTTTGAATACTTCTGGAAATGCAAAAATCACTATATAGTGTTCTCCTATTTTACAAACACTGCAGAGATAGTCATAAAAGGAGAAAGTCCCCCCATTTCAGTTTATATTGATGGCCCTTAGAATACTGAAGATACTATATATAGTATACAAAGTACATCCTTCCTGTTTCCATAAAATTATATTTAATGTAATAAAATAGACATATAGTCATATTGTTTAGAATAAGGGCTGCTGATTATTAAGGGCTTCACGAAATCTCCATGAAAAGATATTATGTGTATGTTTGAGTAGATATGGCTGAAAAAATAATTAGATAAAATTTCTCTCTCAGTGGCAATATGCTAAAGTCAGTTTACAGATTTAATGCTATACCAATTAAATTTCCAAAAGGATACTTTACACACACACAATCACACACACACACATACACACACAGATACTAATAATAAATTTTATTTAGAGGAACAAAAGATTTAGAATAACATGGGAAATAATGGCAAATTGTAGGTAGGGATGGAAGGGGAGGAACAATTTTAGACTTCAAACTATATTATAAAACAGCCATCATCAAAAATATTTGATACTGTTTAAATAATATAAAAGTAGATCAATGGTACAGTCTAGATGAAAATCTGAAATAACTGAACTCAATAACTCAGTGTTTGTTAAAGCCCAAATATAAATTGCTTAGGAAAGAACTACCTTTTGATATATACTTCTGGGAAATATGGAAAGCAATCTGGCAAAAATTAGGCTTAGACCAACTTATTGAGACTATTTCACAGTAAATTAAAAATAGGTATATGGTTTTAATAACAAAAACTATATCATTAAAAAAATAGAAGATAGGCAGATCATATACCATTTACAACTATGAATAAGAGTTGAATTCTTAAACAAAAAATGGCTAGAGACAGTATAAGACATATAATAAAGAATTTTAATTACGTGAAATTGAAAAGCTTTTGCACAAGAAAATAAACACATCTCAGTTAAGAAAGGAAGCAATCTATTAAGAAAATTTTTCTATCAAATATCTCTGAGAAAAGTTTCACATCAAGATATGTGGATGACTAACAGGATTATGTAATTCCAAAAGTCATTCCCCATTAGGGAAGCAGTCAAAGAATATAAACATGTTGTTCAGAACAAAAGATGGATTGCAAACCATAAACAACCATATAAAAGAATGCTCTAAATTATTACTAATAAAAAAATGAAACATAAAAACCCAAACCCAATAACCCTAAGCTTCACATCTTATATCTTACTAAATTTGCTAGAAAATTGGCAGATGATATAGGAATAATCAGTGCTGGAGAGATTGTGGAAAGCTAGGCACAACAATGGTGGACAGTATTCTAGAAAGCAATTTGGAATTATGTAAATAAAGGGAATCAAAGGTCTATTCTTTTTGATCCAGAGATTTTAGTGCTTGGTTTATATTCCAATGTCATTGAAGAAAATTAGAGCTCCAAACATGCCAAAATATACATGCTAAAATTTTCTTTTGTAGCTAAGAACTGGAAACCTATTGCCTGGAGAATAAACAAGTTGTGGTTCATGTAGGTTATGGAATACTATTGTGATATAAGCAGTTATAAGTTTGATGGATGTAGAGAAGAGTGGAAAGACAGGAACTGATGTAAAATAAATTAATCAGAGACAGTAAAAAGGTAAATATAATAACTATGATTTAAATAGAAAGAATGATCACAAAACAATTGAAAGAATATTGCCAGAGAAAAGAAGAGATATCTTTTCCCATTCCTTTTCAGAACTCAAGGTCCATAGGTGTGGAAAATTGCATAAACTGAAAAAATTTTTTTTCAATGTGTTAACCAGTTTTGAGGAAGTTTTTTGACTTTCTTTTTTCTTTTAAAGAATTATTTGTGGGTTATATTGTATCTAGGATATACTGTGCCATATTTAACATGTATAGGACTGCTTGCCATCTGGGGGAGGGAGTGGAGGGAGGGAGGGGAAAAGTCAGAACAGAAGTAAGTACAAGGGATAATGTAAAAAATTATCCAGGCATGGGTTCTGTCAATAAAAAGTTATAATTATGAAAAAAAGAATTATTTGGGGGGCAGCTAAGTTGCATAATGGATAGAGCACCAGCCCTGAAGTCAGGAGGACCTGAGTTCAAATCTAGTCTCAGACACTTAATACTTCCTAGCTGTGTGACTGGGCAAGTCACTTAACCCCAATTGCCTCAGGGGAAAAAAAAAAGAATTAATTGTTAAAGAGTTTGCTTTCTGGGAATGGGGATGAAGATGAGGGACAAAAGAAGGTAAAGCTAGGCAAAGTAAAATAAATTAAAATATATTTCATAAATTATGCATGTATAATTTAAAATATATATTTACTGTCAAAAGCAGAAAACTGTATGATTGAGAAAAGAAGTTGAATCTGAAGCTATTCCCCATACCCCACCCTGGGTAAGGGTCTAAGAACAAGTTTCCTTGTAATCTATGTTAGGATGGTAGTGATATGAAGCTGGTATCACCTACAAATACTGTAGATACACATCATTAACTTTTTTTCTAGAAGGAAAATAAAAGCGGTCAAATGGGATAAGTTTAATATTAGATTCTGTCCTTTTACCATAAAAGTTAGGGGCAGGGCAGACAAAAAGTCAATTAGGCCTTGACTACAGATCATATTCAGATTTTACTCAAAACAAATGGGTATAAGATGGGGGAGCATGGGAAAGATGGAGTATGAATCAAAATAATTCATTTAAACTTTATGTATTTTTAATTTTACGAAGCACCAATAGAGAACCAGTATTATTTATGTTTTAGCATTGCAACTAACATATTTCAAAAGTGGATTATCAAATTTTGATTCCTGTTCATAGATGGGGGAAGGGAGGAAAGGAACAAACTTTTTTTTTAAAGTTTTTAAAAATTTCTGAAATTGATGATCAAGTTAAAGAGATGAAGAATCAACTCTTTAAGGTGATTTACTCTCAGTTGCCAAGTGTTCATTCACTGCCAAGTCCCTCTTCCTTGGCAGTAGAAAGATAGCAATTGGTTTCTCTGAAAATCGGTCAGTGTCATTTTTTTTGGCCCTAGGTAATCATTAGATTTAGAAATGAAAGGGACTTTAGACCTCATCTTGGCCAACCCTCTCATACTCCAAAGAACAAAATGAAATCCAAGTTTTAAACCCAGATTCTGGGACTCTAGAGCATATACTCTTTTTTACTACATCATGCCTCATCTTGTCAATAATGTCTTTAAGTTAAAATAAGTTTGGTAGAATAGGTAAGAATACTGTCAAATTTCCTGGTTATACTTTGCAAGAATGCCAGTAAGTGGGAAAGAGTGAAGGAATTTCTTGGCTTACCTGGAGCACAGTGGATACAGTAGAGAAGGAAAAGGTATAAGAAATAAACTAGAAAAATTAATTATCTTTTATAGGATTTTTAAAAAATGGAGCTGGAGTATATTTGAAACACATTCTTCATTGATTCTCATTAGGTATGCATCATGTAAAGAAAGGTGTTAAATATATATATATATATATATATACACATGTGAATAATTTGTGAGATATGGAATGGATCTGTGATTTTATGAATATAGGGAACTCCAAGGTGAGGACATTCCCTCCATCAAAACAGGTTAATATCTTCTCTTTGACTTAATAATAGCAATGATAAGTCAGCATTTTAAAAGCACTTTAAGGTTTGAAAAAAATTTTATATATCCTATCTCATCTGATCTTAGTAAGAGGATGCTGAGAGTAATGAGAAGTGATTTGGTCAGAGTCAAAGAGATAGCATTTGTCAGTGGTTGCTCCTGAACCCAGGTCTTCCTGGCTCCAAGACCAGCTTTCTCTCTTTAATGTCTTGCTATTTCTAACATAATTTGTTATGCTGGGAAATTGCCAGTAAATGAGACCAAATAATGTTACTATAGTAATATGATGTTTTTGGAACTTTGTTAATAGTTATTTGTTTTCTATGGAAAAACCTATTCATTTTAAAGTCTTCGGTTGTAAATGAATCAACAAATGTATTCCATTTATTTTGCTTTTTTTCCTAAAGATGGAACTTGTATAAATAGAATAAGGCATAAATAATGTCTGCGTACATTTGGCTGCAAGTTGTACTTTTTTGGTCATGGCAACTCATGAGAATCATCTCTTGAATTATGAAGGGCTTCAATCTCTGTTGGTGGAAGAAATTACCCATCAATGAAATCATAGATCCCTGAAGTCTTTTAAGGAAGATATTTATTTAATAGATGAGAGCTTTTAAAAAGCTTTATTTAATAAGTGAGACTACAATCCTTGAAAATAGATAATAATTTCAGTATAACTAAATGTGTAAACCTAAGGCTTCATGGATTTTACTGATGCTTGAAGGACTGGTGAAAGCATATGATTTGTAATAGCAGAGTTTCATAGTCATGAAATATGTTGAAACAGTTGTGCACAAATGGGACAATGGTATTTTTTATGTCAGGTGTGTCTGAACAGAAGAGAAAGTAAGTAATCAAAACAGGAAAAGGCTATTGAACTTGGGGTCTGTAAATGGTCAAAATGAATAATTCAAGTACCAATGTGAAGCTAATTTGAATTTTTTTTGTTTTGTAAGGGGGAAAGGAGTTCACACCAGTGGTTTCACACTGCATTAGGTATTCAAAGAATTCTTCCCAACTTATCTGTTATTTACAATCTTAGATGACAGTTCTAGGATAAAACAGCTGGTAAATGTGAAAGGTAGTAATTGAACTCAGATCTCCTGACTTCATCAGGGTCTACCCACTTTCCACAGCAATCAATCGATAAAATTAAGTGCCTAAAGTGGCCGGCAGTATGCCAAGCACTGGGAATAAAAAGAGGAAAAAGGCAGTCCCTGCCCTCAAGGAGCCAACAATCTAATGGGGGGAAACAATGTGCAAACACCAATTTTTTTTCATAATAACTTTAAAATTATTTTCTTTATTAAAGCTTTTTTAGTTTTCAAAACATATGCAAGGACAATTTTTCAATATTAGCCCTTGCAAAACTTTGTGTTCCAATTTTCTCCTTCCTCCACACCCTCCCCTAGATGCCAAGTAATCCAATATATCTTAAATCACATGCATACATATTTATACAATTATCTTGCCACACAAGAAAAATCAAATCAAAGGAGAGAGAGAAAGAGAGAGAGAGAGAGAGAGAGAGAGAGAGAGAGAGAGAGAGAGAGAGAGAAGCAAAATAAAATGCAAGCAAGCAACAACAAAAATAGTGAAAATCTTATGTTGTGGTCCACACTCAGTTCCCACAGTCCTATCTCTGCGTATAAATGGCTCTCTTCATCACAAGATCACTGGAACTGGTTTGAATAATCTCATTGTTGAAGAGAGCCACATGCATCAGAATTGATCATCAAATAATTTTGCCATTGCTATGTACAACGATGTCCTGGTTCTACTCATTCCACTTGGCATCAGTTAAAATAAGTCTCTCCAGGGTTCTCTGAAATCCTCCTGCTGATTGTTTCTTACAGGACATTACATAACATTCATATACCATAATTTATTCACATATGGATCCATTTCCTTTCTTTAATATCTCTTTGGGCTATAAGCCCAGTAGAAACAGTGCTGGGTCACTACTAATTTTACTAAACATTACTAATGTTAAATCCCTTCAAAACTGTGGGAAAGATAGTCCTTTGAGCATAGTTCCAAATTGCTCTCCAGAATGGTTGGATTCGTTCACAACTGCATCAACAATGCATCAGTGTCCTAGTCTTCTCACATCCCCTCCAATATCTGTGATTATCTTTTGTCATTTTAGCCAATCTGAGAGATGTGTAGTGGTTACCATTTGCATTTCTCTGGCCAATACTGATTTAGAGCACCTTTTCATATGACTAGAAATAATTTCAATTTCTTCATCTGAAAATTGTCTGTTCATATCTTTTTACCATTTATCAATTGGAGAATGGCTTGATTTCTTATGAATTTGAGTCACTTCTCTATATATTTTAGAAATGAGGCCTTTATCAGAACTTTTGGATGCAAAAAGCAAACAAATATTTTCAAAGAAAGCTATAAATAAGGCAAATAGGAAACAGTTACAAGAGGGAAAACACTACAGCCTCTCCAATGGATCATTAAAAACACCAATTATGGATTTTGGTTTGTTTTCTTTTAGTAAAAGAATTAGGAGATGGAAGTAGATTGAGATTGTATTCTCCATAGATTTATAATTCTGAACTACCCTCAGGACAAGGATGGGAGAAGGTGATAAAAATGCAGAAAATCTATTCCCCTCCTCCACTTACTTAAATAGCATTTTGCCCAAGTGTTCCAGAAAGTTTAATTAAATGTATCTCCTTCAATAAATTCCTTGGGCAAACAGACTACCACAGGGGCACATAAAGAATGTGAACATTAATTGCATTTGAGATTAGTCCCATTGAATTGAATTCTCATATAGTGATACCCTTTGTTCTTAAACCATAAATACTGAGTGTTTATATGTCCAGCTATTGTTATATTTACTATGAAAGAGCATTCTAATTAGGCCATAAGGTAAAATCAGAAAACACAAACAAATTTTATAACAATGACAAACTTCTAAGAAGTAAAATGCCCTAGTTTAAAATAAGCAGTAAGAGGATAGGATTTTTTTTTTTTTGTTTGTCTGTCTTTATTTTAAATAACCACACTATATCCTGAAGAACTTCTTTGGTTCTGTGTCTTTCTATGAACTTGATAGCTGCAGTGCAGAACCAAAACATTTCCATAACACAACAATTAAAAAAGAAAGAAGATAAAACAAGTATAACTAATGAATAATCCAATTTGCTGATAGATTAATTAAATTCCCTACCCACCCAACCCTGACTGAATCTGTCCCATGGGAGAGAAAGTGAAAGATGAATTTGCTAATTAATGTTAATAGAGAGAAAGACACAATTAGAAGAACAGACTCACAACAGAATGAACATCCCTTGGTGAGAAGTATGTTGGGGTATTCTCCAAATGTGCAAAAACTATTTGGAAAGAAGTAACTGAAATTCCATTAAATTTGGCCTGATAATAACTAGGGCTGATGTTCTCTTACAGTAATATGTAAATCAATATGGAATAGCTATTATTTCAGGATTATATTTAATCACAGTTTGATGATTTCAGCCCAATACTTAAACCCTAAGGGGCACACAGTGTTTCTTACTATTCCTCAGAGATACTTATAAAAATAAGGTGCATTTTTCTCTTCTCCTTCCACATTTGTTATTCCCTCCTTCCTCTTCCTTTGTGACACCTTAGCCCCCAACCTTTTTTCTTGTATTAGGAAACATAATGTATTTTAAATTCTTAGTTACTTGTAGAGAGATGTCGTTACATAGTGGACTGAGGGCCAGTCACCTTGTCAGGAATGTTTTGTTTTGTTTTGTTTACCTCTGACAAACTATTTGTGGAAACTTGGGTATCCTCTTTATATACACTAGATAATTGTCTAAAAAATGTAAGTTAGAATGTTAAGTTGTGGATCTTTACTTGTAGAAATAATTTCCATCAGGTCATTTTGGCTTATATTATATTTTTACCCATTTAAACCTTTATGGAATCATCATTTTTCTATAAAAATTCACTCGAGGTGTAGATTATTATTCATTGATTTTCATTTTAGAAACTTGTTTTTAAATGATCGGTTTCTTATTTCTACTTGCCCACAGGCATACTACTCTTACTAATGTTTAAATCCCTTCAAAACTATGGGAAAACAGGTGGTATTCTGAAGAATACACCTTGAGGAATATGAGAAATGCCAGATGGGATTTAAATAAAAAATGTGATAGATTATGGGTGACAAATGTTAGGTGAAATTCAATTAGATAAGCGCAACTGTAATTATGTTTTAAATTTCTATCATATTTTTAATCCATTTCATAAATTCCACACAATTCCATGAGCTACAACTGTCTCATGGGGAACAGAGAGTACTTCAGAAACTCAATTGTCTGATGTGATTAACAAAAATTATAATATTAGTATGGAGCAAGTATTATTAGCTGATCCTATATCAGCAGCTAAAGAGATTCAAAGGTAAAAAAGGACTTTCCCAGGTTTACATATTAGTGAGTAGTTCAACAAAGAAAAGATTCAAGGACTCTTGACTCCCAGTCGATTGCTCTAGCTGCCAGAGAAGGCTATCTTCTAATAGTCTGTTTCTCATACATATTGATGACATAAAAGAAACCTCCTCTTGTGTGAAATAAGGTACCTTTTTAAAGAGGTGTGCTAATAGCTGATCTATCCCAATGTGGGATTAAGAGGTCCGTAAAATCTAATGATATATTTTTTAAAACAGGTAAAATTGTTTCCTACTGCTTCTACCCATCGCATACAATTTATTTATTTATTTACAGGTGACAGAACTAGACATAAAAGAGAATGTTAATAAGGATCTGGTTGGTTTTCTAGGCAGTAATATCTTCAGTTAAAATAGAAATAATAAAAAAAAAGCTTCAAGGGGTGAGCTAATCACTCTCATCAACAAAGAATTTGTTTAACCCTTGCGGTATATGACACCAATACTACATTGCACAGAATTATAGAATACATTAAAACAGGCAAATCTGAGGAAGCTGCAATTACTTGTCTAGGTACAATATTTGCATATGTAGCTGGCCAGGTAATGAGAATTAGGGATAATAGTTGTATACCTGAATGCTAAATTGGTACTTATGATAATAATAGACTCATATGAGGACCTTGTTATCATGGAAGATCACTGGAATCTGGAAAATCACTCCTTGGAAGTATTTTTTTTTTCTCTTCTGAAGACTCTGATTGATGGCTTTCCCCCAAACTTTAATTTGAGAAGGATGCCTGGGCCAGCCAAGTCCTCATTTCTCACCAGACTATATTTGGAATTTTCTGTTATGTTCTGGTTCACTTATCTCTTCCTTTTCAGCTTCATTTTATGTGCTCCTTTCCTTTAATGGAATGTATATTTCTTAAGAGCCAGAACTATCTCCCTATCCCCCGTTTTGTATTGGTATTCCAGTGCTTGTCATACACGAAGTGCTAAATAAATGCTTTTTGATTGACTTATCTTAGGAGCTTTGAGTGGATTGATTCAATCAATAAGCATGTATTAAGCACCTACTCTGTGCAAGGCATGGTGTTAAATACAAGTAATACAAAGACAAATATGAAAGAGTCCTTACTCCCAAGGAAATGACGTGCTAATCAGAAAAAAAACTGTACATATATAAATATATACAGGATATATGCAAAATCAATACAAAATAGTTTTCATTATCAGCCATCATTATTATTAAGTGCCTATTATTTTGGATGAGGAAAATGAACATTTACAATGCTGCTTGAGGATGATGCTGGCTTATAAGCTGTAGTGGGATGTGGGATGCATTAATTTTATTTATATCTGCACCTTAGTTTCCAATAAATAGGAGGATCACTTATTTTGCCTTTTGAGTGAGTCCTCCCAGAAATGTATTCATGATTAGGCTGCACACTGAAAAGGCAGGTTTGCAAACTGTACCAGTGGCAAAGTATAGCTACAACCAGTATGCAATAGGCAATTTTTAGCATATGTATACTGTGGATAAGGAATGAAGGAAGGATGGCTGATCAGTTATATTTATATCACATCAGAAGCATTTGTTTCAAATACAAAGCATTACAGGCCCTTACCCCAACCCATATAGCCCACAACCTACTGAAATCCCTCCCCCAAGAAATAATAGAATTATAAACTACAAAACTCTGCTGTTTGTTCATGTAAAACAGCGTATTCATCTTGAAATGATAAAATTCGATAAATAACATAATGACACACTGGAAAATATTTTATAACTTTCATGATCTCTAAGGTCCTTTCTAGATGTAATATTCTTTGATTCTAGGACTATGATTCCATAGTAATACCACATTTGTTTTCTGTGATTCCCATTTACAGCTAGCATTACAGCCTCCTCCTTTACTATGTTAATATATTCTGAATTTGAGAACAAAATAAATAAAAATGCATTCATAATATATTTTATTTGCTTAGAATAAGTTCAGAAATAATTCCTCTGAATGGTTTTATATACAAAAGGTAAATATAAGTGAATATGGAAAAATGAATTATAGGGAATTTGTGATTATTAAACAATCTTTCATTCCCATCCTTTTTAAGTTTTTGACTCCATATCCCATAGAAATTTCAGTTTGGATTAGGCCCAATTTTCCTACCTAAATTTGATACAATTTCATTTGATTATTCCCCAAACCATAATTAGTTTTTAAAAATTGCCCAAGACTAATAGCAAGAAATGTGCCCTTAAATGTTACTAGGAGACTTTTGCAGGTGGTCAGGTTAAAGAGGAGCTAACCTATGATGTAATTGCTAAGGAGAGGAAATGGTCCACTTGGTAGCATCCTCATCCCTTCTACCTACTACACACATGTTAAAAAATACTTCCAATTTTAACTCATTATCCTTGCTAACTAACTCCTAAATTGAGTTGTTTCTAGATTCTAAAGGGTTGTAAGGACTGTAAACACAATCTAAATATTAGTGTCCTGTGTCAAAGCCCAAGCTGCCCTGGCCAAATGATAGTTCTAGATACAAAATTATAGGTATTTATTTATGGGTATACAGTATGTAAAATGTGTGTTATCAGTATATGTTATTTTTCCATTCATCATGTGGACATTAAATTTTTCAAGCATCAGGGAATAAAATATGTAAAATGTGAACATTTAAATGACATTTAATTTGTTTAATTGTATTTAAATCATATAGTGGCTATGTGACCCTAGGCAAATCATTTAACCTGCCAGTGCCCCAGACAACCCTTAAGATTCTAAGTATCAGAGAAGGTGATGATAAAGGAAATTGCTCATCAGCAACAGCATGCACTGATGAAATCCAAGATATCCTAGTGAAAGAAAGAAAAAACCCAAGCTGTTTTGAACATAGACAAAAATAGGAAAATAAAATGTTCTTCCCGCTATTATTTTTAATGTTTATAAAACTTGCAATGTTATTTCTCTTCTAGTTGTGCTAAATCTTTCTGGGCCAGCATTTTAGAATGCTTCTGCTGCTGATCAATATTACACTAACTAAATATAGATTTACTCACAGGGTAGACATAGAGGAGCCATGTTGGACAAATGAGTAAATAATGCCTCTTTTAACAAGTTTATAATTATGTATTTATTATGTGAGATATTCTACAAGGGCTCCAAAGGAACTATTATAGACTACTGACTAAATAATGCATGTTTCTAAGAACCTAATTGTATGCTAAGGAAAGCATTGAGAGTAAGAGTTTGACAAAACAAGAAAATATATTAAAATGAAGAAAATATATAATTTTTCTCTGCAAGTTGTCTTGAATAACTGGTATCATTGCCCGTTATTTCTTGATAGTTGGTGCAGGAGAAAAAATTGAATTTGAGAAATCAGTGGTAGTTGAGAACAGGGAAACCTAAAGGAATCTATCTCAGAAAATAGGAAAGGATAGATTTTAATCTTAAATGAGGAAGGAGAATAGAAGCATGTACTTTAGTATGGTTTGAGCTTTTGCTATGCTTGACCTAGTTACTTATTTGACAAAGAAAGGAATATATGGGGAAAACCCTCCCCCTTTCTTGTTTCTATCAAGTATTGCATTAAAACCACTACGAATCCTCTTGGTATGGAGTCCTTCCCTTCATTTCCAGGAAAAATGAGTAATACTATGGAAACTTGCTAAGGCTCATTTGAAAAGTCCCAGTCTCAACCACAGAATCACAAGGGGAAAGGTGAAAATGTTGAGCTGGTGTGTACTTTCCAAATGGTCACTTCTTGACTGGGCTGGTCTGATGACAAAAGACTAAGGATAAGAAATAACAGATCATTATTGATGTGGAAGGAGCTAGATTACTGCATCATTTTATTTGAATGGCATTATGAAAATGAAAGAAAGTACTGATCTAGGAAATACATATATGTGTACTCTACCAATTATGAACTATGCTGCAGTTTTTCCATTGAGTGAAAGTCACTTCATTTCTATAGACCTCAAATAAGCAACTAAAAAGCATTTATTAAGACTCAGTTTCTTCATACATAGAAAGAGAAGGTCAAACTAAATGGTTCCCTTCTAGCTCAAACTCCTAAGATCCTAAATTCCAAAAGTATAATGAAATCAATTTAATGATATATGGCAACTGGATGGAGATCTTTTGATTACAGAATGAGAATCAGAACAATTCAAGGAAAGGAGATTCTTGCAGAATAATGGGGCATTATTCATATTTTTTGCCAAGTGGCAAAAGGATACTGATATTGATTGATTAAACATGTATCTCCTTAGCATGGCCAAATTTGTGAAGAGGCAAAATCAGGATGGCTGAAGATAATTGCTCAGATACTTGCACTGTTATAATTAATTTGTTATTTGGTGTTCAGGATTGAGTGAGGATTAATTTGTCATCCATCAGAGAGACAGAGAGATAGAGGGAGGGTGTAGGAGGAGAGAGAGACAGAGAGACAGAAATAGAGATAGAAACAGAGGCAGAGACACAGAGGAAGGGAAGAAGAGAGGGAGGGAGGGAGAAAAGAAATGTACACAAGAATAAAAAAGAATGAAAAAGATAAACCACAACTCTACTTCTTGTTAAAGCACATTCTTCTGTGAAGCTATTTTCAGATTCACAGTCATATAGAATCACTGCTAGCTTGATGTTATCACCTCAGTATGATTTCATTGGTATAGAGAATTCCCAGATGAAAAAACTCCTTTTTTCTAATCTATGTCTACACCTCTGAAAACTAGAGTATTAAAGAATTGCCTAAAGCATTAAAAGATTGACTTGCTCAGGGTCACACAGTCAGAATTTTACACAAGTAGAAAGAAGAAACCATCTCTTGTATGTAGTGTTTCCTTTATCCAAGGAATTCATATTATTGATTCTTAAAATAATCCTGTAAGGCAAGAAGCTAGGATCACTTTCTCCTTATTATAAATGAGAAAAGTGGGACCTAATAACCATTAATTGGTAAAATAATTATCAAATGAGGGAATGTAGATGAACTGCTGTATACACATAAAGTGTCATAAGTAGATATCAGTAATTATTATTAAATGATGTATTCATTGTACATCTGGAGAAACTGAATTAAAAAGAAGTAAATGAATCAGTGGCTAAATGTTTTTCATTATTGGCCTTTTTTATTCTCAATGCATAAAATCAGACTATGTCTTGAAGAGGGGGCAAAGTATCTGATAAGGAAAAACGTTATCAACAACAGAGATAATTTATAACAAGAGTTATCAGAGTTTTGATGTATTTACAATGGCATCTATCTTACTATGTGACAAAATGTGCTAAGATGATAGCTACAATAATCTTTTTAATGAAATCATTAAATCACACTCTTCTCTGATAGGCACACAGGATAACAATCTTCTTTTAAGAAGCAAGATACAGGTGTGAATTTTTCAAAACAACATCACCAAACTAAATGAGAACTCTAAAATCCAAGAGCCAATAAAGGCTTTATATTATTATGTTTAAGAGACTATGCACTATAAATCAATGAGTTTTAATGGGGACCAGAAAAAAAAGAACCAGTCCCAATTAATTAGAAAAGAGAATAATCTGTTTTTGTTCTCAGCCATATGCCACTGCCTTGGAATAGCTTATTTAAAGAGCTTGGAAAGATTTATTGATTTCCCTATTGTCTTACCATTCTTCTGTGGGTTTTATCCAGCACTTGAAAGCAGTCACACCTTGATGCCCCAAAGTTTGGAAAACATATCTCTCTTTGTACTGAATAAACCAATCCCTCCAGAGAATTAACTAAATCTACCTGTTTGTTTTGATTTTGACTGAACTGATCTCTTTTTTATAAGATTATGTCTCTTTGCAGTAGGAAAGTCTGGCATTTTGCATTTGCATGGATTTACCTAAATTCTGTTTGTGATTTTCTTCCCCGGTTTATTTGGCTGGGACACATCCACTTCAAAATCAAGTTTGAAGCAACACATTTTCTTGAATGTTTTAGTTAAGTTGATAACACATTTCTTGCTCTGTACTTATAAATACTACACTGCTCATACAATGTAAATAATGGAAATCATAATTACAGGGTGTTTGCATCAATTCATCATAGATTTTTAATAAACAGCTGTCAAAACTGAGAATGCAATATTTCTATCCATGCTACATCTGGTTCATTGTGTTTTATTCAAAATACTGCTGACACAGAGTTTGAAATTAATGTGCATTTTTTCTGAATAAAAACACCATGATGATAAAAAATAAAGGCAATAGAAATTAAGTACAAGGCATCATTTCTTTGTATTTATAAACATGAGAAAATAATAGGAAGATTTATTGGGGATAGCTGCAATGGTACAACATTTCCTGCCATTCTCCAGAAATAATCATGATAAATTATTTTGGTCATTGTCTTTTTTTTTTGTATTTTTTTTCATTATGATATTTAGGTTTTTTAACTTGTGTTCTTTTGGTAAATTATGATCTTAAATTATCTCTATAGAGCCTATTTTTGAGATCAACATGTTTTACTTGTATAGATAAATATCAGAAATCCTAATCAAAACAATATCTGAAAAAGAACCTTTTTTTTTTTTTTTTTTGCTGAGGCATCTGGGGTTAAGTGACTTGCCCAGGGTCACACAGCTAAGTGTCTGAGACCAGATTTGAACTCAGGTCCTCCTGACTTCAGGGCTGGTGCCTGTGCCATCTAGCTCCCCCTGAGATCCCATCTTTTAACTTTCTGTTTTTTGCTTGCTTTCTTCAAGATTATCCTTTGCTTTTTGTATATTTGCATTTTTTCAAGCAGTTGTTTTCTCCTTTTGCTTCTGTGATGAAAACTGTCACTATGGATTCAAGTTTTTCTATTTTGCCAATTATTTCTGCTGTACCATAAAAAATCAACTCTACTGATTCTCCTTTGAACCATTCAGGAACATCCTGCTATGGTTTCACAGGATTCTTTATCAGATATTGTTTTGATTTGGATTTTTGATATTTATTCAGATATTTTTGGGTTAACTTAAATGTCCTGGTAGCCATCTTACCTTCTGTTTTAATAGCTGTTCTGTTGGCTTATCTGCTTGTATCAAAAATTTTAACTAAGTTTCTTCCTCCTGAGATCTTTAATAATTTTACTTTTTTCCTCTCATGTTCTACTAATGCTTAATTTCTCATTTCTTTCCCTTTGATATCAAATACCCCAGGGTCTGAACCTCAAAACTGATTCAGCTTCCTTCCAATTTAGAAAATCCATTCTTCAAAGGCCCCTGCTGCAAAATCCACTTGGGGGACATAACTAGTCATCTGGTTGATGTCAGTCCCCTTTTCTTCAGGCCTAGTGACTCCCCACTCTTTACTCCCATTGGTACCTGTCTCAGTTCTTTTTCTTTTTGAATTCTCTGACTGAAGAACAGGAGACATGTTTTTGCTTAGCATGCTCTATGAGTAATGTCAGAAATTGCTATTTAAATCTGACTGGTTTGTTCTATACATTTCTATGTATCACATTTATAGCATTTCCCATTTGCACATAGATATGCTACAACATACCTTCCATCACTGTCCATTCTAAATTGATTCTGAGTTAATTCATGATCTCAAACATATGTAGATATATAGCACATAAGTGTTATTACTTTCTACCATTTATTTATTGATCATATCTTAACATACCTTTCCATCACTGCTGTCTCACATTCTAAATTTGATCCCTTGATGAATTAAGTATCAATGGGTCTTGAAAACACTTATTGTCAAGCAATAAAGAACTGATGGAAGCCATATAGTGGTTTTAAAGTTGTGGGATGTATTAGAAAAGGTAAATAATCCATATTTTAAATAGAGAACTCTTCTATAAATTATGTGATCATGATCTATGAACTTCATAGAACTTCAGGAAACTATGTCAGAATGTCAAGAATGCTTTGTAGATTGCCTTTGATGAATTCAAATTCTCAGATGAATCAGGTTTAGGAATGTTGATTTGCACTACATGTATAGAACTGGTGGAGAATAAGCCACTGCATATGTTGTGCTTTTTCAAAATGTAAATTGGAGACAATATTTGAGACTAGTTAAATGGAAAAGGTAAAATAATCCTATTTTGTCTAAACTGAAGAGAACATGCTATTGTCTATAAATTATAGGTCAGTGATCTTGAACTTACAGAACTTAGAAACTACTAGGGTATCTAAATACTATAAGCTTTTGATGTTGTGCTCTGAATCAATTATCAAATTCTCAGATATCAAGGTATCAATAGTTCTAGATCTATGCACTATCTTTAGACTGGTGAGAGAATAAATGCCCCTGTCCATATGCTTCTGGTAGCTCCATCTTTCCAAAATGTCACAATTAGACAAATTTGGAAATGTTAAATGGAAAAGGTCGTTAAGCAATTACTTGGTTATTGTCTGTCCTAAGACCTGAAAGAACATTGCTACTTTGTATTATAGTGTTATATACTATGCTATGTCATACAGCAGAGAGCTAAAAGTTCTGTGTCATCTAAATACTTATTAAGACTTATTTGCATGCTTGTGGCTCTGACATCAATCTCTTCATCAACTTCCATGTCAGCATATACAAAAGGTGATGCAGTGCTGTCACTAGAGTCATAATCAGCATCAGCATCTTGTCAAATAATGTATCATTGTCAGATCCCTGACTCCTTAACTAACGTCTTTGTACTTGTAAGGGGTTATAAGATTGCTAGCAGAAATTCATATTCATATGTGGAAGAGTCTGGTTTAGAGTTAGGTAATGAGAACACTTCTAAAGGCTAACTTTATGCAACCCTAATGCCAAAACCTATATAAGGAAAATCTTCATTCATCCAGCAATAACCACTTTCCACAGCTATTTGAGATAAATTCCTTGCATTATCAAGTGCTATCATTTCTTTCTTCACCTCCCAGATTCCTTTCCTACTCCTATCTCTAAAGTGAGGGTTTTTAATCTAAGATTCGATTATGTCTCACATGGTTATTACCCTCCTGTAGTGTCTTCTTCCTCCTTTTTTTTTTTTTTTTTGCTGTCCCTCATGCCTGAATCCTCTCCCTATTCATTTCACCTATTTCCTCCCCGGATTCCTTCAAATGTCAACAGAAATTCTTTATATAGAGGGAAGTTTAAATTCTTGTTTCTTTCCTTTTTAAATATAATCAATTTTTGATGTAATTAAATTTTTATTAAAATTTATACAATTTTATTTACATTTAAAAATAATTTGAAATAATTAATTGTGATATAATCATATATATTCTCTATATAGCTCATTTGTACTTATGTTTTTTTGTCTCCTCCCTCATAAGATTATGAACTTCTTGAGGGTAGAGACTGCTTTTTGCTTCTTTTTGTATCCAAAGAACTTAACACAATGCCTGGCATATAGTGGGTATTCAATAAATGTCTAATAGTGACTGACTGATTTCCTTCAAATGTATCTGCCAAAATGTTCTACTCAGTAAATCTGAAAATTCATCAACTATGTGCCAACAATGTTCTAAGTACTAAGACTACAATTATAGATATAACAGAAAACTCAAGAAATGATGATTATTAGAGAGGAAGAGATATTAAGCAAAACAAAATTATGCTAAAATTAAATTGGATAAATACAAAAGAGAGGGCAGAAATTCGAAGAAGAGATTGGGAAGGACAGAAAATGGATAGCAATAGGAAAATAACACTTTGAGTTGAACTTGAATGGAAAGGAATGGTGGTAGATAGGTAAGAGGAAGATAGGTAAACACATTTTAAGGATAAGGGATAGATTGAAAAAAAGGAAAAGACACAAGAAAAAGTAGAACAGTAATGAGGTTTGGAGAATAGTATAGATTGCTGGATTGTAAAATACATGGAGTAGAATAGTATTGGGTAAAGTTGGAAACCTGGCTGAATAGGAGTCCTGGCATCTCAGAATTACCAGTTTATGATGTGTTCAAGAGGTATTTGAACAGAGGTGTAATGTGATCAGACAAATACATAAGGTAATGTAACAGTCCATAATTGTAATGTATTTCCTGGAAGCTTATAAGGATAGCCACAGTGAAGGACAGATTAAAGAAGGAATGGATCAAAAGTAACTAATTAGAAGGATTTTTTTTTTTACAATAGCCTAAGGAAAATGAAATGAGGACTTAAGAGAATTCCATTGTGATAGTTTCAGCAGGAGTAGAAAGACATAAGATGTGAGAAATATTAGGGATAAAGAAATGACTGGATTGGATGTGAGGACAAAGGGAAAGGAAGAATCATAGATGATTTCAAGGTTATAGCTTTGAAAGAAGTTAAGTATGCTAGTACTTAAATAGATAAAGAGAAGAGAAAGAAAGAGAATGATGGAGAGACATGGGAGGGAAAGAAAAGAATACATTCATGTACTCTTAGTTATATCTGTGTCAACTTTGTGACTAATAGTAAATGTCTAACACATGTTGGAGCTGTTTGTTGTTAACATGGAAAATTATTCAAAGGCTCAAGAAAAGATAAACAATGTTGAATTCCTGTCTTCCAAGGTCCATTTACACATCTTTATAATGTACTTTGGGCTTAGAGTAGACTATATAAATAGGCAAAAAACTATTTGTTCAGTTATGATCTTTGTTCATTTTTTTGTTGTTCAGTCTTTTCAGTTATGTCTGACCCTTTGTGACTCTATTTGAGGTTTCCTAGGCAGAGTGTAATGGCTTTCCATTTCCTTCTCCAGGTCATTTTACAGATGAGGAAGCTGAGGCAAACAGTAAGTGTCTGAGGCCGGGTTGGAACTCAGGAAGATTACTCTTCCTTATTCTAGGCTCAGTACTCTAATCACTGTGCCATTTAGCTGCCTGGACAAAAGTATAAAGATAGCTACCATCATCATATCTATTACTTCAGGCTCATAAGCATATTAATTAGTTAAATATATTCTAATTACATATTATTAGTTTATTTTGATCTAACTCAGTTTATTGAGGATGGGGAATGACTCCATTAAGAATAATCTTCTTTAGTAGCTAACACAGTTTCCATCTCTACTGATTTTCAAAGTCAGATCTATTCCAGATAACAGTCAAGTTATGTTCTTTGAATTATTTCCTGTAGGCCAGTTTTTGAAGATAGCACTCATTTTTAGGACAGCTATACTACATGGGTAAATGAGTATGTATACTACATCTGAATTTACTCGAGAAGTGTGGCAGCATTGTGTGAATCCCAGCCCTGGCAGGGGGCCTAGCAAAAAGTCACAATAACAAGGTAGTCTTAAAAAATGTGTGACTTGTCAAAGCAGGAAAATCACTTATGAAATGTCTGTGCAAGAGCTGTGTTGTTCCGGCAGGAGTGCTAGCCAACAGGATACTTCCCTATGGACATTCTTAGACCACAGATTCACAGTAATTAGAGACAGAAAAAAACTGAACAGGTCATCTAGTTCATTCACTCTGCCAGAGCTATACATCTCCTAGTATATTATTTCATCTAAAACATCCCAAGAAATAAAGCTTCTATGGCTTTTCAAGGGATACTCATATATATAATCCTATAATTAAAAATTGTCTTTCCCCCCTAATTTTCTACTTTGATCTTATTTTTGTTTTTCATATACTGTGCTCTAACATCATCATCAATGATCTATTTTTAAAAAGAGATTATTAAATGTTTTAGGGAGTTAGAGAATGTTAGGGATAAGAAGGAACTGTAGAAATAGTCTAATTTAATCTCTTATTTTTACTTCAAGAAAATGAAATTCAGAGGTTAAATTGACTTGTCCAAGATCATACAAGTTACATGTTAAGTGTCAGTCTCTAGTACCAGACTTATCACCTTTTAATGATATCATCTGCCCTCTGAGGTCTTTTAATTCACATACTAATAAATTACATGCAGCTTAATCTATGAGATTTAAAATGTAAAGGCTTCTATTCTATTTAAAAATCTTTCAAGATGTCAACGTGGGTGATGTTGATAATAAACTACAACACAGACATTTCATGATACCATAAGGACTTTAGGGCATTAGTAATGTTTATAGAGATAGAGGAACACAGATGATGATCTTTGTACTGGGGATGCCCTTAGGATTTAAACTAGGTTCTCACTGTATTTCACACCTGCCCATGTTTTATGAGGTTTGTGTGCAGTTGGGTGGTAACCTCTGCAGAGCATAAAAGGTGAGAGTAGAGGACTGAGTAAGACTTTTGGAAACTTGCAGCAAGTAAGCTGGAAGTTTTTAAGTTCCTGCTTGTTTTTGTCTGTTTATTTTTAGCAGCCTTGTCTGTTGAAATACTACGGAAGATAGATGTTTGTGCTTAGGTCTCAGTTCTCCTAGTCAATCAGTCAGGAAAGCATTTATCATGTGCTCATGATTAGTACATAGTATATGTTTAATAAATGTCTATTGATTGATCGAAATATTGATTGGGCTAAGTACTGAGAATACAAAAGAAAGTCAAAATTAATCTCTATCCTTATGGGGCATACATTCTAGTGGGGGATATCTGTGGACCACACTCAGGATCTGTGCTGCATTAAAGGCAGGACAGAGAGAACACAAAAAAGGGGATTTAAGTAGTTATGACATGATCTTAATTTATCTGAACCTCAACAACTGAGATCAATAGATCTTCCAAAGATATCCTACCAATGGGCACCTTACATAAAATCCAAATTTTGGGACTGGTTCTGAAAAGTTTGTATTTCCTAGTAAAATATTCTATTTTCCTATTTATGCTACTTTTAGATTTGTTAAAAGGGGGCAGCATTATTTGTAAATGTAATGAATAATAATAATAATGATGTTATAAAATCCTAGAGCAAATATTCCATTCTTGGTGGGAAAGATTACTCCAAAACTGAAGAGTGCTTGGGAAGTCAACTGGCTGATTGCTTCCGCTGTAAAAACCAACTTGATAAAATTTTGACCCAGTCCAATGGTTAAGTCAAAACATTAGCATGATTCTTTCTGACAGTCATTGTATTTGATTAGCACTTATACTGATACTCACCTGACCCTGCTCTTTCTGAGTTTTTCTAAAATTCCAGAGGAAATTCCTTTGCTCTAACTGAATTCATATTAATTAATTCATGCATGAAATAGTAAATGCCTTTTAAATTTAGATAACTGTACTACATGCTGGGGGAAAATATAATCTTTAGATCAACTATTACCTCTGCCTTCAAGGAATTTATAGTCAAGTAATAGGGTTAGTTAAAGCCCAGTAAATTATGTGATAACTACAGTAAAGAGATGAGGTAAAGGTCATTATTGATGGGGAGTTCAGAGAAGGTTTAATGGAGGAAGCATTTGAATTGTGCTTTAAAAAGTACATAAGAACTCAAGACATAAAGAAAAATTGGAAGGAAATTCCAGATACAGAGAACAGAAGGTACAGAGGTAGGAGAGATTTTACCCTTTGAAGAGACAAGCATAATCTTATTTTCTGAAGTTGGTTCTAGAACAATAATATGAGATAAGGCTGAAAAAAAGGGATTAGAACATGAGGAGTCTAGGCAGAGGTTGAAAGGAAATTTAGAGGTCATCTAATCCTTTTAACAATGATCCTCTCTGCTCCTTCATTCTACGAAGAAGGAAACAGAAACTTAGAAAGCTTATATGACTTGTCCAAGGTCACCTGTTATCTAAAGAAAGAACTGGAGCTAGAATTCAGGTCTTCTGACTCTTTAAAAAAAGTGATCTTCACACAATACTGCATCATTTTGATCTGTAAGACTTTTCCACTACGTCCAAAGGGCTATCAAACTGTGCATACCCTTTGATCCAGCGGTGTCACTACTGGGTCTGTGTCCCAAAGAGATCATAAAAGAAGGAAAAGAATCCATATGGGCAAAAATGTTTGTAGCAGTTCTTTGTGTGGTGGCAAAGAATTAGCAAATGAGTGGATACCCATCACTTGGGGAATGGTATGGTATATAACTTTAATGGAATATTATTGTCCTATAAGAAATGATGAGCAGGCTGATTTTAGAAAAGCCTGGAAAGACTTATATGAAGGATGCTGAGTGAAATGAGCAGAACCAGGAAAAAATGTACATAGTAACAGCAAGATTATGTGATGATAAATTATGATATAGATTATGCTGGCTCTTTTCAGCAATATGCTGATCCAAGACAATTCCAATAGATGGTAAATGCTATCCACATGTAGAGAGAGAACTATGGAGATTGAAAGCATATAATTTTTTTGTTTTTGTTTGTTTGCTTTTTCTTTCTTGTGGTTTTCCTCTTTTGTTATGATTTTTCTTTCCTAACATGACTAATATGGGAACATGTTAAAAATGATTATACATGATATGAATATTATGGAATATTACTGTTCTGTAAGAAATGACCAACAGGATGATTTCAGAAAGGCCTGGAGAGACTTACACGAACTGATGCTGAGTGAAATGAGCAGGACCAGGAGATCATTATATACTTCAACAACAATACTAGATGATGACCAGTTCTGATGGATCAGGCCATCCTCAGCAACGAGATCAACCAAATCATTTCTAATGGAGCAGTAATGAACTGAACTAGCTATGCCCAGAAAAAGAACTCTGGGAGATGACTAAAAACCATTACATTGAATTCCCGATCCCTATATTTATGCACACCTGCATTTTTGATTTCCTTCACAAGCTAATTGTACAATATTTCAGAGTCTGATTCTTTTTGTACAGCAAAATAACGTTTTGGTCATGTATACTTATTGTGTATCTAATTTATATTTTAATATATTTAACATCTACTGGTCATCCTGCCATCTAGGGGAGGGGGTGGGGGGGGAAGAGGTGAAAAATTGGAACAAGAGGTTTGGCAATTGTTAATGCTGTAAAGTTACCCATGCATATATCCTGTAAATAAAAGGCTATTAAATAAAAAAAAATGATTATACATGTATAATCTTTATCATACTGCTTATTGTCTTGAGGGGGATGTAAAAGAGGAAAGGAGAAAAAAATTCAGAACTCAAAATCTTACAAAAATGAATGTTGAAAACTATCTTTACATGTAACTAGAACAATAAAATACTGTGGAAGAAACTTTTTTAGAAAAGGTTTGATGTTATAGTTGTGTTCTTTGTGGCCTAGTGAAATATGGAAACACTTCTCTAGGATAATTCCTAGTGGATCATGAGCCAATTCAAAACCAGGAAGGCTCTAGGGATAGATTTTTTTGGGTGAAGGGGATTGAATTTGAGTGTGAAAAAAATTATATCTTTATTTTCACTAAACCTTTGTTTGTTTTTATAATTATATGTATTTCATGAATTTAAAATCTTTCTTTTTTTTGGGGGGGAAGATGTTCATAGATTTCAGCAAGATCCCCTGCTCTAGGCAATCAAGACAGCTTTTACCTTTCTTAAAATTGCTTAAAATCACTCAATAAGTATTTATTAAGCAACCACTGTGATACTAAGCATGGGAAGGAATTGGAGGTGGGGGAAGAGAAGATACTGAAACAACAGATTATATAATCCCAACTCACATGCATTTAAAAATCTAACAGGGGAAAGGAGCACATATATGAATAAATACAGAAATTACTTTCAATGCAAAGGGAAGGATTTGACTTTCGGTTAGATTTGGGGAATGCTATCAGCAAGCAGTATTTCACCACTGAAATATTTTGTTGTGAAATGTGTAGGAATAGGAAATTCACTGGATTAGGCCACACTTTGAGGAATTCCTGGTAGAATCATGGCACTTCAAATACTGGCAAATGATTTTGACAAGTAGCCTATAGTTCACTAATCATAGAATTAAAATTCTTCAGTTCCTTTCACTTAGTTCTAGTCCCCAAAGTGATCTGAACTGACAGCTTTACAATCTCACTGGAGAGAAATGGATGGAATTCAAGAGAAAGCCTTGAAGGTAAAAGGTCAGTGGTTTAAAGACTGAAATCACCCATCATCTGATAATGAAATTTCCTAATGTTACATTTGGACATACTTCAATAGAAAAATCTTCCTCCCGCCCCATTTCTTGTCATTTTCCTGCTTCAAAGTTCAGATTAATGACAACTGAGAAGAGTCAAAGGGATAATATGACATCTTTATATAGAATGCAGTTGAATTTGTGGTTTCTAAGATGCAGCTGAGTTTACAAATACAACTGAGCAACGTAGCCCAGTTTGGGACAATCTGGAAGAATTCAAGTGCTTTATTTGGAGGTAGGAGATGGGGGCACTCTTTCCTCACAGCAGTCTCTTCTACTCAGAATCCAAATGATCCCAAAACAAATATTAAATAATGGTTATACTAGTTTATTGTGGTATGCATCACAGCCCCATCCATAACCTAGAATATGACCAAGTCAACCCAAGTACTGACAGAGTGTCTTATTGTGTCTACCCATTTATATATGACAAAGTAGAATATTTCCATTTTAATAGCTTGGTATTACAGAGGAATGTGTCCCAAGATACCAGCCCACTAAATGTTCAGGGTATGTGATAGTATGGGGTTCTAGTTCACTTATTGTGAAATATATACAATCACTCTTACTGAGTCTTCACTTACGCTTCAAGACTAACTTTGTGTTTTCCAAAGCAAAATTTCAGTGACCTCAAAAATGCGCATGTTACTTGAAGGCGTCTTAAAATTCCCTTTGCCAGGTTTTTAGGAACATCAGTGAGAGATCTGTAGGATTTTTAACAAGACTCATTGGATCATATCTTCAGCACTACAAGGGATCTTAGACATCATGTAGTCCAATATTCTGAGGAACAGGCACAGGTCATTTGAAATGACCAGAGGAAACTTTCTCTACTCATTGACTGATCTACAAAGAGTCTTAGAGGGTTATCTGAAGGGTATTAAAAGCTTAGATCACCAGGATTACATAGATAGCCTATGTCAGAGGGCTTCTTTACAACACTGTAGTATGTTATAAGGAATAATTCAGATATGGCTAGAAAGAGTACCTTTTAACTGCCAGATCTGATCAGCTGCAGTTAGAGTGTATTAATCTGTAGGAGTCCACAACCACCATCAGTATGATAAGAAGAAAAGGCATTTTGCTATTGATGTATGTGTGTGTGTGTGGGGCACATACACATATGTGTTTTTCAGTACTCAGGATAAATTGGGCTGGGGAGAAGGAAAGGACTGTTCATAGAAGTTCACAGAGTAGGAGAACTGGAAGGAGCATTAAAGAATAACTAGTCAAAAACTCTTATTTTATAGATGAGAAAATTGACACTCAAAGGAAATGATGTGATCTGTCCAAGTTATACAACTAGATGGAGCAGAAACTTGATCCCAAACTTTGTGATTCAAGGTCCAGAGCTCTTCACTAGGCTGGAATGCTGTTAAAATGACTGACACACCAAAGGATATGAACAGGCAATTTTCAGATGAAGAAATTGAAACTATGTCTAGTCATATGAAAAGGTGTTCCAACTCACTATTGTTCAGAGAAATGCAAATTAAGACAACTCTGAAATACCACTACACACCTGTCAGATTGGCCAAGATGACAGGAAAAGATAATGACAAATATTTGAGAGAATGTGGGAAGACTGGGACACTGATACATTGTTGGTAGAACTATGAATGGATCCAACCACTCTGGGGAGCAATTTGGAACTATATTCAAAGAGTTATCAAACTGTACAGACCCTTTGATCCAGCAGTGTTTCTACTGGGTTTATATCCCAAAGAGATCTTAAAGAAGGGAAAGGGACCCACATGTAAAACAATGTTTGTGGTAGCCCTTTTTGTAGTGGCTAGAAACTGGACATTGAGTGAATGCCCATCAATTGGAGAATGGCTGAATAAATTATGGCATATGACTATTATGGAATAATATTGTTCTGTAAGAAATGACCAACAGGATGATTTCAGAAAGGTCTGGAGAGACTTACACGAACTGATGCTGAGTGAAATGAGCAGAACCAGGAGCTCATTATACACAGCAACAACAATACTATATGATGATTGTTTCTAATGGACGTGGCTCTGCAACAATGAGATGATTCAAACCAGTTCCAATTGTTCAATGATGAAGAGAGCCATCTATACCCAGAGAGAGAACTGTGGGAACTGAATGTGATTCACAACATAGAATTTTCACTCTTTTTGTTGTTTGCTTGAATTTTCTTTTGTTTCTCTTTTTTTTATGTGGCAGGATAATTGTATAAATATGTATACATATATTGGATTTAACATATATTTCTACCATGTTTAACATATATTAGGCTATTTGCCATCTAGGGAAGTGCATGGGGGTAAGGGGGGAAATTTGAACACAGGATTTTGCAAGAGTTGATGTTGAAGAATTGTCCATGCATACATTTTGAAAAATAAAAAAAGCTTTAATTAAAAAAAAAAAAAACGGCTGACACTCTGGGTCAAGACTGTGAAGGGAGAGTAGGGAAATAAAATCAGAAAAGGAGGATAGGCTACAGAACTATGTTATAGAGACAAGAAGCATGATGATGAGTAAGTTCAAGAGGAGTGAGATAATTGGAGATGTACAAGGGCTGGCAATTATGATCACAGAGTGGAATCTTACAATTTAAGATTTAGGCAGTAGAGTGGTCTGGGGCAGAGATATGGTGAAGCATAAGAAAGGACAACTTCTGGGACTGAATAGATAAAGTCGAAATGGAAACCATAGAAATTAAGATTGATCAAATAAGAAACCCAACTATTCTACCTATTCATATTTGCATTGCTATAAAAAATCAGTCATTATAATCTTGGAGTTTGTAAAAACTAGCATACTTTCTGCAAATAGATAAATAGGATTTTCTAAATCACAGGAAAAAGCTTTGAGTCAGAATCTAAATATTTAGAAAGAGAGAAAAAAACTAATAAAATAAATACTTTTTATTGAGTTCAAAATTAGATCTTTGATCTCATCAGTATGGGTAATCTCACCATTCATGCAAATCACAAGCTCTTCATGTCTTCTCCTTTCTGTGCAATTCTCTTTCATGGCCTTTCAGTAATCTTCCATAGAGGAGTCCCCTAATATTACTGATACTTTAATATCTTGTGGGTGCCAATGAAGCACTAAAACTGTCTACATATTTCTATTTCAAAACAGGTTAATTAAAAAAAGATTTGCAATGAATAAGAAGGACAGTGCGTCTATTTTATTAACTTGATTGCTTCTCAACTCACAGATGTTTTAATTCAATCATATCAACACATATATTCTAGTTCCAAACTATTTGTAAATAGTTTCATTTATTTTAAGTTATAAATTAAGTTCTTTGATATTTGGAGTAGCCCATTAACTAACTGGCTGGTTCTCACACACAAATGTTGTGCCTAAATACCTCTAGAACTCTGTATGCTTTTCAGTATATTATATCTTTTCTTAAAAATAAGCAAAAATTTTCTTTGCCTTGGTTTCTTTCATTAGAGTGCCATTTAAAAACATTTTTTAGCTTCAAGTATATCATACAAGGGGAAAAAAATGGGATGGGGGAAAGGAGCAAAAAAAAAAGACATATTATCTTTCCCCTATATATGAGCAACAGTTGATTTACCATCTTCCAAAAGAAATACTGCATTTTCTAGCTTTGATGGTTGTGATTAAGTAATCCTCACTGGCCTCTGTTCCTGTGGTGACAGAGAGACATAATAAAAGGCTCTTGCCTGGTGTACAGGTAATTAAAAGGTGCATAAAGGAGGTGCGTAAACTGTTAGAAAACAGTAGCAGAACTGCTAAACAAACCCCCCAAATTCTGCTTCTTTTCTAATTATAGGATATCATAGTACTTGTGGCCTCCTGCAAATTTTTTTGTTTTAAACACATCCTTGGAAAAATCTGTAGACTCATACATTAAGGATATATATATATATTCATAATGACTAATGACTATTCATTTAAGTACAACTAAGTGTTACATATAGAGTAGAACTCTACCAGAGATAATATACTGGCTTCATCTCTATATCTGTATCTTCTTGAAATGTTCTAAGAACTTAAAAGGTTTTTCATTCATTCATACTTTCATTCATTATGAATTAGGGTTTTATTTTTATATCCCATCAATTCTCCATAAGATCTTGGCAAAATTACCCTATATATTTCAGACCTAAGTAAGCAGCTTTAGGCATAGGAATCTAAATGAAGATGATATCTTTTATTTTTGGCCTTATTTTTTTCTTATGAATGTTTTCATCATAGAAGTGAAAACATGCCCTATGCTATAGACCTGACCATTGGACAATGCTGGGGCTGGGAAGTAAGTTACCTGTTCATTTAAATCATGGCCGCTATAGTAATTGTGGCATCTTTGTCTAAGACCTGGGAATGGTTCCTTCTACATGTTACATGTATATGCTCAAAGAGCATGCAAAGCCACCCATCCACAAGTACACTTTCTTGTGCAGCTCACCATAAACATTTAATGTGTGATAAATATGTTCATTTTTTTGTGTATTGTGACAGGAAAAAATCCAGGTTCTGTGAGAAATAATTGAGTATGTGGTACTCCTTCCCCTGGGCCAGTGCTAAACAAATACCCCAGATGTGCTCTTGGCATTTCATCTTTCAGATGACATGTAAAAATGAGGAAATGACTACTCAGAGCTATTAAGGATCCCATGACGCTTTTCAAAAGACTGGAGGTGTTAACCTTAACATGTGGCTAAATGCCAACTTAGAGAGTGAAGTTCCAGTTGCTCAAAATCCTTCTGTAGTTTCAAAAAGAATTCTTTGCTATTTGCCCTCAAGGTTTGAGCTATTATATGGTATGTGCCATTAAACTGTTAACACATTTCACCCCAGGGGTGGCTGCATTTTGTAGGGAATTTTAGTCATCTTTTTGGAAAACATGTGGAGTAGACATGCTAAACATAAAGAAATTACTTTATAAGTAGACTTTTTATTTATGCCAAGTCTATTTCTTTGAGCTAAATGCAAAATATTGGGTTTAGAGGGTTAAAAATAGGAAAGGAGATTTTATCATGAAATGATTTTTTTCCAAGCAGACTAATACAGCTAATATGTCATACCCATCCAGCATCTAAACACTTGTTCTGTACAAAAGGCAGCTTCAGTTCCTGTGAATATCATTTTTCTATAAGCTAGGTGTGGTTCCTAAATGCCTTCCACATCTAAGCTATTTGTTACCTTTACCAGCTTACCTTCCAGATTAAATTCAACAACTCTTCAACTCTGACAACAAACTCCCAATAGAGTGCTCCTTGGCACCAGTCATTAATAGAAGAGGCAGGAAAAGGGCAAACTGGGGAGGGGAGGGTCTATACAAATGGAAACATAAACTTCAGCTTTCCCCCTCCTACATTTCCCATTTCTATTTTCCCCACCTTAAAATTGTTTCAGTCCTTGCTTTAATCTAAACTTCATTCAAGCAATAACATATTGGAAGAAGACAGCATTTTAAAAGGCAGCTCTTTCTTTTGTTATTTATTCCCACACAGGGTTTCCCCCTGATTCTCAGAACAGCCTTTTGATATTCTAGATAAGTTTATTCCCCATAGCAATAATTGTTAGTTTATTACTATTTTCCCAAATCATTTAAATACCACCAGGTCTTATGCCAAACTTAGCAATCCTGTATTACTTAGGTTGGTCCAATTTTCTCTGCACTAGCTTTTAGAATGGAAGCTCCTTAAGGATATGGATTGTTTCATCCTTTGTATTTGTATACCTATTGCCTAGCAAAGTGACTGGCATAGAATAGGGAACTAAGAAATATTTCTTGATTTATTGAAACATCATGTATACTTGTATTATCAATCACATCTCCCTATGCTTTAGATTAGAATTAAATGAAGCTTTCAGGGACATTCAATTCTTATGAAACATTTTACAAAGACCATGAACAGAGAATTATAATTCTACACATTTATATCTATACAACTCTGGGAAAATTTCTTAACTTCTCAGTGCCCCCTGCAAATTCTTTTACACTAAAGTCAGAGACATAGCAATTTGCAAGATAAAACATTTTTTAATTCATAGGACTATTTTTCATATTTACATAAGAAAGTATGACACAACTGAAAAAAAAAACACTTGTTTTGGAGTACAAGGATTTGAGTTCAAGATACATTGCCTCTTAATAGGTTTGTGATCTTGCTCAAATCCTTTCATCTTTCTGGGCTTAATAAATATTTGTGGCAGTAGTGATGGACAATACTCATTTGGATGTGTAAGCTCTTGTATGTTAAAAAACAGGTCACATTCCTGCAATCTTATGTAAATAGTTTTTAACAGGAACTTCTAGCCAAGTCTAGGAGAAGGAATTCAGAAGAGCTACAAATACCCCTAAAATAGTTTAGACCTTTGGATAAATAGAGTCCATCTGTTGAAACTATGAAGATTCCAAGTTGTCAAAACTTAATTAACTAAGTTGACATTTTGCCATATGTTTAAGGTTAACCATTCAGGTCTTATAAAAAGTCCCATGAGGCGCTTGCTACTCTTGAGTAGCTATTTCCTCATTGTAAATACATGGAGCACTTTAATAACACCTGGACATAGCTGGAATGTTGATAAGACATTTACAAATATACAGACATAATCATTTACATGATTATGTGACAAGTGTGACAAACCTTCTCATTGAAATTAGTCATGTGTCATGTGATCAAGCTTATTGAAATACAGTTTTTAAAAAAGTAAAAATACAAACTGGCAGAATAGTGCCTGGCAAAAGAAGAGGGAGTTTAAGCAGATTTTTAAAGTGCTGTTGCTAAATGGAAAATGTTATGAAGGTGAGAAGACATTAAAGACAGGAGTTTGAAACTGTACCACCAACATATGTAACTGTTTCAAAATTTAAAGCAGATGGTAGAGTGTACCCAGTGAGATGGGAAACACCCTGGAAGGTGTAGACAGGACAAAGAGGATGTGTGGATACTGCTCTTTTCCTGTCATACTCTAGTATTTCACTTTCTGGTTATTCTTGAAAACTTTTAAAATGTTAGTCACTGGAACCTGGTGAAGATAAAATATCCTTTTTGTAGGTTTGTACTCATGTGCATTTTTAAAATACAATTTTAAAATTCTAAACTGAAATATCAAAAGAAAGAACATTTCTATACACAGAAAAAACACAAACAGAAAATTCCCTATGAAACTAGGAATCTCCATTAATTTTTTCAAAGTTTATGATAAATTCTACATGTGACAATTGTCTTGTTTACTAATGTTTCCTTCTGTTCTTCCTTTTGTTCTCTCCTGGACATTTAAAATATTTAATGGCCCTCTTTTGAGGAACATTACTATTATGCCACTATCTTATCTGAAACCCAAAAGAAAAAAAAATTCTTGTACTAAATAATCACAGTCAATCAAAGTAAATACACTGGTTTCCATGTCCAAAAATTTATGTTGCTTTTTGTACCTCTGGCCCATCACATTTCTCTGTGTATATTATTAACTTGTGGTATGTCCTTTTCAAAAAGGATTAAATGAATAGTGAATATTTGCTTTTTAAAGTGTCATTCTGCAATAGTCTGATATCCTAATTTGTTTGACAAACAAATATATCAGTTACTAAAATTATTACATATCTTATTTGAATCATCTTGTATATGTCCAATGGTTATAATTCTGCAATCTCAATCAACTAGAATTTTGAAGAGAGAAAAGGTCTTTGAGCAGCAGAAATAGTTGTCACTAATCCCATGTACATTTAGTCTCCATCAGGCCAACAGGCATAAGGACTTATAATTATTTGTAATGCTAAGTTATATCACTTAGTTGTGTATTATTAACTTGTTCTTAGGAACATATTTCTTCATCCTTTTATGACAAGCTACTTGTTCCCCCGGATATTTTGTAAACTTCCCAGGGATTGGGAGACGAACACATAGAGAGATAGAGACTAATAAAGACTGATGGAGATGGACAAAGACATGCAGAGAGAGACAGACATGGAAAGTGACAGGGAGCAGTAGAGTTTGGGGAGGGTGAGACAAAAAGAAAGAAAAAGGGAAGAACAAATGGGAAAGGGAGAAAAAGGTGCAACGGAGAGTATCTAAAACAGAGACAGAGATAAACTGTGATACAGAGGCAATCACAGACAGAGACAAAGAAATGCTGTGTGGCAACAAGTACAAGCAAGCATGTGCATAAAGCTTTAAAGATCCCTGAACACCTGACAGAAAGATGAATGATAGAACCGGAGCTACCTGGCAAAGGGAAGATATGTGCACAAGGCTTTAGAAAGAGACCTTAGTAATAATGCATGTAAAGTTAGATGTGAAAGGCTGATCTTCTGGTATTTCTTATTTAATGATGATTTTTTTTCTTTAGCAGAATAAGAAAAATCAAAGAGCTAATTTATCTTTTGGTTTCCAGAGAAGTCAAAGTTCATGGGAATATAGAATTTAGAGATCAAAGTCCATTAATCTACCCTTCTCTCCCACTTTGCAGCTGATGAAAATGAGGTCTAAATAAGTGAAGAGATTTGTTCAAAGTCATACAGATAGCCAATATTAGGGCAGGTTTAGAAAGGAGGCCACAAAACACAAAGTGGTTTAACTTGAATTTTGAGGATTAGAGATTAGCTGAAGGGTACCTCACAGGAAGAAAGACAGATCATCAAAGTTAAGGGACCTGGCCAATGTTGCACAAATATTAAGCATTAGAGATTAAGTATACATTTAAGTCTGCTAATTCCAAAGTCAGTTAGTGACTGTCAGAGACTTTTAAAAAACATGGGAGGGCAGTAGATTCCACCGAGATAATATTTTATTGGTCACTAATTTCTCTGTTCCCCAATTGAAGGACAGAGCAGGGACTGGGAAGGAATATGCCTCTATGTTGAATAAGTTTGAGCTTCCTGTGGTCCAAAGAGACATAACCTCACACACACTGCATAGGAAATGGGCCAGGCTGAGCCGGTCCTTAGTTTTCCAGGGTTATCTTCCCATGCAATGCTCTCTTCTCTGTGTCATTGCCTTGCTCTGTGGTTTAGCATCATTAGCACACTGCCTTGCTTTGCTGCACATTTCTTTTTCTAGGTCACTGATACATAAAGTGAACAACATCAGTTGTAATATTTGTACTTTTCTCTGCAGAAATGACTGTGGTTTGTAGAAGTGTAGAAAAGAAGGAGCAGATTTTTTTGGGGGGGATTTATCTGCATTAATTTTTCACCTTCTGAACAACTAATGCTAAGTCTCCCTCTGGTTGTACTTGCAGACCTTTCTCTATATGCAAGCCAGATTCAGTGGAAGGGGGTCTTACCCTGGACCGTGTGAACTTGTTTATAAAAATATTTTGATAACTACATTTAAGTATAATTGACTTCCTTTATTATCCGATAAATCTTAATTTATGCGTTTAAAAACATTATTCTAAGAATAGTCTTTATCAAAGTGCACTATTAATAGTTCTATAATACAAATAAGCTTAAGAACCTAAGAATTTATTTATCTATGTCTATTAGAATGGTGTTTATGACAGTAAACACAGGTCCCTGGGAACTTTGCTTATATACTTTGCTGTGATAAACTTGAAGATGAAAAAAAAAAAGCAAGATGTTCTTATTTTCCTCTGAATTTTGAAATCCATTTCATGATTTCCATCAATTAAAGATTGTGTGGTCTGATCACAAAATTGCAGATCTAGAAGTAGAAGGAAAATCCTCAGCGGTCATCTAATTCAAATCCTTTTTATATAAGATTAGTAAGGTGGAATGATGATGTCCCTTCCCCTACCCTCAAAGTCAAATTAATTAGCAGAGCTGTGATGTGGAGGCCAATCTATTAAATATGTTACCATAATAGAACTGACCTTTTGAAAAAAAAAAAAGCCTCTATAGTTAAAAAAGACTAGTCTCCAAAGGGTCATTGGTGGGGGAAAGGGGAGAAATATGAGAAATGAACATGGACTCAATATTATTTAACTCAAAAAGCCATTGTAGATGCATTATAAATTTCCATCTCTAATTCCTACTTTTATTTATTTACTAATATGTAGTAGACTGACTATCTATACAAATTTGAATGAGATTTATTTTATTCTGTACAACCAATAAAATAATAGCCTGTGATGCCTGAGGACAATGAAAGAAACACCTCTCTTTTTTTCTCCCCTCTTTCTAGTTCTGTCGTCAAGTCAAACTCAAAGGAAAAAGTCCTTCTATAGGTGTGGATTTCATTTTATTACACCTTTCACAAGATTAGCTTTGAAAGAACTTTTTTTATGATCCTAGAAGAATAACAGGGCTTCACAAGGATTGCAACTAAACTGGCATCTTTATGGCCTGAATGTTGCATAGTCTAGTTGAAAGGTAGAGGTAGAAATTCTTGAGAAATTTCAATATCTTTATTATCTATTCCCTAGAGAAAGCAACTAACTGCTTTTTCGTTGGGCAGGCGTTGGGGTGAAGGTACTCCAACAAAACATAACAAAAGAAAGCAAATAAATTAAAAATAAGTGTTATGAAACCTATCTTCAAGTTATAGTATTTGATTACTAGTTATATGGACTGATGCTCTTCTCTTGTCAGAAAGAAGCCCAACCAGCTATTATCAGGCATATCAATTCCCAGATTACCCTGTTTGTATAGAGTGTTTGTGAGGAAGGGACACTTCTATTGTCTATCCCCAACTTCTGTGTATCTTTAAACAACCTATGAGATATTGATTATAATATCTTTGGACAGATCGGGGACCTGGTCTGTCAAGTGCATTCTATCTGGCTCCTTGATCCTTCACTCTGAGTTCTCACCTTTTCTTGCCCCAAGAAACGTCCAAGACTGTATTTTCCCTATCAAAGATCTACTCATAATGAAGATTTTTCTTAAGTCCTTTTCATGACTAAGCCCACCATGAGGTACTGTTTTTCTCCCCCACAGTGCCTTCCCTCTAATACCATCTTTCTCTTTAATACAGCTAAATCTGGTTAGTGTGCTAAATTCCACTATGGATCTAACCAGCTGGTCAATGACTTACTCTCATTTCATGGAGTATTTTGTTTCTATTGTGAGTTTCCCAGAAGAACTTGTCTTTTCCTTGCTAACTATATGCTCTCCCAAATCTATTTCACATTTGCCACTACTGGCATCTAATTTACCTCTTATTTTGTTTGTAATTTTTTCTCCTAAATAAACTTACCTTTTGAGAATAGCTACTGTGAATTTATCACGTGTTTATTCCAAATTGGGTATTCCAAACTAGGTACTTTATCAGTAGTACTATTAGACTGTTCATTTCTTCTGAGATACTTGATCCATATTAGACAATGGGTCAAAGAAAATATGGCATACTTTTCCATCAATTACTTAATTTTGGTAAAAAATATGTTATTAAAATATTGAAGTACAGTTGTTAAATTTAGGAGATTGTACATAATTTAAAGAAAGAATATTTATTTAAATCAGAACATTTCTCCCTAATCTTTTATTTTTGTCAGTGATTACTAAATTTAATTCTTTTATGGATTAGACATATTCCCCTTAATCTCCTAATTGGAGGCTAGAACTTCCTAAACTTATTCAGTTTGTCCCAATGTGCTCCAAAAGTTGAGGACAGCTTTCCATCAAAATCTCTTGCAGATGGCTTCTATCCAGTCTAGCTTCTATTTGTTATTCTCAGCTGTTCCTTTTCTTTCTTTGTTTCCTAAATTCCTAGCAGGAAGAGGAAGGGAAAAAAAAAAAAAAAAAAACACCAAAACACCCCAAACACCACCACATAGCTTGTGGTGCTGCTGGATCTGCATAACAATTCCATGCTAATTATTCCAGTGTTTCAAAGCTTCAGAGGATCAAAATGGCTCCAGCTGCAATGATTCCCCTGCCAATTTGTTTCCAAATGATAATTTGCATTTTTCTTTTGGGAAACCCACCAGATTCCCTTCTAACTCCCAATCTCAATTCCCTGCCTCTTCAAGCCCCCTTCCCTCCTTCCCATTTTTGTTCAAGTATTATTGCTGGACACCTAACTAAACTTATTAAGAAGTTTTTGGTAGATTTTTAAAGCTTAGTCTCTTCCTGTTAAAGGGTTGTTAACAGCCACCAAAAAAAAAAAAAAATAAGTTTTAATGATATAGGATTATAGGATGCTAGGTCTTGAGCTGGAAAGAAATTCAAAGGCTATCTGTCTTTTTATAAAAGAATGAATTCAGGGAGGCCTGGACTCAAGGGTCAGGAAGACCTAAGTTCAAATACCATCTCAAACACATATTAGCAGTATGATCCTAGTCAAGTCATTTGTGTCTCTCGGACTTGTTTTCTTCATCACTAACAAAAAAGAATTGGACTTGGTGACTCCAAAAGTTCTGATTTGAGGACATGTTTTGTTCAAAGGTATTTTGAATTCAGATTCTCTGCCTTTAGCACAAACTTTCTTTCCATTAAACAGAATACTGCAAGGTTTTAAAACAGAAATAGAAAGTCATATCTTTCAAGTTTAGTGTGCAATGGACAAAATAAAGAGCAATATTCACTGTCCCTATCTAGTTCATGCATCTTTTTCCTGCTGAAAACCAGTGTCCCTTTGTAGGCAAACTTTATCAGAGAACTCTAGATCATCAATTATGAATTAGAGTTATATCATAGTTATTGTTAATTGTAAATTATGTACATAATTTATAATTAGAATTAGAAATTGTTCTGAATGTTAGCTTTCAAGTAGTATAACATCATATAGTGAAAAGATCTGGCCTGGAAGAAAAAACAATCCCATAGGAAGCATGGAAAGAAAACAAAAATTATTTTGAGAAATTTCAGTGTAGAGCCTCCATACCAGCTTCAGTTTCTCACTTGCAAAACAAGGATGGAGGATTAGACTGAGTATAAGTACCCTTATATCCCTAAAATTCTATTTTAAAGAAAGGCAAATATTGAGAAGAAATATTAAAGTTCTAGACAGAAGAACCTCATTTAAATTAAAAGAAAATGCTTCTCTCTTTACTGTCATCATAAGTATTATTTCATCTCAATCAGAGGCTAACCTGCCTCTGATTATTTTCTGAATTCTTTTTTTAAATTCACAAAAAAATGTAGAATTTAAATTTCCTGTTGATGAATTTCACTTACCAGTAAATTACTTTAATCTCTGTCACAGTGTATTCTCAGTAGAAAATTGCTAAGGATAAATAAATATTGATCATCAAGGGAAAAAAAGGTCACTCATGCTATTATCTCTTCTGTGAACAGTCACTCTTCTGTGTTCATCTCGTGCCAAACATCTTACATTTTAACACAAGGATTCCTCTACTTAGCTTTTTAATTCATTGATTTTCTTGATTTTTTTTCATTTTCCACTTAAGTACCAAATGCATTCATTGTGGCTTCAGAGGCTGCATTCAGATGATCAAGTTTCTATATTTGCAGGAGGGAGACTAATATAAATGGACACAAGCAAACAGATACTAGATCAATCCAAGGGGTTGGACGGCATCATCTGAACATGTGGTTAGGCCTCAAACCAAAAACATATTAGTCTTACAGAATTCGTGTATGCAATTGGTTCAATATCAGAGGCACAGAAGAATTAGTTATCTTTTCTTTTTTTAATTGTGCTTCTATTTCTCTTTGGCAGATGTTTTTCTCTTGAAAATGGAATCAGAAAGGGAAAAGAGGCAAATTTTTTCAGGAATACCACACTGAAAGCAGAAGACTGCAGGCTAAAGCAAAATATTTCTCCTTTCTGCTTGCTGTGTCTATTTACAACCTTAATCCTTTTAAAGAGAACCCTTGAAAGCTTGATAAGAAAAGTCAAAAAGGTATACACAGTAGCTAACTCTGCCATTTACTTCCTACAATTTGAATTTAATTAAATACAGTTTATGTCTCTTCAACTGCTCTTTTATGCCATCAGGGGTTCTGAAGTCACTGCTGACAATGGCACCTACTAAGAGTTGAGAAAATACATTCTATTTCTTCCTCAAAATTGGTAGAGCAATGAGGAAAATGAGTGAGAAGTAAATATGGTTTTTTAATTGTTCACAAATTCTGTTTTGAAGACTTGATGGCCAAATACTTAAAGGAGAGTAGATCATAGATTTAAAGCTGAGAGTGACTTTAAAGACTATCAAAAGTAAACTAGAAATCATGAAATCAATGGTATTGCCGTTTACTAATTGCTAAGCGGTATTTATTCCTTCAAACATACATGATTAAGTATCCTTTGCCAAAACATACATGACCAAGTATCCTTTGGAGATCAAGGATACAAATCATAGGAGATCATCTCACTCTCCTATGATTTGTACCCTTGATCTCTTTTCTCTCCCATTTTCCTGTTTGGTTTTCATTTCTCTCTCTCATCTTCATTCAATCCTTATTCCTGGATTCTTTACTAACAAATACAGACATGGTTAAGTATTTTCATCTTTTTTTAAAAAGGAGAGTTTTTTTGAGCTTGCAATTTTCTTAAGCTTTTGACCTATGTCTCCCTTGCTTTTTTTGCTGCTAAATTCTTAAGAACTGTGCTCACTGATTTCACTTTATCACCAACCATTCACTTCTCAATCTCTTGAAATTTAGTTCCATTTCCCATTACTCTAAAACTACTCCCTCCAAAATACTTAGAAAATTCTTAATTGCAAAATCCAAGGGATTTTTGTAATTTTCCATACAGTATGACCTTGCTGCAGTCTCTGATGCTGTTAACCACCTTCTCCTTTAGGAGATACTTTCTCCTCCTAAAAGTCTCCCATACTAGCTCATCATGTATTTCTTACCTTTAAAGCTGGGTGTTTCCTTACTCTCTGTCCTATGTTCTGTTATTCTCTTTTCCTTAATAATCTCATCAACTCCCAACATGCTGAACTCTATAATCCAGCTCTAAATTCTCTCTGAAACTCTAGCTTTGCATCTCCCTATTTGACATTTCCACCTAAATGCTCTATAATGCCCTCAAACTCAACATGACCCAGATTGGATCAATCCTTAAGTAGTTGATGATGTTGCCATCATGCTTTCAGTTGTTATTGATATTACTATCATTCTTTCAGTGACCTAGATTTAAAATACTGAAGTCATCCCTGATTTTTTTTCTCATTCCTCTGATTCTACTACATCATCTTTTGACTCTTTTCCTTTTTTTCAATCACACTGCTACCGTTACTGTAATTCATGCCCTCCTGACCTTTCTTCTGGACTATTTTAAAGGTCTTCTAATTGTTCATTCTCTGTTTAGTCTCTTCTCTAATTCACTTCACATATATCTGCCATAGTAATTTTTCCTAAGGCATAGATCTGATCAAGTCAAACCTCTGCCTAAAAAAAAAATGTAAGAGTGAAAGTGAGAAGGTTCCTTATACTTTCCAGGATGTATCTGATTTAATCTGACATTTAAAGTCCTCAGTAACCTAGTTGCCACTGACCTTTTTAGCTTTATTTCACATTACTTCCATTCATATAGTCAACATTCCTGTCAAACTAGGTTATTAGCTATTCCCTCAAATCTTCCTCTTCTGTTTATTTGCACAGAAAGGAAATGTACTCCCTCATATCTTGGCATATATCAATTGTTTATTTCTATTTTCTTTCTAGGCTTAGTTTACATGCCACATCTTCTGATCCATTCCTCTTTTCCATTAGTTCTAAGAAGCCAGAGATTTAGAGATGGAAATGAGGCTCAGAACATATTTAGCTCAACTCCATTATTTTATATCTGAAGAAACTGAAACCAAAGAAGTCTAATACTTGACAAATGTGATGCAAGTAATTAATCAACATCAAAACTGGAATTTGAATTCAGTTTTCCAAACTCAAGTCACTACTTTTTCCAATATATCATTTTGCCTCCTTTATCTTGTCCTCCTATCACCTCCCACCTCCAACGAAATCGAAAGTTTTTTCACTTTCCAAATTTTGTTCAGATCTTTGCTCTCATCATTTCCTACTTTATATTAGGTTACTAGTTGAATAATCCCCTTGTTACATAAAGTAATTTCTCCCTCTATAAAACAAATTATATATGTCCTTGTGTATAGAAATATGAATTCTTAGAACTTATAATCTTTGCCTTTAACCTGAGACATAATTGGAAAAAATGTTTTATAACAGATTTTTGCTATTGCTGTATTTATAAAGTTCATCTTTCCCACATGAAGTATTTTAGGAAAACTGGTATAGACATGTGAAGGCTATATTCTGAAGAATTTTACAGAGAACAGCAACAGAATATTGCAAAAACAACCCTGAAATGAAGAACATGTTTTATCTCATACTAGATGATAGAACAGAGAAAGCAATAGATAGCATGAAAATGTATTCAAGTAGGAAGAAGATCAAATCTTTTAAGTGTACTCATGGAAAGTAAGAGATGGCAGGTGAAGAAAAGGCAAAACAATTATAGACATAGAAGAATTAGGTAAGTTCAAGTTTATAAAACTTTTAGAGAGGAGAGTAAATAAAATTTTTTAAAAAGCTTAATTATCTGGAACCCATGCAAATAACACTGAAGATGATAAGGATGATAGAAATGTCTTTATACATAGTCAAGAGAAGGCCATTTTTTATTTGCATCAAACTAGTTTCCATGGCAACAGAAAACAAAAATCAGGATTCAAAGGCTCTAAACAGGAATCAGACAAAATTGAGGCAGCAATTGTATACTGCAACAAAACTTAAACATCAAAGAAAGAGGAAACTGTATAACAAATGGAAAGGGAATTGAGTTCTGGCCAAGGTTTTTGTTGTTCAAAAATTACTGAGATAAGACAGAGTTGATGTACTACTAAGTGCAGTATGTCCTTTAAAAATGTAGAAAAATCTATTTCCTCCCCACTTTTCAAACCCTTTAGATTCATTATCTCATTTGCTCCTATCCTAGCACTGGCTGCAAAAACTATATTGACCAAATAGCTTTTGGGAAAAACAAAAAGTTGAGTCCAAAAATGTGCATGGACTGAAGATAGTAGAGGATTGTCACTTTGATTACTTTTCTGAAGTCTTTAAAAGAAAAAAAATCATAATATTTATACTTTTAAATTTTACTTTTAAAAACAGCTTAACCAAACAGATGGGCTGTGATAATAGCCACATTAAAAAATAAATCAGCTGCTTAATTGATGTAAATAGAAAGTAGACTCAATAGTATTATTTCCTGTTGTGCTTCAATCATGTCTGACTCTTCATGACCCCTTTTGGAGTTTTCTTGACAAAAATACTGCTGTTTGCAATTTCCTTTGCCAGCTCATTTTACATTTGAGGTTATTGAGACAAAGTGACTTGCCTATCGTCACACAGCTAGTAAGTGTCTTAGGCTGTATTTGAACTCAAGAAGATTTCTCCCCAATTTTAGACTTGGTGCTCTATCCACTGGCCTCCTAGTTGACCAATATAATTATATCTTCTCCAAGGGCCAATCCCTGAGGTGTGGTTTTATGATTGATACTAAGAAAGTACCCAACATTCAATTTTCTAATCCACTGTAATCTTTTTCTCTTATAAAAAAAAAAAAGGTTTGGAAATATTTTTCATTGATAGTTCCTGTCATTTTGTTTAGTATCAGGGGATGCGTAATATCATACCAGAGTTCTGCAAAATTTAAACAGTCTCCTTTCTTGGTTACTTATGTTACCAGGATTCTGATTGCATTAAGTATTCCTTCTTTCACCCTTGAGAAACATACATCTACGTCTGCTGACATCTGTTTTCCTTTGTGAGTACCGAGGAAACATTTGTTTATTTTTGCTCCTCCCACCCCCCACTTCTTTTAACAATGTCTGCTTCTCATCGTAAAACATCATGTTTACTTGGTAATAAATTGATGGAGGGAAAACTCATTGCGACAGAGAAAATTATGAACACCGATAGATATGGAATTCTGGATAATATTCTTGACACGTCAAGGTTTCATGTTGCTTGCTATGTGAAACTGGTACTATGACTGACTGAATCCTTTAAAAAGAAGGTAAATGTAGCAGGGGCATTTAGGTGGCTCAATGGAGAAGATAACTGGGCTTGGAGTCAGGGAGACTCATCATCCCAATCTGGCCTCAGACATTTACTAGCTATGTGACCCTGAGCAAGTCACTTTGCCCTGTTTGCCTCAGTTTCCTCATATATAAAATGATCCAGAGAAGGAAATACCCAATCATTGCAGTATCTTTGTCAAGAGAACCCCAAAAGGAGTCGCAAAGTTTCGGTCATGATTGAAAAAACAACAACAAAATTGTAATAGCAAATTTATGAAGTTTACAAATACTTAGGAGAGAGATGATAAGTTGAGTTGGATGTTAGGAACCCCATTCTAAGGGTTGAAGCAAAGCCATTCTTCTTACTCCATTCTTCTCTTTATCCTAAGCCTTCATGCCATTTGCTTCTTCCATTTTTTGATGTCATGTGCTTAAGAAGTGAATGTGAGATTTAGAGAGGCAGAGAGAGAAACCACTGCATTCCAGATTCCCTTCTCTTTTTTCCTTCTCTTTGACAACCTGTTTTACATTTTTATACTTTTGGTACTTTCAACTCTAGATCTCCTATTATGCCCTATTATTGCTTCTGTTACTCCTATCTTACAAAACAGGAAGATCTTCTTAGCGAAACTCATTGAAATTTGTTGAAGAAAAGGAATTAATTTCACATCTTGATCTGAAAATGACATAATGACTTACTTGCTTCTTAAAGAGACCAGAGTGTGGTCTAGACATGCTTTAAAAAGTAGAACTAATCCTAACTTTAGGCTCCAGGGAAAGATTCCAAAATTGAGTTTTCTTATAAGTAAAATGAACATGATATATTTTTCTAATAAAGATCCTATGAGTATTGTGTAGTCCTTTTAAATCTATATCAGAAGGTGACTATGAATCATAAAGTGTCATGGAAATGTGTTATTAATTTTAATGGTAAGATGTTTTATATATATATTTAAAATTATATCTTAATTTTCTCTAGAGTGTTTTTCTTACTGACCCTCGGTTTAGCTACACTACTTGTTTTATACCATATTTCATTTCTAGCAACATAATGCCAATTTTGTACTTCCTTATTCACCTACATTGATTTAAAAATTTTTTTTAGCATATTTATAGTTAAATTGCATGCATAACCCTTGGGCCTATGTTAATTTATCTTTAACTGTTTTTCATTTCCTCTCTATGTCCTTTAATTCCGTTGACTTATCCTATTTGATATTTTTGCGTTCTTCAAAAATTTGCTTGGCTGCTCTTCAGCATACTTATTTTCCCTCCCTTTTGATCTTTCTGGTGTCCTAATTACGAACCTAACTAGGTTATGAGACTCATTGCAAAGAGAGTCCCTCACCCACACATTTTGAATCATATTCTATGTATCATTCAGGCTTAGTCAAGAATTGATTTCTTTCTAGTTCCTCTTTTACATAGTGCATAATTTAGCAATCTTGTGTCCTGCCTGAAAACCTACAGTGAAACATGATTTATTCATTTCATGTCATTTATTTCTGGAGAGCTAAAATTGCATGTAACCAGTAGCCTTTTCCATTAGCATAAATGAAAAACCTTAAGAAAATATCAATGAATTGAGTATTCGAATGAGGTAGCTGATAATAAACATAATCATGAAAGACTAAAGTTTCTTTGTTTTAAAGATCTCCAAGCACTTTGTAGCTATTTGCCTATATATACATCCTTAAGATATTTGTATAGATAGAAAATTTGAAAAATAGAGGATTTGAATTCCTGGGGTTACTCTCAAAGTTTGTAAAAGAGACCAATACTTCCTTTAAAATGTGAAGCTATAATATCACAGAAAAATCAAGAACAGATTCTTTTTCTGAGTCTATTCCCTTTAGATTCTGAATTAGACAAATGTCATTAAAATTAGTTCCCAATTATCTGGGTTATTCTCTGAAAGTATATAAAGTATGCAGGAGGTCAAATTAACTTTTACAGGCTGCTAGGGTACCATTTAATGCCTTGTTTCTTCTATAGTCCCCAAAGGTCCCAGGAAAATCTGGCACACATTTCTATAGAAATGAATATGTTCAAAGCTGAGTATTGTATTACAGGTGGGAGTATTTGGGGAACAATCAAGAATAAAGGCAAAGTGGGATAATGGAGAGAGAAGAGAATAAATTTAAAATTTATTATGAAATAGTGGAGAAGGGAATAAGCATCCAACTATGTGCCAGCCATGATAGGAAGCACTTCATAAATATAGGTGGTGCAGTAGATTCAACACTTGGCTTGGAATCAAGAAGATTCATTTTCCTAAATTCAAATCTGGTCTCACAAATTCACTAGCTGTGTGACCCTGAGCAAATCACTTAACCCTATTTGCCTCAATTCTTCATCTAGAAAAGAGAACAGCAAACCACGACAGTATCTTTACCAAGAAAATCCCAGATGGGGTCATGAAGATTTGAATATATTTGAAATAACTAGAGAACAACATGTTCCAGTTTATAAAGTGCTAAGTGCTTTATAAATGTTGTTTCATTTGATATTAAACTGAAAAATCAACAACCAATTTGAAAATTTTCATATAAAAAAGCTAAAAAAAAAAAAGAACTATGCATGGAATCATGACTTTATTGCATACACCTTGGTTTTTTATGTAAGTATACAAGTATATATATATATATATATATATATATATATATATATATGTGTGTGTGTGTGTGTGTGTGTGTGTATAATGTATGCATATACACATATATATAACTATATATGTATATATATAATTTAATATTACCAATTAATATTGCATTGCTTTCCTGTATCCCTTTTTGAACTTTATACTATCTTCTATGGAATATTTTCAAACATCTTAGTAACACATTTTTCTTTTCTTTTGTTTTAGCGTAAATATCACTTCTTCCTTTCTCTTCCACCACTTTCTTCTTCCATCAAAGAAATAAAAGCTCTCCTTTATAATAAATAACTAGAACCAAACCAAAATAGATTTATGTTATATTAGTTGTTTCATTTTCTTCTTACAATCACTTTTTCACAACATGGGGGAGGTATGATTCATCACCAATCTTCTGGATTTCAAATTTGTTAATGCATGGATTAGAGTGCTAAATTCTTTCAAAGATGTTTTTTCTTATAGTGACATGGTCATTCTATCAACAATTCACCTGGTTCTGCCCACTACATTATGCATCAATTCTTATGAGGCTTCCCAGGTTTTTCTGAATCCATTTTTGTTATTTCTTATAGTATAATATGATTCTATTACTCAAGTTTTTTTTCACACTGACTATTCAGATAGTCTAATCTCTTAAAAAAGTCGTGCATAATTCATCTCACTCTTTTAAAATGTATATATATGCTTATTAATATTATTCTGATAGCAACTCTCTGATACCAGATTTTCATTTCCCTTATGAAGGTTTTAAGTGCTTTTTCAGATTTAGGTTGCATGGATATTGATCATTCTACAGTGATGATTGGAGACACAAAACTGGAGAGAATTCTCCATTAAATCAGAAGACCTGGATTCCAGTCCTGGATCTGCTGACTTTTCTGAGTCAAAGTTTCCTGATCTGTAAAATTAAGAAATTATACTAGATGTACTAGATATACTATACTATATACTATAAATATATAGAAAATATACTATACTATACAGATGATCTCTGAAGTCCTTTCTAATCCTGGAATTATATGAATAACATTCCTCTTTTAAAATAATGACAGAAATGGCAGCTAGCTAGCCCATTGGATAGAGTGTCAGGCTTGGAATCAGGAAGACCTGAATTCAAATGTGACTTCAGACACTTAATAACTCTGTGACCCTAGGCACTTAACCTTGTTTGGGTCAGTTTTCTTGTCTGTAAAATATGCTGTACAAGGAAACAGAAACCACTCCTGTATCTTTGCCAGGAAAACTCCAAAACAATCCATGAAGAGTAGGGCATGATGAAAACAACTGAACAACAAAGAGAGAAATGCAATATAGTATATATTGAATAGAAACTGGACCTGAAGTCAGAAATAATCCAGTTCAAATCTTCCTGAACCTGGTGTCATTTGAGCCCTCTGGGGTGCAGTTTACTCTTTAAAAAATGTGTGAGTTAGATTCAGTAATACCTAGCATGTTTATAGTACTTTGAGATTTGCAGGATACCAATAACTATTATTTCATTAGATTTCATCCTCAGTTTCAATCCTCAATAATAATAATAATCACTCTAAGATATGTGCTATTATTTTCCTTGTTTTATGGATCAGGAGACTGAAAATGAGAAAAGTTCAGTGATTTGCCCAGTATCAGAGATAGTAAATACTGTGAAAATGAAATGATTAATAACTTGACTAACTACCTTGATTTATTTGAATTTCTCTGTTATTCTGAGGAAATATGACTGACCTGGAAATCAGAACCAGCCAAAGAGGAGGCAAATTGATCATCCTTTTTGCTGGACATATCAGAAATTCTTTCCACTGTTAGCTTGCTGAACCCAGAACTCCCTTTTTTGTCCTATAGAACCAACTCAGATCGACTCATGTTGACCCCCAGCTCAGTGGCCAAATCTAATTAGGCCATGATATGACTTCTGAGAAACAGTCCAGGCGAGAAGACTACAGATCAAACCAGCTCAGACCACTATGTGATTACTACCTACTCCTTGACTTGTGGTTTTTGTTTTTAACCCTGTTGCCTAAGCCCACCTCAAGGTCAGTTCTAATTGTTGTTCCCATGTAAGTCTGCCTGCTTAAGAGAAATAAAAGCATGCATATAACTTAAGTCTGTTTGTCTTTCTTAGATGGGAAAATGTTGACAGTATGAAAGGCAAGATTTGAACCCAGTTGTCTCAATTCCTCTATGCCATCTATCTATTACTTTAGGATCTCTTCCTCCCTCAGTTCCTGATTTTTAATTACAATTCTGTCCTATCTTTGGTGTCATTTGTACACATATGAATATACTTCTCAACTGAAAAAATCAATACAGTCAAATCATTTATGCCATTTCCCCTATTTGGGAGAACCATTGGTGCTATTTCCAAAACATTGCCATACAGCATGGTTCTCAATGTGTGTCATGGAGGAGTCAGTAAGCTGAGTGCTTTGGTCCCCTTTGGTTTAACCATGACAGTATAGACATAGTCACAGATAATTCTACACAGGTGTGGGTAGTGGTTCTTAGCTCTTTATAAAAGCATGTGCCGATTTTCTCTCAAAACAGATGATATCTAAGCATTAAAGACACAGTAATCTCTTTTTTTGGCTAATTTTTCTGAGCTTTTCCAAGCAAATAAAATGAATGGTAAGAAAATAAAATCAGAAAGAAGTCTGTAAACTCTCATTCTCTCCAACCTTCTACAATTAAAATCACTTCTCAACAATCTAATTAAACTTAGTAGTTCAAATGTTCTCACAGGAGAGTAGTTACAATTTACCTAAACAAAGTCAATTTCCTAAAAACTATTAAAGGTTTGACTCACTCTTCTTAAATGTTTTCCAGCAAGGTTTTTTTGGTTCTGAAAGTAGTATTTAATAATAATAATAATAATTTAATAACATCCATTTAAAATACACTAAAATATTTTCAAAAATTTCAGGGGATAACAAAGAGTTAACAGTTAGACAGAAAAAAGGGTCCCCAAAATAAATTAACTACATTCCCTTTTCAATTTCTCTGTTGCTACCTTTTGATCTTGGCTAACTTTCCAAAGAGATTTAATCACTTTTACAGTATCAATCACAGTCAGAATCACTCTCCAGTGGCTAACACTTTGCTATTCTCTGTACTCTGAGTGCCCAGCAAGATAGCAACCACTTTGCCAGTTTATCAGGCAACAGAGCCAGCTCAATCCCATTGGCATTCTTTGGAACTGTTATGCAGGGACCAGTAAAAATGCATTCAGTGAACTGAAGTTAAGTTTAAAAAAAACATGGAAATTAATGAGTACAAGACCTGAATTTCCATCAAAGGAATTTTGGTTGCTTTTTATCCATTCTTTAGCACTTGAAATGGCATGCATATCTGACATAATAAAAAATTTAGTTTGCTATAATGTAGCATCTTGATTGCTAGATGTTTCTCTTCATAGACATTTATTTATATGTGGAAAGCACTGTTTTAGACACTGGGAAAACAAAGCAAAACAAATAAGAATAAAAAAATTAGGCTCATAACTATTTTTCTGTGTTAATACAGTATTCTATTATCCAGAGAAGTTCTGCATCTTCTAAAAACTTTGTTGTTACAATTCATGCTAAATAAGAACAGTCCTATTATTAACCCAATAAGAATCCATTGAAAATGTTCTTCATTCAGAAAAGGAAACATTTATTCCATCTATCTTTTATTCCCTTCACTCTGACAAACAAGATGCTCATTCCTAAGATGTATGACACACACACTCTCTGTCACACACACGCACACACACACACATACACACACACACACATACACACACACACACAAATTCTTTCTCTCCTCTATTTCTCTTTCTCTGTCTCTATCTCTGTGTCGCTCTCATTTCTGAAGGGATATTTGAGTTCATTTAGTGTAATGTTCTCATTTTATAGATGAGGAAAATAAAATTCAAGGAAGTTAAGCAATTTATCAAAAGTCAAACAAGTAATACTATTCAATAAATCATTTTACAACATATGGCTTTGTTGTCATTGCTGACAACATTCTGAAGTCTGCTTCTTATACTGGTTATTCATATTTCCATTATTTTTTAGATTGTTTATCATTTTAATCGTTTTAAGATTAGGGGCTTAATGGCAATGGCAAGATTATATGATGATCAATTCTGATGGATGTGGCTGTTTTCAACAATGATGATGAGAGCCTTCTACACCCAGAGAAAGGACTATGGGAAATGAGTGTGGTTCACAACATAGCATGTTCACTTCTTTTGTTGTTGTTTGCTTTAATTTTACTTTCTCATTTTGATCTGATTCTTCTTGTGCAGCAAGATAATTATATAAATACATATGTCTATATTGGATTCATATATATATATATTCATATATATGGACTATCCATAATAAATTAAACATCAATATGGTACATCTTCAGGATTTCAGAGGGAACATAACATACTGTAAAGTGGAATAAATTGATCCAAGCTGGAAGCAGTACAGGTCAAAGTTCTGCTACCAATCAATACTGAGAATAAGCTGTAAACGGCCAATTAACTTCCCACCTCAGACAAGATGAGGAGGTGGCCCAGTCTTAATTAAAAAAAAATAGATTAACTGGATGAGTTACCCATTTGGCTTCATGTCACAATCTAGACATCATTATAGAGTTTAATGTAATCTATGAATAAGAACATTTAGAGAACCTTTCCAACAAGAGTCCTTTTCTCTACATCTTATGAAGGACATTCTCTATGACATTACTGAATACTTTTAATAAATATCTATCTTCCCAAAAACACTTGGCTTGATTTCCATTTTATAATTCAATTCAATCCAACAACTATTTTTCAACACCTATGAATATCAAGAAAAAATGAAAATCGTCTCTGCCTCCAAGGAACTTACTATTCTAATGCATCAATTTTAAATTCTTGATATATTGCAATAAATTGTACTACCTTAGAGAAACCAATCTTCAAAAGCTTAATTCTTTAATTCTCTTATCTTCATCAAGTCAACATTTTAATTCAATTCAATTCAACAAACATGAATTTCATCAAGGTGTGTTTAGACTCCAATGTTCATGTAGACCATAAATGCAAGTCTTTGGGGATTTTTTAGGATTATTTCTTTAGTATTACCTTATATTTTTGCATATTGAAGTACATCCAGCTACTTTCTTTTTACCTACATAGACTTGTATTATTTTCCTGTGTTTACACAGCATTCTATTACCCAGAGAAGTTCTATATCTTCTAGAAATTTGGTAATTTCAATTCAGGCTAAATGAAAGCAATTCTATTGTAAACCCCAGTGAGAGTTCACTGAACAATTCTCCATCCAGAAAAGGGAACATTTATTCAACCTTTCTTTTCCTGCCTTTCACTATGATAAAACATGATGCCCATTTCTATGGTATACCTCTATGTCTCTCTCCTTCCCTCCCTTCCTTTTTCCCTATCCAAATAATCCACCACAAAACAGTTTTTGGAATGCAACCTTTCAAAATTTCTTTGAAATATATTTCACATATTTATGCAGCCTTATCAAAAAAACTGCAATACATTTGTGAAGGTTGATTTTCCCTCATGGGTACCATGTTGCCTTTTCCTTAATAGATCGAAGAATTTAGATAAGAAATTGTCTTATAACATATTTATTTAAGTGGAAAAAAAGTCAGAAGAAAAGGGGAAATCACCTTCCTTTAAACAGTGATAAACTTTAGATTCTTTCTGGTACATGAATTATTTAATGGGTAAAGACACAGTCAACTCCTGAAGAACATTTGTGTGAAAGGGCTGACATCTGTATCAATAGATAAAATTAGATTTTAAAAAGTATAGATATAGGATAACTCCTTTTGGGAAATAGTTTTTCATATGAGTATTAAAAAATTATCCTTCCCATCAGAAAAAAATCAAGCATTAACTCTTGCTGAATAATTTGTTCTTAGAGATGCTTATTCTCTTACTAGAAAGGAACCGAAGAAGCTAATAACATTTGATTTTTTTCCCAAACAGGAAATGCTAAAAATTTAGAAAATAATTGATAATAAAATATTTAAAAATTGATTAGAAAGGAGAAATAAGGCTGACAGAAAAATATTACCTGACTTTGCAATGGAAAATTTAACTGCTACTCAGAAATTTTGGCATAGAAACTGAAATAAAATTTACTCTCCATCTATGGACTGAACTCACAAAAAATGAAAAAGTTTTATATTCATTCTGAATTACTTAAATATACATTGTATGATGGTTTCATCTTTTTCAAACCATTCTAAAACCATAATTACAAAGTGCAAAGAAACTGAAGTATTAACTAATTTCCCTAGTCAAATTGGAAAGTAGGCAAAATTCTTTCTGGGGCTAAATTGTTCAAGTTGGCAGACTTTACTTCATGTTTCCACCCTTTTACTTTCTGCTTTGCTTACATTACTTCCACTTTTTAAAATATAGGCTACCAGATACAGTTTTATAGTCTTTGCTCATTTATTATAGTAATTTTGTCCTGAACCACCTCTGGAGTACATGCTGAAATATTTAAGGCTTCTCTGCTACTTCTTATGTTTTCATTGCTTTTTGTAAAATGAAAGGGTTAACTAAATGACTTTTGACATCACTCCCACCAGTATCTCTAGAACTATATGATCTTTTTGCTAGGCTTTTATCATTAAGATAAAGTACTCTTTCTAAGAAAAATGTTTGACAGAGAAATCAAACTCATATTCTAAATAAAGTCAGTTCCCAATTTAAAAATAGGTTCTCTTAAAAGTTTCTAAGAAAGGAACACAATTCTACATAGAACAATATAATAAATGGTGTTCAGACTCTTAGGCTAGCCCTTTCAATTTATTTAACTCTAAATAGAACTGAATGATTGTTTACATGTATAAGATTATTCCCCTTTATGATTTGGAAAATTTTTATTAATAGAAAAGGTCAGAAATAAGAGAGAAACACTGAGAAAGCAGTTCTCAGAGAAAAGACACTCACTCAGAATGAAGATGACTGAACTGTCCTGTTTCTTAGGATCTAATTTCATTTGACTGATATGAATAATTTGTGACTGACAACTGGGAAATCCTCATACCTAAACCCATATCTGTATAGATGGTGTGATAGTGGACTTTTGTACAAAAATGAATAATATCAATAAAATGTATTTTAAAAATTAATGGTGTCATCTTGGATTGGGATCCTCCAAGTAAGGGATCAGAAGCAATAGTTGTTAGAAGTATAGCTTTCCTCATTCCATCCAGTTACCTCTAGGACCCTCAAAGAGATTTTTCATAGTTTTCCATTCCCTGGAAACCCCATGACCAGCCAGTGTGAGTGTAGAATGGATGATCAAACCAGCCCAAAAAAGAAAAAAAAAGAAAAGTGTAGGCATCACGTGTTATAACACAACATACATTTTGCATTTTAAAATAGTAGAAAACAATGTTTTCACTACTATCAATTAGACAAAACAATAAAGTGGTGAAATAAAATGAATGGCTTAATTTGAAAAGTAAGAAAAGTAAGTTTAATTAGAATAGGATGAGAAAATAGAAAAAGTCTACCATGTAGCCTTTTATGGAAGCTCAGAAGGGGACTTCTGGACATTTTCAAAGGCTTTAGAGTTTGATGCCACTGGTTCTTTACTATAATTAAAACCTTAATATTTTTTTTTTTTCTTTTCAAATCATAAAATTCAAACTACCCTTTGCTCCAATCAAACATCATTTGGCTCAAGCTGTTAGACATGTCTATAATGTCACATTTATATTTCAAACTGATTTTTCAGTCTTATTGAACTGCCCAATCTCAAATGTCACAACTTCCTATAGCAATTGTCTGTATAATTCATTGTAATAATAACTAGCCACAGAAACTTGTAATATCTCATCTTGAACAGGTATTAAAATATTTTATTGCTCTTTAATTGTATCTTTCTAGATTGCAAGCTTTTTGGGGCATTTTGTCTTATATTTCTTCATATCTCTCCTTTCTTCTCTCCACACATTCCCTCCCGCAAAACAAAACAAAACAAAACAAAGGTGTCTTGTGCAAAGTAGGCATTTCTTGTATATTTGTTCATTTTAATTAATTACTTAGATTCTTATTGGGCATGTTTATCTTTTTTCTTTTCTTTTTTCTTTTTTTTGGGGGTTCAGAAATTCAAAAGGAAGAAATAGTCACTAAGTAAATGGGCAAGATTTGAAAAGGTTGGGGTGGGGAGAGAGAAGGAATTAGAGGGGTATGCTGAAATGTGAGGATGGGAATTTCTATGGAAGAATGAATGGAGTTGTAAGTAGTGTATGATATAAAAAAGGAGGAAAGCTTAATGTGATATCCTGAGGAGAAAAAAAGGAATTGATTAGGAAGGAATAGTGGATCAGATGGTTCCCACAGTGATCAGAAGTGACACCATTAGCATGGGATGGACAATTTGGTTGTTATGTGTAACAAGGAGAGATAATGAACAATCAGAAAGATGATTGGAAGGTGAATGTTGTAATTAGGGGAGTATTTATATACAACTCACTTATTCAGGCAATATTAGAGTTGGAAAGACTCAATCTATTCCTCCCCATTTTACAGAAGAGAAAAAGAGTTACAACTTATATTTTATAACTCTTCAAGGTTTACAGTGTTCTTTATCTATATTATCTCATTTAATCCTGATAAGAATCCTGTAAGTTAGGAGCTATTATTATTTTTGGAGGGAACTTAGATGTGATCTAGCCCTGGGATTCTTAAACTTTTTGTCAGTGACCCCTGGGCCAGTATCTGGTGAAACTTATGCACCTCTTTTCAGAATTACATTTTTTAATGCATAAAATAAAATATATAGGAATATAAAGAAAATCAATTGTACTGAAATAATGAAATGTTTTTCCCATCTAAGTTGATGATAACCTGTTAAGGACCCCTGATCTAGTCTAACCCCTTTCTTTTATAGTGCTGGCAAATGAAACTTAGAAAAGTTGAAATTGCATGTTCAACATCACACATTTTGAAAGTAGTACAACCAGACTTCATAATTAGGTTTTTTGATTCCAAATTCATTGTTTTTTACATCTCAGTACACTATAAATTAATTTAAAAAACAAAACTAGAACCAAAAACAAGGACTAGAACAGTTTTCTTTCTCTATTTCAGGAACAAACCATTTTCAATCAAGAAATTTGTATGTGACTCCAAGTAGATAGGTATATAAAATAGGTATACAAATCAAACATTTACTGACAATAAACCATAATTTTGTTACCCCCTCATTCAGTTACCTGAGCACACATGGGGTTTAACTTACAATTAAAGAAGCTTTGCTCTAATCTAGATAACCTTCATTCTACATTTTCTCTTAATAAATCCTATGATAGAATCCACATATGGCTGAAAGGAAATAAATCATGGCATCTTAGCAGCCATATAATCCTACTCACATGTGAAAGGCGTCTTCACTATAATATACCAGACAAATGGTCATCTAGCTTCTTCCAAAAGACTTCTAATGAGAGGGAACCCACTACTTCTTCAGACAAGATTCCTTTTTTGAGCAACTCTAATTATAAGGAAATTCTTTTTGATGTCAAGCCTAAATTTGATTCTTGGCACTTCTACCAATTGCTGGTGATCCTGCCCTCTGAGGCTAAACAGAACAAGTCTAATTTTATCTCCATGACAGCCCTTGAACTCTTCAAAGCCATTATATTTCCCCAAGTCCTACCTTCTCCATGCTAAACCCCAGTTTCTAAAACCCCTTCTCATAAGGTTTTTGATGATTTTGATTGCCTTCTTCTAGACATTCCCTAGCTTATCAAGTGCTAGAAAATTTCTACTATCTAAAACAATATTATGATAAAGGGTAAAGAGTACCATAGTGGTACTGGAATACGTACTTTCTTCACATCCATCTCTTAGGGGGCCTTTCCTCCCCCCTCCTGTCAGGAATGTTTTCTTCTATCAGCCACAACTGACTTGTATATGTTTGGTATATGTCTACTTGGTAGATATTGTGTCTTGTGTAAGAATATAAATCCTTGAAGGGAAGGATTGCATTGTTTTGTCTTTGTAACTAGGAACTAGCACACTGCCTTGGATACAGTTATCCTGAATTGGGCATGAAGTAAAAAATACCTAAATTCAAATCTGGCCTCGGACACTTGCTTGCTGGGTGACCCTGAGCAAGATACTTACTCCACTTGCCTTAATCCATTGGGGAAAGAAATGTAAAACCACTCTAGTATCTTTACCAAAAAACCACCACAGATATTATTGATATGCTATGGTCCATGGAATTATAAAAAGTTGGACATGACTAAATGACTGAAAAACAACAAGCTGGGACCTAGACATGAAAAAGAGAGATCTCTTCTGCCAGCCTTGTCTTGGGAGGATGCCAGAGTATTTGAGGGGGCTTTTGTCTCAGGAGATGGGATGTGATCAGAACCTGGGTTCTCATAATAGCTGACTCCATTCTAAGCTACTAAGTAAACTTGATTCCTTTATGCCCAATCTCCATTGTTTGATCATATAACATAGTTATTTGCTCACATTTTTCTTTATGAAATGTAACATTACTCAAACAATGGTCGGAAATGAGATGATAATGATGTTAATAGAGGAGGTGGTAAAGAGTACGGTGGTTGTTCATCAGATCCTTCTGACATTATTTGTAATAGGAAGAGATACAGACAAAAGTATAGATACCATAATGTAGAAAAGACAACTTAGAGAAAATACTATGATGTAGTATAAAGGACACTAGATTCAAGTATTATCATTGTCACTTATTCTCTGTGTGACCTCAGAGCCTTGATTTTCTCATCTGAGAAAAGGGAATAATAATCATTTGCACTCCCTGTTTCATATGGCTGTTATAAGAAAAGCACTTTGTAAACTATAGACCTCTATGTAAACTATAAAACTCTATGATACTAATATTAATAATAGTAAATGTTATTAAAATATACTAATGTCTCTCTACTAATGTTGCTGAGAAATATATAATATTATGCTCTACAAAATGACAGTTTGTATTCTCCAAAGTGGCAACAAATTTAATTCAATAATTCATCATGAATTTTAAAAATTCTATCATCTAATACCATTAACTTAGAGGTCAACTTGACCAAAATAATTTGATCCTTATTGACTATTCATTCATAAGAAAGTTATAGCAATCTTTTAAAAATCACTTAGGGAATATTAAAAATTTTGGATTAAGTACAAATTAAAAATAAATTGAGTGCTAATAGTTTTCTGGGTTCAAACATTTATTATCTGTCCTTTGGATGTCAGGAGCCTTTGATATAAGTATACTGCAGTTTAATACCTCTTTGGAGATTAAAATATGTATTGTATTAATATGAGTTATGATTTATGTCAGATTATATTGTCATGTCTGCTCATAAAAGTGATTACAAAACAGATTGCTGTAATATGTGTGGAGGTCTGATTTGCAGTCTTTAAGTTCAATTTTTAGCCAGAAAAGCTATTTATAAAACCTATACATATTAAACAATATCCAATTAGTTTCCACTGACCATGAGGATACTGTTAAAAGTGAAAAGGCATGAGAAATGGACCTGGTATGGGCAGCACAAGTCAGGTGTAGAGAGTTACATAAATATATTGGAAACTACAGAATTGATATCACTTTTTGAAGAAGGCCAATTCTAGAGAAAGTACCATGAAATACCAATGGAGTACAATATGTTTTAAAAGCTATTACGATGTTCTACAAAATGAACATTTTTTTTGTTCTGAATCCAGAGACTATTTAAAATGCATTACCCCAAAAGGCTATTTGCTATCTTTAGCAGTTTAATGCATTTTAAAGTAATACTCCCCTATTATGAAGTGCGAAATCACAAAGTTCAGCATTAGAAAGACTATAACCAAGTACTGCTCCATTATCTAGTGCCATGATTCAAGCAGGAATCCTATTATCAACAGGCAGGTGTCACATTTACATCAATTTTTCCTGCATAGGTCATTGGGTGCAAAACAGCCAAGAATCAATTAAATGATAAAAATTCACATGCCACCACTTGGACATATATTTCAGAAGATACATGAAATATTTTCTTCCTGAAAGCTATTCACTAGAAATAAATTTATTCATCTATGATAAAATATATATTTATGAATTTACTATGATGTCAAATTGTCTCAGTGAATTATGTCATGTGGAAGAAGAATAAGAATTAAAGATGACCACATCAAGGAGTAATTATTTCTTCTCTTCTAGCATCCAGTAAGTGTAATTTTAGTCAAAGAAAGCAGTGTAAACAGAGTCCTTGTCAATGTTGTCAGCTTTTGCTTTTAAGACTGGACAACCATAAAAATAGTGCAATCTCTTCTTTCTTCTCCTCTCTCTTTGTCTCTCTGTGTATCTCACACACATATGCTCACATAATATAACTTTGTATTTAACAACTCTGTATTTATTTGTATTTGCTATTTTTATATGTATTGTAGACATACTTAGATATGGACCTGTCTCCATTAGTATAATCTTGAGAGCAAGATTTCATTCTTTGTACTAGCATCCCCAGCATGCAGCACAAGTCAGCAAGCATTTACTACTCACCTATTAAGTGCCAAGCTCTAAAGATACAAAAAAGGGCAAAAGCAGGACCAGACATCTAGAAACTCATAATCTATTGAGAGTCAACCTACATACAACTATGTACAATCAAGAAATTTATCAGATAAATTACAGATAAACTCAGAGGAAAAGAGACAGCTATTGGAGCAGTAGATAGAACAATGGCCTTGGAATCAAGAGGACCTGAGCGCAAATCTGGCATTGGATACTTACTGGCTCTATGACCCTGGACAAGTCACTTAACCCTATTTACCTCAGTTTCCTTATCTGTAAAATATGCTATGGAAGGAAGTGGCAAACCACTCTAGTATCTTTGCCAAGAAAATTCCAAAATGGAGTCATGGAGAATTAGAATGACTGAAATGACTGAATAACAATAAGCTCATAGGAAAGGCATTAACATTGCTGGAGAATGAATGGAGAAAGGACGTACTCAAACTAAGACTTAAAGGAAGCCAGAGAAGCTTTGGAACTGAGACGGGGAAAGATAGCATTACAGGCATGGAAGATAGTCAATGAAAATAAAGAGTCAGGACTTGAGTGTCATGTGGGAGTTGGCCAGTGTGTCATGAGATCGCTAAGTATGTGGAGGAGAGGAAGTTGTAGGAAGACCAGAAAAGTAGAAAAGAATCAGATACTTGGTACAACCAATAGGTATAACACAGTACCTACTATATAATAGGTGCTAAATAAATGCTTTTTGATGGGTTAATTTAAAGTTTACAAGGTATTTTCTCACAATAAACCTTTAAGAAATGTGATATAAATATTTTTATCCCGATTTTTACAGAAGGGACTCTGGTTTACAGAGATGAAGCAACTCACTAGTAGCTAGTAAATATTGAAGGCTAAGTGCAATAAAATTCTTTGGTCTATCAGACTAGGGTTCTTGGTTATATAATGGCTCTTAGAAATTCTACTTTGTTTTCTGCTTATCTGTCATTGTATTGGCACTGACACTGCCAGTCTCTTAGCAGAGAATCTTAATGTCATCTTTCCTTCATATAGATTTATCTATTATAAAGCTATGAGGTCTAATCTGAGTCAGTTCTTCAAGGAATGCTTCCCTGCCTGCTTCTTTGTTTCTTCATGGAAAGCCTTTAATGACCATTTCTGACCCAAGGACAAATGCTAAGTGGGGTCATCTGAGAGAGAATTTTATGCTTCAAGTCATTCAAAGAATTTTCAGATTTTTTCCTGTCTAATTTGTTCCTATTGAATTTCATATTACTTTTTTTTTTAAAAAGAAAAATCATTTTTTCAAGGTTATTTTAAATTATACTTAAATCCTTCAAGGGGAGAGTCAGTCATCCTAGCTCAATGTTACCACATTTTTAATGATCATGTGCTCTCATTACTCCCTAATGTGAAGCTTTAGTTACAAAAGACCTGCCCCCTACACACTGTGGCCATTTTTTTCTAATACGATTTTACTAATTTTGTTCTCTACTGCAGAACTTCAAAGCAGTTTATTTTAGCTCAATTTTTATAACTATTAACATATGCTAAGTGCAAGACCCTGTGTTAAGTGTGGAAAATTCTATACTTATTTTTCTTGTAAGAAAAATTTATATGATGCTCCATAAAACTTTCTCTGACTATTCTATCTAAATATTCGTTCCTCTTTCTCAATTCTTATAACATTATAGTCGACAATAAGAACATTCCATTTGATTATATGATTTCTTCCATTATTTTCTATTCATTTCATGTATGTGCATGTCAGTTTCTTAAATGAGAAAGTAAATTAATGTTTATAGCCCCCAAAGTCATATTTTCTATGGCTTTTGTATGTCCTTCAAGATAATTTTCATTGATACATATAGAATAATATTAGTTTGAAAGATGTTTGAAAGAAAGAAACTTAGTTCATAGCTTTCTGTTCCTAAGAATTATACCAAACACTATTAAGTATCATAAAGACATTCTCCTGCCTCTGGAGTCAGTCATTGGATGTTTATAATGCAGAATAAAATGGTACTGAGATAGATTTCAAAGAAAATGGTTTGAATGCTTGGGTAAAAGGATAAGAGAGTGATTAGTAGTCAAGTAAATATGTAGCTGAAAGTGGATAATTCAAATAATTCATATTGTCCCATGGAACAGACCTTGATTTAGAGTATAAAAAAATGGGTAAAAAAGAGACTCCTTGGGCATTGGATCTAGTTGAACCTGAGTGTTTACTTGAGTTTGGGGGTAAATTCCCACAAAGCAGTTATAGCATCTGGGCATGATAATGACACATCTAGAAAAAAAGCTATTATCTGTCTGGTATAGTTGCAGTCTTCTAATAGTCTTTTCATGGGAAGAGAAAGTCATTGGGATGAGGATTTAAAGCAGCAAATAGTCTTAGTATTTGTGGAATGAACTTGATCCAAGGAGAGTACAAATGGGTTCAGGACAAGTTGATGCTTGTAATTTCTTGATTTGGTAAACTGATTCCAGTTCATTCAGATAGTTTTGTGGTGATTACATTTACATTGACTGAGCTTAAATTTCTAACTCCAGCAATATTTCTTGGTTGGTGAAGAAGAGATTGAGAAGAACGATGGACAGATGTTAGTCCAACGCATGTAGCAAATCAAGAAATGAAGACTTTCTCCAAGTCACAAAAAAGGCCTCTTCTTTTTGGTTTTCCAAAAGAAAGTAATGAACTACATATAACACACTATGAATTACCCATGTCAATGCTGTTTAACAAAGAACATAAAATATGCTACAGTACTGGTGATACTCTGTGCTCTTTTGTGACTAATTAAGGACAGAGAAGTTCATCATCACTGAATAGGCCACTGGATAATGAATATTCTGGTCTTGGTGACTTATCAAATAGATACTTATAAAAAGCTATCTCCAGTCTTACCTAGCACTTTTCTCCTTGGTAGTGACGGGGGCAGAATGGCAGAAAAGATAGAAAGTGGGAATGTGAAAAATCCTAAATATTTTAGACCATCTATAAGCATTAATCTAAGTTTTTTTTAAAAAATAAAAAATCCTTGACCTATAAATAATAAATTGATACACCAGAGAGGGGATTGAGTCATATTAATATAGATGTTTTCACTATAAATGAAATTAGAAGACATAAGGAATTTTCACTTAAGGAAAACTTGGAAAGATGAATAAGGACATTAGGAGAGTTAATTTCATCCTGCGCTTAAAAGAAAACAAGGTACTTTTTAATAGGATATTTAATGGGATAATGGGATAATGGGAACACTTTCAGTGTTCATGATGAACAAAAGCAAAAAGACCTGAATGATTAGAAAATAATGTCTGATCATATTGCAAGATCAAAGGACGAAAGTGCTTTATTAATATATATACATTAAATATCAAAAAGGAAAAAAATCTCTATCATAGAAGATGGATAATCTATGGAAAATTTATAAGAAGTCATAAACAAGAATGGCATATGATGAGAAGGCAAAGCAAGCCTCTGATCCCCATTGGTGAACAAAACACCCATACTATTGAGATCAATTGCTAGCCAAGCATTAAAAGAAAAGAAATATTGAGTTCTAGATTTAGGATTCTAACCAGGCTCCTCTGACTTGAGAAAAAGAGGCTAAAAACCTATAACTCCTGCACTGATTTTTCACTATAGATGGAAAGTTTGGGCTGCTACTGACTCATACTATATTAATATTATTAAGCAATGGTGTCCTCACACAAGATACAATTATAATTACAATGCTACTATACAATATCTAGTTACAATCTTATTATATTTAAACTAGTGTGAAATTAAGTTTATTTTTTTTCTTTTTATCTTTAAGATAGATTTATCATCTTTTTAATATTTGTTTTGATAGTTAAGATAAGTACTTAAGAAGGGTATTTATTATGAATGCCTGTTGACCATATTAACATTTTCAACACTCCTTAGGCAGTAAAAGGCAATATACAAGTGTGTATGTGCATATACATACATATGTATACACATTTATCCATATATCCATATACATACATATATGTGTATCTCTCTATTATAAATAACTACAATTCAACCAATTCTCTAGAAATTAAATTATAGGATTATCGATTTAGATTTAGAGTTGGAACAAATCTTAGAAATCATTTATTCCAACTTGTTCATTTTACAGGTAAGGAAATGAACATTTGTTTGGCCCGTACTATGTACCAGTTACCATGTTAACTGCTGAGGATTAAAGTATTAAAAAAAGTCCCTTTTCCAGAGGAAATCAAGTCTAATATGGGGATATAACAGACAAAAAGAAGTTGAAAATCTGGAGGAATGGGAATACTGGGGAAGGTATCCAATGGGGCAGGATGGAGAAGGCAGAAATATGCCAGAACAGTGCAGTCAGGTGAGAAATGAGAAGTGCTGAACCAAGCTCTTTCTTTAAATGGAGGTTTTGGAGTTCATGGCTCTACTCTTCAATCAAAGGGGAAGAGGTTAGTGATGACAGAGAGAACTAAGGCTGAAGGAATTTTGCAGGTAAAGTGATTTGTCCAAGGTCACCGAACAGGAATATGGATCCAATCTTTGACTCTAAATCAGCATTTGCCCATTGAGCCATGTCCTGCCTTAATAAACATTAAATTATCAGCTCATTTAAGTCAACACTATAGGAAACTGTAGCTTTTTCAGATGAAGTACAAAGTATAGCATGCATGTGACTAAAAGATTCTTTAAACTTTATGTTTTCTAGTATAGTGGAAAAAGATCCTTGTATTCATTGATTCCACTACCTGGGTGTTCCCCTCCCCACTTTTATGCAAAATTTGAAAGATGAATGATGGATACAATTTTCTGTATAAAATAGTTGGGAAGGCAATAGAATGTCAGGTAGAAGATGTATGAAAATTAGATATTAATTAAAAAAAAAAAACCTTAAACAAGTGCCTAAACTGATCAATTAAAAACTAATCATAGTGCCTTAAGGGCACAATTTTCAGGAAATAGCCTATGAGTAAGGTAAGCATTGATTGAGAAAAAGAAATAAATATTTTTTAGCCAACAATATTAAAACATTCATAACAGAATTCTTTCTTTTGATACAGGGGGAGCCAAAGCTTAGGAATATCAATGTAGTATGATCTGGGAAATGTATCTGTTATAACATATTTGTTCAAAGTAGTTCCTTGCCATGCCTAAAATCTTTGATTTTAAGAAGAAACTGAATGTGTTATATTTTCGTTTTTTGATTACTTGATTGGTCTTCACCAAGTTGGACATTCTTTATGTTTCTGAGTCTTTTTCACATCACTCCCTATCATAAATGCTAGCTCTAGCAAACTGTGATTATTATTTGATATACCTTACCTTTGCCTTGCCAGCTCCCTGTTTTTGTTCATTCTATTCTTTATGTATAGAACTTCTTTCCTCAAACTATTTCCTGCTTGTTGAAATTTCACCAATCCTTCAGAGCCCAGTTCAAATTTAATTTCTTTTCTGAATAAGTAGAAAAGATGTTAGTGGATCTTGCTTATGGCATGCAATATAATAAAATTAACAATACTATATCAATATACCTATTCACTATTGTACCAATTAGACTTTCAAAGAATCATTTTATAGAGCTAGAAAAAGTAATTTGATTCACTTAGAGGAGCAAAAGATTATGTAAAAATATTGCAAAGAAAGGACTTAGTAATATCAGTTCTCAAATTTTACTACAAATCAGTAACCAACAAAACTATTAGACATAAATATTAGAGAGACCCATCAAATGGAATCAATTAGGTATACCACATGCAACATCAAAGAAACATAATATCATAGAGTTTAAGAAATTAAAAGAAACCAGTTATTGGTGTTATTCATTGTTATTCAACAAAACTTCTGGGACGATTAGAAAGCAATCTTAAGAAAATTATATTTTAGACTATCATGTTACACATTATTCTAAGATGAGTTCTAAATAGATTTATGAATTAGATATAAAAGTTCACATTATAAATAAATTAGAGGGTTGAGAAAGGAAATACTTTTTTTCCACCTATGGAGTGGGAAAAAGTTCATGAATAACCAAGGAATAGGGAGTATCACAGAAGTAATAGATAGTTTTGATTATAGAGAATTAAAAAGTTTCTTTATAAACAAAACTAACGTGGCTATAATTAGAAAAGAAGCAGGTAAATGAGAAAAAGTCCTTGCAGCAAGTTTCCTGATAAATGTCTCTTTTCTAAGATACACAGAGAACTGGTTCAAATTAATAAGAATAAATCATTTCCCTAGAGGTAAATGGTCAAAGTATGTGAACAGGCAGTTCTCAAAGCAAGAAACTTAGGCTATTGAAAACCACATAACATATATCAGCAGTTAGAGAAATGCAAATTAAAACATCTCTGATATTATACTTCAGAACCATCAGACTGGCAAAGATGACAAAAATGGTAAATGATAAATTTTGGAATGTCTGTGAGAAAAGAAGAGTATTAATGTACCATTGGTAATGTTTAAAGTTGTGAATGGCAAGCAATTTGGAAATATGCCTCAAAGATCAGTAAACTGTGCATGCCTTTTTGCCGAGAGATACCACTCCTAAACCTATACCTTAGAAATATAAAAGAAAGGAGAAAATGTTCTATATGACTAAAAATTTTTATAGAAGCTCCTATTGATGTAATAAATTTTTATATATCTAAGTACATTCACTGATTGTCTCTGCCCAATGGAAATTCCTCTTTCCATTTTTTTTCTCTCTTTTCCCAACCTTTCCTCCCCTGTTCTTCTTCTTCCTTTATTGTCTAATGTTCAAAATGATCTTTCTCCACATTTTTATTTCTTGCTACATCTCATTTTAAAAATTGTCTTTCCCAACTCATTACTCACTTTCCCTTGTTCCTCCCTCTATACTTAAACTTTATTTTTTTGAAAAGTTAGACAAGAATTTGAATATTTTTCCTTTAGAATATTTTTATAAATTGCATTTAAATTAGTCATTTTATTTATGAATTGTGTTCTTTTTAAAGGAGTTAATGAAATGTGAGCTATCGTCTTTTTTTCTTTAGGAATTATTCTATTTTTCAAAATGCATCATCAAAATATGTACACGAAAGGGTAATTATTCAACTCAGACTGTAATTGTATCTAATTGACACTCCAGAAATATCCATTTTAATAAATGTTTCAGATGTTTCTAAGGTTTTTTTTTTTAACACTGATTCATAGTTACCATCTCTTTCATTTATGAGAGAGAAAAGAGTGCTAATATTTTTGTTTTTATAAGATATATAATTCTACATAGGATATCAGGAATAAAGAAATATAGATAAAGGAAAGATTATACAAATAGCTAGTGTTCCATAAAATCTTTCTTTTATCCCATTCTGTTTTGGACTAAATATCCTTTATTATTCTATGAAAGGAGTAGGACTTTCTAATTAATGGGGAGCTAGCTGAAAAGGGGATAGAATTTAAAAGAAAGGAACAAAGAAAGGTGGCAAAGAAATAGGAAGAAAGAAAAGGAGGACCTAAATATCACTGCAAAGGAGTAAAGGAGAAGAGATAAAGGAGGGGAGAGAAGGGAGGTATGGTCCTATCATTTGAGATATTACTTTTAACCAGAAGAACAGAATTAAGTCTTCCCTTCAAAGAACAGGAATATTAAACTTTTTTAGTTCTTTCATAAACACTACATTTGGTAGATTTCATCAAATAGATCTGGGTGAACATAACAGCATAATTGAATGTGTTCATATGCCTTCTGTGAATAGCCATTAGACAAAGACATATTTAAGTTATAAAGAATTATCTTTCTATACTCTCTGTAAATGGACATTTAATTATCTATTTTGCCCTTAGATTTTTGTGGAGAACTTTGAATCACAAAGGAATTATCATGTGTTTAGTGTTCCCTGTGTGTTGTTTTTCTTCTTAATGACGAAAATAGATTCTACTTCTTTGAGGTTATGAAAGTCTAGAGCATATTCTCCTCTCCTAATCTTTCACTGATTAATTAGGAACATAGACATGCATAAAGAGGTAGCAATGTTAGGTATCTTGTTTTTACCTAATTCTTTTTCTTGTTTTCAAAGGAGGCTTCAATCTGGAGGTGAGAGGGGAAGGAAGGATTCTATGTCCCCTTTCCAAGAAATAGTTATAATATAAAGAGAGTAGACTTTGTAAAAATAAATGTTTAGCACCATACATAGAAGCATCTATAAAATTATAGTTTGTTAGTAAGAAGAGTTATGTTTATTTTAAGTTCTTTCCACAAATAATGTCATGTCATCTTAGAGATAATTTATGCATGGTCTTGAGGGTAAACAAATAGACCTGTGACTTAGTATGGATGAAAGAAAAAAGGCTCTAAAAAATTAAGTAACAAAGAAAAGGAAGTGCAGTAACATGCTCATGCTCAGAATAACTATTAATCAAAGGAACAATCAATAAATCTGGAAGGAACTAAAACATTCAGGGAAATTCCCATTCTCTGAAATTCTAAATTCTCAACTTTAGCCATTTTCAGAGCTGCTGCCTGATGCTCTTACCCAACATCTAATTCTGAGAGCTAAAATTAAACATTAACTTTTACCTCTGAAAAGTGTTCATCAATAGATGACACTATTACAAACAGATCATAATTCCTTTTCTTGGCTACCTTCTGTTATATGTATTGTATTCCCAAAGTAAACTCCTCAAGAATAAAGGCTGCTCTACTTTTGCATTTGTAACTCTAGCACTGAACCAGCATTTGATATATAGTAAGAGCTTTAAAAAGTGTTCCTCCCTCTGTTTTTTCCTCATTCCCTCATTCTTCGGTAACTGACTTATTCCCCTAATAATTGGGACTCCTGATATAGCATTTCCTCGAATAAACAATATGAATTTCTGACTGCTACCACCACCATTCCTTCTCCTTCTAGCATCTTCAACAGTTGAAGCCGGTGCTGGAACCAGGTGAACAGTCTACCCTCCTCTAGCAGGCAACCTGGCCCACGCAGGAGCATCTGTGGATCTAGCTATTTTCTCACTCCACCTAGCAGGTATTTCATCCATCTTAGGTGCTATTAATTTTATCACAACAATCATCAACATAAAACCCCCTGCAATGTTTCAATATCAAACACCACTATTCGTTTGATCCGTAATAATCACAGCAGTTCTACTCCTACTATCACTACCAGTACTGGTGGCAGGTATCACAATACTACTAACAGACCGTAATCTCAACACAACATTTTTTGACCCTGCTGGAGGAGGAGACTCTATTCCATATCAACATTTATTCTGATTCTTTGGTCACCACTTCTTTCTACTTTCCCTCCTTCCCTCCTCATTCCTTCTTCCTTCCCTCCCTTCCCTCCCTTCTCTTCCTTCCCTCCCTTTCCTCCCTCCCTTCTTTCCTTCCTTCCTTCCTTCCTTCCTTCCTTCCTTCCTTCCATCCAATTTTTTTAGGCACTGTTGAAAATAGTGCTGATCCAAAGAAAAATTATAGCATAACACTCAACCTCAAGGACTTTGTATTCAATTTGAATGAAGACACACCCACATCCACACAAGGATTTGGGGTAGGGGCACTAACGTCTCAGGAGGTCAGAAAAGACTTAGTATTTAAGTTAGTGTTTGTTCTGAATTCTAAAGGAAGTTAGAGATGACACTTCTAGGAGCTAAAGCTGAGGTGAGAAGGGAGGTCTTTCCAGGAGGGGAAGGAACCTTTGCAAAAGTAACAGAGATGGGAAATGCAGCATCACAGATGGGGAACAGTCAGAAGGCCAGTGCTTCTGGGACATAAAGTGTGCAAAAGAAAGGAATTATGCAAAACGGTTGGGAAAGTTAGGTTGGGTTCAGGTAGGGAAAATCTTTCAAAGCCAAAGCTGAGAAGGGAATAAACATTTATATAGCACCTATTATGTGCCAGGTACTGTACTAAGCATTAAAAAAATAAATGTCATTGCATTTGATCTTCATAATAATCTATGGATGCTATCACCATCCCCATTTTATAGCTGAGGAAACTGAGGCAAACTGAGGTTAAGTTGTTGTGCCACAGTTCCCTTTAATTGTTCTGCCTTAGTTTCCCTAAACTGTCCTGCCTCAGTTTCCCTGAATTCTACCTCAATTCCTTGGACTGTTCTGCCTCAATCCCCCTCTTGCAACCCCACTTTCTGACCATTAGGACTGAGATAATTAAGGCTTGGAAATCTGGCCACTCTGACATTCCAAAAGATAAAACTCCAGATGTCCTATCTCAGATACCTAATTGGCATCCTTTATCTCTAAGTTCCAGACTTCCCAGCTCTAGCTGGACACCTTTTAAGTCCTCCCAATTTGTAAGAATTTATGGTCCTACCCGCCCCCCCAACCTGTCAGAACAGGATTGATGGCCCTCTTCATGGAAATTCCTGCTCTCAGTATTCTAACTTTGCCCCTGCCTTTGTCTACCCTAATTGCTTAGAGCCATATATAATTCATTGGAATCATATATTTGTTGCTGGATTTTTTAAGACAAAAGTCTGATTCAGCCCTGGGACCAAAATAGATCCTTTGGTCCCAGAAAATCTCTCCGTCTCAGAAATCCAAATAAAATATTAAAAACTTTCTAATCTTTATCTTGCCTCAGTTTCTCCAGCATTACAAAGTGACTTGCTCAGGTCACACTGCTATTAAGTGTCTGAAGTTGTGTTTGATCTCAGATCTTGCTGATTTCAGGACGTGTTCTATTCACTTGATCACCAGCTTGCTTCATAAGAAGAGTATAGATATCAACCTGAGCAGAAGAGAGCTGCAAAAATTTTTTAAAATTAAGAGAATTCTTAGAACACACTATCTAAAAGCACATTCTAAAGCACGATACTTTGTCTTTTGTTTCTTCTTGCTTATTAATGTCATTTCTTTCTTATTGGATATCTGGAAATAGATACTTCAAATCAAATTCCGTCAATTTGAGAGTCTAACCTTCCTTTGTGATAAGCTGTTACAAGTTCCTATTTTCTTCATTCAAATTCCCACTTAAAATTCTGAAACTTTTTGCCGACAGTAATGAAAAATTTATGAGAACAAGAAAAAATCTACTACTTTCTTAATTTATATTGTAGAGCATAACAAGGATATTCAAATTTTTTTTCTTTACTGATTCAATGAGGCAGTCTATTTTTTAAAAAGCTACAGAACAGTATGTCTTCTCCACAAATAATAATACCCAAGAGATGTCTTTAAAAACTCTTGGTTGAGGCAAAATAAACCATTTTAAAATATGCTCACTAATAATGCACTTTAATATTAATGCAAATTTATTAAATAGGGTAAATATAACATGTCAATTAATCTGACTTTGCTTACCTTTAAAGAGCTGAGATATTTGCCTGAACCTATTATTTCCCAGCAGTGGATAGACAAAATAGTACTTGAAGCATTTGACTAAAAGAAACATTAACACATACTTTTACTGCTACTATATACTTTTTAAATGTCACACTTTGGTATTTTCACATATTTCTATATATGTTAATTCATAATGTTAGTCTACTTCATAAAAATTATCTATGTACAAAGACATTAAAATATATTCATGATTCAGATTGTTAGATATCAACATTTAATAAAATCTAATTTAGAGTCTTGCAATACACAATGATTATTTAAGAGTATGTAGATGTTAGCCATGATGATGAACTTTGTTTTTATGGAGAATGAAATGCATTATTCCTTACAAAAATCATAACAGGATTTATAGGAAGCAAATTTTTATTTTTTAATATCACCTTCATTGATTTCTATGTATCTATGTTGATTCTTATGATAGAATGTAAGTTCTTTGAGGGTAAGGTCTGTTTAATTTTTTAAAATTTTTATGTTTTGTTTCATTTAAAATATTTATTTCTAGCATCTATAATCAATGATGTATTTACTGTTTTCCTAAATCACTATTGTTCTCTCCTGCCTTGATATTTTTCCTTATGATGTATTCTAACATCTAAAATATATTCTTCTTTCAATTTCTGCCTTTTAATAAATTGTTCATTCATTCATCTAGTCAGGTGCAGCATCCTCTGCAAAGTATTTCCTGATCTCTCTAGTTAGAAGTAGTCTCTTAAAACTTAAATTTCTAAGAATAGTTTTGTTTGTGTCTCTCCTAAACATGAATGTTTTAAACTTTTATCTATTTGTACCTTTATAAGTAAGTAAGTTCTGGGGAGGGAATATGTATTTCTTCATCTTTGTATCCTTGATACCTAGTGTAATGGCCACAATACTGTGGGTCATCAAGTAAGTTAGCATTTATTAAATTACAGGTAACAGGTGTTAAAGAAACAAATTCAAAAGCAATGATGTTCCTACCTTCAAAGAGCTTATATACTATAGAAGATACATGTTAGAAATAAATTAACATAAGTACAAAAATAGACATTCAGTAAATGTTTATTGAATAAAAGAATGATTGTACAAATTATTTAGCAATTACCATTGATTCAAATCAGGAATCTTTAATATTTTTGGTATTATGGGCTCCCCTTGGAAGTCTGTCATCCTTTTTTCAGTAATGTTTTACTTGCATAAAATAAATACATAGGATCACAAAGGAATCCAATTATATTTATCAAAATATTTTAGAAAACAAGTTCACAGTCCCCATATTGAGAACTTATATACTTTGCTTCTAAATGTAAGTTGTTCCCATTACATTCCAAAAATGGCATTGAGTAAATTGGGTTCAATTTGATTTAATTAAATTCAGATCATTTGGAAAGGAAAAAAGTACAAGTAAACTTACAGTAGTAGCACTAATTATAGATTGCATGCTAGTTTTATATAAGACAAACTTACAAATATTTATTTATAAATATAGTAAATATGTACTAGAAGGAAAGCAAAAAAAAAAGGAAAGAAGAAAACAAGAAGGAAAAGAAAGGAAAAAAGAAAAGAGAGAGGGAGGAAGGGAGAAAGGGAGTTAGGAAGAAAAAAGATATATATATATGTATATTTATATATATATATATATATATAAATATACATATATATATCCATACACACACATATGTGTGTATGTGTATGTATAGTGATCTAACTTCTTTTTTCTTTTGTTATGCCCAGATTTTCCTTTCCAAGTACATATAGAATATATCCTTATAGAGAATGTTAGGATCAACTATATTTCTTATAAGAATGCTTAGCTAGTTCTAATATCTTAAGATAAATCCTATGTATCCTTAAGATATCTATTCAAATTCTTCACTTCTGTGAAGCAAGCCTATACCAATTTAGCCCAAAGGATCTTTTTCTCTCTCCTCTATACTGTAATAACATTTTAAGAGATATAGATTTAGGTCACTAAGTCCAATTCCTTTATTTTTATAGTTGGAAAAACTGAGGTACAGAACAAGTGATCTGAACTGGGACCACAGTTACATAAATAGACAGTATCTGAGACAAGGTCTAGGTTTCTTGACTCCAAGTCTGATGTCCCTATCATCTACACCAGTACTTAAGTGATTTTTTTCACTCATGACACCATTTCACCTGAGAAATTTTTATGTGACTCCAGGTATATAAAAGAGATATACAAATCAAACATTTACTGATAATAAATCATGATTTTGCAAACCCCATATTCAGTTATAAGACTCCACATGGGGTTATGACTTAAAAAGATGGGCACTACTCCATGTTGCTTTTCATAACTGTCTCTGTTACTCATTTATCAATCACCTTGTGAAATCTCTCCTATTAGTTTCTCTAACCATTATTTAAACCTTTTATAATCTAATCTTTCGCATTTATATATATTAGATTACTCTGATAGGACTTCTATCTACACATGAGTTAGGCAAATTTTTCTTGAAAAGCAACCAAGCTGTTCTTAGAATTTTATTGGCCCAACAGGAGTAATGTTTATGAGTTGTCTCCCCAACTAGTTTAAGATCTTTTGTGAGGATAGGTATTGTCTATCTTGTTCATTTTTTTTATTTTACCTAATACTTATAACTGATATTATGGATATTATATACTCTTGGAAGTCAAAGAGTAGGGGCTCAATAGATCCTATATTTGTTGACTAATTCATTTTGTAAACAGGAAATGTCAAAACAGCAAATAAATAACCTGATTAAGTTATACTAGGCACTGTGCTAAGTACTTTATAATTGTTATCTCATTTGAGCCTCACAATAACCCTGGGAGTCAGGTACTATTATATTCCCATTTTTCAAATGAAGAAAGTGGGCAAATAGTGGTTAAGTGACTTGTCCAGTTCACACAATAGCTAGTTGTGTCTGATGCTCAGACATTCAGATCTTCTTGACACCAAGCCCAGAACTCCCTTTACTGACTGTCTCATACTTAATATACCCAATCATAAATATTTTAAATTTTTTCTATTATACATACAAACTCAAAGTATGTATGGCCACAATACTGTGCGTCAGAGTCAGCAGCAGAACTCAGCAGGAGAAGTAATAAAGCTGATATAGAGATGAGAAAAGATGGGAAAAGAGGGACTGTGGCAAACAGACCTTAGGAGGACACTAGTTTCTCTCTTATAATAGAGCTGTCTCTTTTGCAGTATACCCTTTCTGTCATTTGTAAATAAGCCTACCTAGGATCTCATCATAGCTGGTAAATAGGATACAGGGACTGGGTATTTGTGGTGCTTTTCTCCCTTTAACTGTTGGCGTTCCTCTGAGCAGCTTTGGCTATCCCCAGCATCTGGTACAGTTGATGCTGAAGGAATGAAGAACAAATGAATGGTTGTCCTATTCACCTGTGCCAAGTTTTCAGGTGTGGACAACCCCTAAAGATTTAGTTGGCATTAAGTTATATTACAAGAAATTACAGAAGCTACTTCCTCAACTGTATCTTCTGAACTATTCTTCTTTCTTACTTTGTATCAGAGGCCACAGAATCTTAACAATTTACTTTGTGGATGTCCTTTTAAATGAAGTCCCTGATAACATCACTGACTACAACAGTGTTTATCCAGATGTGTGGCGTGAAGGTAGGAAAGAGGATTTCTGTTTGTTGCTTTGGGGCTCTCTGATTTGTCATTAATCTGAAGAATCTTATTGCCATTCATTCATAGGGCTTAGTGGAGTCTTGTTCTTGTTCCGATTTTTCAAACAAAAAATACAGTACAGCTAAAACAACCATTTATGTTTACAACATGGCACCAGAGTTTGGGCCACTGGGGCCCTTCAAATCCTCATTGCTGCAGGATCCAACTCTGTTATGAGAGCTCTGACAAGGATTAGGGGGAACAAAATGCTGAAAAATAGCTTCCAGTAAAGCATCAAGGGGAACAGGTGTAAAAGGTCTTAACATTTTCTCTACTGTTCAGTTCCTAACAGGAGGCCCCTTTCTACTATAATGAAATGTGATTTCACTAAGTATAGCTCATCCAAATGGTTCAGGCTCCAGAATTTTTTCTGGCTGCCTGCCTTTCTTAAAACTCCCCATTTCCTAATACATTCCATTTTTGATGTGATTTTTCTAGGTTAAGGGGAGAAAAAAGGGGGGAGTTGGCATTGAAGTCAGAGTCAGAAGTGAGTCCCTGTTCCAACACTGCCTCTTGCTCACGGCAAGATAATGGTTATGCAGTTCATTTCTCAGTGCCTCATTTATCTGAATCTGTGGGCCTTCCATCTGTAAAATGGGAGAACTAATGTTTCCCTAAGGCATCTTATAAGTATTAATGACAATTTCTACCAAGTGCTCTAGCTCTCAGAAAGAAAGCATTGTAAATGTGAGGAGTTAAAATTGTTTTAGATAACACTGAGGAGGAAGCAGTGAATCTGAAATCAGAGGATCCTGGTTCACATCCTACTTTTGTTGGTTATTACTTCTGCATTTTTAACCTCTTGTACACCAGTTTCTTCATCTGTAAAATAAAGAACACGGCCTCCAAGAAAATTTCTAGCTCTGGATCTCTATTCCTATGAAGCTAGATAAAATGGCAACCCTGACTGAAAGGCAAGACATGTTGTATAAGAGAAAGCTCAGTTCTTGAGACAGTCTCTGAAGGGGCTTCTCATCAGAATTTTATTTAGTCAAAAGCTTGGAATGGCTCTGGCAGAACTTCTGACTTTTTGTTTCTTTAGTCAATCAACAGACATTTATTAACTGGCTACTATATACCAGGCTCTGTGCCAAACACTGAGCATACAGTGACAGAAATTATACAATTTCTGTCCTCAACAAGCTTACATTCGTACATGCTAACATACAACATACATGCATGTATAAACATGCATTTATATGAGTATATACACATGCATATATATATAGATATAGATATAGATAACAGCAGGGAGACAGTGTTCTACATGTATATATAGACACATATATGTACACCCAAATAGATTACCAAATACAAATATATAGACATACATGTATATTCATACATATAGATACACCTTGTCTTGTTAGAGCATATATATATGTGTGTATATACACACACACATACATACACACACACCCATGAAAATAAATAAATACATATATATATATATATATATATATATACATATTCTAATAGAGATCATGTTTGTATACTATCAGATATATGCAGATTTATACACACAGGCACACACACATGGGCACACATATGAGCAAAATATACATATATGAATCTTAAACAATGTATATACATCTTTATATATAATATATATAAAACATATATCTGCATATATAACATATGAGTTTTTATACAATAATAGTTTAATAATCAATTAGATGTTTGTTAAACTGGAATAGGCTGTCTCAGGAAGTGATGGGGTTTCTTTTATGGGAGGTGTTCATGAATAACCTGAAGAAACATATTTTGAGTATGTTACAATATGCATGGATTGTATTAGATGGTCTTTAGTGTCTCTTCCTCTAAAATTCTGTGATTCTGTAGTTTACTTACAACTTAGCTAACCTGTAGAAATAAGGTCTTGATGAATAAGATCCTATAAAGCTTAGTTATCCTGTGCATACACACACACACACACACACATATGTGTATTCCAATGAATATGTTAAAATAAGTTTTTTTTTCAGATAGACTCACCAAAGGATCTTCATAGCTTCAATGAAAATAAAATTCATGGCAAATTTGCAGCTACAACTGGATTTTGGTAATATTTCTTTCTGATTTGCAAAATAATGCTCTATTGTTCTATTGGATTTATTAACTGAATGTGTTCATTTTATCTCTATAATGTAGTGTAACATGTTGTTTTCTATTTGCTGTCCCCAGGATACTCTTGTAAACAAGATGTTTCCTGTAATGGGTTTTCCTTTGCAAAAAATCATTTAATAAGCAAATATCTCCAATACATGGTAACATGTGCTGACAGCCTGCTAACCATATTTGAAATATGAAGGCAGAATTGCTTAGATGAATCAAGTCAGATCCCTTAACACTTCAATAAAGATAACTGTTCTAGGAAGGTCCAGTACTGAAGGAGCATAACTTCATTTCTGGTCCATAAAATTTAATTTGGATTTATTTCAAGATGATGATCATTGAAAAAAAATGAATTTAAAAAATAGGGCACCTAGGTAAGGATCACTAATCCATTATGAGAGATTGCAAAACTTTGCCATAATATTTGGCAATTTATATATACACACCATTAATAATTTTCAAGAATATTTTCTGTGACATTGGTCTCAAGGAGCTTTACTCAGAGAGCAACTTACTTTTTCATATAAAGGTATTACAGGTATTATAAAGTATTTAAGTGATTATATTGTTTCCAAATTATTCTATTCAACAAGTATTTAATACTCTATTGGATTGTGGTGATATAAACACAAAAAACCTCCAAAATAGTCACAGTATCATTTATAGGTGAAAAGGAGCTCTGAGGTTATTTATAGTATGTCATATAGTAGGTAATATATTGTCAAACTCGCATAGAAAGAGATCCCTGCAAGTCTTAGTGCTTACCCTGCTGACTAGAAAACCACAAGTTAACATTATCCATGTTGTATTATATTTTGTTGAACATTACTCAATTACATTTTAATTTGGCTTAGGCTGTACTTCCTGCCCACAAGTTTGATCCTTTAATGTCTAGTCTGTTGATATATTTTATAGTTTCTTTGCCCTCAAAGAACAAAGAAAAATTCTGTTAGAAGAAATCAATATGTCCATGAAAAATAGAATCTAGGTTAACATGTCAGAAAAAAGAAAATTACAAATTCTGAAGAAGATGCAGAAAAATAAGGACATCCATGCACTCCTAGTGAAATTGTGAACTGATCCAGCCATTCTGGAGAACAAATTAGAACTATGCCCAAAGAGCTATAAAACTGCCTATTTTTTAACCCAGCAATACTACTATCAAGTCTGTATCATAAAGTATAAAGCAATGGCTGAACAAATTGTGGTATATGACTGTGATTGGGATACTATTGTGCTATTAAAAATGATGAGTACAATGGTTTCAGAAAAAAACTTCAGATTTCTTATCTGAATTGCTGTAAAGAAGAACAAAGAAAACATCATCACAGTAATAACAATATTATAAGGATGACCAAGCTACTCTGATCAAGAAAATGATCCAAGACAATTCCAAACGCTCCACAATGAAAAATCTTACCTACTTCCAGATAGAGAAAACAGATGAACTCTGAGTGCAAATTGAGGTACAGTTTTTAAAAGTTTATTTTTGTTTGTTTATATGTGTGTAGGTCTGTGTGTGTTTTCTTTTGCAACATGGGTAATAATAAATATGTTTTTATATTATTTCACATGTAAAATAGGTATCATATTGTTTTCATTCTTAAGGAGTTGGGAAGAGTTGGAAAGGGAGAGATTTTGGAATAAAAAAAATTAAAAGTTTCTAAAAGGTCAGCTAGATGGTGCAGTGAATAGAGCAGTGGCCCTGGAGTCAGGAGGTCCTGAGTTCAAATCCAATGTCAGAAACTTAACATTTACAAGCTGTGTGATCCTGGACAAGTCACTTAACTTCAAATGCCTCACAAAAAAGACTTTCCAAAAATGCAATTGGGAAATATCTAATGAAATAAATAAAACATATTGAGCTAAAATAATATAATAAAATACATGATAAATTATAAATACAAAAAGAACTTTGGCTTAATTAATGTGGATGAAGAAAACAAGCTTTTAGATGGGATTTGAGTAATTTGGGATAGAAAATGAACTATGGTATAAATAGAAAGACTTAAATTATCCTGTGAAAGATGTAAGCAGATGTGTCATTTATATGTGAACAGTATGATTGTTTAAAGAGGAAGAAAAAGAAATTGTATTTATTAAAAAAAAAAAACATAGTCATTACTCCACAAAATGAGATATTGGACTTGTGTTGAGAAAAGCTATGGGGCATTGTGATTCCTTTGCTTATTTGCATATGACAGTTTTAAGAGTTAAGAGGATAAAAACTAAGAAGTCATTATTACCTGGAGACTAAAGAATTTTTAAACAAGATCTTTTAATTTCTTAAGGGAATTTGAAAAGATTTTACTTTTAAAGGAAAAGTAAATGAATAGGCTTTGATTTAAGTCTTTGAAAAATGTATTGAATACAAAGGTTGAGAATGGTATGGTGATGAAACTGAACAATCTGACAGAAAAGGAAAGAGTAGGGAGCCACAGGCAGATTAGAGGAGTCTTAAGAACAGTTAACTGAAAAGAAGGCTTTAGGTGCTAGTTCTAGATTTATTGAATGAATGCTACAGTTCTACCTTTTACTTCACCACCTAGAATTTATGAGATGAAGTGATAGGGAATAGGAAAATAATGAGTTTTATGTTGAATACGATGTTTACAGAACATATAGTTCAAAATGTTCAATTGTCAGTAATATAGAACTGGAGTTTAGGTGATAGACTAGAGTTCAATAACTAACTTAATAACTAGAATCATCTACATAGAGACGTTAATTGAATCCATGGGTTTTGATGAGATGATTAAAGTAATATATAGAGGAAAAAAAGGCCTTGAACAGATCCTTAGCAGAATCTGCTAAGTTATGACACACTTAATGAATGACATAGTTATTGAATAACATACATGAAGATGCAACAAAGAAGGCAGAAGACTGGTCAGATAGAGGAAAATCAAGAGAGTAGAGTTAAAAAAGCAACAATATCCAGGAAGAAGTGGTCAACAGTATCAAAGGCTATAAAGAGATCAAGGAGAGGAGGATGAGAATTGAGAAAATGTCATTAAATCAGATTGTTAGGTATTCGTCGGTAACTTTGGAGATGAACAATTTCAGTTAGATGATGAAATTAGAACTCAGGTTATAGAATTCAGAAGAGAATAAGGGGAAAGATAGAAGATTATAGCTGACAGGGATGGCAATGTGGGTGAGGGAAGAACATTAACAACCGGGGTTATCTGAACTAAGGCTTGAAGGAGTTAGGGATTGTACTGCATGGTATTTTATCATGAGTGGTATATCAGGATAGATGAATAATTTCATTACTTATCTGTAATACTGAAGTGTCTTTCAATATTAAAAATGATTACAAAACTTTTCTCACAAAAACTTATCAATGAAAAAATTATTTGCTAAAAAATTGGAATGTAATATTAAACATCACAATTTATGTTCATTCCATAATACTAAAAAGATCTTTTTGTTTGATATATAATATTACCTTATTTTGCTATGTAGTTACTTATTTTAGCATTAATTTTAACTTCTAGCCACTTGTATGGGCCTTTATACCTACAAAGCATTATGTAATATTTTTTAATCATGGGTGACATTTTACCTACCATGCTGATTTATCACCCTTTATTAGTAACCTTGGCTATGTTGCTGCCTTGCATATTATTGACAAAATGATTCAGTGAGTGCAGCCTGAGGTTGGAAACACATTGTCATCTAGTGACTTGGAAAAAAAAGAGAGTTTTCTGAAAGTTACAGATAATTATTGCAAGGATTGAATATGATGGACATTTGTATTAACCTCAATCCTATCTTGGCTTCAAATTGGTAAGAGAAATTATAGTAATCACAGAAAGCAAGATATTTCTTCAAGGACTTGGCTAAGGTTGTATAGTATCAGCAATAGTCTTAACTGATCCAGAATTTGAGTTTGAATAAGATAGAAATCTCGGTATAGAAATTGTGAATGCTGGCAAGTAACATTTATATGTAAGCCACAATGTTTAGTTTTAGACATGAAGTTAAAGGAAAAGATGTTGAGGAAGTTATAGGGAAACAGATTTACACTCAATATCAGAAATAGCTCCCAAACAATTAGAGTTGTGCAAAAGTGGAATTGGCTGTCTTGGGAGTTGATTATTGCTTCATCACTGGGAGTAGTTAAAGAGAGTCTTATTGACTTTTTCTCAGGCATGTTGTAGTGGTGTTTCAGACAGATAGTGGAACTAGACAGTTTCTAAGGTCTTTCAGTATTTTATGATGTGACAATGGCATTTGGAGAAAAGAGAGTTGTACAGTGGATAGAGTTTTCCTAGGTCTCTTAGTCAGGTGGATGAGTTCAAGTCCAACTTCTGACCCATGCTGGCTATGTGATCACTAAACTATCTGATTATCCCAAACAACTCCTTAAGATTGATCTGTTTTGTTGGGCAAGTTCTTCATTAAGACATCTTACACCAATGAAATCCCAAGTCTGGTTAAAAAAATAAGACATATTTTGTTTCATGTGTATAGAAAACATTTTCAGCTCATTTGTTGTATATTAGCTATGGCTATGTTGAATACTTTTTAAATCCTGGAAGATTGATTGAAGAAGCAAAAAGTCAGAAGTTCTGCCAGAAATGGTCTACTGTGGAAGCCCTGAGTCTAAATACTGACTCAGGCAGATACTGGTTTTGGGTCTTCTGGCCTTTCAATTACTCAACTTAGATTAGGTTCAGTTCCTCAAATTCTAAATGAATATAACAGCAGCTACCTCTCTGAGTTGTTATAAAGCTCAAATAAGATAACATGGGAATCGCTTTTCAAATTTTAAAGTGGTATTTATATTTTAATGAAAATCATGATTATGAGGGTGATAAAGTGGAACAGAATTATCAGACAATGGCTTTTCAAATATCCAAAGATTATAGTCTTTAGATAAATACAAAACTTTTAGCATAAATTATAAAATTAATTAAGATGTAGACCAAGAAGTATGGGGCAGTAAAAAGAATATTAAATTGGAAGTCAGAAAAATCTAAGTTTCAGTTTTAGCTCTGCCATGAATTTAAGATCATAAATATGACCCTAAGTAATTGATTTAATTGATCTGAGTCTCAGTTTCTCTCTTAATAAAATGAAATGGTTGGTAAGATGACCTTTTGAGTCAGCTCCTCCCTCTTAAAAAAAAAAAAAAACAACTCAATTCTACAAAAGGGTACCAGCTACTGATCCAAATTTTTACAATTTTCAATCGCTTTATGACATTCTCTAATTTTGATTTCTCAGTATACACGATCATTCCTCTACATTCATAGAGGCTACAAATGCAGGGTCCTTATAAATGTGAAAAACTGAATAACTTTAGTCCCTACCCCAAATATTTATATTTTAACAATTCTGATCATATTAAGTAAAACAACATATTGCACTCATAAAACCATTGCAGTTTCTCCTGGAGATTAGTATCTCACATACTATACAAAGTCTTTGAAGCCATTACTACAGCAACAGCTTCATGAATTTCCTTCTACAAAAAAAAAATAAGATACAATGATCACTGAGAGAGAAAATCATGTAACCTTGTCTGGATAGTAGAGGGACAGAGGAGACATTCCCAGAGATAACGCATAGCCAAAATTCCTTAGCACAATGAATCTTTTAACAAAATGTAATAGTTTGTAATAAATTTATGTATGTAGACTTATGGTAGTAAATTTAAAATCAATCAGTATTATATAGTATATATGCATTTACTACTACTAAAAATTTTTAGTTTTCTTTATACATGTGATTTTCCACAGTAAGCCACGCATCTCTAAAAATTCCCATGTAATTATTGATGGTTAACAAAAGTGAATAACTAAACCTAGTGAATAACCAAACCCTTAAATGTGAAGCCCATGGATGTTGAAGGATAATTGTAATTTATATAGATTATCTTTTTCTTACAGTTTATATTGTGATAGCATGGTACAATAATATGAATGCTATTGTTGGATTTAGGAAAGAAGTGGGTTCAGATTCTACATCTAACATGTCCTAAAAGTTTGATCCCGTGGGACAGCTAGATGGTACAGTAGAAAGAGCACTTTTATAGGAGTTAGGAGAACTTGAGTCCAAATTTGGCCTCAGAGAATTAATATTTATTAATATGACCTTGGGCAAATGACTTACCCCATTTCTTAATGTGCACACAAAAAAATTTGACTCTGGGAAAGTCATTATACCTCCTAATGTCATTTTCCTCATCTGTAAAGTGGGGATAGTTATACTTGTAGGACTTAATTGAAAGTTATACAAAATAGGAAGGTATATTCTTTGTGGATGTTGTGAGGATCTAAGAGATAATCTTCAACATATATTTTATAAATTCCAGGTTCTGTTCTAGAAACTGGGGATGCTGGAACAAATATAAAATTATCCTTTCTAGCAAGAGGTTTATATTCTCTGAGAGAGAACAATGTGAATATATATTAATCAATCAACAAGTACCTACATTATGCTAGGCCCAATGGGGAAGATATTAAGCATATTATATATATTAAACATACGTGTTTGTATTGTGTATGCAGAATAAAGTGAATCAATACAAATACCAAGCAATTAAATGTGGAGTAATTTGGGAGGGAAAGCAGCAATGTTCGGAAGGATCAGGAAAGGCTTTTTATGCAGAAGAGAGGCATTTTAAAGAAAGAGTTGAACTTTTATGAACCTGAGAGAAGATCATTCCAGATTTGTGAGATGAATATTTCAAAGGTAAGAAGGGTAAGGAATTGAATATCTTACGTTCAGGACAGAGAGGCCTGTTCACACTACATGTATCTTTATTATCCCTTTTGTGATTCTCATTTTTAATTTTTTGGAGGATGTAATGTTCTGTGACTTAGTCATTCGACAACAAAAAGCTGGAATAAAAGATGACATCAGAAAATGTCTCAGCAAAAAAGATGGGTTGGTCTTGTGGTACTAGACTACAAGTAGCATATGGGATCCTCCTGATGTCAGGAGTAAGAAAGGAAGTCCCTCAAACATGTTGGGTTAATTCCTTGTGACAAATTTATGCAAAGAAATAGTTATATAGAATGGACAGGCATAAGTGGGTTGTGATCTCCATGATTTGAAAGAAATATCTAATTTTAAATTTTTGTTTTTAATTTCTTTTATTTTTAATTTATGGAATAAAATAAGTATTTCTATAACTAAGTACAATAAAAAGATGATTGCACATAAACTATAAATCTACTATGTACAACTTGTTATTCTTTTCAAATATACAACAAAATTATTATATAAATTTATTTTTTCCCCTTTCTTTTGCTTCCCTTCCCCCTACCCTAGAGATGATTTCCATCAGGCACAATTAATTAATTGAATTAATGAGACCAGAGATCCATTTGACCATTTAGACATTTAAGTATTTCTGTTAACCTATATTATCTTTAATTACATGTTTACAAAAAATGTGAAAGAAAATAAGACATGAAAATGGATTTAGGAATCAGTTCTAATAATAATAGCTTTGGTTTTTTTTAGCTTTGGGTTAACCACTAAATATTATGTGACCTTAGGCAAATGGCTTATCCTTACTGAGTCTCAGTATACTCTTTTATAAAAGCTGGATAAAAAAATCTTGAGTAAAAAAAGATTAGAGATCACCTAATTCATTTAATTTCATTTAACAGATTAAGAGATTGAGGCCCAGGAATAGTGTTATTTGTTGAAAGTTGCATAAGTAATAAACAGCAGACTCAAAATTAGAATCAATGGTTTGCTATGCAAAATCTGGAGTTATTTCTACCCTAACAACTAATTCATGCATGAACTTCCTCATAGCATGGTAAAAAAAAATCTGAGAATTGTAAAGTATTATAAGTATTATATTAATCTAAGCCTGTATCATAATGATCAACTTTCTCACCCCAAAGAAAACTTAATTATATTCCATTAAATTCAAGATTTAAGAATGAAAAAGTAATTTATATTTTGGGGTTAAATCATAGGAGAGAGTGTTTCAGAAAACTTCTCATAATTAGATGCCTAATATTTGAAGAGTGACAAGTTAGAAACAAAAATAAAGCTACATTAAAACCCCCAAACCCTAATGAAATAAGATGTCTTCTTCCCAAATAACAAATGAGTAAGGAGCTAATTAAAATTATAGACACTTCCTTCACACTCCAGGATAAGCACAAGCACACACACACACACACACAATATATATATATATATATATATCAAGTACATGATGAGGAAGAAGGCTATTCACAAAGTCTATTTATGAAATAGATCCTAGACGGTAAATTGTTTTGATAAAGAGATTGGAAATAAACATGTAGAGTCTTCAGCACTTCAGTTTGGTTAAATAAACACAAGGATAGATCCCAGTTGTGGTATTAAACATCCTTATATCCACATTGCTCAAAGATTGTGGTATGCTGTATTAGAAATGGTGTAAACAGTTCCTGCTGCACATTCTTTAGCAGGTAAGCCCACTCAGATGTCCATCTTTCTTAGCATGTGTAAACAGACTGACAACTCCATTAAAAATGGCATGCAACAGCATATATATATATATATGTATGTATATATATATATATATATATATATATATAAGCATTTTAAATGTTAATGTGTTTATATTTTCATTTGGGAAATCTTTTCTTTTTATTCTCAGAGCCAGATTAAAATTTTAACAACTTTTCTTGAGCTATAACAAAGATGTTTCTATAAATTTAGAGCACCTTTAGGGGGATATTTAGTTATAGTCAGTTCAAATTAAGCTGTAAATGATCTTATGCCCCTTCATTTTCATACTAGCTTGTGTCATGCTTGAAAACAAACCTAGAATGGAGGTTCCCAAATGGGAATAGCCTTTTGATTTCATAATGAAAGGTCATTAAAACAAACTGTAAAGATGACTGAGGAGAATGTACACCATGATTTAAAGAGTGACAGGAGATAGAAATCTGAACATTGTTTATAGTAATCAAATTGTCTTATAAAGAGCTAAAACTACAACTAAAATAAAGCCCATTAAAAAAAAAGCCATTTAAAGACATGCTCCCACTCAAACTAGAAGGTTTATAAAAGATCACCTAGTTCTAGTATTAGGAATGTTAGGCAGTTTGACAGGAAGAAACATAGTCTGGAGTGTTATCTTTCAACATAAAGAAAGATGAACTTTTATGCAGGTGGTAAGAGTTGTGTTGATAAATAGGGAAACATCAATGTGTATTCTCTAAAAAGAGGCAAGAAATAAGAGTTTATGCTAAGTGACCTATAGTTAGATTTGAGTATTCTCCCCATCCCCACTCTTATCTCACTTAAAAAAATATTTTAAAGAAGGGCATATGTTTCTTAAAAGCTTGGAAGAAAGTCTTATAACTTACATTGTATTTTTTAAATTGATTAGCAAAAAAAATCTATGCCTCTTAAAATTGTACTGAAATTCCAAGATTTGAGATATACCACACTATCAATATTAGAATAAAAACATATATGGCAACAGCTATTCAATAAAATTTTGGTTATCCCTAGGTTTTTGTGAGGATCAATTGAGATAATATATGTAAAATGCTTTGGGAAAATATTAAAATGTTACATTTAAACAAACAGCAATGCTAAACAAATAACTCATTTTATACAATAGATATTATCTTGACTAGTCACATATCAAATGCAATCCAGAATCTTAAGGTAAACACTTTCAAGGAGTTCTAAAATGAATGCTTAAATATGGTCTATTTCTTTAATGGAAATAATTACTGTAATTATCAGTTTTGCAATGTGGATTTTTTTTATATTAGGTTTTCTTAAAGCTAGGCATATAGCTATCCAATTTGTTTTGATACAGCATCTGGGGATTCCATAACTATTTACAGTTACTACATACTATTGTCCTGTGCTCTGTTATTATGCTATGGTAATTTCCTACATGAGAATTTTCATGTCAGCAAAACTTTGTTCTTACATTCTATTCAATTTTACAAACATGTGCTAAGCACATTGCTTTGACTCAATTAGGAGGTAACATATGGGGTGAGGGAGGAGAGAGGGTGAAGGAGGAGAGAGCGTGAATGACTATTTTAGTAGATTTACATTCACTGAATCATTGGAGAGAAGTGGAAAAAGCCCTAAATTTAAAGTCAAAAGACTTGAGTTTGGGGAAAATAAGATCTTTGGGCTTCAGTTTCCTCATTTCAAAAATGAGGGGGTTGGACAAGGTAGCTTCTATTTATTTCTCTTTTTAAATCTGTAATACATGATCTAGTCATTTCTTCTTGCCTTACATTGCATTAAATGCTCTTTTTTTGGTATTCTCTCTCATTTTTATACTGTGATAGATTAAAATCTTGGCTCTTACATTATTGCTTTCATGCTGATGTTCTTTTAACTATATTCCTTCAAGGTATATGGTCAGTATTGTAAAGTCCTAAATTCTCTACTGGAGGTGATTATTACTTAATTTGGGGTGGGAAATGAGGGAACGTTCTAATAACATTTAAATAGAATTGTGTTGCAGTTCTAAAAGATGGGATTTTCTGAGTGAAATCAAAATGTCTGTCCAGGAAAACATTGAATCTGACATCATGTTTATAGAAAAAAAATAAAGCTTTCCTTGGAATGATATTATTTAAAAGATAGAAATAAAGCAACAAATGCAGTTTTCTAAGACTTAGCATAATGTTAAGAAATTCCAAAAAAAATTTTTAAAGAAAAGAAATGATTTCCAGAATATTATACAGATCCATACAGGATTTGTGGGAAAATATGGATAAAAAGTATATGGGATAAGAGGGCATGGATAGGTTGTAATCCATACTATTGAAGTGAATACCTACATTGATTAAATCATAGACTCACTTAAGAATTCAATCATTTAGAGCTAGAGGGAACATTAAATATATTTTGACAAACTTCTCAGTTTACATGTGTGAACACTGAGATACAAATAGGGTAAATGATTTGTCTAAGTCATATAGTACTAGAACTGAGAATTTAAACCCAAGATCTATGAATACAAATCCAATGATTTATTTGCTATGCTATATTTGTCTATCTGAAAAAGTTCACAAACTGTCCTTTTAGAGCAAGGCCCAAGGTTGTCCTTCTCCTTCACCTTACCTTCATTCTTCCCCTTTTCCCCACACTGCTCAGTCTCCATTTGTATTTATCTATTGATAAAACCTAAACATCCTGGGTTTACATCAGCCCTGCCTTAGAGTTTCTCGACATTTCTACCTGCCCAGTGGCTGAAATTTCTATATGTTGCTATTCCCAAGAATATATATATATACACACATATATATGTATGTATATTCCCATTTGTATCTACTGTGTTTAGCACAGTGCATGACAAAAAAGTGCTTATTAAATGCCTTTTCATTCATTTGTTTGTTCATTCATTCATAGTTTAAAGACCATTATGTATCAGACCACTAGAAAAATGTTTTTCTTTTGTGCAGCTTTGCATTTAGCTAACTTACATAAAGCTCTCCAAAAATTATCTACATTTCTTTATAAATGCTTTAATTATTCAAGTCATAAAACAAGGGATTTAGGATTCTTTTTTTTTTTTTTTTTGGTAATATTCTTATGAGTATAGCCATGTTTCCTTTAGTGGTTTCACTATGAGCTCCTCTTCACAAGGAGAGGAAATGGAAAAAGGATTGGAATCACATGTGGGAATTGAGTAAATAATGGATTTTGGATGAGCAGTTGTGAAAAAGGAATTAGCACATCTTCATAGCAGAAATGATAGTCCTCCTTGAATACCCATATAGAGATTATAGTTTGGAAAACCTAAATATTTGTCTGTTCTTTTTAGTTATTTCTGGCTTTCAGTCTTGAAGAGGTTTCTATTGACCCAGTTATTTGAATTCTTATAGTAAAATAGTCATGTAACATTAAGTGGTACATTAATGAAACCTCAACCTAATTCTGGGTTCATATTTGGATTTGTCTCACCACTAGCAACATATTTAAGAAACAGCATTTGTAAACATTTTGTTATACAGATCTCTAGTGCCAAATTCAAAATAGCAGAGTGTATTGCAACCTTGTACACATCTTCTAATTCAAATGGAAAATAAGTACAAATTATAGTAACATTGAGTGCTAATGAACAAAGAGAGTTTTCAATCCCTGAGGTCCTTAATGAATCTTGGATTCTGTAAATTCATTCATGTGAAATGATCCTATTATTACAGATTATTCTAGGGTCTGAAGCTGAAAGGGACCTTTAAAATTATCTAGTTCAACTTTCTCAGTTTCTTTTTTTTTGATTAGGAAATGAAGGCCTCAAATGGTCTCAATCAAAAGTTCATTTACTTGCTCTTGATTTTAGGTTTTATTTTATAATCCTTTAAAAATTTTATATGTTACTTGTGATGGAGAGATCCATCTGCATCCAGAGAGAGGACTGTGGGGACTGAATGGGAATCAGAAAATAATACTTTGTTGTTGCTGTTGTTTGCTAGGTTGTTTTTTTTTCTTTCTTTCTCATTTTTCCCCCTTTTGATCTGATTTTTCTAGTGTGGTATAATAAATGCATAAATATACTTAGAAGAATTGCATATATTTAACCTATATTTGATTACTTGCTGCCTGGGAAGGAGGGAAAAAGGGAGAAAAATTGGAACCACAAGGTTTTGCAAGGCAAGGATGAAGGTTGAAAACTATCTTTGCACGTATTTTGAAAAATAAAAAGGAAAAAGATGAATTTTAAAATGCTATATGAATTTGAGGAAACAATTTCAATTTCCATAAAAGTTTGCTTCAAAGTAGAATAAAAAAATCACAAAGTGCTCTTTTAGAATAGATATAGACATCTACAGAACATATAGCCTAGAAGAGATATTAAAACTACCTGCCATCTTCATACCTCCTGTTTTTGAGTCTCAGGTGAAGTTACATATGGCTCTCCAATAAAATGCAAATTTCTTGAGAGCAGATACTGTCATTTTCACTTCTACATTCCCAGATCCATAGTTAATACACAATAAATGTTCAGTGAATTAAATTCAATTGAAGGGCAAGCCTAAGAATTAAAACAAATCTTTGGTTTCCAAAACATGTTCTCTATTACATGTTACATTCTTCCTCACAAAGCATATTTATATTGAAAATCATTGATTCCTCCCAGAGAATGGAGTAAAGGGGAAAAAAATTCCCTCTAATGTTGTGGTTATCCAAAGAGGGGAAAATCAACTTTTGTATTTTTTTTCTTGACTCTGGAGGGGAGAGGGAAAGGTGAGAATTATTAACATAGAGAAAAAAATTGTATTAACTAAGTTACTCCCTGCTGCACTCTACAATCAAAAAGGAAAATAAAATAAGTAGTAATATCAGATGATGATAGAGATAAAAACCTGGAAAAATTCATGAGGCCATGTAAGTGAACAGTAAAACCAGAGAAGCTTCACTATGAATAAGAAGATGGGTTCTGAGATTTTAGTGACAACTCAGAAAGAAGATCTTGGAGTAAAACTATCTCCTGGAGACAACAATCAGCAATGTGGTTGGTCATCTTAGACAAACAAAATAGAAAACATCAATTAACCACCGAACAAAATCTTAGTGTATTTACTTCTGGAATACAGGTCATGATTATTGCTATCTTACCTCAGTTAAATTATAATAGAACTAGAAATATGTCTTGAGAATATTGAAAGGATGAAGGGATTGCCACATGAGGATAACTTAAAGTCAGTAGTTAAGTTTCTAAGAAAAAAATTGAGGGAGGAGATTAATGAATTTTTTGAAATAAAAAGCAGATAGCCATGTTAACATTTAACTTTTTTTGGGGGGGGGGAGCTTTCTCAAATCCTCAATACTAGCAGTTTAAAAACAATAAATCTAGTACAAAACAAAAGCAAATTCTATTCTATACAATGGGTAGTATTCAAAGGTACAGGTTACAAAGGGAGACAGGGAAAGAAGAGAACAAAAGCAAAGGGGAAAGGGAGTAAAATGAGAGAGAGAGAGAGAGAGAGAGAGAGAGAGAGAGAGAGAGAGAGAGAGAGAACAGAGGAGAAGAGAGGAAAAAGAGAAGGGAGGGAAGGAGGGGGAGAGAGAGACAGAGGTAGAAACAGAAAGACGAGAGACAGAGACAGAAACAGAGAAAAAGAAGAAAAAGCAATAGGACATAGGAGAGAAGGGAGAGAGAGATAAATAAGAGAGAGAAATGGCTAATTATTCTTTCTCTCCCCTATAGCTATTTAGGCTTTTCAGATGCATGGGTGCAGAGTTTTCATATTTCAGTGAGGATGACTTTTTCCAATAGAAATCTGACATATATCTAAAATTGCCTGGTAAACCTGTTATAGCTAATAATACACAATTGTGACCCTCAAACTTTTGTTAAATGAGGTTGACTCACAAAGCAATTTCAAGTATTCCATTGAAGAATTTTCATTACCACGAATGTTTCATGCTAGCAAGAATATATAATTCCCTTGGTTAGAATAATACTCCAAACCCTTCCATTTTCCATATAGGTATGTAATTGCCATAAATATCAGTAGGAATTGAAGTCAGTGTCATTCATTTTTAGGAAAACTGTTGGAATTCAAGGAAAGACTTTTAAGTCGCATTTCTGAAAGTGACAATGAGCTTTTTATTTAAATATGTAATTGTGAGCAATGGAATAAAATAGAAAACAATAGGATAAGGTTTTCTTTTTTCAATGAATAGTTTCTTTTTTCTTTAGAATATAATTTTTTTTGAGCAAACCATATTGGCAAGGTTTTCCTTGAACTTTTAGAAGAAAAGAAAGTAGACCACAAAGATGAGAGGAATTCCCCAAATGGAAGCTTAGAAATTACTTTTTGCAACACGAATTCTTGAATAAAAATGTTCCCTATGTTACAGTTCATATGAAGAGGAGAAGGCAGCAGTTATTGCTTTGCTAAAATGATAAATACATGTTTTTCTCTAAAGCTTATTTAACTCTTTCCATAATTTTATTATAAATGGCTCAATAAAAAGCACCAATAAGTTACCAGCTATATTAAGAGGACATCTCATTTATGAATAATGTAGTACATTTGTAAAACTAATGGGCATGTTTATGAGTGTATGGAATTATTTGGGATAAATGAGACATATTAACTTGCAAAACTGAGGCACTCAGTACCAAGGGACCAGATGCTACTGGAACAACTAAATTCTAGGGCAATTATGAAAACTACAGAGATATAGGGAAAATGTTTAGGACTCACTAAGGAAGAACTATAGGTAGAAAAGTGTCATAAAGCCTAGGTGCTGACATAAAAGGGAGCATAACAGAAGTTCTGAGACAGGAAAGAACTGAATAGAATTTAGTCACCCAGACCCAGCTAAAAGAATAGAGGCCCAGTAGCAGGTTTAGGCAAATTGGTAAAGGTGAATTTGTATGTAAAACTAGAAAACCTTAAGGCAGTGGAGTGATGTACAACAAAAGGGAAAGAGAAATTAGTATATCAGGGAAGGTCAAAAAGAAAATCAGCTACCAAAGAGGTATAAGAGCCCAGAATTTCAATGAATGAGGAGGAACAAATTTGACTCTGGTCCTTCAAGGATACTATGAGAAGTGTGGGTTCTAGAAAGGTAGGTGCCAGGGTGATTTGGCAGTATCATGTTTCTGTATGATTTCTTAGCGACTCTGAGTCATTTCCCATCTTGGTAAGGGCTCAACTCAAGGGTATTACTACATATTTGAAGAGATCACTATGAAGAAGTTAGGATCACACAATGGAAAAAAAATTCCTAGTTGCCTATGGATTCAAGTGTGATCCCTTTCTAGGGTCTTTTTATTGAGTCTATATATGGTGTTTTTATTGAGTCTATATATATTTCTTGTCTGTTTCATGTCTTGTTACCTTGACTTTTGCAAGTGTATTGAGACCTAGAGATTAGTCAAATTCTGATGTTCCTGGAGGAAATCCTGGTCAAAAGCATATTAAGTATTTATTAATTATTATTTCAAATTAATTATTGCAAAGCCTCTAAGATCAAACTTGGGTTATTGCTGGGTCTAGAATTAATTTTTTTATAATGATGTTGACCACTGTATATGAATATTATGGAATATTACTGTTCTGTAAGAAATGACCAACAGGATGATTTCAGAGAGGCCTGGAGAGACTTACATGAACTGATGCTGAGTGAAATGAGCAGGACCAGGAGATCATTGTATACTTCAACAACAATACTAGATGATGACCAGTTCTGATGGACCTGGCCATCCTCAGCAACGAGATCAACCAAATCATTTCTAATGGAGCAGTAATGAACTGAACCAGCTACGCCCAGAGAAAGAACTCTGGGAGATGACTAAAAACCATTACATTGAATTCCCAATCCCTATATTTATGCACACCTGCATTTTTGATTTCCTTCACAAGCTAATTGTACAATATTTCAGAGTCTGATTCTTTTTGTACAGCAAAATCACAGTTTGGTCATGTATACTTATTGTGTATCTAATTTATATTTTAATGTATTTAACATCTACTGGTCATCCTGCCATCTGGGGGGAGGAGGTGGGGGGTAAGAGGTGAAAAATTGGAACAAGAGGTTTGGCAATTGTTAATGCTGTAAAGTTACCCATGCATATAACCTGTAAATAAAAGGCTATTAAAAAAAATGATGTTGACCACTGGTAAAAGTTAGATGATCTTTGAGGTTCTTTTCTATTCTAAGTCTACAGATTTTTCAACAATTATTTCTAATTTCCCATTGTGTTAAAAAACAAACCCAACAATCCTAAATTGTTTTCATATATATTCGAAACTGGATGATTTTTACAGCTGCTTGTGTGTGTGTATAGCTTTGCCAGGTACTTCACTGTTACTAATTGTGGAGTATATATTTTGGCATTTTTTACAGGAATGTGGTTTTTAGCTGATGATGAATGGCCTAATAACTGGTTTCTTACTGTGGCTCTCTGAAAAAAAAAGATTGCTTTTGTTTCTTAATTATGCATACCTGGCTTTGCTAGTTGGTCTAGGACCTAGCATGGAGAACATTATTTTAAATCTGGTGGTGTCTCTAATGTCTCTGTTTCCTCTTGAAGTCTGGCTTTTAGGTTGGAAAAAAAGGTTTTGCATTTCCTTTCCAGGAAAATCAAATGCTTTTAGTCTCATGGTTAGTAATTCGCATTTATGTAAAACTTTAAGATTTATAACTGTGAGATGGACAGTTATTAATTACTTATTATTATTATTTTGTTTTATATATAAGAAAACAGATTCAGAGAAATGGACATTCTCATAGTTTTATAGATAGTAGAGATTCCTTTTATATCCTTTAGAGATGCAAAATATTATGTGTATAATTTTAGATAATCTGTATACATATTTCCCCCTTTCCCAAAGAAGCAGTAGAGTGTATAGTGAATAGAGCACTGGATGTGGAGTTAGAATAATTTGAGTTCCTAGTTGTATGATGCTAGACAAGACACTATCTACTTTTAGTTTCCTCAGTTATAAAATGGAGATAATAACAGCACCCTACTTCACAGGCTGGTGTAAGGATTAGATGAGATAACATTTATCATTATAAAAAATGCATTTTTAAGTCTCAATAAAGGCCCAAAATATTTGGAAGTTTTTAACTTTATTTATGATTCTTTCTTGTCTTAGCTGATGTTCTGTAGGAGGGTGAGAGAAGAGACTAATATTATTATCTGCCTAACATTATGAAGAACTCTGTAATTCTTAAGGATGAATGGCAATGATATTCAAATTAAAACAGAATAAGATATGTAAGTAGAATGTTCCTATCTTCCTGAAATTTTCTTATGACTTCGATTTCCTGAACTTGTTCTCAAATCACTTAGATTTCCATCTGGGTTACCATAGAATATTAGAACATAGTAGGTTTTCCTTTGCTTCTCTACATAAATGAAGATGGATATTTCATTGGATCCTTCCCTACATCTGCTTCACAAGTCATTGGAAGGGAAAGTGTTGCAATACATGAGGATGGACACCCTGATGAGAAACAAAATAAAACATGTTTTAGTTTGACACCATCTTCTAAAATGATCTTTAAAAGAATGCTAAAATAGAAAGACACTAAGAGAAAACAGAATAGAATAGGATAGAAATACCAGGAAATCATTAATGGTTGTGGGATGTGTGTGTGTGTGTGTGTGTGTGTGTGTGTGTGTATGTGTGTGTTTGGGGAGATTCCAGTGGGCACATCGGCACATCCCTAATTTTGGATCTGCTGCTTTCTATTCATAAAAGTCTGAAATTCCAAAAGCAGCTCCCAGGGTCAGCTTACCACTTCTGGAAATATATTCATGGGAAGGGCTGCAGAAGCTGAATACCATACTATAGGACATATAATGAAAACTTTGCCATTTTTCAACATCTGATAAAGTGATGACTAGCTAATGGGATAAACAAATTGAACTTGGAATCTCAGAGTTGAAAAGGCCCTGAGAGGACAGCTCATCCAACATATATTAAAAAGGAACTTCCTGCACAACATTCTTAAAAATGGTAATGGAAGCTTGCTCATAACAAGACATTTCATGATAGTTTGGCTTGATGGAAAGGACCAGGGATCTACATTTAAAAGGTCTTCATCCAAGTCTTCTCCTTATTACTTCTGTGGTTTGGGGCAAGTCAAACCTCCACGAGTCTAACATTTTTTAATCTATAATCTCTAAGGGATAATCAAAATATACCTAATCTTTCTCCCAAAAGAAGGTTCTCTGATACTTGAAGAAAGCTCTTATATGCCTTCTGATTCCAATTGTCAATGGGAGAGGTTTAATAGTCTTTCTTCCTTAGATAATCATGTGGCACAATGCCAAAAGTGCTCCAATTGAAGTTTCAGCATCTGACTTTGAATCTTGATTTAGACATTTACTACCTGTGTCACTTTGGGAACTTCTTTCAGCTTCCTTATCTATGAAATGAGGAGCTTGGATTAGGTAGCCTTTTAAGATTCTTAACTCTAAATTTAGGATATTATGGTACTGTGACTAGAATCAAGGTTCCCTTTAACTCTAATGCTATAATAATAAACATAAATGTGCATACACACATATTTCACACTGGTTTTCCACAAATTAAGCTTTTGTTTTGGTTAACTACCAAAGTGGGGAAAGCAATTCTATGGACAGCTGGAGAAAGAGGGCATAGAATTAGGTATTTGTAGTGTTTTGGCAATATTCTTCAATTCATATCATTATCAGACTGTTAATATTTTCCATAGTTACTTTTTTTCTTGAAGGAAAAAGTAACTGATAATGTTGCTCAATGTTATATGGGAAGTCTGGCAGAGATGAAAGACCCAATAGATGTGAGAATAATGCACGCTAGAAATCTGAGTTGAGCAAACTCAGGAGAGCAAAAATAGGAACTGAAAGAAATGGTGATCAAGTAGTGAGTAATTAATGAGTATGCTTGTGTGAATGGAAGATAAGTAAAAGTTATATCATTAAGTCTAATTTGGAAAGTATGAGCTTCGTAAATTGATATATATTTATACACACATAAACAAATACATATATATGATATACATATATACACACATATACACACATATATATAGGCTCCAATATCATAAGTCAAATTAGAAACACAAAAAACTCTCTAAATATATAATTCCTTTCTTACAGTTATAGAATTGCCTAAAATCACAAAATTTTACAGTTTAAAAAGACTTCAGCAATCATATAATTAGGATTTTGAAATAGATTCTGAACTAATAGAGTGGGAAAGCATTTATTAAAAGCTTACTATTTGCTAAACATTGTACTTAGCAATGGAAATACAATGAGAAAAGCAATAAAGTCTCTGCTCTCAGAGCTTGCAATCTAATTTGGAAAGATCATCCATGTAGGAGAGAGCAGGATAGGTAGAATAGGAAAGCCAGAGGCAGAGCTGACGGCAAAGGGCAGAAATAGCTATAGGGGACAAAATATATATTTTACCATGGAGGATGAGGATAGTTTTTCTTCCTTTAATTACCACTGTCACTAATTGAGCTATCAATCAACATCAGGAGAGTCACAGAAGGATGGCTTATCTGATGTTGACTGATAGCTCTGCCATGCAGTTACAAGGAATCACAGAAAGCAAGCAGACCATTTTACTTCTGATGATAAAGCTTATGACCATGGTCTTGGCAATAGTATGAGTATATAAATAATTATTTGCTGCTTAAGAAATAATATAGAGCAGCAGTCAATTCAACCAAACCATCAAAGAGTTGCTTAGTGTTTGTACCCACCTACTCACAAAGGAAGGAAGAGGAAGGATTGTAGGAGAATGAGGTTATCAGGCTTATCAATTGGGCCCTAGCTATGTCCGCATGTGCACTGGTTCCAAATGCTCCATTGTGAATACAACCTTAGAAACATAGGCCCTAATACTGGAGAGGATCTCAGTATAACCCCTTTATTTTACAGATGAGAAAAGAGAGCCACCAGGGAAGATATCTTTGAGAGGCTCAATATCATAGAGGTAAATAGTAGAGCTGAAATTTGAACCTAAATTATCTAATTCCAAATTTTATATAATCCTCTCTAATTTCCTAATTTTAATGTTAAGAAATTCAAGGCCTGAAATATTATGTGCTTTTTCCAGCTGTACACTGTTAGCTAGTAAGTATGCTAGGGGAATTGAAGCTAGGCTAGTACCTTGATTTTTAGTTAGGTTAATTGGCATTTTAAGGGGCCCTCAAATTTTGGTCTTTTGGCTCCTAGTATAAATTTAAACTTATTTCAATATTTTAAGGAATCTTAAATTATAATCTAAATTTTTCAACACTGAGCCTTGCAAAACCTTGTGCTACAATTTTCCCCCCTTCCCTCCCACCCCTTCCTATAAATAGCAAGTAATCCAATATATTATGGTAAAAAAACATATATATATATATATATATATATATATATATATATATATATATATATATATATATATTACAATTTAGAACCACTATTAAGAATTTTGGAACTTGGGGAGAATGTAGTTTGGGGGAGATGATAACCATAAAAAGAGAAGGTGTAGTGTGAGGAGATACTTAAACTCCAGTGGGAAAGAGAGAGACCCATTCTTTGCCTCTTTTAAGTAGGAGAAATGTCATGGTTATACCAAGTGGAAAGTTTGGTGCAGTTTTCCAGTCAGAGGAATGCAATCTGGAATATAGAAGACAACATTACCTTAGGACATCTTAAATTTTTTCCACTCACGATCCCTTTTCTCCCAAGAAATTTTTGCACAATTCTATCTTGAATCTGAGTAGAGGTGTTTCTGGCAGTGTTTGTGCATGTACAGTGCAAAGTATGCATGTTGTATGTTCAGAATCAAGGCTGCAATGAAGTTGTGTGATGAAACATGGGCAAGTACTGCCAAAATACATTGGATTCATTATATATTTGATTCTGCATTAATTTTTGGTTATTGAATGTTCAGAAACCTTCATAGTTGAAAAATTTTGCAACCCCCACATTGAATTACACAACCCTATGTGGAGTTGTGACCCACAGTTTAAGAAGCAATGCCCTAGATAACAATGTAGTGTAGTAGACAGGATTTGAAGAAATACTTAAATTTACAATATATCTCAGACACTCACTGCTATGGGACTAAGGCAAATAACATTTCAGGGCTTCAATTCTATATCTGTGGAATGAGTGGAATGTTATTCATTTTTACAGATGAAGAGACTGAGGTAAAGGGAGTAAAGGTTAAAATTAATTTGCTCAGCATCACACTGCTAGTATGTTTGATGCTAGATCTGAATTCAGGAAGATGAGACTTCCTGACATCAGGCCCCGCATTCTGTGTACTGCACCACCTAACTGTGCTTCTATATATTCTAACATTACACATATATTTGGGAAAGAGCCAATATAACTGCTTTCCCGTATATACTGTGAACCTGAGCCCACATTTTACATATTACTATTGATATTAGGACAACTCTTGAGCTGAGATTCTATAATGCTACATCTTCTTTCAACTTCTTTTCTAATCATATACCTCCTGGATAATAAGTTTTAGGGAACTCTTGAATTGGAGCTTAAAACATAGAATGTTATAGCTATAAATGACCTTGGGAGTACTCTAGTCCATCTTATTCATTTTATAGATGAGAAAATTAATGTTCAGAAAGGATTAATAACATGCCTAAAGTCACATAGTTAATAGAGATCTGAGTCTAGAATTTGTCACTTGTCTTTGATGAATGTTCTTTCTATGATTCTTCAGTCAGTTTATAATATTTAAGAGTTTTCAGTGCCTGAGTGAGAATGATTTTATCAACGGAAAATTAAAGAAGATGTATTACCATCTGTTCTGCTTTGCTGCATGCTAGAAACCATGGGACTTTTCCATTTGACTTGCAGCTGAAATCTTCCATATGTGTAGCTTCCCTTATTAGAATATGAGATCCTTGAGAAGAAAGACTATCTTACTTTTCTATTCATATCTACTGCAGTTATCATAGTATTTTACACATAGTAAGCACTTAATAAATGTTTTGCTCATTCAATAATTCATTCAAGCCTGAACATGGTAGACACTAATTCAAAGGTAGAGTCATTTTTAGAATAGTCTCTATATTGAAGTTATATTTTGGATTTAATTATGCAGAAGTATTATATGTTTTCTATTTAAGTCAGAAAGTTCTCAGTTAGACTAAATTGATTGTAACTCTGCCCCTATCCTCTCCATGGAGTAGTAAGCTAGGCTTCTTCCTATCCTATTCTATTTTGAAATATCACTGAAATGGATTTTATCATCAATCACTTTCATTACTTTCTTTTCTGTTTCTCTTAGGGTTGCTTTACAACACTAATGACATAAAATGGCTATGGGGTTTCTAGTCAGCCTTTCTCCCAAATCCTCTTGGCTTTCACTCACTACTTCTGATAGAGGATTCTTGTCCTTCTCCCCAAAATACTAGTTACTTTCCATCTAAAATTACTTTCTATCTACTCTGAATATATCTTTTATGTAAACTGCTTCTATACATGTTTTTTACCCATTAAAATGTAAGTATCCTTCTATATGTATAAAAATATTGATGTTAACACTTTTTTTAATAGAAAATTAAGAAGGCACCTAGAAATTAGAGAATGACCAAAATGTTATAATAAATGAATGGGATAGAATGAAGGGGATGATTTCAGATAACAACCATATTGTAAAGACAAGCAATATTTAAGACTCATGAACACTGATTAACATATTAACTAATTAGAATTTCCAAAACTTCATGATGAAACATGCCACCAATTCTAACCTAGAGAGGTGATGGGACTCAGACTACAGACTGAGTTATAGGTTTCGTTTTGTTCTTTTGTTTTGTTTTGTTTTGTTTTTTGGACATGATCAGTGTGAAAAGTTGTTTTGTTTCACTATACATGTTTGTAAAAGATTTTACTTTTCTTGCTTTATCAACTGGTGAAAGAGGGAGGAATTCATAAGGAGAAAATAAAAAAAAATAAAAGGAATGAAGAATAAAAGACAAAAAGGAAAAAAAAAAAGTAAGCTCTTTGAGGGCAGGGACTCTTTTTACCTTTACCATTCCCAGTGGAGAATTACTAGCACAAAATAAATACTTAATAACCATTTGTTGATTGACTACTATCACTTCTTATATCATGATTCAATGATAATAAGACTGTATATTTATGTAATACTAAAAGATTTACAAAGTATTTTATTTATGCCAAGAAAAGTAACATAAGCATTAATGTCCCCATTTCCCAAATGAGACTGAAAAGACAAGAGTCTTGTTCAGACATACACCTAGTAGGTAGTGGAGTTAGGTCTCAAAACTCAGGTCTTCTGACATATATTTGTGATTGTAGTTATTTGAGCTTGGGATACTTAAAAATGACCTTGAGAAATTAAAGAAATTTTCTTATAATTTTAGTCAGAGAGCTCAAAATCTTTCACTAGAAGCCAGTATGTTACCATAAGTCCCACACTGATTATGTAAATCAACATTAAAACTAGAATAAGAATTTGCACTGGGCGTTACAGACCTGCATTCATAAAAGTTTCCCAGAATATGGTTTATTAAATCTGTCATTTAAAATTATTTGTATTTTCACCAGAATGAGTTAGCATTTTATGAAAAGTGAAATTACTACTCACAGTCACAGAATAAAAGTCTTTATTTTATTTTTTGAATTTTTAAAGCTCCATTATAAATTGCTAGAGGTGAACCGCACAACAATGCCATAAAAATAAAACAGAAAACCTTTAAAGTTGCATTCCAGAAAATATGTACTTATCACAGATCATAAATGCAGTCACAGATAATTTTAAACATATGGTTAGTTTCTTCTTAAGTACTTATATTTTAGGGACTATAATTGTGCTCTAAATCTTTTTCTAGTCACAGAATAATTTTGCTTTGAAAATTTGTGTAGGTAGGACTGCTACTTCTTTCTCTACAATATTTATGGGAATTGGATTGTCTTACAATTTGAAATTCATTAATTCTGGATATAATTTTCTATAACTAAAGAGTTTCATGTCTACTTATTCAAAACAGTGGTGACAATAAACAGATTATTTTGGGATCACTTCTCAGTTTCTATGTTATAGAAACAACATGTGAAAATATTGTGTATAATCACTCATATGAAATACTTCTTAGGGTTCACAACTCAAGTGGTGATTTGACTAGAACTGTACTAAATACTTCTGTAATCCCAGTAGGGTTCTTTGGTAAAGCCGTGATAGATTTTTAAGTTAGGAGGAACTGGATTCAAATCTTATTTCTGATCTCTTGAGACACATTATTTTATAAAAATCTTATTGGAAGTCACTGAACATATTTTTTAATTTGTTACTCGGGGATAAAAAAAATTGCACTGCTATTTTTACAGAACTGTTTTGAGATACCAATGATCAAATGTGAGGTATTACAATTAGTGTAATGGTTAGCATACTGTAGGCTCTTCATCAACGTGTGTTGAATGAAATTAAATCAAATTGAAAATAGACATATTTTATCTTAAAAGGCAAAAAATCAGAATATCACTGTACTGTTGAGCTATATCAGGATGTGCTACTACTAATAATTTTATATTGATATGTTGCCTTAAGATATACTAAACAGAAATTTTGCAGCAGGACTAAAGTACTCATATAAGTTAAGATCTGGACCTAGAGGTGGGAAGACCTGAATTTAATTTCAGCTTTAGACACTTTTGTGTCCATAGGCAAATTACTTAATAATTGCTTGCCTCAGTTTTCTCATCTGTAAAATGGTGATAATAAAGCTTTTGCCTCCCAGAGTTGTTGAGAAAATGAAATAATCTATGTAAAGCATTTTGCAAAAACGAAAGCTCTATCTAAATGCGAGCTACTAGTGTTGTTTTACCATCACAAAAATTTTTACTTTTATAAGTTAATATGATTTTAATAGCAATTTTTGGGTAACAAGTAATTTTGAATTTTACGCTTGACTTTGTTACCATCTGATTATTACATGAATATGTCATTCTTACCTTATTTTTCCTATTTGAAAATGAGAATGAATAGATAGATGCCTCTCTATTTCATTTTTAGCAATGTGACAGATCAAAAAGTGCTGCAAAGCACTTAGAAAACATAAAGTACTGTGTAAATCCCAAATATGTTATTTAACATCATGAATGTCACAGAAGTAAGAGGATTTTTGTATTGGTGAGAACTTTATACAGAGTATCTCAAAAGTCTCGGTGCCAGTTTAATTCTTATAGTTTAAAACTGCACAAAGATTTTTGGGACACAGTGTATCATATGGCAAAAATCGGGATGCACAGTCTGACAATGGACAGTCCTTTTTTGGCCAAATGTCAGTAAAATTACATTTTCTTAATTGATAGGGATGATAGAGGGTGCCCAGAGAAAAGATCTTAGAGTCAGTAAGAACTAGATTCAACTCCTGTCTCTGACACATCCTGGCTGTGTTACCCTGGATAAAGTCACTTAACCTGTCCATGCCATGCTAACTCTCAAGACTAGATATCTATTCATTGAGTTGCCTGATCTGAAGGCTTTCTATACCAATGAAACCAGAAGTCTGTACCAATAAGAAAAAAAAGATTATTTTGTTTTCTAAAAATTAAGACTGTTCCACAAAATCTAAGGTATATGGATGTGCACTTAAGAGAAATATACTCTAATTGTCTGATTTTGGAGATAAGGAAATTGAGAAAAGTAAAAGGATATTTTCAAGAAATGTTTTTGAGGCTAATACAGAACAGATAAGGGTTATGATTTTTTTGATAGATACAACTTTACGGGGAAAAATAATAACAGAAAATTGGAACCCAATAAAAATGATTTTTTCTTTCCCTCAAAAAAAGCATATAACTATAAGCACACTTAGTCTGCCAAACACAAATTATAAGCTATAATATCAGTATTTATTCTGCCTTCTATGTAATCACTATTGTCAGTATCTTTGACACTTAAATTTCCTGAATTTATATCCAGCTTTAACCCCTAATTTATACGCTTTCCCACACATACCCTAGTTCTACTGGGGGAACTTAATTATAGGCTGTACAACTAATATGGGCCAAAGAATGTTTTACAAAAACAATGCTATGAAATTGCTATGGAAATGAATCACCAAAATAATGTTTGGCCTCTGGGACATACCAAACCTAGTAGGCATTTTATGAAATGCTAAGGAAATTGAATGGGAAAGTAATATTCAGATGACTGAATTCAGATGAACTCACTCAGAGGGCTGGTACTTAGAGCATAAGTAAATGTAACATGTTATAGTTGTATAAAATAAATATATAATAACAAATATACAACAAATATTTTTATATATATAAGAAATGTTATATTTATACAAATATATATACAAATTAATAAATAAAACAAATGTAACAAAGACTGAACAGTTTAAGCTGTGATGAAAATGATCTCCAGAAAGCAGTTTTGCCTTACCATCTACATTGTATCTAATTTTATGTGCTATTTACTTTGAATATATTTTGCATTTTCATATGAGTATACATTGTTTCCCTAGCTAGAATTTGAGTTCCTTGAGTGCAGGGACTTTCATTTTTGACTTTAACTAGAGCCAAGTACAATGCTTCTCTTGATAAATGCTTTTTTACTGATTGGCTAAAACTGAAGCTCCCATAAATTAAGTGATTTTTCCAAGGTCAAAGAGTTAAATTATCCTGGAAGAATTATGATTCTAAACCAGGTCTTCTAACTCCATGTCAGCTCTCTTCACTATCTTTCTTCAGTTTCAAACCACTTTCATGATGTGGAATTGAGACATAAAAGCTAATGGGGCTACTTTGATACTGCAGATAAATTTTTTGTATATTTGCTATAAAGATTAATTAATTTTAGGATTTTTGAAGAAAAAAATTAATGAAATTTCATGGATTTCAAACTTTATATTGTCCTTGATCACAAGTGATTTATGTCTTAAAGAGTAAGTAGTGATTTACATTATTTCCCTTGCATAAGCATTTTATGATAGTTAATATCCCAACAAATAATCTGAATCACACACATACACACACACACACACACACACACACACACACACACATACACACATGGTTCAAAGTACCAGGTCCACTTGGAACAACAGGCAATGGAATGAAAATTTCCATTACTGAATGTCAGAACTAACAAACCTGGTGATCATCTAGTACAATCATCTTTCTTTGATCAGGAAGTAAGATGCTAAGAAGTTAAATGATTTCCCTAAAATTAAAGCAGTTCTTAGGTATTGCTCCACATCCATCAGATTGACAAAAATAGCAAAAAAAAAAAAAAAAAAGTTGTTGAAAGGGAAATTAGTACATTGTTAGTGAACCTCTGAGTTGTTCCTGACATTTAGCCAGAAATTTGGAAATATACCCTCGAAGTCACTAAACTGTATGCAAATTGACACAATGACAAAGTTTACTAATCCTCCACCCCAAAGATTTCAAAGAAAGAAAAAGACCAATATTTATGGAAATGTGTCTAATAGCTCCTTTTTGTAGTAGTAAAGAACTGGAAACAAAAGGGGTTGAGAAGTCTATTAAGGAATGATTAAACAAATGATGATATAACAATATAATAGAATCATATTGAGCCCTAAGAAAGAATGAAATGGACAGTCTTAGAGAAACTTGGGAAAGCCTGAATGAAGTGTTATAGAATGAAGTGAGGTGAACCAGGAGAACAATCTATATTATAAAAATACTGAAAAGAAAATAATTTTAAAAACCTAAAGAATTCTGAAGAATTGAATTATCATTTTTTAATTTTAAAGGACTTATGGATGATAAAACATGCTACTCATCCCTTGACAGAGAGATGATAGGCTCAAAATGTAGAATAGTTTTCATTCATGGCTATTGCAGAAATTAATTTTATTTTACTATAAATATTTGTTAGGGCTTTTTTTTGCCTTTCCTACAGGTAAGAGGTAAGAGAGAGAGGGAGAATAGAGATATAGGAACAAAAATAAAAAGAAAGAGGTACCTTTTTTAAAAATGCAAAGAGGAGAACGGAAAGAAACACAGATGTCAGATAACTTTAAAAGTGAAAAAGTGAACTTATTTCAGTCTTACAAGACTAAGCTATAGATGTACAAGCCATTTCTCCTCATCTTCCTCCCATTCACTGTGGATACAGAAATACTAATTTTATTTGATGTTTTTAAAGTTCAGAATAAAGGTGAATTTTTAAAAATTTAAAGTAATTTGAATAAGGTCATATGGCTTAGTAAAAACATTTAAACCTGAATCTTCTGAATCTAAGTCCAATGTTTTTCCTGCTCTGCAATCTCTTTTGAGCAACTGATGGGAATTCATCCTTCAGAGCTTTAAGTATTCTTTAAATTGCTTATGTGATTTCCGATCTATTAATTCCTTATGTGCCTAGTCCCTGAGATAGATAGGTGTTGCAGTGGATAGAGAAAGGGACTAAATTCAAATTCGGCCTCTGGTACATACTAGCTGTGTAACCCTGGGCAAGTCACTTAACCCTGCTTGGCTGAGTCTCTGCAAATAAGCTGGAGAAGAAAATGGCAAACCCATTCTAGTATTTTTTGCCAAGAATACCCCAAATTGGGTCACAAAGAGTTGGACGTGACTAAAATGACAAAACAACAAATATAATAACATAAAATTTTATCACAATAAGAACTTTTTGATTCTTTTTATTTGGTTGTAATAATTAAATCTTTTTTCCTTTGTTCTTTTGGAACATAGAAAAACCAGGAAGAAAATATGACTTAAATAAATATTTCTGAATATTAATAACATAATAAAGAAATTTGATTTTCAGGAGGCCTCAAGTATTTGACTCAAATCAGAAAGACTTGAGGTCATCTCCAGCCTCACTCACTTATTGACTATATGACTTTGGGCCACTCACTGAACCTCTGCCGGCATCAGTGTCCTCTTGTGTAAAATAAGTATAATAATAGCACCTCTCAGGATTATTGTAAAAGTGACATGAGATAATATTTGGAAAGCATTTTGCCAGCCTTAAAGTACTATATAAATGCTAGTTATTGTTATTAACTATTACTTAATGTTTTTTGTTGCCTTTGATTTTGTTCTTTTCCCCATGCCTCCTATGTTACCATTGAGATGTTAATATGATTATTTGTAAATCCATGGGATTTAGAGCTGGAATAGACCTTAAACATAATCTAATTAAAATGACTTACTTTACAGATGAGAAATCTAGCACCCAAATAAGCTAACCCAAAGTAATAAGTAGCAGGGCTGAAACTGAAACAAAAGTCATTTGACTCCAAATCTAGGGCTTTTTCTAATGCAACATTTTTCAACTGACATTTTTATAGCAGTCAGGAAATGCTGAGCAATCAGAATAATTGTAAAACATTCATTTTAACAACAGGTAAAAGTGAAACATAAAAAATACAACCATGAAAAATGGACTATCATCTTAAGGAAAACATAAAGCCATAGAGGGAAGGGGGGAGGCACCCAATGGAAACCTTAAACTGCACTTACAAGTAAGAAGAAAACAGATGATTTCAGCAAAAACCAGAAAATGACATCATTGAGCTTGGATAATGCAGTCACTTAACTGAGTGACTATCCTTAATTTATGATTATAGAAGTGATACTTGCAGAAAAGTATCTTTGACTATTTGAACTGCCTTTTGACTCAGAAAAGGAAGATTTTCACTTAATTTTTAAATGTGGCACAGGTAAAAACACATACCTTAAAGTAAAAAAAAATCTTCATTTGCTAAATTAAAGAGAGCTTCTGAATTCTTTGTCATTTGGTGATTTTTTTTTCAGTGTAAGACATTCAGAATATTGGTTGACATTATGCTTCTATATATCCTTTTAAAAAATGGAAAGGAAGGAAACAAGGATTTAGTAAGCACTTAGCATGTGCTAGAAACTGTGCTAATCATTTTATAAGTATTATTTTATTTGTATAATATGTAAATGTGTGTATGTGAGGATATGTACGTATATATCTCTTCACAACAACCTTAACAAGTAGGTACTGTTATTATCCCCATTTTACAGCTGAGAAAAATGAACAATAAAGAAATTAAGTAATATGCCCAGGATCACACAACTAGTAAGTGTCTTGATGCCAGATTTGACCCCAGGCTCAGTACTCCCAGAGCCAGGCCTACATCCACTCCATCACCTACCAGCCCTCTATAATATATGATACCTATACTGGTATTATAAACCATTCACCAGGAAAAAAAAGTTTCTTAGAAAGGAGAAAAAAAGAAAATTAATGTTTCTATTCCATTGAATGAACTGCAGGATGTATGAAATACTTCATTTTAATAGTTTTTTTCATGACTTATTTTAGAATTTTTTGAATTCTTCACTAAAGGTTGTCATTGAAGAAAAAAGAGGCAATTTTTACTATATTAAATTGGAAAGCTTTTGCATGAACAATCAATGTAGCTAGATTTTAAAAAATTACTCCAAACTACGATTTCATTAGTGACAGTTCCTTGTGTGTAAAGGCCCTCTGTCTGTATACACTTCAACTTATTTGTAATTTATATTCCTTTAGAAAGTTGCTTAAAAGATATTAAAAGGTAAAAGACTGGTTAGTTCTGGGGAATTTGAATGTAGCCTTAGAAACTTACTATTTATGTGACCTTGATCACGTAACCCCCTTTGCCTCAGTTCCCTCCTCTGTAAAATGAGATGGAGAAAGAAATGGCAAACCTAATACCTTTGCCAGGAAAACTTCAAAATGGGGACACAAATGAACTACAACAACTGAAAGATTAATTGATTTATTATAATTTGTATCAGAGCTACAAATTGCCAGCCTTCCTGACTAGCCACAGTAATATTCCGATTTTGAAAATGAAAATATAATTATATATACATGACTTATTATGCATTTGCAAGCAATAGCCAAAGCTGGTCACCCTGTTGCAATGGAAATGTTAAAAACTCATAAAGAAGAATGTGGATACTCTGAAAGTAGGGGTTGGGTGTAGAAGTAGTTGGAGAACTAGTAGGGAAGAAGAGAGCTGAGATGTCCATTACAAAAGGAGTTCTGTCATGCCCTATCTCGGGATCATTTTATCTTTAAGCATTTAGTTATTTATACTGGATTATAGTTTGCATGATTATAAAAGTGATATCTATAATATGGCATGATGCACAGAATAATGTAATCCTTACATGTACAATCAAAGGAAATGGATTTGAATACTGTCTCTCTTCCTTACTATCTGTGTGACTTGGATATTTATCTTTCCTATATATATCTTATTGTCCTCTTTTGTAAAACCAAGTGAATGTGTGACACAATTCATAATCTTTTTTCTAGCTCTAGATCTTTGGTTTTTTTTGTTAAATACTGTACTGTTCTGGCACAACAACAACAGCTACAACTGTGAAAGCTATAAATTATAAAACACTCACCCTTCCACTACTCAGATCTTTCTACATCACTCAAATCAAAAGTCCAGGCCCAAACAAAAACTTCTACTTGGTGGAAGCCTGTTGGGATCTCCAAATGCATAGCCGTGTTTCAGAAATGAGCCTTCAGTATACTTATTGTCACACCATTATATCAGAACTTTCATTTCAAACCCTATTGCTTTTGACTTCTCATCTTTGCTACCAATGGATCAAGTAGAATGATTTTGACCTTTGTACTTGGAAACATTATTTTGTTAGTATTTTTCTTCTAAATGAAATAGCAAGAATGAACATAAGAAATAAAATATATTGTCAAATTGGGTCACCTGTGTGTTTTGCCAGTCAATTTGTATATCAAATTGGAAAAACAAAACAACCTAGGAGGTTTGAGATAATTTCTTATAATAGTATTTCCTGCTTCTTTCCTGGATGCTGTCACATATATAGAAATGAAGGATAGATTATGGAGCAGTGAATTACTTTTGCCACTACAATCTTGGATTTAGTTTTGTTTATTCCTTTTGAAAGATATAATTATCTGTATAATCGGACAAATAAAAGAAACATACACACACACAAACAAACACATGAATGCAATGATTTTGTTCCATGGAGGTTACAGAAAGAAATCAACAAAATGTATTTTTAAAAACTTCTAGCACCCAATGTAAAAGGAAACATGGCCACTGGAATTGTTTGTCCAAAATTCAGATATTTTAAAAGTAGGCATGGCTTATTTTTTGATGGTATGAAAGACATTGATGCTATTTTTGTGGATTAAGGCTTCTATTTAGATCATGATATGTATAATTGACTAAAAAAAGCACCGTATCTATCACAAAAGAACTGTTGTTAAACCAAAAAGTTGCATTTAAAGAAAATTATTTGGACCAATTCCCTTCTTAAAAGCTCCTAGATCTTCAAATGATCCTCTCTTCAAGATAATCCTTAAACTCCATGAAATCTGAAAAAAATACAAATCCATGGAAAATGATGTATGAATTAGTGGAGATGAGACTGAGAATTGGTAGTTCTGACATTCATCAGCATCAACTGATGGATTCTAGCTGTTCAATGAGCAAATTGCCAGTGCTCAACTTCTGTTGGAAGGAAACACTTCTAGGCTGTTCTTTTCTCCTTCTTATTTATGAAACTGAAATAGGAGGTGAAGGAGGGATTGTATCTACACCAGTAATGTCCAGAACAGGAATGGGTTCCTTGGATAAGGATGTGACTTGATACCAAGTGTGGTCAATTAATCAGAGAGTGAGAAGGGTGGGGTTATCTACTATCTTCAATATGATAGCCAATAGCACAACTTGTCTTAAACACAACTTGACTTACCAAGGATGCCCCAGTACTCTTCCATTCCACATTTTATGCAAATTTTAAACCTTCCTCTGTCTTGATAGGCTGTTAGTACTTCAAGGCTATTACAACCTAAATTGATGCTTACCAACAGCTGCTAAGATGATACTATTGGGAAAATTCTGTCTCTCAAAGTCTGCTCTCCAGAACACTTCAGTAATTATGGTAAGCATCCTGGAAAGAGTGGTCAATATGCTTGAGCACAGAAACCAGTGAAAAAAAAGCCCACATTCTTCCTTCCTCCTTCCCTTTCACCCTATTTTTATTTTAGGTGTAATAGTGTCACAAAAGCTAATCAGATACAAATGGATTATGATTTGGTCACAAATATTATTACATTATTTTTCTCCCCAAAATCTCCCTATCTTCCTAACTTTTCTATTATTGTCTAGAGCACCACAACTTTTCCATTCACCCAAGGGCTCATAATCTTGGTGCCATCTTTGATTCTTTGCCTTCCCTTATTCCACATTGACATATTGACTCAAGTGCAAAATCTTACTGGTTCCAACTCCATATCTTATTTATATTTCCTTCTCTCTACTCTTTTGGCTCCCACTCTAGTTTAGGTCCTCATTACCTCTCCTTTAGGCTATTACAGAAAGTCTCCTTGACTTAAATCTCTTTCTACTCTGGCTTATCTTCTACATAACTGCTAAAGTCCAAGTCCTTCCAAGAAATATTGAGGAATTTCTTAATGTATTGGGTTGCCTCTATGAAGCAAAGGGGAAGACAAGGACAAGGACTGTATAGGAGAGGTAAGCATGGATAAGGTGAAATCTTTATAATTCAAGAGGAAATATGCAATAATTGATTAAAGTTTTTGTGTATCTCCAGCTACCACCTATAGCTACACAACTACCATGACTTAGATATAGGAGGTACTTAAAAAAATTTATTGAAATTGATTTTCCATAAATTAAGTACCCTTCCCCTGTTTCTTTTAATATTGTGGTTATTAATATAGGACTTGAGCTCTCCATTGGCTATTCTTCATTCTTAATACTAGTGGCCCAGATCCTTGTATCCATGTATAACATTGAAAGTGTGTGAAAGGATAGGGTGCTGGATTTAGAATGAAGAACTGAATTTGAATTTTCTTTCTTGCATTTATTAGCCATGTATCTCAGGGCAAATCATCTAAATTCCTGAATCTTTGTTTTCTCCTTGGTAAACATGGAGGACAATATTATTGTTTAAAAGATGGGATTTTGTGGGATCAAAAAGCTTAATATCATTAAAAATTATGTGCATTTCCCCAAACATGATTCGGCTAACTACTAAATGTAAGTATATCACAGGGATTTTCTCCTAGTTCTATTTTTTTTTCTCTTTTCAATGTCTCTATTGGTGATCTTATCAGCTTCCATATGTTCAATTATTACCTTCATCCAGATGAATCCAAGATCTATATGGCTAGTTATATTTGACTCCTAAGTTCTAGTCTCATATTACTAATTGCTATAGGGCATTTCCATGAGGATGTTCTGTAAAAATTCAAACCAAACATGTTCAAAATAGAACTCATTATTTCTTATCTCACACCCACCTATCTTCCTTTCTTACTTTTATCAAGAGTAGTAACATCCTTGTAATTGTCTACATTTAAAATCTTGTAGTAATCAACTTCTCACTTTCTTCTCATACCTCACCCTATGCAACCAATTGGCTTTGAGTTTTATTGATTTTTATCTCCACAGCATTTCTTGAATCTATTCCCTTATCTCTACTCATGTGTCCGCCACTCTAGTTCAGACCCTTCTCTCATCTGGATGATTGTATTAGTTTTTTAGCTTGTGTCTTTTCATACAGTCCCCATCTTCTTTAGTCTATTTTCCACAAATCAGCCAAAGAAATATCCCTAAACCAATCTGACTGCCATTCTCCTACTAAAATATTCTAACAACTTACTGTAGACTATAGGTTAAAATATAAACTTCATTTGTCCTTCAAAATTCTTTATAATTTATCTCTAGCCAACCTTTCAAGATTTATTATATATATATATATATATATATATATATATGTATATACATATATATACACACACACACACACACATATATATATATATGAATTTTTTACTCTATGCTCCACTTAAACTTGCTTTTTCTTATAAACCTTGGTACAACTAGTTCACTACATCTAGACTACATACTCTTATTTCTACCTGCTGGAATCCTTAGCTTCCCTCAAAGGTCACTTCAAGTGCCACTACTTATGTGTGACTTTTCCTGATCTCTACTCTTACTTTACCCTACCCCCCAAGCTGCTAGAGCTTTTTCCCAAGTCTAAAAATTACAATGCCTTGTATACTTTATATTTAATTATATGCATATGTGTACATATTGTTTCCTTGATGGTGGGGACTGTTTAGTTTGTCTTTGTATTTTTTAATACCTAGGACAATGACTATTCAATAAAGCAATGTGGAAAATTAGAAATTGGAGAAAGGGAAAAAAAGTAAGGATCAAGATCAATGGGGTGGAAATAAAAAGCAACATCCTCCAAAAACAAAAGTGTTTGAATTACATCTAAGCCATCAAAGTTACAAGTCCTAAGTCATTTAAATGAATTTTCAAAGAAATTATTTGTTAAGAAGTAGGATTATATTTTAAATTCTATCATATTGTCTCCAATGTTTATTCGCAATAAATTAAAATTTAATTTTACAACTAAGAAATAGATTGCCATTCATTATTAGCTAAAATTAAAAGTAATCAAAAGAACAAATGGAAAGGCATATGGTAGACATCATTATCATCAATCATCATCATCATCACAACAGTATGTTTACATATTTACATTATACACCCATGTATAGTACTATAAGGTTTAAAATTTTTTTACTCATAGCAATCATGGAAAGTGGGTAAACACTATTATTATTATTTCTATTTTGCATATTAAAAATTTTTGACAATTTTTAAATGAATTGCCTATAATCATACTTGAGTAGTTTGTAAATGACTGATGATGACTTGGCACTTTAAAGGAGAATGAAAGGTGTCATTAACTATATAAATAACTGGAAAAGGAGCAAGCTAGTTATGCATCAAAAATGAGACAAAGGCCAAATTTTATATAAATTTGTTGGATGGACTATAATATGACGGAGTAAAGACCTCAAGAAAGACATGGACAAGAAATGGGCAGAAGACAAAGGTCATGAGGAATTGAAATGTATGACTGCGGAGGGTGTACCCATACTGATGAAACTGTAGCCTCATCAAAGTATTAAAATAACCAAATAAATTACTTTTGCTTTGAGCAGTGAGTGATACATATCTGGGTAATAAGCTTAATACCTACATAAGGAAAAAAAAATTCACTACAACTTTGTTTTACATTAAAAGATCAGCATCCAGAGAAGAGTAAGGACCTAATGAGAAAACTCTTAAGATTTAATCTCACTTCATCAAGTGAATAAATAGGGCTCATTAGTATCAAAAAGGAAGTATTTTTGTATCTCACTAGTGCTATGTTGACCTTTGAAATGTTATCTTGTAGCCAAAAGATTAGCAGCCAATAAATCATAACATGAATAACAGAGAATACCACCTATTTCAAAGATATACGTTAGGAGGAAATTCTTTAAGAGGATGAAGATTCTTTTCTTTCTGAACCTTACTATGTTTCAATTTCTATTTCTGGAATCTATAGTTCTACAAAATGACATGCTATTCTGCTATATGCAAGTTAAATATATACAAGTTAAACATTATAACACTGCTTCTTACTAATCAATACTGGCAATACTTTGAACAATATGAAGAATAAGAGAAAGGAAGATGCACTTTATACATTGTTTTACTGTTAAAAAACATTTACACACATTTTCATTAAAAATGAAAGCAACACATTAAAAGATCGTACAGTAAAAGCAATATTTTGGTAATTCATTTGATTATTGCCATATTTAATTATACTTGTTTCAAGAGGATAATGAGAGTATTTCTTGCTGTAAGCTAATGGTTTCCCTATTTTTAAAAATTAATATATATGTTATTATTTAGCTGAATAGTTTCTATTCTCTTTTCTTTATTATAACCAAAACAAATGTTAAGGATTTCTGATATCACACTGTTTCTATTACTTACTTTTTATTCAAAAAGCTTGCCAGTCTGTATTTTCACAATGATAAGAATTTTTTAAATTATGCTTTATGTGCTATTAGGAAAATATTCTTATTATAAATATCTACTATTTGCATAGTCCAAATGTTATGTTCATATAACAGATGCAGCATAAATTATAATGGATATTACACTATTTTTCCTGTGGATGCTCATCCAAAGCGTTATTTTTTTTCTTTACATGTTTTTAAAGATCTTAGCAAGATTTTACAAAGGACACCCAACTAACTCCTTGAGAAGAAGGTACTTGAGATAAGAGTTAGTAATCTGCTTTTCAGTCATCCTTCACATGCATAAACAGATTCTCCCAAAAATCATCAGTTTTCTTTTCTGTGCTTTCTCAGCCTTGTATTTAAGGGAACACATTATCATTATAATTCATAATTAATCATAATTCATAATACTACCTCCGTTCCCATAGGATCTCAATCTCTTTCCTAACATCATAGGCTTATATAATTTTTGATTTAGAATTGGAAGTGACTTGGAGATCATTCTGTTGAATTCTCTCATTTAACATATGAATAAACTGAAATCTGAAAAGATTAACTAATAACATGACAATCATGTGGGTAATATTTGAGGCAGGAATTGAACTCAGGTCTTTTGACTACAAATATAATGATTGTTATTTATTCATGTACTTTGAGATTGAAGGACCATTTCCTGGACAAAGTTAATAGTAAGAAATAGTAAGATCTAAATTTTCTCATTACTTATGGCTAATGATGAATACCCACTCTCTATGGGTATTCCCTAGTGCTATGCTTTCCAGTGAATATTTCTGCTCAGTGGCATATTCTCCCAGTATACTAAGAGGAAATGAGGTGCTGGTATCCCCCAGTGAAAGTAAAAGTGTGATTTCCACTCAGCCCAAACCTGTAAATTTGCTGTATCCCTCTCTTTCTTTTTTAGGTCTCCTACATCTCTGGTATTCAGCCCTGATACCGCCCCCTTCCCCCATAAAGCATGGTGACTTTCTTTTAAGTGGGTTTCTCATTGTGTAACATTAGAATGACCTTAGGTACCACAATTATATTAGCTACCCAGATGCCCTGCCAGCACCTAATTTCTTGTTTTTTATGGTACCTAAAAGAACCAGGAAATTGCAGGGGAACAGTACAAGCTATTTTAGACATGGATTACGGAAGTATTTATTTAGGGTCTACTATATACCTAGTAGTGTGCCAATTCATCCAGTATGTGGTTAGAAACTGTGCCTTAGAAACTGTTCTCTCCATCCAAAAATTATAGTTTGACTTCTAATCTCCATGAGATATATACTAATTGAATGGCAGCTTCTCTTTAGTGTCGTAGTAAAATTGAGCAGTGGAATTCACAAATTTTCCATCTGACCAAATGCAGGCCGTTAGATTCTAAGTATAAAATGTATTGACTTTGAACCCTTATGTTAAATTGACTTTGAACCATAGCTTATGTTAAATACTTTAGTTCCAAATATTTGTTCCAGTACATCATCATGTTAATACCTAAGGGCAGTGACAGCTGATTAAATTTGATGTTCTCTTCCTCTAGAATTTGCACACAAAATTACAAAGTCTCCTCTCCTTTGTGCTGTGTATGTGCAGTGTTTTATATTGCTCCACTGGCATCATCTTAAGTATGACTGGCACATCTCTCATATGGATCTAAAGCATCAGAAAGGGGATCTTTGGGAACTGTCACTTTTCTTAGAAAAGCTTGGCTTTGTTCTTTGCGTCTAGAGACACAAATCACAAAGAATATTGTCTTTCTTTTTTAAAAGTTAAACTCCTGACTATTATATAATTGTCACTGGATCATAGATTCTAAAATATCATTCAATGCTTTGAAAGTTCATCTTGGCCATAGTGACCAGAGCTGGGTATCTTAATGTACTGAACAATCACGGTTTAGATTTTATTAGACTTTTTTTCTTTTTGTCTTATTTCAAGCTACCCATGTAGTTCCAAACTTATTATACCACTCCCAAAACTTTAAGTATTCTATGTTCCATTCTATGCATGGTATAGCTTTCATCTCATCTTTAACTATTTAAATTTCACCTACCTTTCAACTCCTACATCAAATTTTACTTTTTTTATGAAGTCTTCTCTGATTCTCCTTGATAACTTATAAGCATTCATAGCCTCTTCCCCCTTTTTGTTTTCTGTCATGCATGTTTTTTAACATTACAGTTATTTACACATAAGTCTTGTTACCGTACCAAACTGCCAGTTCCACAATGGCACAAGGATCATGTTTTATCTTCACCTTTCCTATGCAGGTGTTTATATCTTTTAGGTCAGACATGGATGTTAAAAATACAAATACCCTTGAGAGGAAATAATACTCGAATACAGTATCAGTTATTTATATCTTTCTAATGAATACAATTTGTGTCTTTTTCTGGAAGCAGATTGGGATAGGGGGTTCAGAAACTATATTAATCATTTATGTATAAAGAGGGCCTTTAAAAAAAAGATTATAAAAAAATTGGGCTTCTGGGCATGCAGACAACTAAAAGCACTTTCTTGTTACTCTTATACAGTTTGATTGGGCTGAACTTGCCTGCTCTCAAGAAACTCACAATCGAATTAGAGAGCCAAGATCTGCCAGGAAACACTCAAAGAACAACTAAAATCTTGAATGCAGTAGGCCAATGGCTAAACTTAAGAGAATAGTGGGCATATTTTAATCTAAATTTTAACAGAGAAAATTGAAAACTGAGAAGTACTCTCCAAGGAAACCAGGCCAGAGGTTTATAGAATGAAATCATCACTTTGAAGGATGTACTTCATCCTCTCAATGTACTTAGTCAGATAGGGTACTACATTTTAATGGAATCATGTGGCTGGAAAGAGCCTCCAGGGGTCATTTATTCTATCCCCCTACTTGCACCTGAAGGTTTTTAGCTATTTAAAGTGCATGGGTAATGAGGTTGATGTCAGAAAGAAAGGGTCAGAGCCTTTAGTACTAAGCAGACTCAACTATTAAAACAGAGAAAGCCATGGCTGAGTTTCTATAGTAAAAGGAAAATAAAACTCTTCCAAAAGGGGGCTGTAATAATCCTAAATTCTTTATTTTCCTAGCCCCAGAGAAAAAATTTGATCTTTCACAGTTAATAATATGACCAGGATACTATATATCTCACCTTAAGGAGATAATATTTCTTAAAAAAAAAAAAAGACAGTACAGTACTTTACACATAATAGGCATTATATAAATGTTTAATCTCTCCCTCTTCTTCCTTACCTTAACCTAAACAAGCTGCTGAGAGTAGGGAGTTACTGTATAATTCAAATAAAAGGACATAGTAATTTATCATTTTTACAAGTTTTATGTATTTTCCCTCTAAATTAGAGATATAGTTGTATCTCTATCTGTCTTTTAGCTAGTTTATTGGAATAATGAGAATTTGAGATGGTGAAGTGAGTGGATAGATCATTGACTTTGGAATCAAGAGGACCTGAGTTCAGACACACCCTCAGATCCTAATTAGCTGTGGTACTCTGGGCAAGAAACTTAACCCTGTTTATCTAAGTTCCTCATCTCTAAAATTAGCTAGAGGAAGAAATGGCAAACTACTCTAGCATCTTTGTCAAGAAAACCCCAAAATGAGATTATAAAGAGTTGGGCATAATTGAACAACAACAAATACTTCCTAACTCCAAGTCCAACCTTCTATCCATTGTAGGATTATCTAGCTGCCTCTGGAGTCAGAAAAACCTGAGTTTGAACCCTGCCCAAGATAATTATAAGTTTTGTGATCCTGGCATAGTCATTTAACTTTCATTCTCTCAGTTTCTTCATCTGTAAAATGGGGATAATAATAGCACCCACTTTTCTGGGCTGTTGGGTGAAGCAAATAAGACAAAAGGCTTTGTAAAAAATACTTAGCACATTGTAAATGCTACATAAATGTTTATAACTATCTCTTTCTCTTTCTCTTTATCAGTATTCACCTATTTCACAACTGTAATCAAGTCTTTCTTAGCTTCAGTTTTTTTGTCACTGCCTACCTCACAGATAATTTTAAGGCTCAAATGAGACATGTTTAAAGCACTTTGCAACCCTTAACTTTTGTCATATCAATGCTAGCTTCTTTGTCATTCTAATTTTTCTAAAAAGGAAAATTTAAAAAGATTGTCTGGAAATCCTTCCCAGAAATTAAGAACATTTCTTTTCAGAAAAGCTTCCATTTGAAGTATTTAAATGTAACTTAGATAAAATGCAAGAAAGAGGTCTTATATTCAGATATTTCATATTGAAAGGAAAAAAAGACAGCTAATATCTACAGGTTTAAGTAGTACCAAAAATTTTTAAGAAAAAATCCCAAAGAAATTCGTGGTAATAAAAGTATGTAAAAATGGTCTCTATTTGGCAATTGTCCTAACACACAACTTTCTAGGCAAAATGAGAATGTTAATCTCAAGTTTTAAGGGGTTTAAATGAAAAGGAAACAATAGATTTTTTTAAAAAAAATTAAATGTATTATCATGTTCCTGAGATACAAGAGAGTGCAAATACTTCAAAGCCTTTCCATTATTCTGACAGCTAAGGAACAGTTCACTATATCAGTATCTTATTAATTGCGTAATAGGACTCTTTATTCACTTGGTAGCTAGTACAGTTACTCATACATTCCACCTATAACTTTTTTCCCCATTTGGATGAATTATAATACATATCAAAACTATATCTGAGGAGGTTTGCTATGGATACCACCTCAATTATCTCCTGCTTGTGTTGAATACTTAGTATAGATTAGACAGAGACCTATGCCTAATTACAAAACTTGAAGTTGCCATCTTTGCCCTTGAGAGAGTAGGGTATTGTTTTTGTGCCTGAAGGCAACTGCACCTTATATCAGACTATTCTCTATGCTCTTGTCTTTCTACAACTGTTTTTGCTCTAAATAAAAGAAACCTAATTATTTCTTTGGATTTGGCTAATGTTGTGCTGGTCCTTGTAACCTCCATGGTAGTCTTGAGCATGATCTATTTTGTAGGGTTGTTTTGAGATAAGTAATTTATAAACTTTGAAGTATTTAAATTCAAGTGGTTTATTAGTATGATTATAAGAAAGTAGGTTGCTTGGGACCAATTTGCATAAAAGTAGGTATTATCATTGTTATTCTTTCCTTTTTCTGCAAAATCGATCCAGAGACTATATCTTAATTGTGCCATCCCCAATTACAACTAATATAATGCCCTCCTATATAATAATAGTCACTTCATAAATGTGTTTTGAATGTATAAATAAATCAATGAACTCTTCTTGCAACCTGAATCACTGACAGAAGCAAGGCAAGACTTCAGATAAAGTGAATCTATACATTATATTGTAAGAAATTTCCATGTGAAGTTTTCTTCATTTGGAAACAGAAGACATGCATTCAAATCCTGACTGTAACATATTATCCATGTGACTTGAAAAAAAAATCACTTAATTTTTACTAGGGCTTTTTCTTTTTCCTCATTAGTAAATGAAAGGTGTGGTCCAGATGATCTGTAAGGGACCTTTCAGCTCACACTCCTTAGCATATCAAAAAGGCAGTCTACAGCTATGATATCCAACATAGCTGATAATCTGAGACTTACCAAATCATTACATTACAAGTGAAGCTTTAAAAGAGATTTTAATATATCCATCAAACATATGATTATTATAACAATGACATCCAATTTTCTTTATAGAGCTACAATGACTAAAACACTTTGTTTTTAATGAGGTAAAGCTTCTGTAGTGTAACAGTCAATACCCATCACTAAAGAGATCTGCACAGACCTATAATTGTTACAAATTCAATTATTTCAACTAACATAAATACAAGCAGTATAAATATGCTAAGCAGATTCTTGTCTTTGTAATTGAGTGATGAAAGCTAAAACCAATTTGTGTCCACAATATGTAATCTTTTTGAATGAAAGTTTGTGATTTGTGGCTTGACCAAATTTTAAATGAATATTTTATTAAAATGCTTCTTTGGATGATAATTTAAATAATTACATAAATTCTTTTTTAATTCCTACTAAGGTCAGTCAGTTTAAAAGTATTTATGGGGTACAGCTTGTATTTTGGGACAAAAGGGATTGAGAGTACATTTTGGAAACTAAACAGTTTCTGCATCAAGCATCTTTCAATAGAGTGGAGGAAGATAAGACAGATTCACACATAGTTTGCATAAATATAAATTTGTAAATATCAAGTCATATAAATCATTAGTTCATTGGAACATATTAGGTACTTTATGCAAAGCACTATGCTAGATCTAGGGAAAGGTAAGGGAGGAATATTAAATAAATCATAAAATCTCTACTTTGGAGAAATTTGCAATCTTGCAGGTAATTCCAGAAATCATTTAGTGGGGGAGAGGAGGACTTTTAGATTTCTTTTTGGTAAGTTAGATGACTGAGTTAGGGAAAACTTCCTGACAGACTGGGCCTTGAATTGAAGTGAGTGGAGTGACCTGACAAACAAGCAGAAGAAAAGTTCATATAAGTCTTGTAAAATTACTCTTTCACTTATTCACCAAATATTAAGAACTTATTGTAAGCAACACAGTTATCATTAATCAAAAGTAATACCAGCACTTACATCTGTATAAGCTAGGTCACACAACAGACAGAATTGTGGATTTGGAATCAGGAGGACCTGAATTCAAATCCCATCTAAGACAATTATTAGCTACTTAAATCAAATTACAATAATCAAAAATGAGTTGGAAGTGGACAGTAAATGTATAGAAATTAATGTTTATGTAATATGCAAATTTGAATTTACTTGTATATACTGTCTCCTTTATATATGGCAAGAAGACATCTGTAACATTATTTCTTCAGTCAGTATTTGAAGTAATATTGATTCTGCCTTAGTCTCCAAATGGTATCTACTTGGGTTGTTCGGTAGGCCACATGGGACTTCCACCTTTCAAAATGTGCCAATATCCCTGTGGACCGCTAGAGAGAGCTCAAAACCTGAAAAAGCCTGAGCTTTTCCCCCAAAGGACTTGCAGCTGCTTTTTTACCCTTTCCCTTTTTGACACTTAAGCAGCAATATGCCCTTGGCCAAACTTCTCAAGTTCTAGTCTAGGAAATGAAATATTAATATTAAATATATACAAATTGCTACAGTTATCTTGCCTCTGATCCATACACCTTGGGAGTATTCACTCTTGATATCTTTTTGTCACAATGATTACAAGAAGACAAGTGGTCACTGCAGTTTTAATATGTGTAAATGAGGGTGAAATGGAAACAAAGACGTTCTTCCTCACATTCAGAGAGAGGAATCAAATATATTTCATCCTTTCATTCTCTTTTCTTTCTTGATCCTTTCCTTTATTCCACTTTCCAAATAAGCCACCAAAGTGATTTTCCTAAATTATAGGTTTGATAAAATTTTCCTCTCTGCTCAATAAATTTCAGTGGTTTTGTATTTGCCTATGTTGTTGTTCAGTAATTTCAGTCATATCCAGTTCTTTGTGACTCAATTTTCTTTTGTGATGTTGTTGGTTTTTTGTTTTTTGACAAAGACACTGGAGTGATTTTCTCCACTTTTGCCTTTTCCAGCTCATTTTACAGATAAGGAAACTGAGGCAAAGAGAGTTAAATGACTTGCCTTGGGTCACACCAATATCTGAATATCTAAGGCTAGATTTGAACTAAAAAAGATGAGTATTCTTGATTCCAGGCTTGGTACTTTATCTATTGAGTCACATAGCTGCCTTTGCCTATATATCCAGATAAAAAATATCTTTGTTTGACAAGCCTAGGTCTTTACAAACCTAGATTCTTCCCCTTTATTGTTTTACTATTCCTTATCTTCCCCATCTCCACCCCCCATGAGATCCAGTCATATTGACATATTTGCAGTGCCTAGCAAAGGACATTCCATCTCTATCTTTTGCATTTCCTTCCAAATCTCCCCTACTTCATCCCCTTCAAGTCCCCTTTTGGTATTCATGGCTCCCTTCAAGATTCAGTTCAAGGAGGACTTTTTATATGAAAACTTTCCTGATATCCCTTAGTTATTAGTGTTCTCACCCCTGAAATCTATTTTGCATTAATTTTCTACTCAAATAGTATATGGTATATATTTTCATGTTTTGTAAATTTTCATATTATATAACTATATATATCCATATATATATATGGACATATATATATTCTTAAATCTATTTATCTAGCTTTAACCTCTATCCTGACCTTCAGTCTCACATATTCAACTTCCTATCAGGCATCTCAAACTGGTTGCCCTGTAGACCAGATTTATGAGTATAGCTTGAACTCTACTAAAATATAATATTTAAAAAAAAAATCAAAATACAATATAACATAAGATAATGTTAATTTAGGGTTTTCTGAGTCAATATGTGATGGGCTCCTCAGGGGGTTGCTTTCTATTTAAATTTGACACCACTGCTAAAGACATTTCAAATTCAATACATTCAAAATGGAACTCATTTTCCCCCAAACTGTACGCTCTTCCTAACTTTCCTATAATTGTTGAGAGTGTCACTATCTTTTCAATCATCTAAGCTCCCAAACTTGGTATCACCTTCAACCACTCATTTCCTTTTCTTCCTTATATCCAATCTAGTGCCAAACCCATCACTTCCTATTAATCTCCTGCTGTCCTCTGACATTGTCAGGGTCCTTGTGCAGGAAAACAGTTAGAACCTCATACTCATACAGGGATATAACCAATTGACTGGACTCAAGGTCTCAAATCTTTTCCCACTCCAGTTCATCCTGAAGTAGCTATCAAAGTGATCTTCCATTATCCCATATTCACATTAACCCTATAATCAATAAATTCCCATGAATCCCTATTCCCTTTAGGATCAAATATAAAATCCTCTGTTTGGCTTTTAAATCTCTTCTTAAATTCTCTCTTCCTCATTTCCCAGTCTTATATTTTACTCCTCTTCCCATACTCTCTCATCCCTCTGCATTTGCTTCCTTACTATTCTTTGCACAAGAGGAAGCATTTCCAGACTATGCATTTTTCATGGCTGTCCCCCAAATCCAGAATTCTCTCTCTGAATCTCTGTTTCCTGATTTCTCTAGCTTCCTTCAAGTCTCAGCTAAAATCTCACTATTTCATTATCTACCATGTATCCAATACTGATCTTGTACACAGTTGTTTAAATGTTGTGTCAGAATCTATATTAGAAAGAGGGCAGGATCTGTTTTTCCCTTTCTTTTTATCTCTAGGGTTTAGTACTATTCCTTGAGTTGAGGACCTGCAGCACTTTTGTGTCTGCATCCCTAGGATTTAACACTTAAGACTTGAAAAATACTTACCTGTCTAATTGATTGATTGATCTTCCCCCATGCAAACTCTGGACAGCAATAAATCTGGAGTTTTTTGCCTGCTCAGTCTGTGTTGGCCTTGTGCTGTTTGATTGACTAATGTCACTAAACATTTATCTTAGCCTTTATCACCAATGCACTTAAATGCATACATCATTATCTTGTATTAAAAAAAAGTTTCACTTCCCATTTATTTGTTGATTTAATTGTTTTATAAACTGACATTTCCATGTCCAACATATGTGTTTTCTGTAAGTTCTAAAGATCTGTATTCCCCAAATGATAAAAAAAAAAAAAAAAAAAAAAAAAAAGGAAAATAACCTGCATGTACAAAAAGAATTAATAGCAGCTCTTTTCTGGTGGCAAAGAATTGAAAATTAAACAAATGCTCAACTATTGGGGAATAGTTGAATAAATTGTGGAATGTGATTATGATGGACTACTCATGCTATAAGAAATATTGAGCAGGATGCTCTCAGAAAAATCTGGAAAGATTTACATGAGCTGATGCAAAGTGAAATGTACTGTGTAATATATTAGTTCCATACAAGTACAATATTGTAAGCAATAGTGTAAGATGATCAGCTGTAAACAACTTAGCTATTCTCAGCAATACAATGATCTAAGACAACTGAATTTATAATGAAGAATGCTATCTATACCCAGAGAAAGAACTGATGGTTTCTGAATACAGATTGAAGCATACTTTAAAAAAAAAAAAAAAAAAAAAAACTTTCCTTATTTTTCTTGAGGTTTTTCTTTTTAGTCTATGTTTTCTTTTATAAATTGACTATTTTGGAAATAAAAGGTTCCTTCTCCCATCAGTTCACATCAGGCTTTGATATGAGATAATCTAAAGCAGCAGCATATTATTCATGACCCTTCATTCATTCCTAAAGAATTATATGCTCAGGAAAACCTCTTAGACCAAGGAAGGATTGCAGTGTGGCAAAGAATACACAGCTCAAGAAGCTGGAATTAAGAAAACTGAGGTGGGTAAGCACTATTCTATTATAGTGTGATTAATAGTTAAACCTCCAAAACAAGTTAGCCTTTTGAAAGGGCAACTTATATAACCACTAAAGCAAAGCTGAACAAGAATAACAAAAAAATCAAACCATTAGGGTGTTCTATTATACCTTTAAACATAAAAAGTAGCAGAGGAAGGGAGAATGAATAACAATGTTTTATTTCCTTTGCACTCACCCCCTCCTTTTTTATTTCTAAGTAAAGTTTCCAGACCTAGAATTTCTGGCATTTTCATTCATTGTCCCCATGTCAAAACTTTGTGACCATCCCCTTGGTAAGTTTAAACAAGGAAAAAAAAAAACAACAACCCTTGACCTTCCAAATTACCTCTTTAAAAACACATAGGAACAATAACCTGGGATTGAAGTCACTGTCTCATTGTTCTTCCCTTAAATTATTGGTATTTAATCCTCAAATTTGAAACTGGAAAAGAAAGAAAATATAAATATGATAAAATGGCAAAATTTTTCTCCCTATTTATCCCTTATAACCCCAATCTTCACAATTCCTTGCTTACAATGATTTGGCATTGTGCAGAATTTTTCAGAAAAATGACTAGGATAAAAGAGGAAAGTAAATATTGAGAGATTTGGATTCCAGTTAGCTTTTCTGCTAATTACTGTGTAACTTTTTAATGAGTCCTTTTTTTTTTTTAAATGGGGAGAAAAACCTCAAATATTAGTGAAGGATGGCAGTAAATTTGGATTAACCTTCCCTTGTTATGGAATGTTAAGGAAAAGGGAGGAAATGTGACTAAATAAAATACTTTAAATTAAGTAGGCTTTTTTTTTTTGGAGGAATGGGAAGGTTTCTATTTTAATAGATTTTAAGTGGCTTATTGTATTACCTCTGGTAATTTCTAAATAAAATTGTTTACTTTCTTACATGGAAAAAAAGGGAAAGAACTAATGATATTCATGATAAAGTTAAGCAATTGCATTTGATTCTTTACATGAACTTTTCATTTTACATTCAGGATACACACAATACATGACTCATGGTGATGAATATCTTTGCTTGCTTTTTTCAAGTAGGTGCATATTGGCAACAGAGAAGCATTTAATCGAACAAAGATTTACGTTTTGGAAATGGTTTTCAGACAAGAATCAAGGCCTCCACCTTTTATTATTGCTTTTTCACTTACTGATACATTAGTCAACAAGCCCATATTGTGAATCCAATCTACTTTTGCATTATCTGAAACAACTCTGTCTGTGGTGAATAATAATATCTTTGTATATTCACACACAGCCTTTCACACACATACACACACAATTGTACTTAAGAAATTTGTTAGCAATTTGACTTTTTACTGTTTGTTAATTACTCTGCCTGGTTTACCTTCTAAAGTAGTGTGCTGAATTGCAGTATTGCTGAGAAGAATGTAAGTATGCATGGATACATATATGTATATGTGTGTGTATGTATGTGAATGAATGTATGGTTATGTGTGAGATTTTCTTCAAGTGGCTTAAAGATAGAATTTAATTGAACCAAAGTTAATAGGATCTCAGATGAAGCAATGATTTTCAGAGACTATTCTTTTTATGAATATATGAGAATAGAAAGATGGGGAGAGATAAACTTTTAGTAAAAAGTTGACCTCCATGAGTTGTACTTAGGAACTCATTGGCAATTTGTTTCTCCAACTGTATAACTGTATCTGTCATGAAGTATTGTGTGGATGAGAAGTCAGGTAATAATTCATATCCAATGCCATGGTGCAAACAATATGTTCAGGAATCAATGAGTAAAATATGCAACTATAAAAGAGAAAAACAAGTAAACCAGGTATCAAAAGAAATGAATGAACAATGTATTCAGAGAGCCAGAAGAGAAAGATATACACATAATAGATACTTCTAGTAAAATTGAGATCTATAAAGGTACTAGACAATCAAAGTTAATGTTTCTTCTAATAGACTATACATTCCCTAATATATTTACTCACTTTATTCAATGATAATACAAACAATAAGTTCTAGACCATGAAGACATACTTTATGGTTTGGTACGTATGTATTCTAGGTCTAAACAGAAGCCACCTAATAATAGGCCTGATCTCTCAAGGAAATTCTAGGCTGAAATTGGCTTGGCAGAGAGTGAACCTACAGGTAAAAGATAGTCTGGGAATGAAGGATAGAAGGGGTCCTATATGAAGCCAAACTAAGAGTTATCACTTCCCCTAAGATAGAGGTTGTAGTAGTTGTAGTAGTTTTGAATAGCAAAAAAGAAATCAATGTTAGTATAAAAACAACAACAAAATAACAATCATGCATTATGCCAAAATTGAAATTCAAGTTTAATAATTATAAATTTTGAGTAATTTGATGAAGCCAAACCCCTTTTTGTCCCTATCTCTATGCATCCCTCACTACCATTTGTCTTGAAAAAAAATGTAATTTTTTTTTTTTTGGCTTTTGTTGTTGTTTTAGGGTGCAATACAATCAGATCTTATCATTTGGTTTTTAGAACAGGTGAAGTGAATTAAAATATGGCCTCAAAGTCAAGATGACCAGTTCAAATTCCTTTTTTTGACAGAAACTAGTTAAGTCAGGACAAATCACTTAAATTTTCTGGGCTCCTAGCAATTTTGTAAAATTTTAAGTTGTAGAACATGTGTTCATCTACATTGTTAGAGATTTTTGTTTTGTCTTCCAAAGGGGTTCCCCTAATTTTTGGTTTGGACCTGTGATTTCAACAGCATGGAATTCCACATGTTGAAACTCCCTTCGCCAATGCATGTTTACAATTACACTGTAAATTACAGTTTTTGAAATTTGTATACGAGTCACTCAGAAGTTGTATCTTGCCCATGGTCACATAATAGTTATGTATTAAAGGTAGAACTTGAACTCATATCTTCCTGTCTTGACTGATTTTTTTTTATCGACCTTATCATTTTGCCAGTCATTAATATTTAGATCTCAATGCCTCTTCTAGATGGGAATACACACAGCTTACATCTGCATAGACTTCTGAGATTTGAAGTTTTTTGCTCATATCCTCAGTCAAGAAAATACCATATAGTTTGGGAATGAGGTGGTGAAAAAATAGAGAAAACATATCTATGTTTTATCCAGGAGAAAGGCTGTGGAGCTTTCTCCCTCAAACTACATGTAAGAACAGCAGAATTTTAGCAGCCCAGTGGTGACATCAGTGGTATCACTTAAACCTGTACCTCTAAAGAGACTATAGTGGTAAAAGCTAAATGAGGCAATCATCAAAGTATAATACTGTATTTCTTAACATATGTTTTTGCTCAGGTGGCTGAGACATTAAGAAAGCAAATAAAAAACCCAATAGACCCTAAGAAGCTCGGTCCTTTTACCTTTTTACTGCCTTGCTTCAACTCTGTATAATTAATATACTTTTATTCTGCTCAAGAACTATATCAGACAGATTAATTTTATTTCTCATAAACACTTGTGGTTGACAGGTGTTTATTTACATTTTCTTGAGTCCCTTTGAATCATGCAAATGTGGGAAAGCTCTGGGAACTTCACAGAAGAGAATGACCTTTCCTAATGCAGCTCTGAGACCCCAACCATAAGCCCTTTTACATAGACTTTTCTCTCTATCTGGGGACATAATCATCAATCATTCATGTTTAATAATGATACTTCCAAAAGCAGAATTATTATGAACTTGGGCCTTTAAACCTTCTTTATCCCACTACAAACCAAACATTTGCGAACTCCCTGAGGTAATAATGATTACTAAAAATTCATTCACGATTAATGTATTTTTTTTTTTTTTTTGAGACTGTCTCCTCATCAAACCCCATCTTGCTTAGGCAGGAAGTGAACATACAATTATTCCTTCTATATTACTGGGGTTAGAGGCATACAATGTAGAAAAATCCCCTTAGTGGGGAGGACTAAATGAATATCATAATGAATTATTATGGTATTAAAAAGATCATACAATTCTCTCTCTCTCTCTCTCTCTCTCTCTCTCTCTCTCTCTCTCTCTCTCTGTGTGTGTGTGTGTATCCCTATTGCCAGAGGTCTGCAGAGTCAGAAGATCAGGTCTTGGGTCCAGGTTGTAGGAAGTCACATGATTGTTAGTCTTAGAGGTCTCTAAAGACCAAGACCCTAGTTCAGTGATAGGAAGTGACCCACAGGAAGCAGGTAACATTGGTGACCATTGGTCAATGATGGTTACCTCCTTTTAGTCTATCCAATGAAAAGGTTTGGGTCTTCTGCTATTTAAACAGCTTTACTGTTTCAGGCTTGTTAGGTTGGGCATATGTTTGGAGCTGAGATGTCTCCCAGGTGTGCTTGGGTCTCTCCCTGTAGGGACTAAATAAATGCTTTCTCTGTAGCTGAAGATTTGTTATTTTGGGAAAGGGGGTCTAGCATCCATCCCTCCTATATATATATATATATATATATATATATATATATATATATATATGTAGTGCATTTTTGAGCTCCAAATCTTTTTCTGTGTCATCTGCTGGCCTTCTCATATTTTCTGTGGCTTCTGCAAAACTTTCCCCTACCCCACAATTCCCATTTAATTTCTTAAGCTGATCTGCCATATATCAAAACTGATATGGAAAGTCGTTATATGGAACAAATAATTGTACTGCTCAAAGGCTTATTTCCAATAACTTTAGCACGGCATCTCTGACTTGCTTCACTTGTAACCTGGCTATTTCACCCTCTTTTAAGATAATCCAGTGTCTACTGGATGAAGTTCCTTTAAAGAAAAAGTTTTAATTGATAGTATTTTATAGCTTAGAAATATCTTCCTGACAACTCTATGAGTCTGTAATAGTTTTATTATATTTGTATTAGAGATGAGGGAATTCAGGCCAAATGACACGACTATGGCTAGATAATGGCTTGATCAATTCTTCTGTGTCTGTTCTTCTGTCTATTGTTATTTTAGAAAAAGAAATAAACAGTTCCCTAAAAGCCTTTGTAACCTGCAGGAAAAAATGTTAGATTATATCTGATTCAAAAGCTACATTCTCACTAGGTACATATAGCAGTCATTGATATAGCTTTACTAGAAGTTTCTCCGTGAGCTAGTAATGGATAATAGGTCTTGCCCCAGGCAAAACTGTAACAGCATTTAAGTTTGTCTTTAATGTAAAAAGCCTTGTTTTATGGTGCAAATTTTTCCTTAACATACCTAGATCCCAGGAGAGCAGAAGATAGTGAATCCTTTCTTTTTTCAAATACAGGATTTTTCTCAGATTAAGGCCTCATTTTGTTGTGAGTTCTCTAAGGGTATGTTAGTGAAAAGCAGGTTCCCTTGGGGCTCTACCAAAACTGAAAAGATGTATGGGTACATGACTCTAGCTAAGTATAGAAAGGCTCATTACTGCTAGGTTGACCACCATAAAATTAACTAGCAATGGCTGTAAGGAATATTAGACTTTGCGTCAGAAAGACCTTAGTTCAAATTTCGAGCGCTGAAGTTTCCAAGTTATGTGATACTGGGCAAGTCAGTTCACCTCTCAGTGCCTCAGATTCTTCATTTGTAAGATGAGATGTTTGAACCAGTTTATGATCCTACAATTAAACTATAACCAACCCTACAGGTGAGGTCCTGGATAAGGAGGTGGAGTTAGCAAAGAAAGTCTGAGATATTGAAAGGCTTAATACTTCTAGAGGCAGTCAAAAAAGGGCACTAATGGAAATCAGCTCACTCTTACAATTTCACCTCTTTTGTTGTGCCACAGTTCCCTTTTATTGTACTGATTCAGTTTCCCTAATTTTCCTGACCCAGTTTCCCTAAATTGTTCTGCTTCAGTTCCTACTTTTAATGCTCAATCTTGCAACAGCATCCTTCCCTCTTAATCATCAGAATGTTTGATAGCATAAAGATCTTATATATCTTAAACATCATTAGAATATCAGGTACCTCTCCCCATCCCAATTAATTAGAATATTAGATGCCTCTCCCTCTCCAGTGCTTCCCCCCATTATGTCATCGTTCTTGTTACCCTATAAAAGAATCTTTGTATCAGACATATGGGGCTGGATACATTGAGATGAGAGTCAGATCCAGTCAAACTTTCCAATAAATTAAATTATAACTCTCTAATCTCTATCTTGCCTCAGTTTCTCTGGCATTACACTTTGGAGGTCTTTGGAGGCTCCACCTTACTGTATCTAATCAAAAAGCCAAATCAAATGGCTTTTGTCAAATCCCTGGGGTTAAATTTCCCTTATAGATCTGCCCATGGCCTGCCATCTTTTTCTAAATCCCTTTTAGGGGTTAGCCTGTCATGCTCTCTTCACAGGTGTTTTTCTCTTCTTCCCTCCTCCATGCCTCATGGTGCCCTTTCTCCTTGTTTTGGCTAACTACATCCCTTTTAGGTTATCTAAATCCCTTTTATATTAGCTCACCAATCAATTGTGTAATCCTCTTCCCTTGCTAACCCCTTTTGGAGTTAGTCTTCTAAATTCCTCTATGGATTTAGCCTTTTAGTTAATGACATAGCATGCTCTCACCTCATGGTATATTGCCCTTCTTCTAGTTAACTGAGTTTTACTGGAGAACTTGTTTTTTTCCATTGTTAAGTGTTAAAACTCCTTTCCCTGCTAACTATATTTTCCCTGAATCTATTTCATATTTACCACTCCTGGTGTCCATTTTACCTCTTCATTTTGTTTTGTAACCTCTTCTTATATAAAAGGTACCTTTTGACAAAGAGAACGCCATTGGGAATTCTTTACACGTGTCTTGTGCCCTGTATTTGAAACTAGGTATTGCTATCCCAACCTCAACCTCATCACTACCTTTGTGTAAAGGATACTGGTTGGAATTAGAAAATTGTCAGTTCAATGCTCAAAAAGTTATCAAACTAGGTATACCCTTTGATCCATCAATGTTTCTACTGGGCTTATATCCCAAATTGATACTAAAAAAGGGAAAGGGACCTGTATGTGCCAAAATGTTTGTGGCAGCCCTGTTTGTAATGGCCAGAAACTGGAAACTGAATGGATGCCCATCAATTAGAGAATGGTTCGGTAAACTGTGGTATACGAATGTTATGGAATATTATTTTTCTTTAAGAAATGACCAGCAGATTGAATACAGAGAGGCTTGGAGAGACTTACATGAACTGATGCTGAGTGAAATGAGCAGAACCAGGAGATCATTATATACCTCAACAACGATACTGTATGAGGATGTATTCTGATGGAAGTGGATTTCTTCGACAAAGAGATCTAAGTCAATTTCAATTGATCAAGGATAGACAGAAGCAGCTATACCCAAAGAAAGAACACTGGGAAATGAATGTAAACTGTTTGCATTTTTGTTTTTCTTCCCAGGTTATTTTTTTACCTTCTGAATCCAATTCTTCCTGTGCAACAAGTGAACTGTTCGGTTCTGCACACATATATTGTATCTAGGCTATAAGGTGACATATTCAACATGTATAGGACTGCTTACCATTTGGCGGAGGGGGTGAAAGGAGGGAGGGGAAAAGTCAGAACAGAAGTGAGTGCAAGGAATAATGTTGTAAAAAAAATTACCCAGGCATGGTTTCTGTCAGTAAAAAGTTATAATTAAAAAAAAAAGAAAAAAAAAAGAAAATTGTCAGTTCAGATCCTGGATCAGATATTTACTAAGTGTGTGATCCTGAAAAAGAAATCGATAACTAAACATTTCTAGACTTGTTGCAACTTCTATTTGAATGTATTTAATCACAGAGATTTTCCCTCATGCCCATTTTATCTGAGGTTGTCTAATTTACCTGCTTTGCCCAATTCTCCAGTTCTTTCTTACTCTCTCTTCTTCATATAATCCCTTACCTTACTTTGCTGGTCTATCCTTCCTTCTCTTTAAAGGAAGAAGCCCCACAGGGTGTGCCACCTCAATAAATGCTCTCATTGCTTAATTTGGAGAGTTTGAGCCTCAATTCTGACAAACATGACACAGCAAACATACCCTGGTACCTCAACAATTTTGGTATACCTCAAAACCCAATTCTTAGTTTCTGTCAGAAACCTAATTTGGAAAGAAAAATAATTTTATAAGTACTCCATGAAAATGGACATTTTACATGAAAGTTGAAAATATTTAAGAAGCAAGCAAATTATTATTATTTTTTTTCAAACAATGCTATGCTAATATTTATAGTATTCTTAAGACAGCTGTTCGGAGAATAGCAAGAACTTGTTTGGCTAGAGGCAAGTCTCTTTTGTCTGTAAAACTGGGCCAAAGCTTATTGTGCTTAGATGTAAATAAGTGAACTCAACTACAAATGGTACTTATATCAATATAAACTATAATTTATACAAACACATACATTTGTATTAGTATGTAGACATACATATTATTTCCCTGCAATAGAAAGAAGGACATTTTGATTAGAGTCAGCATGGTATAGTAAAGAGAGTGGATTTTAGAGATAGGAAGGTTTGAATCTCACTTTGGATACTTAGACGATTTGATCTTGGGGAATCTTTAATTTCTGCTTGCTTAGTTCTTCTGTAAAACAAGGGATTAGAATACACATTATTTACGAGGACTCTTCTAGCTCTACATTTTGAGCTATAAGTAAATTTTCTTGACTCTTTCTTGTTTTAGATTGGACGTGGGATTTCTTTGGGATAGGAAACTCCAAATAAAGACACTCCTTCTCTCAGTGTACTTGTTCTGCAAACTACAGTTTGAGAAAAGTGACTAGAAAATTAAAGGGTAAATGTAAATTAGCAATATAGAAGAATTTTCTGTCACAGGAAAGAATTAAACTCAAATCTTTCTGACTTGGAGGTCTGCTTTCTATTCACTATTTCATGCAGATACTTTTTTTGTCTTAGTAGCAGTAACAATGCTACTTATTTTTCTTCAACTCCTCAAACTTTTTTTTTTTAATAGGTATAAGAATACAAAATGATTCTAGTTTGGAAATCATAGGAAAATATGTATATAAGACGTTTAAGATAAATTATTACAATGAGTCTGTTGTAAAAACAGTATATTTTATGGGTCAGGATGACACATAATATTTATCTCTGTCATAAGAAAGAGCCTCAGTGAATTAGTTATGGCTTTAGCTCTCTAGAATAATCAATTCTCTCCTCACTTGTGGGATAAATATATTTTACTGCAGTCATCACATATTCATCTAGCCTACTAAGGGCTTAAGACTGCTCTCAGGTTCAGGGGTATAAATTTATTTATATGGGTGCAGACCCACATGATACGCATAACAGCTATATTAAGCTGAAATGTGTAGATTTGCTTCCAGATGAGAGCAAAGCATCAAGAAGTACAATAATTTTATTATTCTTATTGTCCTGTCAAATACTTTGCCTACTCATTGAGTGAAATAAAGTTCAACCAAGCTGCTTCAGAGACATTAAATAGCTGCCTCTTAGGAAATCAGGCTACAGCACACAAAAGTTGAAGGTCATGTCATTTAGTATTGAACAAATCATTTACAAATGCCTCGGGTCCCCCTTACACATACCCAAAGAAAGAACTCATCCAGCAAAAACAAAATGACATGAATAGTTTCCACCATGTGGTAGTAATAACTACACCTTAATGAAAAAGCAAAGGACTCATAATTGTCTGGGTCATTTGCATGTGAATTTGTTTTAGGTTTTGTTGTCAGTTGCAAAGGGTTTCCCTTTTCTTAAAAATATCTGAAATGTTTAGCCAAAATATTTACAGCCTTCATTAAAATGGAAAAAATCCCTATTGCAAACCTCTGGAATCATTCCAGACCATACCACTCAACCACTACTTCCACACCCCCTTTAACTATCTGCTTACAATTCTCCACATCACTATGATAAGGAAATGAAAGCATCTATCTATATCAAATGCATTCATAATGTATCCATATAGTGCAGACAGATGTTCAGTAACAGGAACTTTCTGATTTAGATATATAAATATTATTAAATTGCTGGATTGCTTTCCCTCTAAACTGAGAAAGAACTCATGATAGGTTGGGAGTGTGGCAGTCAAGGAAGGACAGTCATAGAAATTAGTGACAGAAGAAGGATCAGAACATAAGGCTATTCATTCTTAGTCTTCTGCTTTTTCTTGCTATACCAATCTAGTTATTCCTGGCTTCTACTGAGACACAGGAGACCAATTAAACAAGGAAGGGTTGTTTGTTGGCATAGACCATCCTGTTCTCATTCTCCATAAATTTCTATAAGGGGAAAGACCTAAAGCATAGGCACCTGGGAAGGTCAAGGAAAGCTTCCTGCAGAAAAAAAAAATGTGAAAAGCTCTTACAGATCTTAGCTTGAATAAATGAGAAACCTCAGCAGACAGCAATCCTTCCTTGATTGAAAACTATTTAAAAAATGTTTATCAGACAGCAGCTTAACAACAGAACTCTTCATAGGATAGCTGAGAAAAGATAATTTAGTGAAGTGGTCTTCAACTATCACAGAATGCCAAGATTGGAAGGAGGTGGTCATATGATTTATAGATGTGTATTGAATAACATTTTCACTGTTTTATGATTTTTTTAAAAATTTGGGTTGAAATGAATTGATAGCAAAAACTCTCATCTGTATTTTTCTTTCCCATATTCTACAAGGCTCTATTAATTTAATCAGTCATACATTTTTTAATATTTATTTTTCCAACTAAAATAATTTATTTTTTATTTCTCTCACCCTATCTCTCCACAAATGAAGAAAGAAAAAAAAAGAGAAAGAAAAAAACCCTCAGAACACATGAAGAAAAGCAAATGCTCATATTGGTTATGTCAGTTAGTCAATAAGCATTTATTAAGTACTTACTATGTAACAAGCACTATCCTAAATCTAAAAATACATGTCTCATTCTACAATTCTGCATTTTAAGTCCATCTCCTATCTGTTAGGAGAGGGGTAGCAAAATTTATAATCAGTTCTCTAGAACTGACATCTGGAAGTGTAGTTTGTCATGAACTGATTAGAATTCTCAAGTCTTTCATAGTTATTTTGCTTTAAAATGTTGTTGTTAAATAAATACACAAATAAAAATTGTTCTCCTACTTCTGTCCATCACTGTTAGAATTCCCTAGATCTCATCAACTTTCCCATCCTGTTTTTCATAAAGTTGTTATTTCAGGAAAAACTTCTAAACTTTTTAATAAATACCAGAGCAAGACAAAAACAAAATAAGTGGAAATTCCAAATTTGCTGTTAAGTACAGTAGGTTTTTTATAATACAGTAAAATTTCTATTGTATAGCTGTGTTGTAGTCATGGTTTGAGGTTAATTTAAAAAGATGTATAAATTACAAAACATAAGCCCCTTTCTTCTCTATTCCTAAAATAGATTCAGTGTTTGAAATCTCACTCTTAATGAGAATCTCAGAATTGGAAAAGACCTTGAAGACCATCTACTCTGATCTGTACTTGAAGAATTCACTACAATTTAATTGGCAATAGTCATCTGGCCAAGTAAGACTTCCAATAAAGAGAAATATCTATTACCGTTCATATTAACATTGTATTTTTAGGTAGTTTTAATTGTTAAGATAGTTTTTCCTTATATCAAATCTAATTTTTTTTTTTTTTAATTCCACACATGGCTCTTATCTGGGACCCTACAGAACATGTTCCAGTGCCATTCCTCTAAATATTTGGAGACAACTATCATCTCCTCCTTACCATTACCTCTCCTTTTACATCTTCTCTAGGCTAAATATCCCTAATTCTTTATACTAAAGGTGGGAAAGAAGAATCTATACAGTTATATATATATGTATATATATAACTGTATAGAAATATATATATATATATATATTCATACACACATAAAAATATAATTACACACACATAAGAATCCATCTCAACCTCTGCTCAACCCTTAAATAAAGAATTCCTACTTCATTTTCATGTTAGAGAAGGTTTTAATGTTATTTTGAAACCTCTGCAGAGCATACTCCAGGTGGGAGCAGAAGCAAGGTGTGTCAGAAATCTCCATGAAGTTGCTCTATTGATATCTACTTGCAGACTCTGAAGTTTCATGGTACATGTATAAGGGCTTATAGAACCTGAAGTAGCTTTAGTTTACCCATTATTATTACTTTTCAGGCTTTATCTCTGAAGAACTATATCCCAAACAAGTATAAAAGAAGCCTTACGTGGTTTCATTTTTTCAGGACAACAATTAATATACTCATATTCTGAGGCTGAATCTGATGTTACTGCAAAGTTAAAAGATATACTGAAATGGTTTCACTGTTATGAACCTGTGATGAAGGAAAATAAATAGTATACGAAATGCATAGACCTAATGTAGCATTAGTTGTCACAAGTTATTATTCACACAAATGACCCTTCCTTTTATATTTAATTGAAATATTGCATTTGTAAATGAATATATTTAGATTGAAGGAACAATTTCCTGGTATTTGGCCTGGACTGCAATTGATTTATAGTGCCCAGGAACTTGGCATATAACATTGTCTACCCAATGAACTCCATCCAGGACTGGCTGTGCTGTTAGCATCCAGGATATCTTATTTTATGATGACTTACAGTCAGATCATTAAATGAAATAAGTTCAAATAACCTGTCTTGTACCATACTATGTCCTGCAAGCAAATGTTCAATCTTCAAAACTTGTTAATAAAATTAGAAATATATACTAAAGCTGAATTTCCTGTAATACTTGATTTAATCTCTGGCTCAATGATTTTAACTTAAACGCTTGTTACAACTAAGAAGAGAATTAGAAGAGATCATGATTCTTGTGTTCTCCATTCACTCAAGCTACTCAATAAGTTAATTTGAAACCGATGAACCTAGACACCCATATCACCTTATCATCATCATTATTCGTATTTTAATTAATAAAGATGGCACCAAGTTTTAAAGATCAAATTTTAAAACCATCTAGTGAATACCAATTCATGGATCATTGCCTCCAGAGGCCCAGGAAACAGAATTAATTGCTTACCTACTTGCTTTGGTTATATCTGATTATATTTTTGTTGTAGTCTCTTTTGTGAGTTCCCTGAAGAATGTCACAAATTGTTACAGAAAGGCAAATTAAAATATTCTCTTTTAATGGTTTTGAAGTAAATACCACACTAATTCCATCTTAAACACCGAAATTACATATAAAAAATCTACTTGCAAGCATGGAAAAGGTAAAACTACTAGAGGTTAGGTGAGTGCAAGAGAAAGTTGACTTACAACAGGAGAGGAATTGGGCTTGCAATCTTAGAGAATGAGGCAAAAGTCAAATTTATTTGAAGATATGAAGGAAGTAAATACTCATGAATCACCAGTACAGAAAGTCTAAGATTGAAACCAAGACCAGACAGTTAAAAGAAAGAGTCAGGAATATCAGAGTCAGGGTTAGAATACTAAAAAAGTCAGGGATGACTGTTTTTCCAGTTTGATCACAAAGAACAGAACTGGTCAAGAAATCCCAAATTGCTTCTTTCTCTATCTACTTTGGAAGCAGTAGTGCAAACTCCTGTGACTGGGATTTAAAGAGCCCTTCGTTGGAGAGATGGTATAGAGAAGAGAAGGAGAATAGTATATTGAATAGAAAACTGATCTCAAAGGAAGTTCTTTCTGATACATGCAAGCTATATATAGATCTAGGCAAATCATTTTACTTCTTTTGTTATTATTGTTAATAGTAACTTTTATTTTCAAAATACATGCAAAGATAGTTTTCAGCATTGGCTTTTGCAAAACTTTGTGTTCCAATTTTTTCTCCTTTTCTTCCCTTACCCCCTTCTCTAGACAGGAAGTAATCCAATATATGTTAAATGTGCAATTCTTCTATACATATTTCCACATTTATCATGTTGCACAAGAAAAATCAAATCATAAAGGGAAAAAATGAGAAAAAAGTAAAAAAGCAAGCAAACAACAACAAAAAAAGATGAAAAAACTATATTGTGATCCACATTCCGTCCCCACCTCCACCAAAAGTTATTGAAACTAGCCTGAATCACTTCATTGTTAAAAAGTCACGTCCATCAGAATTGATCCACATAATCTTGTTGTTACTGTGTACAATGTTCTCTTGCCTCTATTCATTTCACTTAGCATCAGTTCATTTAAGTCTCTTCAGGTCTTTGTGAAATCATCCTGCTGATTGTTTCTTATAGAACAATAATATTCCATAACATTCATATACCATAATTTATTCAGCCACTCACCATCAGTGTCAACTGATGGACACTCAGTTTCCAGTTTCTTGCCACTACAAAAAGAACTGCTACATTTTTGCACATGGGGGTCCTTTTACTTTTCTTATGATCTCTTTGGTATATAGGCTCAGTAGGACACTGCTGGATCAAAGGGTATGCACATTTTGATAGCTCTTTGGGGATAGTTCCAAATTGTTCTCCAGAATAGTTGGATCAATTCACAATTCCACCCATTGTGTCCCAGTTTTCCCACACTCTCTCCAACATTTGTCATTATTTTTTCCTGTCATCTTAGCCAGTCTGAAAGGTAGATAGTGGTACCACAGAGTTGTCTTAATTTGTATTTCTCTGATCAACAGTGATTTTTCATATGACTAGAAATGATTTTAATTTCTTCGTATGAAAACTGTTTATATCATTTGACCATTTACCAATTGGAGAATAGCTTGTATTCTTATAAATTTGAGTCAATTCTCTATATAATTTAGAATGAGGCCCTTATTTAAAGCCTTAAATGTAAAGAGTAGTTTCTTTTTTATTATGTTTTGTTGTCATATTGCTAAGACCTCCAAGAAGACTTATTTTACTCAATAATAACCATTATTGTCTAGAGTTTGAATGTTGGTTTTTTGGAGGAAGGTAGGTGGTATAGTGAATAGAATGTTGATCTGGAGTCAGGAAAAAATAAATTCAATTTTTGACCCAAACACTTACTAGCTACATGACACTGGACAATTTGTGTAGTGTTTCTAAGCCTCAGTTTCTTCATCTGTAAAATGCGAATGATAATTATTCCTACCTCATAGGGTTGCTGTAAGTACTTTGTAAAACTTAAAAGACTATATAAATGCCAGCTATTTATTATTATTTAAACCTCAATGAAATATTTATTATGTATTGTTAGTTGAAAATTCAGTTATTTGTGTATTTTTGATAGCTTCAATGCAGGCAGGGACTGTATTTTTTCTAAAAAAAAAATAAAATAATAACAACAACAAAACCTTGCACAGTGAACATAAAGATTATTATTAGGTAAAAAGAAACTTTAGGTTCTAATTTCCACCAAGCCTTCTCCTTTTGCCCTGACTGATTGATTACTCATAAGGCTCATATGAGATGGCAATCAACAACTTTATTTCTACTAATGAAATGGAGGATCATGAAATTTTATCATTTGCCATACCACTAATTCCTCAGAGCTCCCAGATCTCAGTATTTGTCCCCTCTCCATCCTACACTGTAATGTCATCTTAAGTAATTATGTGGTCTAATGACATTTAGACCTTGACATTTGCTTCACTGCTGACTCTTAAAACTTGTCTCTCTGGAGTCTTATCAGAGACTAGCAGCTTAACATTCTTTTATATGGTCAATTATTATTATTTTGAATGATAAAAGAGCTCCTTTTTTATTCCCAATTCAATAAATTTGGGACAAAAAAGTTAACTGCTTGAAAATCAATTTTGTTAATTAAAAAAAAATAACCATTAGTTTGATGGTTACACTTTAGTTCCCCCCAACATTTCCATTTTGTATGTTAGAATGTGAGAGCTTCTTGAGAGAAAGGATTATATTTTTTTTTCTGTTTTGAGCTCCTGTATTTGTTACAGAACTTGGTATGTTATAAACACTTAATAAATACCTTATTTTCCATTAATTTATTCATTTATATAGGAAGAGCTTAATAAATTCCTATTGATTGATTTTTATCACCTATTTTCCATTTTGAGATAGGTGAAGTTAGAATTATTCTTATTTTACATATTAGGACACTGAAAC